>NC_061864.1:23770827-24970827 GCF_907164915.1 Impatiens glandulifera
AGTTTCGTACTGACGGATCGTAATAACATAAACTTTTTCGGAGTCTGGGGACCGACAGAAGTCAAGGAAAAGTGCCGGTGGGTGCAGGTTGCTGTTGCGTCTATTGCGATGCTTTGAGGCGGTTTCTTATCTAGAGCTGAACTAACCTTACAGAAGGGTGTTGATCCTCGCACCGAACTATTTTTCTTGTTAGGAGTAGGTTTTGGCTTTCCCTTATTAGTAAAGCGCTAACGAGCAAGAAAACGGATGCGCTAACGCTATACGGCTTTCGCGCAATCCCTTGCTTGTTCTAGAGTAAGGGGCTTTTTCAATAAGGCTCGCGTAGGGTTTTTTGGCTCTCTTCGCTCCACTAGCCTTGATTGGCGGATGGAACGAGGTGCGTCTGGTGGTAAAGTATAGTTTATCACGGCTGCATTTAGGAGTTATCTTTCCCTCTTCTTTTAGCCGGCGGGGAATTCAAATCCATTTAGATTTTCTGTCTATTCTCGATGTATGCGTCCCAAGCCAAGGAAAGGGGAAGTGAGCTCAACCAGTGCTAGAAGGCTTGACTACGTTAACCTCATCGAACGAGGAGAGGGCGGGTCACTTATCTATCTTACAAATAGAAGGCCGGGTTCTTGGACCAGATGAGGGGGGTTACGAGACAGCTAGGGCGGGCCAGCTGAAAACATGGAGTTTGAGAGAGCCTCCTCCTGGATAGAAAGTGCATATTTGCCGGCCGAGTGAGCCTTTCACCTGGCTAACACACAAAAAATAAAGCATGGGAATAGTGATATCAAGGTTCCTTTTCTGATTAAAAGTAGCAAGCAGTGCTTATTTCTCACTAGGATGGAGAACCCGGACCCATTCCCAACTCGACAACCAGAGACAGGCGACGTAGCCTGAAATTCCACTTTATGGGAAAACCCCCTATCTTATAATAACCAATTTTAAATATAAATCAAATTGAGCCCATTATGAATATAAATCAAATTGGGTCAATATATGAATATATTGGTCCATGAAATATATTCATTAATGATAAATAAGTTTGAGAAGATTTTTTGAAATTACTAGAGAAGATTAGATTAATTTATATATGAAATTTGTTTCAACTAAATATAAGTTCACAATTCAGAAATTAGAAAAAAAAACTCAAAAAAAGACTAGTCTATCATCCTTCATGTCCATAATTAAATTACCAAAACAGATGGACCAAACCATCTCTTACTTTACCTTCTTCTCCATGCAAACCGATGTCTCAACAACCCGCCTCCAGTCGTTCCGGTGCCAACCGTTCCGCCCTTCTTTCCCGTTGTTTTGTCCGCCATCCTTCAAGTCGTTCTTTCCGTGCCGTTACCAACCGTTCCGCTTCCAACCGTTCCACCTCCGTACGCCGCTTTGCTCTTCTTTCAGTCCGCTGTTCTAGCCGGTGTTTTGCCCAATATTTGAAATGTCGGTCCTCCATCCAGCCAGTGTAAATTTCTGAAAAAGCTTGAATAACTATTGCATGGCAAAAATGAGGGGTGATGTAAATAATGTCGTTTTGAAGCTTATTTAAATCCTTCAAATAAGATATTTGTTTTTGAGCAATTAGATTTAGTAATAACTGTTTGAAATAAACCATTTCGTCGCTCTCTCCCTCGGCTTCAGCCCCCTGGTCCACCACGTCGTTATCGGTAGCAGTTTGAGATGAATCATAGTTTGAAGGAGTTTGAGATGGATGACAGTATGAAGGAGAACGAAGATGGTTTGTGTTGGCGGTGGTATGAAAACACTTTGAAAACCATTTAATACAATATGAAAACATTTTGAGAATGAATGATTTGTGTTGGTGGAAGTTTTGAAAGATATGGACTTGAAGGGTTTGAAGGAGAGTGAAGACAGATTTGTGTTGTGGAGATTTTGAAAGCTACTGGTTTGAAGGGTTGAAGGAGGAAGACAAGGGAGAGAGTGAAACAGGTTTAATTAAAAAAATAAAACAAATCAAATGAAGATTTGGTTTACTTTGTCTATCAGCCGTTAATCCAAATCACATAAATGCACTTTGCAAAGTGCAGCTTTGCATAAGGACCCGTATGAAATGTAATCATTTTTTATATATATTTGTTTTTAATAATTATTATTATTTACATAATTAATTACCCTTTGTTCATATATAATCCAACAATTTAACCCTTTAACCACACATATTTTTTATACAGACATATGTTCAACGGCAAAGATGTTCACATCACGGAGGAGCTTTTCTCTGAAGCCCTCAGTTTGCCGAACACCGGTTTGGACTTCAAGACTAACCTGACTGATGTAGAATCTAATGCGGTCCGGTTAGTGATATCGGCTGCCGACCTGGATCTGGTGAATCACTTAAGCCGGAAGAACAAACTGAAACCGGAGTTCAAGTGGTTGCTGAACATCATCTCTCGTTCAATTCAGGGTAGAGGAGGTAACTTTGATAACCTGACCAAACTTAAGCTTAAGATGATGATGGCTATTGTCCGCGGTGACAAGATAGATTGGGGAGCTGTTATCTTCGAACAGTTCTGTGAGATGGTGATACAGAAGGATGGTCGGGTTCAGGCCTTCGCAATGCAAATCGTCAAAATTCTTAAGTTCCTTAATGTGGAACTTGGTGAAGGTGAACCGCTCCCACCCGCTAACATTTTAACTCAGAGCAAATGAGTAAGAAGACTGCCAAAGCGGTTAAACCGAAGTCATACAGAACGAAGTCTTCAAAGGGAACCGGTTCGTCCGCTCCGGCTGAAGAAGATTCAAAGCAAGAAAAACAAAAGGGGAAGGCGGCTCAAGCCGAACCCTCCTAGAAGAAAAAGGGAAGGAAGAAGTCTTCCGCAAAGAAGAGCTCCAACAAGCCGGCTGACTCCGAGAAAACTCTTTCCTCGGACAATTCGCCGAAGAGAACCGGAGACGTCTTCCAGCCTATTCCCATCAACACCGTTCATCCCATCAATGTTGACGTTTCATCACCAAGGCAAGCCGAACCCTCGGGGAGCCAAGAAACCGAGTCATCATCAAAGGAGGCAGCAGAGGTTAGTACTCACTCTGAACACTCCAAGTCCTCCAACAAAAACATCGACGAGATAATGGCCGATGTAGGTTTAAATACCTTAGAAGTCATTGTGGACGTAGTCCAAAACATTGCTAAGGAAACCGAAGACGATGTGTCAAGTCGTCTTAAGCCAGCTGATCAGGTTGAGATACCCGGTCAAAGTGAAACTCATTTGGTCGAAGAAACGGCCAAAGCTGTGAACATCACCCCTCCGGCTCAAGAGGGAAATACTGAAGAAAAAGAACCATCCGGTTCGGCAGGGAACAAGTCCGTTCCAATCGATGCAACGCTCCAATCGGCTCAAGATGGGCCAGCTGATTCAACTTTCATACCTGAAGGGCCAGTTTAGGTTAACAAGGGAAAAGAGGTTTTACTTGAAGATTCCGCGATAAAGGGAAAAGGTGTTTTGCAAACCGTCTCCCAACCTGAGATCGTAACCGAGGCCGAGGTCGTCTTTTCCGCAGAAGAAGAGGAGGAAATGTTTAAGGGGCTCCTTAGGAATATGGACAAAGATGCTAGTGAGTTGATATCACCATACCACTTATGGGTAAAGCTCCGTTGTGAGACAAAGTTGTCAGATATGATCCCGGAGATGAGCGGTAACAAACACTGGGAGAAATTCTTAGAATTAGAAAAATTGGCTCTCAAGCTGGCAAATACCAATGTTATCCAAGCGGCATTCAGCAAAACCGCGGTGATTCACGAATACGCCCGGTTACAAGAAGTAAAAGACGCATTAAGGGAAGCAGAAGGAGCAGCTTTAACTCCTATTGATTCGAGAATGTTTGAACGGTTTCACCCAGTGCGGGAAAAGCTCATTAAAAGTGTTGACCAGCTTGACGCAAAATGGAGAACCGATTGCAGACATCACTTATCTCATGCCGATCTATATCAAAACAAGCCTTTCTTTGGTGCCGAGGAGACCTCCATGACAACAGAAAATCGGGGAAGTGATCCTCCTCAAAATGATAAGGCTCTGGAACTTGAGCAGGTAAAGCAGATGGTGATCGATACACTTAAGTCTTGCCTTGGGAACTACAACATCGCATCCGATGAGAAGATTGCAACAGTTGAAACCAACCTGACAAACGCTATCCGGGGATCCGTTCAGACCGAAATGGCCAACACCGCTCAAACATCGATCAGGTCTATGATAGACGAAGCCGTGCAAACTTCTGTCAAATCACTGATCGCAGAATCCGTTCAAACCGCAACCGCCCCCTTAGTCGATATGTTGCAGGCTATGGCTGTTCAAATTGGGGAGTTGTCCAAACTTCAAGTGAGCAAAACTCAAGAGCAAATCAATTCTGATGCCGAAACCGCAAAGAAACTGTAAAACGAAGAAAGGGAAAGGGAACGGTTAAGGAAGGAACTTGAAGAAAAAGATCATGAGTTGGTCAAGCAGTGTAATGAGGAAGAACAGGCAGCTCTCCAACAACCCATATCGGCTCAACCCTCGCACGCTATGAAGACAAGGAATAAAAACAAGCGAAAGGCGGTTGCAGAAGTGATGAAGCGGGCAGAACAAAACAATCAAAAAGTGATCGAACCTGTCGGTCTAAACGTGCAACCTCTTGACGAAGAAGAAGAAGAGGACATCGAAGAACTCAACCGGCGTAAAAAGAAGGCAATCGAAAGTTCAACCACAACCCCAAGTTCAAGACCGATTGTTGCTCAAACGTCTCGACCACCAAAACCAGCCTATGCCGGTTTTGGATTCGGCAAAAGAACTCCCGGCATATCAAGTGTATTTGCCGGATGACAAATTGACGCTGAAAGAAGAGACAGGGAATGGAAGGCAAGGGAAGAAGAAGAAAGAAGGCGAAAGGAAAAAGAAATTGAAAAGGGGGGACCATCCAAACCTTAGTTTCTTTTCCTTTTCTTAAGAACAATTTATTTATGTCTGTTTTTTTAGAACTCAGCAGTTTTTATCTTACTTTGAAGTTACTATTTCTCTTTAAATATCCTTTGAAAAGTCGAAACATGTTTTGAAATTTTCTTAAGCAGAAAAATTTCAAAAAGGGAGAAACTAATGTTAAGTAGATTTTTAAAACCGGCAATACATTACAAGTTTTGAATATTTATTCTAAATAATCAAAAAGGGAGAAATTGATAAGAAAAATTAAGTAAGTTAATTTTCAAACCGGTCATACATTACAAGTTTTGGATATTTATTCTAAATAATCAAAAATGGAGAAATTGATAGAAAAATTAAGTTAATTTTCAAAACCGGCCATATATTAAAAGTTTTGAATATTTATTCTAAATAATCAAAAAGGGAGAAATTGATAGAAAAATTAAGAAAAGTTAATTTTTGGAGCCGACCAGAGGAACTAAACAACTATTAACTTCTATGTGCAGGAACAGATCGAATTGCACAAACCGGCTGGAGCCTCACAAACCGGCTGAAGAACACTTCAAAGAAATCCAGTTCCAAGTGATCAAGTCAAAATCAGAGGAACCGGTTTTTAACTCCTTCAAGAGACCGGCTAGCAAAAACAAGTCTACATTCCAGCCGGACTATACTGTGTAAGAAATAAACCGGAAACTACAAACTGCAGAGATGACGTAATATGACGAAATAAACGTGTCTTGAAGAGATAAAAGAAGATAAGATCCGATTAGAAGCATGCGAGGAAAGCAATGATGATTTACTGATCCGACCTTAACAGTCGGATGGTGCATGCCTGACACGTGTTTGAATCTGAAAACCGGTTACATCATCCTATACTCAGAGGTGTCTGCATGCCTGCCAATTGTTGAGGAAGGTTAAACGTGCAAGCAACCTCCCTGCACCGGCGTGATGCTGGATCAACCAATCCCACGGTGAGAGAAGAATGTGACCGTTGGGATCGTCCTCACTATAAAAGGAATACGAAACGACCTCATTAATGGTGAATACAAGTGAACAAGCGACACAAGTTACAAAAATCTTAGAGAGATAAAAGAAAATCTTACGATCCAAAAACCGGTGTGTCATAAACCGGAAGCTTTGTTTGTGTGTGTTTGTATTGTGTTGTGTATTACATCAAGAGTGAGTTGGTGTAACCGGCGAGTAGCGAATTGGGCTCGACCGGCATTGTAATTGTTGTAACGTTGAAAGTTAGTGGAGATCCTTCTCATAACCTGAGAAGAAGGGGTGACGTAGGAGGGTTTGCTCCGAATATCCATAAAAACTTTTGTCTCGTGTCATTTCCTTTATTTCCTGCTTATTCACTTAATCTAACCACAAACCAAAACCGGTCCATACACTCCATCTAACCGACTCCTTGTTAATCTCATCAAAACTAAGTCGCATATGTTGCTTTAGACTGAAACAGACATTTCCGCCCTTGAACCCGGTTCAAGAGTCTGTGACAGTTTGCGAAGTGCTGAGAACGGTTATAGTCTCTAACCGGACTATCATCAAAGTGTTGTGTGTGATGTTAGAGGCCACCCTTCCTAAAACCGGAAACACCCCGGTCCTCCAAGGGCGTCCCCGATCCTAACACTTATGATTTTTCCGATGAAGAGATCCAAGATAGCATTGAAACGCTAGAACCAGACACCTATATCCATTCATAAATATCGTAGCATGGAACATTAAGGGTCTCAATGATCCTCTCAAGTGTAAGGAAATTAAGTGGATCATCGAGAATCAAAAGGTTATAATCATGGGAATTCTGGAAACGAACGTTAAAAGCATAAATGTTGACAAAGTCCAAATGATGTTTGTTGAAAGCAGTTAGGAGATCATTCACATACAAGAACGTGTAGAATCTGGGTTTAATGGGATCCAAAAGTTACCGAGGTCAATCCTCTTTTCTCCAATTAACAAACCATTATGGTTGAAGTCAAAGAGAGAATCATTGGAATTGAGTTCCACCTTGATATTGTTTATGCTAGCAATTCTAGCACTAATAGAAGGTTGCTCAAGAGTTGTCTTAGGAACTGAATTAATTGTGATAAACCTTGGACTGTCCTCGGTGATTTCAATATCACCAGAAATGAAACCGAATGTAGTCCGGTATTTGATATCACTCAGGATATGATTGACTTCAACGATTACATCAGAGATTTGGGTTGTATTGAGCCTACAAATTCTGAAAACTTTTTCACCTTGTCATCTACGCGTGGAGATGGGCATATTAGGAAGAATAGGATTAACAAAAGTCTCGTCAATGAAATTAGATAAATCAATACTTGTGAAGCCAAATGCATGTCCTGAATCTTAGTATCTCGGATCACTATCCGATTAAAGTCTTCTAGGAAATAGAGGAGAGGTTTAAGAGACCCTTCAAATTCTTCAACTTCTGGATGGAAAACGATAAATTCAATGACATTCTAAGAAGTGTTTGGGCTGATTGCATCGAGGGTTCTAACATGTTCAGAGTATCGGAAAAACTTAAGCTTCTTAAGAACCAACTTCAAAGCTTGACAAGAAGAAGTCCAATAACATATCCAAAATAATTCAGGAAGCTAGAGAGGAGCTTGAAGAGGTTAAAAAACGGTTACTTAGAGGAGACAACGATGATCAACTCAATGATGATGAAAATGCTGCCCTTGGTAATTTTATGAAGCTAAGTGTACTCGAAAAAAGTTTTGTGAGACAGAAGTCGAGGCAGAACTGGCTTTCACTCGGCGACAAGAACACATTCTTCTTCTACAGAAAATGCATAGCTATAAATCTGATGAACAACATTTATAGACTAAAAATGATGATGGTGAATATGTACAAGGGCAAAAGGGCATGCACAAGCTTGATATACAAGTCTACAAGCAACTTATGAGTACCAAAAAGCAGTAACAATGTCACTTGAATACCCTATACTAAATCATCGACAAGAGGATTTCAGCCAAAGACAGTCGATAATTAATCAAGATTGTCACGAGAGAGGAAAACAAAGAGGCTATGTTCAACATTGATGGGAATAAGAGTTCGGGCCCAGATGGTTTCAATGCACAGTTCTTCAAAGAAAATTGGCCAGTTGTGGGCCACGATGTCATAGAGGGTGTTCTTGAATTCTTTAGAAACATGAAAATGTTGAGATAGTGGAACACAACGGTCTTGACCCTAATCCCAAAAACCTCGGTTCCCAATAAGATTCAAGATTTTATGCCAATTTCATGCTGCAACGTCGTTTATAAAAAAATTCAAATTTTTTTCAAAACGATTTTAAAATGTAGGAAAAATAGTTAGTCTTAATCAATCTGTATTCATCCCCGGTCGAACTATTTCACATAACATTTTGCTCATGCAGAACCTTCTTCAAAGTTATGGGAAAAGAAATATAACCTCGAGAGTGGCTTTCAAAATCGATATCAAGAAAGCCTTTGATTCTGTTAGGTAGGAAACCATTCGGGACTTCATGGTTGTTTCTGGTTTTCCTATAATTTTTATAGATTGAATCTTGCAATGCGTTTCTTACTCTTGTTTTATTGTCAATGTCAACAGAATTCATGGAGGCTTCTTCAAGGGTGAAAATGGAGTGAGGCAGGGGTCCCCTCTCTTCTTACCTTTTCGTCATTATCATGACAATTTTTGAGAGTATCTTTACGATGTTCCGAAAGAATCGACCATATATCTTTCACCCATTCTGTGAGGAGGAGGAGATCACTCATCTTTACTTTGCTGACGATCTGTTCATCCTCGCACACGCGGACGTTAACTCCATTAAAACTGTAAGAGCTGCACTAACATTTTTTTCCTGAAGTTACAGGTTTAATGACCAACGAGAACATGAGTCTAGCATTTTATGGAGGAGTGAAGGAAGAAACGAAGGAAAACATTTTTGACATCATGGGCATAGTAGAAGGGAACTTTCTGATCAAATACCTTGGGATATTGCTTACAGCAAAGTAGATCCAAATTTCACACTATAAACCGCTGATCGAGAAGGTAAAGAATTCCATTTCAGGTTGGGCGGCAAAAAACTCACATACGCAAGAAGAATAGAGATGGTCAAGAGCATTGTCATGGGAATCGTAGGATACTAGGCGCAGCAGATGGTTCTCCCCAAGAAAGTAATGAAAAAACTTGACACACTAATGAGAAATTTTATTTGGGGTAGTAGCGGGAGAGGCGGGACAAATGTTAAATGGACCGCACTTTGCAAGCCAAAGGAAGAGGGAGAAACCGGTCTTAAGAATTGCGTGGAGTGGACCAATTAAAACATTGACCTATAAGCATTTCTGGGCCATCGAACAAAATCAGGAGTCGCTCTAGATGAAGTGGGTTCATGAAGCAGGAAATGAATGTCTAGACCATCAAAATCAACGAAGGTGTGGACTGGTCACTTAAGAAAATTCTAAAACTCATAAATAGTGTTGTAGAAGTTTTCAACATTCGCTTGGGAGACGGGAAAAGCACATTGTTCTGGCAAGTTCCCTGTTTCGAAAACCAACCGCTCATTCTCAAGGAGGAATTCAGAAACGTAAGCATAAGAAGAGATTGTGCATATGCTAAAGTCAGTGACGTCAAGGAAGGGCATTGAAACTCGTTACTAAGGAGAATACCAGAAGGGCTGAGGATTCTTGATCGCATTAACAACACACGATTTAACGATAGACCTAACACTTAACACTCATGAGTGGAAAGTAGAAGAGAGAGGGAAATTGATTTCTAATAGGATGTGGGACGTTATTCGGGATAAAGGACAGAATGTAGATTGGACTCCACTAGTTTGGACAACTAAGGTAATACTGAGGCATTAATTCATACTCTAGCTCACATTCTGGGAAAGGCTTAGCACATGAGATTGAATTAGGAAATATATGAGTATCCCAGACGTGAGCTACCTACTGTATGATAGAAACGAGAAAACGATCGATCAATTGTTTAGGTGTTGTCAAGTTGCATCAGAACTTTGGGATATGTTTGCTAAGAACATGGAGCTGGACAGTATCCTGAAAAATTGGTAGGATCTCAAGACATATGCTATTATCAAGGCTAAAGGCAAAAGACTCCAATCAAATTTATTCAAATGTGGGTTTGGAGCTATAGTCTAAAATATCTTGCAGGAGAGAAACGCAACAGTTTACAGAAGGAACCGCAGAAGCATTGACGAGATATGAAAGAACATAGTTACTGACTACAACAGAGCACTTGTAGGAACATGGAGAAGAGTTCCCAAAACCGAACAAAATTGGAATCTGTGTAGAAGCTGGAATATTTCATTTAATGAAGTCACAAGTATAGAAAACCTTTCAACAAAATGATACTTTGTGTGTTATTATTGTTTAATTCCGTTGACTGTTACGACTTTAAATAATTTCTAGGGTTTGTCTAGAATGATACCCAAAACATTGGTTTTTTTCCCTTTTTGGAAATTTTTAATGAAATGACGTTAAATCGTTTTTCCAAAAAAAATAAATAAACAGTACATTAATTTTAACATGGTTCATCAAGATTAAACTTAGCTACGTCCACTAGACAAAAGAGTATTATGGAGGAGTTAGAATAGAGATTACATCATGATAGACTAGAGTTATGACATTAGTTTATATAACACTCGGTCCCCCGAAACCCTAACAGATACATAACTAGGACTGTATACGATACTCCCAAGACAAATACTTCATTTTTTCTAAATTGTCCGACCATACTTTTAAATAAGTTAACTAGGTCAACATTAATATCTTGACAAAGAATCTCCAAAATATTATCACAATACTTTCCTAGTTATATTACCATAAGAAATGATTAGATTTTCTTTTGTTATTCTTATTTCCTTAAATTAATAGTATTCACTAAAAAGATATACTTTTATATTATTAAATATTCTTTCTCCTTGCACCATCAATTCAAAACAACTCAATAAATCTCTAAATTGACTTGAATTCTCCCAAATGCCCAAATATATTAACTAATGCCCAAATATTATATATCCTCTCTCTGATCTAGAGTTTCCATAAGACAATTTAATAGGTACATACGTTAATGCTTTATGGCCTAGATGCACTCACTAGTGCCGGATGATCCAGATACACTCGTCGGTGTTGAATGACCTAGATGCACTCGCTGGTGTCTGATGGTCCAGATGCACTAGTCGGTGTCTAATGGCCTAGATGCATTCATCGATGTCAGATGGTCCAAATGATCTCGTTGGTGTCAGATAGCCTAGAAACACTCGTCGGTGATGAACTCGTTGGTTCTAGATGACCAAGATGCATTCTCTGATGCCGAATGGTCCAGATGCACTCTTTAGTATCAGATGGCCTAGATGCACCCATTGATGTTGGATGACCTAGATGCACCCTTCGATGTTGGATGACTCAGATGCATTTGTCAATGCCATATGTGACCTATATGCATTCGTCAATCCCAGTAGTGGCCTAGATGCATTAGTCAATATTATAGGTGGCCTAGATGCATTAATCAATGCTAGATGTGGCCTATATTTATTAGTCAATACTATAAGATTCCTAGATGCATTAGTCAATAATAGAGGTGGCTTAGATGGATTAGTTAATGACAAAGGTGGCCCATATGCATTAATCAATATCATAGGTGACCTAAATCATTAGTCAATACTAGAGGTGGCCCATATGCATTAGTCAATTCCAAAGGTGATCTTGATGCATTAGTCAATACTAGAGGTGGCCAAAATACATTAGTCGATGTCAAATGTGGTCTATATGCATTAGTTAATACCGAAGATGGCCATGGTGCATTAGTCAATGAAAAATGTGGCTTAGATGCATTAGTCAATGATATAGGTGGCTAAATACATTAGTCAATGTCAAATGTGTCCCATATACATTAGTCAATACTAGAGGTGGCATATTGATATATCATCTCTCTCTTCTAGATCCATAATTGTCTCCAAGAAATTCTAACACTTTCTTTATTAACCCAAATATTCAAGTCTACTCAAAAAATCTTCACCTTGACTTGAATACTCCAATTGTTTCAAACCATTGTGTAGCTTCGGAACCGAATATAATCATTGTAGGTGAATGGTTAGACGCATTCACTTCTTCCACAACAACCCATAGTTCATAACCAACATATCCTCATAATCGTATCTCTAACGTGGTTTAACTCCAATCCTCTTTGACTGACATTCAACTATACACTTATGAAGATTGGAAATTTAATGGTTCAAGCTTTGGCACCTCAGTCTCAATGTGGTGTTCTTCCTCTTTTTGTAGATAAAACTCTAACTCCACCTATTTATCAACACTACTACTTTCTGCTACATACCTCACAAAAGCGCAGTATAGAATTCTCATCAAAGATGATTCTTCTACTCAAAATAACTCTACACTTAGATGGAGATCATACTCTATTTCTTTTGATATTATCTCCATAGTCCACATATACTCCATTATTCTCTCTTGCTCTAGTTTACCCTCATTAACATGATAATAAACTATAAAACCAAAACACTTTCAAACCTGAGTTATCCGCAAACTTATCAGACCACACCCCATTAAGTGTTATGTATTTATTCCCTATGTGATGCCCATAATTTAACAAAGAATATGTTGTAGTGACTACCACTACCCAAAATCTTCTATAGAGATTTACAATAGAGAAAATGCACCTCGTTCTATCTAGTAATGCATGGTTCATTTTCTTAGTCACACCACTTTCTTGTGGCATATGCCTGACTTTGAGATGACGAGCAATCTCTGCATCCTTGAAGAACTGATCAAACTCAAACTACCAAATCTCTTTGAAGTAATTAAAAATATCATTCAGCTTATGATCCTTTTAAGTAGACGACTTGGTGTACTTCTCCTCTTTCTATCGCCCATTATCACCATTAGTAAACAACCACGATGATTGACTGTCTACTTTTTTACCAACGGCCTTATGGCGTAGATCTCTAGAATTAAGGGTAGACTTGACGTCTTCCTAACTTACTATATCTTCATGTATTCATAGAATGGACGGACGTTGTTTGTGACCAACTTTGTTATGTGGAGGCTCTCCAATTTCAACCATAATTCATCGATCTTTTCTTCATCTACGACATCGATGATGTCATCATCTAATAAACACAACAATATAACTATTGAATGTGCGTTCTCCTATAGAATGACCATCTCAGTGGTTGTTCCTACTCCTACCGAAAACTTCAGCGACTCCTATAAGACATGTTGTTTCAGTAGAGTATGTATCTTGATCTATCATACTAATCCTCAAGAATGACCATCTCAACGACTATTTCTGATCATGCCGATAACTTTAAGGACCTTATAATTCCTATTATTTTATTAGAGCCCACATCTTGATCATTCATACTACTCCTTGAGAATGACCATTTCAATGGTGATTTTTGCTCCTGTCGATAATTTCAGTGATCCCATAAGCCTTGTTATTTCATTATAGTCCACATCTTGATCTGTTATACGGCCCATCGAGAATACCATCTCAACGGTTATATTTGCTCTTACCAACAACTTCAGCGACCCTATAAGCACTTTTGTTTCAATAGAGCAATATCTTGATATATTATTATGTTACTCTAGTATGACCATCTCAATGGTTATGCTCCTACCAAAAATTTCAACGACCCCATGAACAATATTATTTTACTAAACCTCGCATATTGATCAGTCACATCTTATTCTCCTCAAGAATTTGTCGATCGTAATTCTTAATATGTCATCTCAATTAAAAAACAAACAATCGAATTTAACCTCAGCTCTGATACTAATTTGTTGTAATAGAAATGTGGGAGACGACGTAAACAATAAAGAATGACACAAATTTTAACGTGGTTCACCAAGATTAACTTGACTATGTCCACCAAAGAAAAAAGTATTATTGAGGAGATTAGAATAAAGATTAAATCATGATAGAATAGGGTTATGACACGAGTTTATATAACACCCGGTCCTCTGAAACCCTAGCAGATACAGAACTGGGAATGGAAACGATGCTCTCAAGGAAAGACTTCAGCTTTTTAAAGTGTCCGACGACACCTTTAAATAAGCCTCAACTAGGTCAACATTAATATTTTGACAAATAAAATCTCCAAAATATCATCATAATACTTTCCTAGTTATATTAACATAACAAAAGATTAAATTTTCTTTTGTGTTAATCTTAATTCCTTAAATCAAGATTATACAACAAAAAGATATACTTTCATTTTGTTCAATATTCTCTTTTCTTACACCATCAATTCAAAATAACTCAACATGGCCACCATTCATCCTCTACTTCCTCTTTCATGCTAAGAGGAGGAGACTTTATTTATGTCACTTCCTAACCACCTTCATTAATATATGATTACGCATTTCTACAACTTCATTCTATTTTGGTGTTCATGGCATTGTGTGTTGAACACATATGTCATGACTTTCTAGGAATTTATCATATAAATCAGAGAAATATTCACTTTTATCATACTACCATAATATTCATAACGAAAAGTCATCAATGAATGTGTTGATATACTTTTTCTCCAACAATAGATGAAACATCAAAAGACCCACAAATATTGATGTGTATTATTTCAAGGAATTGTGTGCTTCTTGTAGATAATTTCTTAAGTGTGACTTGTTTGTTTTCCCTTAATACAATTCACACAAATTTCAAGATTTATAAAATCTAAATAATTGAGATTTTATTTTACTAATATTTGAATATATGACTCAATCGCTTATGCCACAAAGAAGTAGACAATTCATTAATGAACCCACATTTTGTACCAACATTAACATCATGATGCACGATTAATATTGTTTAAACATATGGTATCTAACTTTAATTTGTATAAATCATTCTAAGAATACTCGACCCTGCAAAAATGTTAAGTTGAAAAAAATTAAAACATTAATTCTTACACTCAAAAGAGTATCTATTCCCAATAATGTTTCGATAAAGAAATAAAATTTCAAGAAACACTAGGTACATAAAACGTTTAAAAAATATCTAAATGGTAACTAGTGTCTAAAATCAAATGACATGTTCCAATAACCTTAACTAGAACTTTGACATGGTTTTCTACAAAGATATGTTTCTCATTTTCGTTTATGAGCTGAGTCGTAAAAGATCTCTACATTGTGTTTAATATGTGTGCTATAATCAGAATCATCCCACCAAGTATTATAAGAAACCTCAACTAAATTTTATTCGAAACATACATAAGTCTTAGTCTTATCCTTCATAATATTATAGCTCATATAAAATGGCTCACTTTAAAGATAAATAATTAAAAATAAATGTTACAAGGAAATTATCATTACTTTTCATTCTCATTATCTTTAACCTTGTTGCAATATTCATCATTTCAATAATATGATCATGCATAGGACAATAACTGTACTTAATCGTAGTTAAAGTGCTCATCAGTGTCCGAGCAAGTGATTTATCAATCGAATTAGATTGGGAACATTCTTCTAGGAACCTAATGTATTTCTTAACACTTTCAGTTTTCTTTATTACGAATTTAATAAATATTAAGCTGAGTCGATTAGATATCTCTCAGGCCTAATGGAAGGATATTTATCATTTAAAAGTATCAAATCAAGATCCATCCCCGAGATAAAATTGGAAATTCTCGCACCATTTTGAGAAATTTAGTCCATTAAACTTAATCACGGACGTTGCCTGCGAATAGAGAAACATGAACAAAACCTACAAAATATATGCTCACACATTAATTATTTGAGTAACTTAATGTTTAAACTTTAATTCAGATTCAAATATTCATAAGGTTTATATATTCATGTTATCCTTTGGATGATACAATAATAAACCAATACAATTGATGTCCAAAATAATTTCATATAATGTTTGTAATTATAAAATAACTGATCAACCTCAATCGATCCATAATATTTTATATAAGAACGTCAATATACTCATGAAAAACATTAATATCATCTCATTATTGGCACCACACAAATGAGTAATTGATTTTATTTTAATTTAATATCTATAAAATTTATAATTTAGAACAAATTATTCATACTTCGAATATAAAAATTAAAACAGTACCATAATTTACCATGAATATTATAAAATGTTACCGTTCGACCAGTTGGGTGATTAACAAACCACGTTAATTTTATTCATTGAAATATTTAAAACCTTATAAATGTTAAATAAAAAACTATTTAACCTAGCATGATTTTTGTGCATTTACACAGTTAAATTACAAAATAGAATAATTATCATTTGCCTCATTCACTCAAAAATCTCTTACCAACTTTCACTTTGAGTAAACAATGTATACATTGTTACCCGCAAACAAACTACATATATATCATATTATATTACAGACCTTCTTATTTCACCCAAAAAATTTCTCTTTATCGATCTCTTACCATCTCTCACTTTGAGTAACCAACATATCCATTATTATCCACAACCGAACTATATCATATTACAGACTTTCTCGTTTCGACCAACTACCATATTCATTACTCTCCAATCGAATTATTATTTAAAATATTGTGCACTGCAACCATCACATAATTACAAACATTTCCTCTTATCTTCATCACTTTAACCAATTAATATATCCCTTGTTCTCCAATCGAATTATCATTTAGAGCATCTTGCACTACAACCAATCTCTTATTTAAAATATTTTGCACCACAACCATATTACATACATTCTCACTTCGGTCAAGCAACATATTATTTGTTCCCCAATTGAACTATCATTTCAAGTATTTTCACTCTTTCATAAATTTTATAATTATTTCAAACTTGTACACCACGAGATTCAAACTCTTGGTCTTTTTTATGAAATTTGAACAATTAACCATTACATCACTTAAGGTTGTTGATTTATTTTTATAATTTTATGTGAATACATAATTGATATGACTAATAATTAAAAATAAATCACTCAACTTATATTAAAAATCAAAAACAAAAATTATTCTTAAAAGTTCAAATATAAATATATATATATATAACAATTTAAAATTTTATAAACGAATTTAAAATATTATAAACTTAGTTGGTTAAGATGTTGAAGTTATATTGTTATAAATGTTGTAGGTTTATCCATTTTTATGTTTAATTTAAAATATAAAGTATTATTAGTCTAATTAGTTAAAATGTTGAAATTATATTATTAAGTTGTAAGTTTGAGACTTGTGTATCACATTTTTAATTATTTAATTTAACCATGTCAAGTTTATGGGTGGATCAACTCACGACTCAATCTAATATCAATTTACTCTCACATATATATCCAAATTAATCACAACTCTCGACTCGAAAATTAATATACTTTGAAATTAAGAATTATATATATATTTCCTTTTCATTGTTAGTTTGATATCTACCATCTTTTAATTCGGTGACTAACAAACTATTCATAATATAAATATAAATAGTATTAACCAATAACATAATTTATAATGATTATATACTATTTGTACAGTATATTATCTTTCATTAATCAAACAAATCATTTGATATCATTTTATTGTAGGAAGTTGGTAAATAATATTTATTTTCATTATTTTTTTTCTAAGGTCTTGTTCGGATGGAAATTTTAAAATAAAATCTAGATATTTAAAAAAAACATAAAGATTGTTAATAATTTTGAGGAGGTGGAGATTTTTTTTGTTACAAAAATTTTAATAGTATTAATATATAATGATGAAATAAAAAAATAAAAATTTAAAATAAATGTTATTTTAACATTTTAATTAATAATTAAGTGAGGTTATGAATGAGAGGAAAATTTAATGATATTTGTTTTATTTTAATAATTCAAAAATTGAACTAGGCCTAAAATGAGGCAATATTAATATATTAACACTTCAATTAGCCACATCATATACTCTTAATTAACATGATTATTTGGACTGAGGTTATTTGAATAACTTGGTTTGAGAAAAAACAATGATGGGTGATTATTTTGAGAAAATGATAATTTTTTGAGTAAAAAGAGTTAAATGGTATTGATATATATAAATAAAATAAAAAATTATAATTTAATATAGAGAATGTTTTAGTATTTTAGTTAATAAATTAAGTAATATGATTAGGGATGACAATAGTGCAGATCAGAACGGAGAATGCGTTATCATCCCTGCCCATTCTAATTCGAATTTTTTTTTATTATCATCTCCATTCCGTTCGGTTTCGGAGATTCCCTTTGGGGCACCGTTATATTATATTATTAAAAAAAATAATAAAAAAGTTTTTATAAAACTATATAAATGAATATTTTAATATTATATAAACATTTAAATATATTAAAAAATTATATTATTATAAAGATATAAACTACAACCCTTACAAAATATAAAAAATTATTAAATATATTGGTAATGTTATATATTCTATTGTGTTTCTTAGACTTAGAGGGGGTGAAATTGAGGAAGAGTTGAAGCAAGGAACACAAATATTATCTCAGTCCCATTCTCAATCGGTTTCGGAGAAAAATCGCCCTTAACGAGGTTTCGGAGAAAAATCGCCCTTAACGAGGCCGTTCAAATAAAAACCACAAGATGATTTATAATTGTCTTCCATAAATGTGATGGATGAGAAAGTGAGTAAAATGATGTTTGAGTGTTTTGAATTATTTAAATGATTCAAATCGAAGAGACCATAGTTAGTAAAAGAGAAAGTAAAATTTTATTATTACCTTGCTCATAATTTTGACTCAATTGTTAATTTAATAATAATAATAATAATAATAATATATTATTTGATTAATATTAAAATTCCATATTCTTTTTTACACCGTAGAACTAGGGATGATAACGAGTATCCTACCCGTCGGGTAATGAAGTACATATCCCCGAATCTGATTATAATTTTACAATCCGACCTTGAATTCTATCCTGGTGGGTATCTCTCTTTCTATATGCATCTCTAATTCGTCGGGTACCCCTTATCCAATTAATTTTTTCTAAGATTATATAAGTTGAAAATGAGAAACATAACTTTATTAAATAATAAATAATTTAAAAATTATTAAACTAAAATATTAAAAAAGCAAATGAAAAGATTACTTACCTTACATTTATTTTTATGTTGTCGATATTGAAGAAAATAAAAACTATATTGTAGAGTTGAAGAAAAATATTAGAATAAAGTTTTAAAAATGCAAAAAATGAAGTTGAAGAAATTGAGAGGGAAAAAACATTTTGTTATTTAAAAAAAAGTTGAAGATGAGAATTAAAGAATAATAAAGAGAGGAACTTTTTTGGAAATATTAAAAAATAAAGTCATAGTGAAGTGTAGATAAGAACAAAAATAAATGATGTATTTAAGATATTGTTTGCATAATGAGTATTTGAAAGGTCACATTCATCTTTAATAAAAAAAAAGTTATTTTTATTATTAATATAAACGTATATCGGGTTTGGATTTCGTACACTCCCCATCCTCGAACCTGATCAGGTACTTTTTTCTCTCCCCATGCCCGACCCCGACCTCGTACCCGATTTTAAATACTTGAACCCGACCATTAGGTACCCACGGATATCAGGTATACAGGTACTCATTGTCATCCCTAAGTAGAACTACCATTTTCATTTTTTTTATAGTAAATTTTTCTTTATATATATAAAATTACAATTTCTGTCGAATAACTTTATTCGGAAAATTATATGGAAAATTATATGTTCTTAAATCATTCCTCTAATGTGGTTGTGCTTCTATCTACCATTTTCTTAACTAGAAGCACTCTAAAAGACGGTTTTGGAGAGGTGAAAATCCGTTAAAGTAAAGGAATTGTCAACATTTCTTAAATACGTAAGTAAATACAGTTCTTTAAAGTGTTTTTGTCCGAACTTTATTTTAAAAATTCATAATTTCAAATTGTCTGGAATACCGGTCGAGCTTAATCATTTAAGCCATAGACAAATATTAATCATTTTATTATATAAATAAGTTTTTCAATCATTGACATCCTAATATGGATTGCCATTTAGTATGATAGGATTGTATCTCGATTTATCACATAATTAAAAAAGAAAAAAATATTAAAAAATGTATAGAGAACATGGTATAGAATATTTTAATAACCTCATCAATCCACGAATTTAAACGTAGTCAATTGAAGCCGATTGGTAGGCTATCACCAATCTAAACACATGTTATGTAGCAATAATTACAACTTAAAAAACGATAATATAACATAGAACTAACATTTGTTTAATAAAAAATAATTCATCAGCTAACGTGATGGCATGTTTACACGAAATATTTTATAATAAAATAATTTTTATATGTGAGAATCATTTAAAAACATAATAAGTCCTTTCATTTGTTTGACCAAAAAATTATGCTCTATATATTTACATAGAAGTTTAGAGGAAGAGAGCATAACTATTTACTAAAAAAAAATGGAGTGGACTTATTCTTGGCTGATCAGCCTTATCCTATTAGGGCCACCTCTCATCCTCTACTTCATCTTCCATGCCCGGAGGACTAGGAGACTTCATTCTGCTCAACTCCGGCCACCAGGTCCTCCGGGATGGCCGGTGGTAGGCAACATATTTGACCTTGGAGAACTACCTCATCAAACCTTGTATTACCTCAGGGCTAAGTTTGGACCGGTGATTTGGCTGCAGTTGGGATCGGTTGGAACCCTTGTAGTCAATTCGGCGGATTCTGCAGCCAAGCTCTTCAAGAACCACGACCTAGCTTTCTCTGACCGTAAATGCCCGGAAGCTTTATCAGTAGACAATTACAATCATGGGTCCGTGGCCATTGGAAACTATAGCCCATACTGGCGAGTATTCAAGCGAATTGGGGCCATGGAATTCAACGCGTCAAAGAGAGTGAACGAGAGTGTTGACATCCGAAGAAAGTGCGTCGACAACATGATTGTTTGGATTGAAGAAGCAGCCAAGGGAGGGACTAATGGGGAGATAGAGATTGTTCATTTTCTCTTCCTAATGTCTTTCAATGTGGTGGGGAATATAATCTTTTCCGAGGACATATTAAAATCCGAGTCTAAGGAAGGAAAGGAATTCTTTGATTCCATGACTAAGTTTGTGGTTTGGGTTGGAAAACCTAACATTTCAGATTTTTTCCCATTGTTGAAGAGCTTAGATCTTCTCGGAATAAAGAGGGGGACGAAAAAGGACTTGGGGAATTGTTTGAAGATTATAGAGAATTTTGTGAAGGAGAGACGTCAAAAGAGGTTCAAGAAGAGTGATAACGGTAAGAAGGATTTCCTCGATGTTTTATTGGAGTTCGAAGGAGATGCAAAAGAAGGACTCGACAAGCTGTCCGAGAGAAACATCAATATCATTATAACCGTAAGCACTCAAAATGAAATTTGTTAATTCGACATAAAAATTCTTAATTTTTTCTACTAACTAACATTAATTAACTTGTATGTGAACGTTGTAAAAAAGGAAATATTTCTAGCAGGATCAGAAACAACGAGCAACTCCATCGAGTGGATAATGTCGGAGCTACTAAACAACCCTAATTGCATGGCGAAGTTAAAAGAAGAACTCAATAGAATTGTCGGACGGGAAAGGAAGGTAGAAGAAAGTGATATGGATAAACTCCCATATCTACATGCAATAGTCAAAGAATCATTACGATTGCACCCTCCACTACCCTTGCTCCTCCCAAGGAATTCAATGGAAGACGTAAACTTCAATGGCTACTTCATACCAAAAGGCACACAAGTGTTAGTAAATGCCTATGCAATAGGAAGAGATCCCGAAGTGTGGGATGACCCCTTGGATTTCAAACCTGAGAGGTTCCTCGACAAGAATATAGAGCTTGCGGGTCAACATTTCGGGGTTATCCCTTTTGGGGCAGGTAGAAGAATATGTATGGGTTTTTCTTTGAGCCTACGAGTGCTTCAACTGGCCACCGCGACTCTTGTCCATACATTTGATTTGGAACTAGGAGACTCGACATCTCCTGGTATGATTGATATGAACGAAAAGATGGGACTTACAGTAAGAAAATTGATTCCCTTAAAAGTCGTACCTAAGAAACGAGAGCTATAAGCTCTTTATATTTCTCGTGTGCAAGTGCGTGTTATATATTTCTTGTACATATATTTATCATATTTGCATTATATATATAGAATTTCTCTTTATCTTATTATTTAATTTAGTTACTTTTGAATATAAATATGAGTATCCTTTTTTATCGTGCACGGTGCATCACCCACCTCCATTTTTTTTGTAATTAGTTAGTTGATCAATATAAACTATTTATTTTTATTTTTTTATAATATATTGACACTTTTGTTTTAAATAAAATCAAGTATCAAGTATGGTTCTTTAGATTTATGTCTCACATTGAATGTTATTATTCAAACAAAGAGAAGAATAAAAATTAATCAATGAGTTGAGACTTTTTATAAAACTTCCTCTTATATATCATAATGTTTGTTTATAATGGTACGGTAATGGCTATTCTTAGCTTGGGATCAAATTGGCTATTGGGCTGTCCAGATGCTCGTCAAATTTGAAAATATCTATAATTATGGTTTTCAATACACGAGGTGCAGGTAGTCCGTAGCTTCACACTCATCTCGTTTAATACCGGATAAAGCAAATCTTAGTTTTTGGTAATCAAGTCCGACAACAGATTTTTTTGCATAATTAGTTTTCTTCTTTGTCTTTGGTTTATTTCGAAAAAAAACGAATAAGCCAATAATTGGATTTAAAAAACTTCGGAGACTGTTTCGTTTTTGTAGGATGGTCGGGTTTATTACTCTTTTCTTGGAACCAATTCCCTAACTAACCTTATTTCTTGTTCAACTTCCCAAATTAAGCTACTTTGTTCATTCATTCCCAAATTAACATACTTTACTATTCAAACTCTCAGTTTTCTTATTTTTTTTTATTTTTTTTAATTTATTTATATTTAAACTTATTATTATATATATCTAAATTATTATTTTATTAAAATATTTAAATTATTATTTTTATTATTTTTATAAATTTTATTATTTATATTTTAATATATATATTTAAAATAATATTTAAAATTATTAATTTTATAAATTTAATTATTTATATTTTAATATATATTTACTTTTAATTATTATTTTATATAACTTTTTATTTTTATTTTTATTTTAAAAAGTTTAATCCTATTTTATATAAATAAGAATTGTTTAAATATAATGACAAAAATATAATAAAAAAATGCGTTCAAAGTAAGTATTTGAGAAACAATAATAAAAACATAAATTAAAAATGTTTATAAACGAATAAACCTAACATAAAATAGAGTGTTAACGATTTCAAATATGTTTAAAAAAAATCAATATTAGACTTTCTCAATGGGAAGAGATATAATAATTTTATTTCCAATAAAATTTTGAGAAAGAGAAAAATTATCAGAGTCAAAGTCAGTGTATTCAAATTGAGATGGCTAACTCACGAAAAAAACTATAATTTGTGGGAGGTGTTGCCAAAAAGGTTATACTTAGACAAATATGTATTAAGTAAAATTGTCAAAAATTTAGAGAAGAATGATTGTATTTATTTTTATAAATTATTATATATGGTTATGGTTAAAATATATTAATATTTATCAATTATTTATGAGGATAGTAGAATGAATATTTATTATAATATATAAATAATAATTGAAATATAAATGTATATATTAAAATTAAAATTATAAAATTTATTAAAATAATAATTTAAAATATAAATAATAATGTAGATAATTTAAAATAACGAAGAACGGTCCATTAAGTCGTTCTTCGTTATTCTCTTCTTCTTGATATTCTCTAAATCTTGGATTTTCTTGTTCTGAATCTGAACCTGGATCGGAATGTGGATGTTCTTATTCTATATCTGGACCTAAATCAAAATGTCTGATTAGGTGGGGTTTAAGTCTTCCAACCCTATATTGATAGCCCTCATGAGTGTTCTTGAGAGATAAACATAAACCTTTTTTTGATGAGAGAAACAAATCGGTAGGCCATCTATATGGGTTGGGAACCTAGCCCTAATATACTTATTTATTATTCGGCCCATCAACGAAATAATAAATGATATTTCTGCTTTTACACAAATATGTCCCCATATTTATTATAGATATCTAAATAAGCTCATAATCTTTATACTTTGATAGATCACATTAATTATGTTTTAATCTTTATATGATAACAACTAATACATAATTATTAAATAATATATGTACCCAAATGTTGGAAATAATTCCAACACTTTTAGCTAGTGTTACTCTAATTTTAACATTTAATAATTTATTATTTTATAATGTGTCTAAAAATATAATTTTTTAATTCTTTGTTATACGCATAGTCTAGATATATATAGTTATGATCACGATAGAACTGAACTTACTTGATCTGGAGAAAAAACCGTGGAATAACCGAACATTGAATTAGAATTTTATTCAAACAATTTAATAATTTATTATTAGTATTATTATCTTATTATTTATTTTCTTTCTCTACACGATTTCTCTCTCGGTTTCAAGGAATCCATTGTGGTTTCGTTGAAAGAAGAGATTTTAGCTTTCTTTCGTTATTTTTGTTTTTCCTAAAAATTTTTTATTTGGTGTAAATTAACCCTCAACTTTCTTCTTAAAACTTTAATTTCTTTGAACTTCGGCGGCTAGGCTGACATGACATTGCAATTGTGCTGCGCTTATCATATGAGCTTGTTTGCCCACTTCTCAAATAATTTTTCCAATAACACCCATTTTTCATTCATATTCCTAAATTTTTATTTTATTATCTTTAAATCATTAATTAATCTATTAATTATACATCTTTTCTATTAAAATTTTAAATTCATTAATTAATTTATTTTATAAATATTTAATAATATATATATTAAACAAAACATATTATATAAATATTAATATATATTTATATTTTTTTTACTTAATTTTATAAATATAATATATAATTCAAATTAAATATTATAAATTAAAATAAAGTAAATTACATAAACCTTTAAAATTATATATTAAAATAAAATATATTATATTATATAAATATTAAAATAACACATATATTATATAAATATTAAGATAACAAATATGTTTTATTTTTATTTAATTTTATAAATATAATATATATATAATTAAAATTAAATATACTAAATTAAATAATTTAAATAAATATTATACACTAAAATAAAATACATAACATAAACTTTAAATAAAATAAAATAAACTGAACTAAATCTTAAAATAAATTTAAAATAAATTATATAAAACATAAAATATTTACAAAAGTGTCAATTAAAAAAATATCTTAAAATAAATTATATACTTTTTTTAATATTTATAATATTTTACATTTTATATCATGTAATATATGTATTATTTTAATATTTATATTATATAATATATTTTATTTTAATATATAATATTTATGTGAATGATTTAATTTAGAATGTTTAATTTTAATTATATATATATATTAGAAATTAAATAAAAATAAAATATATATGTTATTTTAATATTTCTGTAATATATTTTATTTTATTTTAATATTTATATAATATAATATATTTTATTTTAATATATAATATTAAATGTTTATGTAATGTATTTTATTTAAGTGTATAATTATAATTTTATTTGAATTATTTAATTTATAATATTAAATTTTAATTATATATATTATATTTACAAAATTAAGTAAAAATATAATATATATGTGTTGTTTTAATACTTATGTAATATCTGTATTATTTTAATATTTATATAATATATATTATTAATTTATATATATATATATATATAATATAATATAATATAATAAAGTAATTAATGATTTAGAGAGAAATTTGTAATATATGTGTTATTTTAATATTTATATAATATATATTATTAATTTTAATTATATGTATTTATAAATAAAGTAATTAATGATTTAGAAAGAAATGTTAATATTTAAAAATTGGAATGAAATTTTTTATTTGAAAGGACGGTAGAGAAGGATTGCCCTTATCATGGGTTCTGGTCTTATCATGGGTTCTTGGTATGCACAAATTTAAAAAAAATGCAATCCTGTATATATATTTTACTTTGTTTGATTTGTGTTATTTTATTTTATAATTATAATGATTTAAAATATATATTTTTAGATCATAAATCATTATTATTAAAATTTTATTATATATATATATTTAATAAATCTAGTATTTTTATTTAATTTATTAGTATTCAATAATACAACTTCCACTTTAAGATAATTATAAATTAAATTCTATGCCCAAAGTTCGTTTGAAAATATTTTAAAAAATAAATAAAATTATAAATTAGAGGGTTAAAATTAATTCTTCATATTTTGTAAAATTCAAATTTGGGATTTAAGTTTATGAAATTTAATTCAAGGTTTTTTTTATATATGTTGGGAGAGTATTTTGACTTATATTTTAATTGTTATTTCTCAAATGTTTAATATTATGATTTGAATTAGTTTATGATATTTTAAGCCTTGTGATTTTATTTTTTTGTCGTTAAGATTAAACGACTTTCGTCTATATAATATTGAATATAATTTATTGGATTTTAAAACTGAAATTAGTGTTTTTTGTTTTGGGTTTTGAAGTGATTTTTGTTTTGGGTTTGAAACTTAACTTAATAGTCTTTAAGATGATATGATTTAAATCCGGGGTTTTTGGTTTTTAGATCTAATATGTTTTTTACCTGTAATTAGGGTCAGTTTGAAACTAAAATTACTCATTCCCAACCCACCGTTACTTCTGATTACAATCCAAATTTTATGTTGGTAAAGTTTCTTTCTTACGAGGTCAATAAGTTGATGAAGCTAGCTTGTTTTGTGAATGAAATAAAACTTGTTTGGCCATCCGTGAACAAGTTTTGGACTCATAGAAGGAAATAATAGATCAGTTTCGGGACCACAAGAGTTAGGATGCCTCCGAACAAGTTTCAAGACCACAAGAGTTAGGATGCCTCCATACAAGTTTTGGACTCAGAAGAAAATAATAAATCAGTTTCGGGACCGCAAGAGTTAGGATGCCTCCGTACTGAATAAGTTTTGGACTCATTTTGTTTCATTTATGACATTTATTATTATTACTATTACTTATTTTATAATTATTTGGTTTGCCGGTTCCATAAAAATGTCAAATATTTTAAAAAATAAAATAAATTTTCATTTGTTAGTTCCCTGAGATTTTTTTCCTAATATAAATGTGAAATGAATATATAGGTATATTAAATACCACATTTTATTATAATGATGCATTATAAAAAAAAAAAGTAAAAATATAATTAACACTAAAGTTCATAAACTCATGTCTTTTTTTTTATTTTAAAAAACGACCTAACGTTATTTTATTAAAATTCAAAAAAAAGGAAAAAAATCACAAATTTTACGGGATTATTCTAGACAGATTCAGAATGATTTTGAATTCGTAACAGTTTCTGAATAAAGTTAAAAAACGGAAAAAAAAACGTAAACGTATTCTCTCATTATAATGCTTTCAATTTTAGTGATTTTAATAAAATGTAGATTCCAACTTCTGCATATGTTTCCAATCTGCTCCGTTTTTGGAATTTTCCTCCATGTTCCCTCAAGGGCGCCGCAATTCGAGACGATATCATTTCATAGCTCTCCGACACTCCTACGGGTTATTTCATAAACTCTTGTATTCCACTCCTACTCGATATTGTAAGTTATTACTCTAAATCCACATTTGAATATGTTTGTTGCAAACCTGTTTCCTTTGGTCTTGAGTACTGCTACCCTCTTTGATTTTGCTCCATTCATTCGGAAAATTGAGTAGTTTTCAGGCTCTTTGCAAATCTATCCCAAAGTTCCAATGCGATGTTGCAGCTCTCAAATAGGTGGTTCATGGTTTCTTCGTTTCCGTTACATAGTGGACAACTCGTGTCCGAGAGGTTCATGTACTTAGTGATTCAATCTCGTGTGCTTAGTCTTTCCTAGAAGGCAAGCTAAAGGATGAACTGGTGTCGCGGGGACTATCCTAGTTGACCAAATGAGAGGAGCTCATTCCACTGTCTGCGCTTTTTTCCCGAATTACCTCACATATTCTCTTTGAAATCAAATTTCTATTGTCCTTGGCTTTCCACTAGTGAACGTCAGGTTTGTCAATAAGATGTATGTTGCAAATGTGATCCATTATCCTTTGTCCTTCCGGAATCCTTCTCAAGAGCGATTCCCATGTCCCATCCTTGATGTCTTTGATTTTACCACTGCACAGTCCCTTCTGATACGTGTGTTCTTGAATTCCTCTTTGTGAATGATTGGCTGGTTTTTTGACTAGGGTCATGCTAGAAGAATGTGCCTTTCCCTTTCCCTAGTCGAATGTCGTAAGATCTGCAATTCGTTTCTCAATTTAAGAATTTTCTTTAGAGACCAGCTCATATCTTCGTTGATTTTGCACGTCTAGATGCTCATTTCGTATTTCTTAAATCTCGTGTGTACCCATTTGATCCATAATGATTCCTGGTTATGCTCTAGTGCCCACAGATGTTTAAAGGTTAGGGTGTTGTTCCACTCAACATAGTTCATGAGGCCGATACCTCCCTCCTCCTCGGTTTGTAGAGTGCGGTCCTTTCATTTCTTTCCACCTCTACCGCTACTACCCCCAAATGAAGTTCCTCATCAGCACATCAAGTTCCTACATCGGTATGACCATCTGTTGCGCCCAGTAGCCCAACTATGCTCATTACTACACTCTTGATTAGTTTCGATCTGCCCTGCAATAAGAAAGTTTCTTCGCTACCTAGCCAGAAATCATATTTTTTACCTTTTCAATTAGTGAATTGTAGTGCGAGATATCGATCTGTTTCACGGTTAGCGGAATCCCTAAGTACCTTACGGGAAATTTGCCTTTCGCAATGCCCATTGATGTTGAAGATGTCCTGCTTTGTTTCGTCGTTAACGTCTCCGTAGAATGTCACACTTTATTTTCGTTGATTGTGAGATGTGTAACCATCAGAAAAAACGTTAGTGCATCCCTAATAGTTTTAACGGAATCCGCGTTAGTGTGCGCAAGGATAAACAAATCGTGTGCAAAGAATAAATGTGTTACCTCCTCAACCTCGCAAAAGGGGTGAAAGATGTATGGACGACTCTTTTGGAATATCGCGAAGATGCTCTCAAAGATCACCATGATAACTACAAGGAGGTAAGAAGAGAGAGGGTCCCCTATCTCACGCTGTTTTCACCCTTGAAATAGCCTCCGTTGACTCCATTGACGCTGACCACAAAGTAGGATGAAGAAACGCACTGCATAATTCAGTCTATAAAAATCATAGGAAAAACATAAACAATTAGAAAATCCCAAATGACTTCCCATCTAATAGAGTCAAAATATTTCTTGATGTCTATCTTGAAAGCCACTCTCAGGGTAATTTTCCTTTTCCTGTAGCCTTTAAGAAGGCTTTGTATGAGAAGAATATTTTGCGAGATTGTTCTACCGGGGATGAATGCAGACTGATTGAGATTAATAACTTTTCCTATGACATTTTAAAACGTTTAGAAATTATTTTAGAAATAATTTTGTAAATCACGTTACAACAAGAGATTGGCCTGAAATCCTGTACTTTCTCGAGAACCGTAGTCTTAGGTATAATGTCAAGAAAGTCATATTCCACTGCTTTAGCATCTTCCTGTTCTCGAAAAACTCTAGAACCCCATCAGTAATATCGTTTCCCACGACCAGCAAATTATCTTTGAAGAACTGTGCATTGAACCCATCAGGACCGGGCTCTTGTTCCCATCGATACTAAACAAAGCCTCTTTGACCTCAGCTCTCATGACAACCCTAATTAACTCATGAATATCATCGTCGGAGATCCTCTTATTGATAATCTGATAAAGGGTATTTAGGTGACTCTGATGTTGCTTTCTTGTACCCATCAGTTGCTTGTAGAACTCAATGGCAAGATCATGCACACCCTTCTAATCCTAAACAAACTCACCATCATCATTCTTCAATCTGTATACATTGTTTCAAATGTTTCTGACCTTACATTTTTTGTAAAAGAATGCCGTATTTTTTTCACCTAACGAGAGCCAATTCTGTCTAGATTTCTACTTGACAAAATTCTCTTCAAGAAGACTCAAGTTTCTAAAATTTTTAAGGGCGTCTCTCTCCTTCTCATTGAGTTGATTATGACTGTTCTCACTAAGTAATCTCTTCTGAATCTCATCAAGTTTCTCCCTTGCAACCATAACCCTGTTTGAGATATTGCTGAACTTTTTCTTGTCAAAATCCCTATACATATTAGTACCCCTAATCTGATTAGCCTAGACACCTTCAAATATATCCTTGAACATGTCATTCTCCATCCCAAAATTGAAGAATTTAAAGGTTCGTTTGAACTTCTCCTCCTTCTCCCAGAACAGCTTAATCGGGCAATGATCGGAGATACCAGGATTCAGAACGTGTAGTTGACTTCTTGGAAACCGGTGATCTAATTTTCGTTGACCAGACATTTGTCAATCCTACTTTTCTTGATCTGCTCATCGCCCCGCGTGAAAGACCAGGTGAAGAAGTTCTCGGATTAGTAGGCTCGATGCAATCTAAATCTCTTATACAGTCGTTGAGATCGATCATATCCCGAGTAATTTCAGATTTAGGACTACGATCAATTTCGTTTCTAGTCCGAGAATGGCCCAAGTCTTATCTAGAGCATCATTCTGTCCGTGCTTAAATTGCTACCATAAACAATACGAGGTGGAACTCATGTCTTTAAGGTAATGGATTTGAATCTTCCCTAATTCGTTTATTGAAAAACAAAATTACCTAAAGTTTTGATCACAAGAAAGGAAAAAAGAGTTATGGGGTTCTTGCCTTTTAAATTTGATCTTGACATTTGAGAACTTCTCGTCATTTCATATTTATTAATTATTTATTAACTACATCTAATTCATCGTACATTATTTAATTTTAATAAAAAAAAATAAAATTTTAATAGGTAACTTTAAATCATATTAACTTTCAAAATTATAATAAATAATAATAATTAAAATGGACCAGCCTTCATTGTCATACTCATATATACACCTCAATTATTATTTAAGATTGAATTGTATAGTACAATACTTAAATTTTTTGCATTGGTAGTGGTCCAGTTTTTTAGTTCATTTTCATCTGTTTGGGTGGAAACAAATGTGATAAAGATTGTTAATTATTTATTCTTTTTAAATGATCTATCCAGAATAATTTAAACAAAACAAAGCTTGACATAAAAAAAAAAAAATCAATAATATTATGATATTGTCATTAGTTTACAAAAATCGAGTTTACTATGAATATGATAGTAAAGGTTCATGTGTCCTTTAAAAATTGGTTGGCTTTTGAATTCTTTTAATAATTTAAGCCACTTGAGTAGTTGTAGCTTTTGCAAAGAAGAATATAATTGAGTTGTAGAGATGTTGTTTTGGGCAACTAAATCAACTGAAAAATTCATTGTCTATATATGGATGTCATGTGTATATTTGTTATTTGGATAATTTATAGGTTAAATACTTTGAGTAGGAAAATAACTCTTTTGATTGGACAATACTAGAATTGAAAGCATTGTAATCAGATAATTCATTTACGTTTTTAGCTTTTTAGCTTTTATTCAAAATGTTACGACTTCAAAATCATTCTAGGCCTGTCTAGAATGATCTCTTAAACTCGTTGTTTTTTTCCCATTTTTGGGAATTTTTAATGAAATGACGCTAAGTCGTTTTTCCCAAAAAAAACAATAAATAGTATGAATGACCCGATCCTTGGTCTTAGAGCTAGTTTCCGTGATTGCGACCAGGAGAACCCTAGGCTTTTTTATGGATGAGTGAATGACGAAACAAAGCAGGAAATATTCAACATCATGGGCATTACGGAAAGCATTTTTCCCGTAAGGTACTTGGGATTCCGTTAACCGCAAAATATATCGAGATCTCACAATGCAAGTCGTTGATTGAAAGGGTAAAAAAAACATAATATCTAGTTGGGCGGCAAAGAAACTTTCTTATGCAGGGAGGATCGAGCTTATCGAAACCGTAGTCGTGGGCATAATTGGATACTGGACGCAATAGATGGTCATTCCGAAGAAGGTAATGAAGGAGCTAGACACGCTAATGAGGAACTTCATCTTGGGCAGTAGCGGGAGAGGAGGAAAGAAAATCAAATGGACTGCTCTTTATAAGCCGAAAGAGGAGGGAGGCATTGGCCTGAAGAACTACGTCGAGTGGAACAAGGCTCTAACGTTCAAGCATCTATGGGAAATGGAATGCAACCAGGAATCATTATGGATCAAATGGGTACACACGCGATTTATGAAACAGGAAACCAGTATCTGGACGTGTAAAATCAATGAAGGTATGAGCTGGTCACTAAAGAAAATTCTTAAACTGAGAAGTGATATTGCATAACTTTATGACATTCGGCTAGGGGATGGGAAAGGCACTCTGTTTTGGCACGATCCCTAGTTCGAAAACCAGGCAATCATTCACAAAGAGAAGTTCAAAAATACACGAAGGTATATCGTAGTGGCGAAAATCAGAGACGTAAAAGACGGGGACTAAGACTCACTTTTGAGAAGAAATCTAGAAGGACAGAGGATACTGGATCACATCAGTAACATACAACTCCGAGACAAACCCGACGTTCATGAATGGAATGCAGAAGACAATGGGAATCTAGTCTCAACGAGAATATGGGAGGTAATCCGAGAAAATTCACAGAAAGTATAATGGGTTCCTCTCGTATGGTAACCAAGATCATTCCTCGATACCAGTTCATCCTATGGCTTGCCTTCTGGGAAAGACTCAACACTCGTGACCATATCATCAAGTATATGAGCATCCCGGACATGAGTTGTCTTCTATGCAACAGAAAGGAACAAACCATTGATCACCTGTTTGGGAGCTGCAATATAGCATTGGACATTTGTGACAGATTTTCTTAGAGCCTAGAGCTGATCAGTTTCTCAAAGGAATGGAAAGAAATCAAAGAATCATCACTACTCAAAGCCAAAGGAAACACATTTGCAACAAACGTATTCAAGTGCGGCTTTAGAGGAGTAGTTTACAACATTTGGCAGGAACGTAATGCGAGAGTCTATGGTAGAACCCGCAGAAGTGTTAAAAAATTATGGAGAAACATAGTCTCGGATTGTGGCACACTTACGAGAATTTGGAGAAAAGTTCCAATTACGGAGCAAAATTGGAATATCAGCAGAATTAGAATTTACCGTTTACTAAAATCATAAGAAACGAAATATTGTAATTAGATAGTTCATTTACGTTTTTGCTTTTACTCAGAATGATACGACTTCAAAATCATTCTAGGTCTGTCTAGAATGATCTGTTAAACTCGTGGTTTTTTCCCATTTTTGAGAATTTTTAATGAAATGACGCTAAGTCATTTCTCCCAAAAAAAACATATGCTTAAAAATATTGAGCTCCTTACAAACAACCAGGAATCTCTCGACTCACTTGAGAATGATTTGGAGAAACTCTGCTTTTGTTAAATCATAAACTTGAGCGAGAACAAAAATGAGCTGGTTATGGATCATGCTACAAGCTTAGGTTTTGAGGTGAGACGTATCAAGACTGGAAAACATGAATTTGAAGAGATTCAAAGTCAGAAGCGACCCACTAGAAGAGAACAAACTGACAAGCATGAACATAGCAAAATTGATGATGAATGTCAAAACAAAGTTGTTGAAACTGGAATGGAAAACGTTATTGATCCGGATACTGCAGATCCAATCACGGAAGAAGATTGGCTCCGAGGAACACATACCTTGTCAAATGGAAAGCAATATGTGGCCATTGAAGATAGTGAGAGCAACGATGCTTATGATTTTTCCGATGAAGAGATCCAAGATAGCATTGAATCGCTAGAACCAGACACCTATATCCATATCGTTGCATGGAACATTAAGGGTCTCAATGATCCTCTCAAGTGTAAGGAAATTAAGGATCATCGAGAATCAAAAGGTTATAATCATGGGAATTCTGGAAACGAACGTTAAAAGCAAATGTTGACAAAGTCCAAATGATGTTTGTTGAAAGCAGTTAGGAGATCATTCACATACAAGAACGTGTAGAATCTGGGTTTAATGGGATCCAAAAGTTACCGAGGTCAATCCTCTTTTCTCCAATTAACAAACCATTATGGTTGAAGTCAAAGAGAGAATCATTGGAATTGAGTTCCACCTTGATATTGTTTATGCTAGCAATTCTAGCACTAATAGAAGGTTGCTCAAGAGTTGTCTTAGGAACTGAATTAATTGTGATAAACCTTGGACTGTCCTCGGTGATTTCAATATCACCAGAAATGAAACCGAATGTAGTCCGGTATTTGATATCACTCAGGATATGATTGACTTCAACGATTACATCAGAGATTTGGGTTGTATTGAGCCTACAAATTCTGAAAACTTTTTCACCTTGTCATCTACGCGTGGAGATGGGCATATTAGGAAGAATAGGATTAACAAAAGTCTCGTCAATGAAATTAGATAAATCAATACTTGTGAAGCCAATGCATGTCCTGAATCTTAGTATCTCGGATCACTATCCGATTAAAGTCTTCTAGGAAATAGAGGAGAGGTTTAAGAGACCCTTCAAATTCTTCAACTTCTGGATGGAAAACGATAAATTCAATGACATTCTAAGAAGTGTTTGGGCTGATTGCATCGAGGGTTCTAACATGTTCAGAGTATCGGAAAAACTTAAGCTTCTTAAGAACCAACTTCAAAGCTTGACAAGAAGAAGTCCAATAACATATCCAAAATAATTCAGGAAGCTAGAGAGGAGCTTGAAGAGGTTAAAAAACGGTTACTTAGAGGAGACAACGATGATCAACTCAATGATGATGAAAATGCTGCCCTTGGTAATTTTATGAAGCTAAGTGTACTCGAAAAAAGTTTTGTGAGACAGAAGTCGAGGCAGAACTGGCTTTCACTCGGCGACAAGAACACATTCTTCTTCTACAGAAAATGCATAGCTATAAATCTGATGAACAACATTTATAGACTAAAAATGATGATGGTGAATATGTACAAGGGCAAAAGGGCATGCACAAGCTTGATATACAAGTCTACAAGCAACTTATGAGTACCAAAAAGCAGTAACAATGTCACTTGAATACCCTATACTAAATCATCGACAAGAGGATTTCAGCCAAAGACAGTCGATAATTAATCAAGATTGTCACGAGAGAGGAAAACAAAGAGGCTATGTTCAACATTGATGGGAATAAGAGTTCGGGCCCAGATGGTTTCAATGCACAGTTCTTCAAAGAAAATTGGCCAGTGTGGGCCACGATGTCATAGAGGGTGTTCTTGAATTCTTTAGAAACATGAAAATGTTGAGATAGTGGAACACAACGGTCTTGACCCTAATCCCAAAAACCTCGGTTCCCAATAAGATTCAAGATTTTATGCCAATTTCATGCTGCAACGTCGTTTATAAAAAAATTCAAATTTTTTTCAAACGATTTTAAAATGTAGGAAAAATAGTTAGTCTTAATCAATCTGTATTCATCCCCGGTCGAACTATTTCACATAACATTTTGCTCATGCAGAACCTTCTTCAAAGTTATGGGAAAGAAATATAACCTCGAGAGTGGCTTTCAAAATCGATATCAAGAAAGCCTTTGATTCTGTTAGGTAGGAAACCATTCGGGACTTCATGGTTGTTTCTGGTTTTCCTATAATTTTTATAGATTGAATCTTGCAATGCGTTTCTTACTCTTGTTTTATTGTCAATGTCAACAGAATTCATGGAGGCTTCTTCAAGGGTGAAAATGGAGTGAGGCAGGGGTCCCCTCTCTTCTTACCTTTTCGTCATTATCATGACAATTTTTGAGAGTATCTTTACGATGTTCCGAAAGAATCGACCATATATCTTTCACCCATTCTGTGAGGAGGAGGAGATCACTCATCTTTACTTTGCTGACGATCTGTTCATCCTCGCACACGGACGTTAACTCCATTAAAACTGTAAGAGCTGCACTAACATTTTTTTCCTGAAGTTACAGGTTTAATGACCAACGAGAACATGAGTCTAGCATTTTATGGAGGAGTGAAGGAAGAAACGAAGGAAAACATTTTTGACATCATGGGCATAGTAGAAGGGAACTTTCTGATCAAATACCTTGGGATATTGCTTACAGCAAAGTAGATCCAAATTTCACACTATAAACCGCTGATCGAGAAGGTAAAGAATTCCATTTCAGGTTGGGCGGCAAAAAACTCACATACGCAAGAAGAATAGAGATGGTCAAGAGCATTGTCAGGAATCGTAGGATACTAGGCGCAGCAGATGGTTCTCCCCAAGAAAGTAATGAAAAAACTTGACACACTAATGAGAAATTTTATTTGGGGTAGTAGGGAGAGGCGGGACAAATGTTAAATGGACCGCACTTTGCAAGCCAAAGGAGAGAGGAGAAACCGGTCTAAGAATTGCGTGGAGTGGACCAATTAAAACATTGACCTATAAGCATTTCTGGGCCATCGAACAAAATCAGGAGTCGCTCTAGATGAAGTGGGTTCATGAAGCAGGAAATGAATGTCTAGACCATCAAAATCAACGAAGGTGTGGACTGGTCACTTAAGAAAATTCTAAAACTCATAAATAGTGTTGTAGAAGTTTTCAACATTCGCTTGGGAGACGGGAAAAGCACATTGTTCTGGCAAGTTCCCTGTTTCGAAAACCAACCGCTCATTCTCAAGGAGGAATTCAGAAACGTAAGCATAAGAAGAGATTGTGCATATGCTAAAGTCAGTGACGTCAAGGAAGGGCATTGAAACTCGTTACTAAGGAGAATACCAGAAGGGCTGAGGATTCTTGATCGCATTAACAACACACGATTTAACGATAGACCTAACACTTAACACTCATGAGTGGAAAGTAGAAGAGAGAGGGAAATTGATTTCTAATAGGATGTGGGACGTTATTCGGGAAAGGACAGAATGTAGATTGGACTCCACTAGTTTGGACAACTAAGGTAATACTGAGGCATTAATTCATACTCTAGCTCACATTCTGGGAAAGGCTTAGCACATGAGATTGAATTAGGAAATATATGAGTATCCCAGACGTGAGCTACCTACTGTATGATAGAAACGAGAAAACGATCGATCAATTGTTTAGGTGTTGTCAAGTTGCATCAGAACTTTGGGATATGTTTGCTAAGAACATGGAGCTGGACAGTATCCTGAAAAATTGGTAGGATCTCAAGACATATGCTATTATCAAGGCTAAAGGCAAAAGACTCCAATCAAATTTATTCAAATGTGGGTTTGGAGCTATAGTCTAAAATATCTTGCAGGAGAGAAACGCAACAGTTTACAGAAGGAACCGCAGAAGCATTGACGAGATATGAAAGAACATAGTTACTGACTACAACAGAGCACTTGTAGGAACATGGAGAAGAGTTCCCAAAACCGAACAAAATTGGAATCTGTGTAGAAGCTGGAATATTTCATTTAATGAAGTCACAAGTATAGAAAACCTTTCAACAAAATGATACTTTGTGTGTTATTATTGTTTAATTCGTTGACTGTTACGACTTAAATAATTTCTAGGGTTTGTCTAGAATGATACCCAAAACATGGTTTTTTCCCTTTTTGGAAATTTTTAATGAAATGACGTTAAATCGTTTTTCCAAAAAAAATAAATAAACAGTACATTAATTTTAACATGGTTCATCAAGATTAAACTTAGCTACGTCCACTAGACAAAAGAGTATTATGGAGGAGTTAGAATAGAGATTACATCATGATAGACTAGAGTTATGACATTAGTTTATATAACACTCGGTCCCCCGAAACCCTAACAGATACATAACTAGGACTGTATACGATACTCCCAAGACAAATACTTCATTTTTTTCTAAATTGTCCGACCATACTTTTAAATAAGTTAACTAGGTCAACATTTAATATCTTGACAAAGAATCTCCAAATATTATCACAATACTTTCCTAGTTATATTACCATAAGAAATGATTAGATTTTCTTTTGTTATTCTTATTTCCTTAAATTAATAGTATTCACTAAAAAGATATACTTTTATATTATTAAATATTCTTTCTCCTTGCACCATCAATTCAAACAACTCAATAAATCTCTAAATTGACTTGAATTCTCCCAAATGCCCAAATATATTAACTAATGCCCAAATATTATATATCCTCTCTCTGATCTAGAGTTTCCATAAGACAATTTAATAGGTACATACGTTAATGCTTTATGGCCTAGATGCACTCATAGTGCCGGATGATCCAGATACACTCGTCGGTGCTTGAATGACCTAGATGCACTCGCTGGTGTCTGATGGTCCAGATGCACTAGTCGGTGTCTAATGGCCTAGATGCATTCATCGATGTCAGATGGTCCAAATGATCTCGTTGGTGTCAGATAGCCTAGAACACTCGTCGGTGATGAACTCGTTGGTTCTAGATGACCAAGATGCATTCTCTGATGCCGAATGGTCCAGATGCACTCTTTAGTATCAGATGGCCTAGATGCACCCATTGATGTTGGATGACCTAGATGCACCCTTCGATGTTGGATGACTCAGATGCATTTGTCAATGCCATATGTGACCTATATGCATTCGTCAATCCCAGTAGTGGCCTAGATGCATTAGTCAATATTATAGGTGGCCTAGATGCATTAATCAATGCTAGATGTGGCCTATATTTATTAGTCAATACTATAAGATTCCTAGATGCATTAGTCAATAATAGAGGTGGCTTAGATGGATTAGTTAATGACAAAGGTGGCCCATATGCATTAATCAATATCATAGGTGACCTAAATCATTAGTCAATACTAGAGGTGGCCCATATGCATTAGTCAATTCCAAAGGTGATCTTGATGCATTAGTCAATACTAGAGGTGGCCAAAATACATTAGTCGATGTCAAATGTGGTCTATATGCATTAGTTAATACCGAAGATGGCCATGGTGCATTAGTCAATGAAAAATGTGGCTTAGATGCATTAGTCAATGATATAGGTGGCTAAATACATTAGTCAATGTCAAATGTGTCCCATATACATTAGTCAATACTAGAGGTGGCATATTGATATATCATCTCTCTCTTCTAGATCCATAATTGTCTCCAAGAAATTCTAACACTTTCTTTATTAACCCAAATATTCAAGTCTACTCAAAAAATCTTCACCTTGACTTGAATACTCCAATTGTTTCAAACCATTGTGTAGCTTCGGAACCGAATATAATCATTGTAGGTGAATGGTTAGACGCATTCACTTCTTCCACAACAACCCATAGTTCATAACCAACATATCCTCATAATCGTATCTCTAACGTGGTTTAACTCCAATCCTCTTTGACTGACATTCAACTATACACTTATGAAGATTGGAAATTTAATGGTTCAAGCTTTGGCACCTCAGTCTCAATGTGGTGTTCTTCCTCTTTTTGTAGATAAAACTCTAACTCCACCTATTTATCAACACTACTACTTTCTGCTACATACCTCACAAAAGCGCAGTATAGAATTCTCATCAAAGATGATTCTTCTACTCAAAATAACTCTACACTTAGATGGAGATCATACTCTATTTCTTTTGATATTATCTCCATAGTCCACATATACTCCATTATTCTCTCTTGCTCTAGTTTACCCTCATTAACATGATAATAAACTATAAAACCAAAACACTTTCAAACCTGAGTTATCCGCAAACTTATCAGACCACACCCCATTAAGTGTTATGTATTTATTCCCTATGTGATGCCCATAATTTAACAAAGAATATGTTGTAGTGACTACCACTACCCAAAATCTTCTATAGAGATTTACAATAGAGAAAATGCACTCGTTCTATCTAGTAATGCATGGTTCTATTTTCTTAGTCACACCACTTTCTTGTGGCATATGCCTGACTTTGAGATGACGAGCAATCTCTGCATCCTTGAAGAACTGATCAAACTCAAACTACCAAATCTCTTTGAAGTAATTAAAAATATCATTCAGCTTATGATCCTTTTAAGTAGACGACTTGGTGTACTTCTCCTCTTTCTATCGCCCCATTATCACCATAGTAACAACCACGATGATTGACTGGTCTACTTTTTTACAACGGCCTTATGGCGTAGATCTCTAGAATTAAGGTAGACTCTTGCGTCTTCCTAACTTACTATATCTTCAGTGATTCATAGAATGGACGGACGTTGTTTGTGACACAACTTTGTTTATGTGGAGGCTCTCCAATTTTCAACCATAATCATCGATCTTTTCTTCATCTACGACATCGATGATGTCATCATCTAATAAACACAACAATAAACTATTGAATGTGCGTTTCTCCCTATAGAATGACCATTCAGTGGTTGTTCCTACTCCTACCTGAAAACTTCAGCGACTCCTATAAGACATGTTGTTTCAGTAGAGTATGTATCTTGATCTATCATACTAATCCTCAAGAATGACCATCTCAACGACTATTTCTGATCATGCCGATAACTTAAGGGACCTTATAATTCCTATTATTTTATTAGAGCCCACATCTTGATCATTCATACTACTCCTTGAGAATGACCATTTCAATGGTGATTTTGCTCCTGTCGATAATTTCAGTGATCCCATAAGCCTGTGTTATTTCATTATAGTCCACATCTGATCTGTGATACGGCCCATCGAGAATACCACTCTCAACGGTTATATTTGCTCTTACCAACAACTTCAGCGGACCCTTATACGCACTTTTGTTTCAATAGAGCAATATCTTGATATATTATTATGTTACTCTAGTATGACCATCTCAATGGTTATGCTCCTACCAAAAATTTCAACGACCCCATGAACAATATTATTTTACTAAACCTCGCATATTGATCAGTCACATCTTATTCTCCTCAAGAATTTGTCGATCGTAATTCTTAATATGTCATCTCAATTAAAAAACAAACCATCGAATTTAACCTCAGCTCTGATACTAATGTTGTTGTAATAGAAATGTGGGAGACGACGTAAACAATAAAGAATGACACAAATTTAACGTGGTTCACCAAGATTAACTTGACTATGTCCACCAAAGAAAAAAGTATTATTGAGGAGATTAGAATAAAGATTAAATCATGATAGAATAGGGTTATGACACGAGTTTATATAACACCCGGTCCTCTGAAACCCTAGCAGATACAGAACTGGGAATGGAAACGATGCTCTCAAGGAAAGACTTCAGCTTTTTAAAGTGTCCGACGACACCTTTAAATAAGCCTCAACTAGGTCAACATTAATATTTTGACAATAAAATCTCCAAAATATCATCATAATACTTTCCTAGTTATATAACATAACAAAAGATTAAAATTTCTTTGTGTTAATCTTAATTCCTTAAATCAAGATTATACCAACAAAAAGATATACTTTCATTTTGTTCAATATTCTCTTTTCTTACACCATCAATTCAAACTAACTCAACATGGCCACCATTCATCCTCTACTTCCTCTTTCATGCTAAGAGGAGGAGACTTTATTTATGTCACTTCCTACCCACCTTCATTAATATATGATTACGCATTTTCTACAACTTCATTCTATTTTTGGTGTTCATGGCATTGTGTGTTTGAACACATATGTCATGACTTTCTAGGAATTTATCATATAAATCAGAGAAATATTCACTTTTATCATACTACCATAATATTCATAACGAAAATTCACAATGAATGTGTTGATATACTTTTTCTCCAACAATAGATGAAACATCAAAAGACCCACAAATATTGATGTGTATATTTCAAGGAATGTGTGCTTTGTAGATAATTTCTTAAGTGTGACTTGTTTGTGTTTCCCTTAATACAATTCACACAAATTTCAAGATTTATAAAATCTAAATAATTGAGATTTATTTTACTAATATTTTGAATATATGACTCAATCGCTTTATGCCACAAAGAAGTAGACAATTCATAATGAACCCACATTTTGTACCAACATTAACATCATGATGCACGATTAATATTGTTTAAACATATGGTATCTAACTTTAATTGTAAAATCATTCTAAGAATACTCGACCCTGCCGAAAATGTAAGTTGAAAAAAATTAAAACATTAATTCTTACACTCAAAGAGTATCTATTCCCAATAATGTTTCGATAAAGAAATACAAATTTCAAGAAACACTAGGTACATAAACGTTTAAAAATATCTAAATGGTAACTAGTGTCTAAAATCAAATGACATGTTCCAATAACCTTAACGAGAACTTGACATGGTTTGTCTACAAAGATATGTTTCTCATTTTCGTTTATGAGCTGAGTCGTAAAAAGATCTCTACATTGTGTTTAATATGTGTGCTATAATCAGAATCATCCCCACCAAGTAATTATAAGAAACCTCAACTAAATTTTATTCGAAACATACATAAGTCTTAGTCTTATCCTTCATAATATTATAGCTCATATAAAATGGCTCACTTTAAAGATAAATAATTAAAAATAAATGTTACAAGGAAATTATCATTACTTTTCATTCTCATTATCTTTAACCTTGTTGCAATATTCATCATTTCAATAATATGATCATGCATAGGACAATAACTGTACTTAATCGTAGTTAACAGTGTCTCATCAGTGTCCGAGCAAGTGATTATCAATCGAATTAGATTGGGAACATCTTCTAGGAACCTAATGTATTTCTTAACACTTTCAGTTTTCTTTATTACGAATTTAATAAATATTAAGCTGAGTCGATTAGATATCTCTCAGGCCTAATGGAAGGATATTTATCATTTAAAAGTATCAAATCAAGATCAATCCCCGAGATAAAATGGAAATTCTCGCACCATTTTGAGAAATTAGCCATTAACTTAATCACGGACGTTGCCTGCGAATAGAGAAACATGAACAAACCTACAAAATATATGCTCACACATAATTATTTGAGTAACTAATGTTTAAACTTTAATTCAGATTCAAATATTCATAAGGTTTATATATTCATGTTATCCTTTGGATGATACAATAATAAACCAATACAATTGATGTCCAAATAATTTCATATACTGTTGTTAATTATTAAAATAACTGATCAACCTCAATCGATCCATAATATGTATATAAGAACGTCAATATACTCATGAAAAACATTAATATTCATCTCATTATTGGCACCACACAAATGAGTAATTGATTTTATTTTAATTTAATATCTATAAAATTTATAATTTAGAACAAATTATTCATACTTCGAATATAAAAATTAAAACAGTACCATTAATTTACCATGAATATTATAAATGTTACCGTTCGGACCAGTTGGGTGATTAACAAACCACGTTATTTTATTCATTGAAATATTTTAAAACCTTATAAATGTTAAATAAAAAACTATTTAACCTAGGCATGATTTTTGTGCATTTACACAGTTAAATTACAAAATAGAATAATTATCATTTGCCTCATTCACTCAAAAATCTCTTACCAACTTTCACTTTGAGTAAACAATGTATACATTGTTACCCGCAAACAAAACTACATATATATCATATTATATTACAGACCTTCTTATTTCACCCAAAAATTTCTCTTTATCGATCTATTACCATCTCTCACTTTGAGTAACCAACATATCCATTATTATCCACAACCGAACTATATCATATTACAGACTTTCTCGTTTCGACCAATACCATATTCATTACTCTCCAATCGAATTATTATTTAAAATATTGTGCACTGCAAACCATCACATAATTACAACATTTCCTCTTATCTTCATCACTTTAACCAATTAATATATCCCTTGTTCTCCAATCGAATTATCATTTAGAGCATCTTGCACTACAACCAATCTCTTATTTAAAATATTTTGCACCACACCCATATTACATACATTCTCACTTCGGTCAAGCAACATATTATTTGTTCCCCAATTGAAACTATCATTTCAAGTATTTTCACTCTTTCATAAATTTTATAATTATTTCAAACTTGTACACCACGAGATTCAAACTCTTGGTCTTTTTTATGAAATTTGAACAATTAACCATTACATCACTTAAGGTTGTTGATTTATTTTTATAATTTTATGTGAATACATAATTGATCTGACTAATAATTAAAAATAAATCACTCAACTTATATTAAAAATCAAAACAAAAATTATTCTTAAAGTTCAAATATAAATATATATATATATAACAATTTAAAATTTTATAATACGAATTTAAAATATTATAAATTAGTTGGTTAAGATGTTGAAGTTATATTGTTATAAATGTTGTAGGTTATCCATTTTTATGTTTAATTTAAAATAAAGTATTATTAGTCTAATTAGTTAAAATGTTGAAATTATATTATTAAGTTGTAAGTTTGAGACTTGTGTATCACATTTTTTAATATTTAATTAACCATGTCAAGTTTATGGGTGATCAACTCACGACTCAATCTAATATCAATTTACTCTCACATATATATCCAAATTAATCACAACTCTCGACTCGAAAATTAATATACTTGAATTAAGAATTATATATATTTCCTTTTCATTGTTAGTTTGATATCTACCATCTTTTAATTCCGGTGACTAACAAACTATCATAATATAAATATAAATAGTATTAACCAATACACATAATTTATAATGATTATATACTATTTGTACAGTATATTATCTTTCATTAATCAAACAAATCATTTGATATCATTTTATTGTAGGAAGTTGGTAAATAATATTTATTTTCATATTTTTTTTCTAAGGTCTTGTTCGGATGGAAATTTTAAAATAAATCTAGATATTTAAAAAAACATAAAGATTGTTAATAATTTTGAGGAGGTGGAGATTTTTTTTTTGTTACAAAAATTTTAATAGTATTAATATATAATGATGAAATAAAAAAAATAAAAATTTAAAATAAATGTTATTTTAACATTTTAATTAATAATTAAGTGAGGTTATGAATGAGAGGAAAATTTAATGATATTTGTTTTATTTTAATAATTCAAAAATTGAACTAGGCCTAAATGAGGCAATATTAATATATTAACACTTCAATTAGCCCCATCATATACTCTTAATTAACATGATTATTTGGACTGAGGTTATTTGAATAACTTGGTTTGAGAAAAAACAATGATGGGTGATTATTTTGAGAAAATGATAATTTTTTGAGTAAAAAGAGTTAAATGGTATTGATATATATAAATAAAATAAAAAATTATAATTTAATATAGAGAATGTTTTAGTATTTTAGTTAATAAATTAAGTAATATGATTAGGGATGACAATAGTGCAGATCAGAACGGAGAATGCGTTATCATCCCTGCCCATTCTAATTCGAATTTTTTTTTATTATCATCTCCATTCCGTTCGGTTTCGGAGATTCCCTTTTGGGGCACCGTTATATTATATTATTAAAAAAAATAATAAAAAAGTTTTTATAAAACTATATAAATGAATATTTTAATATTATATAAACATTTAAATATATTAAAAATTATATTATTATAAAGATATAAACTACAACCCTTACAAAATATAAAAAATTATTAAATATATTGGTAATGTTATATATTCTATTGTGTTTCTTAGACTTAGAGGGGGTGAAATTGAGGAAGAGTTGAAGCAAGGAACACAAATATTATCTCAGTCCCATTCTCAATCGGTTTCGGAGAAAAATCGCCCTTAACGAGGTTTCGGAGAAAAATCGCCCTTAACGAGGCCGTTCAAATAAAAACCACAAGATGATTTATAATTGTCTTCCATAAATGTGATGGATGAGAAAGTGAGTAAAATGATGTTGAGTGTTTTGAATTATTTAAATGATTCAAATCGAAGAGACCATAGTTAGTAAAAGAGAAAGTAAAATTTTATATTACCTTGCTCATAATTTTGACTCAATTGTTAATTTAATAATAATAATAATAATAATAATATATTATTTGATTAATATTAAAATTCCATATTCTTTTTTACACCGTAGAACTAGGGATGATAACGAGTATCCTACCCGTCGGGTAATGAAGTACATATCCCCGAATCTGATTATAATTTTACAATCCGACCTTGAATTCTATCCTGGTGGGTATCTCTCTTTCTATATGCATCTCTAATTCGTCGGGTACCCCTTATCCAATTAATTTTTTCTAAGATTATATAAGTTGAAAATGAGAAACATAACTTTATTAAATAATAAATAATTTAAAAATTATTAAACTAAAATATTAAAAAAGCAAATGAAAAGATTACTACCTTACATTTATTTTTATGTTGTCGATATTGAAGAAAATAAAAACTATATTGTAGAGTTGAAGAAAAATATTAGAATAAAGTTTTAAAAATGCAAAAAATGAAGTTGAAGAAATTGAGAGGGAAAAAACATTTTGTTATTTAAAAAAAAGTTGAAGATGAGAATTAAGAATAATAAAGAGAGGAACTTTTTTGGAAATATTAAAAAATAAAGTCATAGTGAAGTGTAGATAAGAACAAAAATAAATGATGTATTTAAGATATTGTTTGCATAATGAGTATTTGAAAGGTCACATTCATCTTTAATAAAAAAAAGTTATTTTTATTATTAATATAAACGTATATCGGGTTTGGATTTCGTACACTCCCCATCCTCGAACCTGATCAGGTACTTTTTTCTCTCCCCATGCCCGACCCCGACCTCGTACCCGATTTTAAATACTTGAACCCGACCATTAGGTACCCACGGATATCAGGTATACAGGTACTCATTGTCATCCTAAGTAGAACTACCATTTTCATTTTTTTTTATAGTAAATTTTTCTTTATATATATAAAATTACAATTTCTGTCGAATAACTTTATTCGGAAAATTATATGGCAAATTATATGTTCTTAAATCATTCCTCTAATGTGGTTGTGCTTCTATCTACCATTTTCTTAACTAGAAGCACTCTAAAAGACGGTTTTGGAGAGGTGAAAATCCGTTAAAGTAAAGGAATTGTCAACATTTCTTAAATACGTAAGTAAATACAGTTCTTTAAAGTGTTTTTGTCCGAACTTTATTTTAAAAATTCATAATTTCAAATTGTCTGGAATACCGGTCGAGCTTAATCATTTAAGCCATAGACAAATATTAATCATTTTATTATATAAATAAGTTTTTCAATCATTGACATCCTAATATGGATTGCCATTTAGTATGATAGGATGTATCTCGATTTATCACATAATTAAAAAAGAAAAAAATATTAAAAAATGTATAGAGAACATGGTATAGATATTTTAATAACCTCATCAATCCACGAATTTAAACGTAGTCAATTGAAGCCGATTGGTAGGCTATCACCAATCTAAACACATGTTATGTAGCAATAATTACAACTTAAAAAACGATAATATAACATAGAACTAACATTTGTTTAATAAAAAATAATTCATCAGCTAACGTGATGGCATGTTTACACGAAATATTTTATAATAAAATAATTTTTATATGTGAGAATCATTTAAAAACATAATAAGTCCTTTCATTTGTTTGACCAAAAAATTATGCTCTATATATTTACATAGAAGTTTAGAGGAAGAGAGCATAACTATTTACTAAAAAAAATGGAGTGGACTTATTCTTGGCTGATCAGCCTTATCCTATTAGGGCCACCTCTCATCCTCTACTTCATCTTCCATGCCCGGAGGACTAGGAGACTTCATTCTGCTCAACTCCGGCCACCAGGTCCTCCGGGATGGCCGGTGGTAGGCAACATATTTGACCTTGGAGAACTACCTCATCAAACCTTGTATTACCTCAGGGCTAAGTTTGGACCGGTGATTTGGCTGCAGTTGGGATCGGTTGGAACCCTTGTAGTCAATTCGGCGGATTCTGCAGCCAAGCTCTTCAAGAACCACGACCTAGCTTTCTCTGACCGTAAATGCCCGGAAGCTTTATCAGTAGACAATTACAATCATGGGTCCGTGGCCATTGGAAACTATAGCCCATACTGGCGAGTATTCAAGCGAATTGGGGCCATGGAATTCAACGCGTCAAAGAGAGTGAACGAGAGTGTTGACATCCGAAGAAAGTGCGTCGACAACATGATTGTTTGGATTGAAGAAGCAGCCAAGGGAGGGACTAATGGGGAGATAGAGATTGTTCATTTTCTCTTCCTAATGTCTTTCAATGTGGTGGGGAATATAATCTTTTCCGAGGACATATTAAAATCCGAGTCTAAGGAAGGAAAGGAATTCTTTGATTCCATGACTAAGTTTGTGGTTTGGGTTGGAAAACCTAACATTTCAGATTTTTTCCCATTGTTGAAGAGCTTAGATCTTCTCGGAATAAAGAGGGGGACGAAAAAGGACTTGGGGAATTGTTTGAAGATTATAGAGAATTTTGTGAAGGAGAGACGTCAAAGAGGTTCAAGAAGAGTGATAACGGTAAGAAGGATTTCCTCGATGTTTTATTGGAGTTCGAAGGAGATGCAAAGAAGGACTCGACAAGCTGTCCGAGAGAAACATCAATATCATTATAACCGTAAGCACTCAAAATGAAATTTGTTAATTCGACATAAAAATTCTTAATTTTTTCTACTAACTAACATTAATTAACTTGTATGTGAACGTTGTAAAAAAGGAAATATTTCTAGCAGGATCAGAAACAACGAGCAACTCCATCGAGTGGATAATGTCGGAGCTACTAAACAACCCTAATTGCATGGCGAAGTTAAAAGAAGAACTCAATAGAATTGTCGGACGGGAAAGGAAGGTAGAAGAAAGTGATATGGATAAACTCCCATATCTACATGCAATAGTCAAAGAATCATTACGATTGCACCCTCCACTACCCTTGCTCCTCCCAAGGAATTCAATGGAAGACGTAAACTTCAATGGCTACTTCATACCAAAAGGCACACAAGTGTTAGTAAATGCCTATGCAATAGGAAGAGATCCCGAAGTGTGGGATGACCCCTTGGATTTCAAACCTGAGAGGTTCCTCGACAAGAATATAGAGCTTGCGGGTCAACATTTCGGGGTTATCCCTTTTGGGGCAGGTAGAAGAATATGTATGGGTTTTTTCTTTGAGCCTACGAGTGCTTCAACTGGCCACCGCGACTCTTGTCCATACATTTGATTTGGAACTAGGAGACTCGACATCTCCTGGTATGATTGATATGAACGAAAAGATGGGACTTACAGTAAGAAAATTGATTCCCTTAAAAGTCGTACCTAAGAAACGAGAGCTATAAGCTCTTTATATTTCTCGTGTGCAAGTGCGTGTTATATATTTCTTGTACATATATTTATCATATTTGCATTATATATATAGAATTTCTCTTTATCTTATTATTTAATTTAGTTACTTTTGAATATAAATATGAGTATCCTTTTTTATCGTGCACGGTGCATCACCCACCTCCATTTTTTTTGTAATTAGTTAGTTGATCAATATAAACTATTTATTTTTATTTTTTTATAATATATTGACACTTTTGTTTTAAATAAAATCAAGTATCAAGTATGGTTCTTTAGATTTATGTCTCACATTGAATGTTATTATTCAAACAAAGAGAAGAATAAAAATTAATCAATGAGTTGAGACTTTTTATAAAACTTCCTCTTATATATCATAATGTTTGTTTATAATGGTACGGTAATGGCTATTCTTAGCTTGGGATCAAATTGGCTATTGGGCTGTCCAGATGCTCGTCAAATTTGAAAATATCTATAATTATGGTTTTCAATACACGAGGTGCAGGTAGTCCGTAGCTTCACACTCATCTCGTTTAATACCGGATAAAGCAAATCTTAGTTTTTGGTAATCAAGTCCGACAACAGATTTTTTTTGCATAATTAGTTTTCTTCTTTGTCTTTGGTTTATTTCGAAAAAAAACGAATAAGCCAATAATTGGATTTAAAAAACTTCGGAGACTGTTTCGTTTTTGTAGGATGGTCGGGTTTATTACTCTTTTCTTGGAACCAATTCCCTAACTAACCTTATTTCTTGTTCAACTTCCCAAATTAAGCTACTTTGTTCATTCATTCCCAAATTAACATACTTTACTATTCAAACTCTCAGTTTTTCTTATTTTTTTTTTATTTTTTTTAATTTATTTATATTTAAACTTATTATTATATATATCTAAATTATTATTTTATTAAAATATTTAAATTATTATTTTTATTATTTTTATAAATTTTATTATTTATATTTTAATATATATATTTAAAATAATATTTAAAATTATTAATTTTATAAATTTAATTATTTATATTTTAATATATATTTACTTTTAATTATTATTTTATATAACTTTTTATTTTTATTTTTATTTTAAAAAGTTTAATCCTATTTTATATAAATAAGAATTGTTTAAATATAATGACAAAAATATAATAAAAAAATGCGTTCAAAGTAAGTATTTGAGAAACAATAATAAAAACATAAATTAAAAATGTTTATAAACGAATAAACCTAACATAAAATAGAGTGTTAACGATTTCAAATATGTTTAAAAAAAATCAATATTAGACTTTCTCAATGGGAAGAGATATAATAATTTTATTTCCAATAAAATTTTGAGAAAGAGAAAAATTATCAGAGTCAAAGTCAGTGTATTCAAATTGAGATGGCTAACTCACGAAAAAAACTATAATTTGTGGGAGGTGTTGCCAAAAAGGTTATACTTAGACAAATATGTATTAAGTAAAATTGTCAAAAATTTAGAGAAGAATGATTGTATTTATTTTTATAAATTATTATATATGGTTATGGTTAAAATATATTAATATTTATCAATTATTTATGAGGATAGTAGAATGAATATTTATTATAATATATAAATAATAATTGAAATATAAATGTATATATTAAAATTAAAATTATAAATTTATTAAAATAATAATTTAAAATATAAATAATAATGTAGATAATTTAAAATAACGAAGAACGGTCCATTAAGTCGTTCTTCGTTATTCTCTTCTTCTTGATATTCTCTAAATCTTGGATTTTCTTGTTCTGAATCTGAACCTGGATCGGAATGTGGATGTTCTTATTCTATATCTGGACCTAAATCAAAATGTCTGATTAGGTGGGGTTTAAGTCTTCCAACCTATATTGATAGCCCTCATGAGTGTTCTTGAGAGATAAACATAAACCTTTTTTTGATGAGAGAAACAAATCGGTAGGCCATCTATATGGGTTGGGAACCTAGCCCTAATATACTTATTTATTATTCGGCCCATCAACGAAATAATAAATGATATTTCTGCTTTTACACAAATATGTCCCCATATTTATTATAGATATCTAAATAAGCTCATAATCTTTATACTTTGATAGATCACATTAATTATGTTTTAATCTTTATATGATAACAACTAATACATAATTATTAAATAATATATGTACCCAAATGTTGGAAATAATTCCAACACTTTTAGCTAGTGTTACTCTAATTTTAACATTTAATAATTTATTATTTTATAATGTGTCTAAAAATATAATTTTTTAATTCTTTGTTATACGCATAGTCTAGATATATATAGTTATGATCACGATAGAACTGAACTTACTTGATCTGGAGAAAAAACCGTGGAATAACCGAACATTGAATTAGAATTTTATTCAAACAATTTAATAATTTATTATTAGTATTATTATCTTATTATTTATTTTCTTTCTCTACACGATTTCTCTCTCGGTTTCAAGGAATCCATTGTGGTTTCGTTGAAAGAAGAGATTTTAGCTTTCTTTCGTTATTTTTGTTTTTCCTAAAAATTTTTTATTTGGTGTAAATTAACCCTCAACTTTCTTCTTAAAACTTTAATTTCTTTGAACTTCGGCGGCTAGGCTGACATGACATTGCAATTGTGCTGCGCTTATCATATGAGCTTGTTTGCCCACTTCTCAATAATTTTTCCAATAACACCATTTTTCATTCATATTCCTAAATTTTTATTTTATTATCTTTAAATCATTAATTAATCTATTAATTATACATCTTTTCTATTAAAATTTTAAATTCATTAATTAATTTATTTTATAAATATTTAATAATATATATATTAAACAAAACATATTATATAAATATTAATATATATTTATATTTTTTTTACTTAATTTTATAAATATAATATATAATTCAAATTAAATATTATAAATTAAAATAAAGTAAATTACATAAACCTTTAAAATTATATATTAAAATAAATATATTATATTATATAAATATTAAAATAACACATATATTATATAAATATTAAGATAACAAATATGTTTTATTTTTATTTAATTTTATAAATATAATATATATATAATTAAATTAAATATACTAAATTAAATAATTTAAATAAATATTATACACTAAAATAAAATACATAACATAAACTTTAAATAAAATAAAATAAACTGAACTAAATCTTAAATAAATTTAAAATAAATTATATAAAACATAAAATATTTACAAAAGTGTCAATTAAAAAAATATCTTAAAATAAATTATATACTTTTTTTAATATTTATAATATTTTACATTTTATATCATGTAATATATGTATTATTTTAATATTTATATTATATAATATATTTTATTTTAATATATAATATTTATGTGAATGATTTAATTTAGAATGTTTAATTTTAATTATATATATATATTAGAAATTAAATAAAAATAAAATATATATGTTATTTTAATATTTCTGTAATATATTTTATTTTATTTTAATATTTATATAATATAATATATTTTATTTTAATATATAATATTAAATGTTTATGTAATGTATTTTATTTAAGTGTATAATTATAATTTTATTTGAATTATTTAATTTATAATATTAAATTTTAATTATATATATTATATTTACAAAATTAAGTAAAAATATAATATATATGTGTTGTTTTAATACTTATGTAATATCTGTATTATTTTAATATTTATATAATATATATTATTAATTTATATATATATATATATAATATAATATAATATAATAAAGTAATTAATGATTTAGAGAGAAATTTGTAATATATGTGTTATTTTAATATTTATATAATATATATTATTAATTTTAATTATATGTATTTATAAATAAAGTAATTAATGATTTAGAAAGAAATGTTAATATTTAAAAATTGGAATGAAATTTTTTATTTGAAAGGACGGTAGAGAAGGATTGCCCTTATCATGGGTTCTGGTCTTATCATGGGTTCTTGGTATGCACAAATTTAAAAAAAATGCAATCCTGTATATATATTTTACTTTGTTTGATTTGTGTTATTTTATTTTATAATTATAATGATTTAAAATATATATTTTTAGATCATAAATCATTATTATTAAAATTTTATTATATATATATATTTAATAAATCTAGTATTTTTATTTAATTTATTAGTATTCAATAATACAACTTCCACTTTAAGATAATTATAAATTTAAATTCTATGCCCAAAGTTCGTTTGAAAATATTTTAAAAAATAAATAAAATTATAAATTAGAGGGTTAAAATTAATTCTTCATATTTTGTAAAATTCAAATTTGGGATTTAAGTTTATGAAATTTAATTCAAGGTTTTTTTTATATATGTTGGGAGAGTATTTTGACTTATATTTTAATTGTTATTTCTCAAATGTTTAATATTATGATTTGAATTAGTTTTATGATATTTTAAGCCTTGTGATTTTATTTTTTTGTCGTTAAGATTAAACGACTTTCGTCTATATAATATTGAATATAATTTATTGGATTTTAAAACTGAAATTAGTGTTTTTTGTTTTGGGTTTTGAAGTGATTTTTGTTTTGGGTTTGAAACTTAACTTAATAGTCTTTAAGATGATATGATTTAAATCCGGGGTTTTTGGTTTTTAGATCTAATATGTTTTTTACCTGTAATTAGGGTCAGTTTGAAACTAAAATTACTCATTCCCAACCCACCGTTACTTCTGATTACAATCCAAATTTTATGTTGGTAAAGTTTCTTTCTTACGAGGTCAATAAGTTGATGAAGCTAGCTTGTTTTGTGAATGAAATAAAACTTGTTTGGCCATCCGTGAACAAGTTTTGGACTCATAGAAGGAAATAATAGATCAGTTTCGGGACCACAAGAGTTAGGATGCCTCCGAACAAGTTTCAAGACCACAAGAGTTAGGATGCCTCCATACAAGTTTTGGACTCAGAAGAAAATAATAAATCAGTTTCGGGACCGCAAGAGTTAGGATGCCTCCGTACTGAATAAGTTTTGGACTCATTTTGTTTCATTTATGACATTTATTATTATTACTATTACTTATTTTATAATTATTTGGTTTGCCGGTTCCATAAAAATGTCAAATATTTTAAAAAATAAAATAAATTTTCATTTGTTAGTTCCCTGAGATTTTTTCCTAATATAAATGTGAAATGAATATATAGGTATATTAAATACCACATTTTATTATAATGATGCATTATAAAAAAAAAAAAGTAAAAATATAATTAACACTAAAGTTCATAAACTCATGTCTTTTTTTTTTATTTTAAAAAACGACCTAACGTTATTTTATTAAAATTCAAAAAAAAGGAAAAAAATCACAAATTTTACGGGATTATTCTAGACAGATTCAGAATGATTTTGAATTCGTAACAGTTTCTGAATAAAGTTAAAAAACGGAAAAAAAAACGTAAACGTATTCTCTCATTATAATGCTTTCAATTTTAGTGATTTTAATAAAATGTAGATTCCAACTTCTGCATATGTTCCAATTCTGCTCCGTTTTTGGAATTTTCCTCCATGTTCCCTCAAGGGCGCCGCAATTCGAGACGATATCATTTCATAGCTCTCCGACACTCCTACGGGTTATTTCATAAACTCTTGTATTCCACTCCTACTCGATATTGTAAGTTATTACTCTAAATCCACATTTGAATATGTTTGTTGCAAACCTGTTTCCTTTGGTCTTGAGTACTGCTACCTCTTTGATTTTGCTCCATTCATTCGGAAAATTGAGTAGTTTCAGGCTCTTTGCAAATCTATCCCAAAGTTCCAATGCGATGTTGCAGCTCTCAAATAGGTGGTTCATGGTTTCTTCGTTTCCGTTACATAGTGGACAACTCGTGTCCGAGAGGTTCATGTACTTAGTGATTCAATCTCGTGTGCTTAGTCTTTCCTAGAAGGCAAGCTAAAGGATGAACTGGTGTCGCGGGACTATCCTAGTTGACCAAATGAGAGGAGCTCATTCCACTGTCTGCGCTTTTTCCCGAATTACCTCACATATTCTCTTTGAAATCAAATTTCTATTGTCCTTGGCTTTCCACTAGTGAACGTCAGGTTTGTCAATAAGATGTATGTTGCAAATGTGATCCATTATCCTTTGTCCTTCCGGAATCCTTCTCAAGAGCGATTCCCATGTCCCATCCTTGATGTCTTTGATTTTTACCACTGCACAGTCCCTTCTGATACGTGTGTTCTTGAATTCCTCTTTGTGAATGATTGGCTGGTTTTTGAACTAGGGTCATGCTAGAAGAATGTGCCTTTCCCTTTCCCTAGTCGAATGTCGTAAAGATCTGCAATATCGTTTCTCAATTTAAGAATTTTCTTTAGAGACCAGCTCATATCTTCGTTGATTTTGCACGTCTAGATGCTCATTTCGTATTTCTTAAATCTCGTGTGTACCCATTTGATCCATAATGATTCCTGGTTATGCTCTAGTGCCCACAGATGTTTAAAGGTTAGGGTTTTGTTCCACTCAACATAGTTCATGAGGCCGATACCTCCCTCCTCATTCGGTTTGTAGAGTGCGGTCCGTTTCATTTTCTTTCCACCTCTACCGCTACTACCCCAAATGAAGTTCCTCATCAGCACATCAAGTTCCTACATCGGTATGACCATCTGTTGCGCCCAGTAGCCAACTATGCTCATTACTACACTCTTGATTAGTTCGATCTGCCCTGCATAAGAAAGTTTCTTCGCTACCTAGCCAGAAATCATATTTTTTACCTTTTCAATTAGTGAATTGTAGTGCGAGATATCGATCTGTTTCACGGTTAGCGGAATCCCTAAGTACCTTACGGGAAATTTGCCTTTCGCAATGCCCATGATGTTGAAGATGTCCTGCTTTGTTTCGTCGTTAACGTCTCCGTAGAATGTCACACTTTTATTTTCGTTGATTGTGAGATGTGTAACATCAGAAAAAAACGTTAGTGCATCCCTAATAGTTTTAACGGAATCCGCGTTAGTGTGCGCAAGGATAAACAAATCGTGTGCAAAGAATAAATGTGTTACCTCCTCAACCTCGCAAAAGGGGTGAAAGATGTATGGACGACTCTTTTGGAATATCGCGAAGATGCTCTCAAAGATCACCATGATAACTACAAGGAGGTAAGAAGAGAGAGGGTCCCCTATCTCACGCTGTTTTCACCCTTGAAATAGCCTCCGTTGACTCCATTGACGCTGACCACAAAGTAGGATGAAGAAACGCACTGCATAATTCAGTCTATAAAAATCATAGGAAAAACATAAACAATTAGAAAATCCCAAATGACTTCCCATCTAATAGAGTCAAAATATTTCTTGATGTCTATCTTGAAAGCCACTCTCAGGGTAATTTTCCTTTTCCTGTAGCCTTTAAGAAGGCTTTGTATGAGAAGAATATTTTGCGAGATTGTTCTACCGGGGATGAATGCAGACTGATTGAGATTAATAACTTTTCCTATGACATTTTAAAACGTTTAGAAATTATTTTAGAAATAATTTTGTAAATCACGTTACAACAAGAGATTGGCCTGAAATCCTGTACTTTCTCGAGAACCGTAGTCTTAGGTATAATGTCAAGAAAGTCATATTCCACTGCTTTAGCATCTTCCTGTTCTCGAAAAACTCTAGAACCCCATCAGTAATATCGTTTCCCACGACCAGCAAATTATCTTTGAAGAACTGTGCATTGAACCCATCAGGACCGGGCTCTTGTTCCCATCGATACTAAACAAAGCCTCTTTGACCTCAGCTCTCATGACAACCCTAATTAACTCATGAATATCATCGTCGGAGATCCTCTTATTGATAATCTGATAAAGGGTATTTAGGTGACTCTGATGTTGCTTTCTTGTACCCATCAGTTGCTTGTAGAACTCAATGGCAAGATCATGCACACCCTTCTAATCCTAAACAAACTCACCATCATCATTCTTCAATCTGTATACATTGTTTCAAATGTTTCTGACCTTACATTTTTTGTAAAAGAATGCCGTATTTTTTTCACCTAACGAGAGCCAATTCTGTCTAGATTTCTACTTGACAAAATTCTCTTCAAGAAGACTCAAGTTTCTAAAATTTTTAAGGGCGTCTCTCTCCTTCTCATTGAGTTGATTATGACTGTTCTCACTAAGTAATCTCTTCTGAATCTCATCAAGTTTCTCCCTTGCAACCATAACCCTGTTTGAGATATTGCTGAACTTTTTCTTGTCAAAATCCCTATACATATTAGTACCCCTAATCTGATTAGCCTAGACACCTTCAAATATATCCTTGAACATGTCATTCTCCATCCCAAAATTGAAGAATTTAAAGGTTCGTTTGAACTTCTCCTCCTTCTCCCAGAACAGCTTAATCGGGCAATGATCGGAGATACCAGGATTCAGAACGTGTAGTTGACTTCTTGGAAACCGGTTGATCTAATTTTCGTTGACCAGACATTTGTCAATCCTACTTTTCTTGATCTGCTCATCGCCCCGCGTGAAAGACCAGGTGAAGAAGTTCTCGGATTAGTAGGCTCGATGCAATCTAAATCTCTTATACAGTCGTTGAGATCGATCATATCCCGAGTAATTTCAGATTTAGGACTACGATCAATTTCGTTTCTAGTCCGAGAATGGCCCAAGTCTTATCTAGAGCATCATTCTGTCCGTGCTTAAATTGCTACCATAAACAATACGAGGTGGAACTCATGTCTTTAAGGTAATGGATTTGAATCTTCCCTAATTCGTTTATTGAAAAACAAAATTACCTAAAGTTTTGATCACAAGAAAGGAAAAAAAGAGTTATGGGGTTCTTGCCTTTTAAATTTGATCTTGACATTTGAGAACTTCTCGTCATTTCATATTTATTAATTATTTATTAACTACATCTAATTCATCGTACATTATTTAATTTTAATAAAAAAAAATAAAATTTTAATAGGTAACTTTAAATCATATTAACTTTCAAAATTATAATAAATAATAATAATTAAAATGGACCAGCCTTCATTGTCATACTCATATATACACCTCAATTATTTATTTAAGATTGAATTGTATAGTACAATACTTAAATTTTTTGCATTTGGTAGTGGTCCAGTTTTTTAGTTCATTTCATCTGTTTGGGTGGAAACAAATGTGATAAAGATTGTTAATTATTTATTCTTTTTAAATGATCTATCCAGAATAATTTAAACAAAACAAAGCTTGACATAAAAAAAAAAAATCAATAATATTATGATATGTCATTAGTTTACAAAAATCGAGTTTACTATGAATATGATAGTAAAGGTTCATGTGTCCTTTAAAAATTGGTTGGCTTTTGAATTCTTTTAATAATTTAAGCCACTTGAGTAGTTGTAGCTTTTGCAAAGAAGAATATAATTGAGTTGTAGAGATGTTGTTTTGGGCAACTAAATCAACTGAAAAATTCATTGTCTATATATGGATGTCATGTGTATATTTGTTATTTGGATAATTTATAGGTTAAATACTTTGAGTAGGAAAATAACTCTTTTGATTGGACAATACTAGAATTGAAAGCATTGTAATCAGATAATTCATTTACGTTTTTAGCTTTTTAGCTTTTATTCAAAATGTTACGACTTCAAAATCATTCTAGGCCTGTCTAGAATGATCTCTTAAACTCGTTGTTTTTTTCCCATTTTTGGGAATTTTTAATGAAATGACGCTAAGTCGTTTTTCCCAAAAAAAACAATAAATAGTATGAATGACCCGATCCTTGGTCTTAGAGCTAGTTTCCGTGATTGCGACCAGGAGAACCCTAGGCTTTTTTATGGATGAGTGAATGACGAAACAAAGCAGGAAATATTCAACATCATGGGCATTACGGAAAGCATTTTTCCCGTAAGGTACTTGGGATTCCGTTAACCGCAAAATATATCGAGATCTCACAATGCAAGTCGTTGATTGAAAGGGTAAAAAAAACATAATATCTAGTTGGGCGGCAAAGAAACTTTCTTATGCAGGGAGGATCGAGCTTATCGAAACCGTAGTCGTGGGCATAATTGGATACTGGACGCAATAGATGGTCATTCCGAAGAAGGTAATGAAGGAGCTAGACACGCTAATGAGGAACTTCATCTTGGGCAGTAGCGGGAGAGGAGGAAAGAAAATCAAATGGACTGCTCTTTATAAGCCGAAAGAGGAGGGAGGCATTGGCCTGAAGAACTACGTCGAGTGGAACAAGGCTCTAACGTTCAAGCATCTATGGGAAATGGAATGCAACCAGGAATCATTATGGATCAAATGGGTACACACGCGATTTATGAAACAGGAAACCAGTATCTGGACGTGTAAAATCAATGAAGGTATGAGCTGGTCACTAAAGAAAATTCTTAAACTGAGAAGTGATATTGCATAACTTTATGACATTCGGCTAGGGGATGGGAAAGGCACTCTGTTTTGGCACGATCCCTAGTTCGAAAACCAGGCAATCATTCACAAAGAGAAGTTCAAAAATACACGAAGGTATATCGTAGTGGCGAAAATCAGAGACGTAAAAGACGGGGACTAAGACTCACTTTTGAGAAGAAATCTAGAAGGACAGAGGATACTGGATCACATCAGTAACATACAACTCCGAGACAAACCCGACGTTCATGAATGGAATGCAGAAGACAATGGGAATCTAGTCTCAACGAGAATATGGGAGGTAATCCGAGAAAATTCACAGAAAGTATAATGGGTTCCTCTCGTATGGTAACCAAGATCATTCCTCGATACCAGTTCATCCTATGGCTTGCCTTCTGGGAAAGACTCAACACTCGTGACCATATCATCAAGTATATGAGCATCCCGGACATGAGTTGTCTTCTATGCAACAGAAAGGAACAAACCATTGATCACCTGTTTGGGAGCTGCAATATAGCATTGGACATTTGTGACAGATTTTCTTAGAGCCTAGAGCTGATCAGTTTCTCAAAGGAATGGAAAGAAATCAAAGAATCATCACTACTCAAAGCCAAAGGAAACACATTTGCAACAAACGTATTCAAGTGCGGCTTTAGAGGAGTAGTTTACAACATTTGGCAGGAACGTAATGCGAGAGTCTATGGTAGAACCCGCAGAAGTGTTAAAAAATTATGGAGAAACATAGTCTCGGATTGTGGCACACTTACGAGAATTTGGAGAAAAGTTCCAATTACGGAGCAAAATTGGAATATCAGCAGAATTAGAATTTACCGTTTACTAAAATCATAAGAAACGAAATATTGTAATTAGATAGTTCATTTACGTTTTTGCTTTTACTCAGAATGATACGACTTCAAAATCATTCTAGGTCTGTCTAGAATGATCTGTTAAACTCGTGGTTTTTTCCCATTTTTGAGAATTTTTAATGAAATGACGCTAAGTCATTTCTCCCAAAAAAAACATATGCTTAAAAATATTGAGCTCCTTACAAACAACCAGGAATCTCTCGACTCACTTGAGAATGATTTGGAGAAACTCTGCTTTTGTTAAATCATAAACTTGAGCGAGAACAAAAATGAGCTGGTTATGGATCATGCTACAAGCTTAGGTTTTGAGGTGAGACGTATCAAGACTGGAAAACATGAATTTGAAGAGATTCAAAGTCAGAAGCGACCCACTAGAAGAGAACAAACTGACAAGCATGAACATAGCAAAATTGATGATGAATGTCAAAACAAAGTTGTTGAAACTGGAATGGAAAACGTTATTGATCCGGATACTGCAGATCCAATCACGGAAGAAGATTGGCTCCGAGGAACACATACCTTGTCAAATGGAAAGCAATATGTGGCCATTGAAGATAGTGAGAGCAACGATGCTTATGATTTTTCCGATGAAGAGATCCAAGATAGCATTGAATCGCTAGAACCAGACACCTATATCCATATCGTTGCATGGAACATTAAGGGTCTCAATGATCCTCTCAAGTGTAAGGAAATTAAGAGGATCATCGAGAATCAAAAGGTTATAATCATGGGTATTCTGGAAACGAAGGTTAAAAGCATAAATGTTGACAAAGTCCAAATGATGTTTGTTGAAAGCAGTTAGGAGATCATTCACATACAAGAACGTGTAGAATCTGGGTTTGATGGGATCCAAAAGTTACCGAGGTCAATCCTCTTTTCTCCAATAAACAAACCATTATAGTTGAAGTCAAAGAGAGAATCATTGGAATTGAGTTCCACCTTGATATTGTTTATGCTAGCAATTCTAGCACTAATAGAAGGTTGCTCAAGAGTTGTCTTAGGAACTGGATTAATTGTGATAAACCTTGGACTGTCCTCGGTGATTTCAATATCACCAGAAATGAAACCGAATGTAGTCCGGTATTTGATATCACTCAGGATATGATTGACTTCAACGATTGCATCAGAGATTTGGGTTGCATTGAGCCTACAAATTCTGGAAACTTTTTCACCTTGTCATCTACGCGTGGAGATGGGCATATTAGGAAGAATAGGATTAACAAAAGTCTCGTCAATGAAATTAGATAAATCAATACTTGTGAAGCCAATTGCATGTCTTGAATCTTAGTATCTCGGATCACTATCCGATTAAACTCTTCTAGGAAATAGAGGAGAGGTTTAAGAGACCCTTCAAATTCTTCAACTTCTGGATGGAAAACGATAAATTCCAAGACATTCTAAGAAGTGTTTGGGCTGATCGCATCGAGGGTTCTAACATGTTCAGAGTATCGGAAAAACTTAAGCTTCTTAAGAACCAACTTCAAAGCTTGACAAGAAGAAGTCCAATAACATATCCAAAATAATTCAGGAAGCTAGAGAGGAGCTTGAAGAGGTTAAAAACGGTTACTTAGAGGAGACATCGATGATCAACTCAACGATGATGAAAATGCTGCCCTTGGTAATTTTATGAAGTTAAGTGTACTCGAAAAAAGTTTTGTGAGGCAGAAGTCGAGGCAGAACTAGCTTTCACTCGGCGACAAGAACACATTCTTCTTCTACAGAAAATGCATAGCTATAAATATGAGGAACAATATTTATAGACTAAAAATGATGATGGTGAATATGTACAAGGGCAAAAGGGCATGCACAAGCTTGATATACAGTTCTACAAGCAACTTATGAGTACCAAAAAGCAGTAACAAAGTCACTTGAATACCCTATACTAAATCATCGACAAGAGGATTTCAACCAAAGATAGTCGATAATTAATCAAGATTGTCACGAGAGAGGAAAACAAAGAGGCTCTGTTCAACATTGATGGGAATAAGAGCCCGGGCCCAGATGGTTTCAATGCACAGTTCTTCAAAGAAAATTGGCCGGTTGTGGGCCACGATGTTATAGAGGGTGTTCTTGAATTCTTTAGAAACATGAAAATGTTGAGACAGTGGAACACAACGGTCTTGACCCTAATCCCAAAAACCTCAGTTCCCAATAAGATTCAAGATTTTATGCCAATTTCATGCTGCAACGTCGTTTATAAAAAAAAATCCATTTTTTTTTAAACGATTTTAAAACGTAGGAAAAATAGTTAGTCTTAATCAATCTGTATTCATCCCCGGTCGAACTATTTCACATAACATTTTGCTCATGCAGAACCTTCTTCAAAGTTATGGGAAAAGAAAGATAACCCAAGAGTGGCTTTCAAAATCGATATCAAGAAAGCCTTTGATTCTGTTAGGTAGGAAACCATTCGGGACTTCATGGTTGTTTCTGGTTTTCCTATAATTTTTATAGATTGAATCTTGCAATGCGTTTCTTACTCTTGTTTTATTGTCAATGTCAACAGAATTCATGGAGGCTTCTTCAATGGTGAAAATGGAGTGAGGCAGGGGTCCCCTCTCTTCTTACCTTTTCGTCATTATCATGACAATTTTTGAGAGTATCTTTACGATGTTCCGAAAGAATCGACCATATATCTTTCACCCATTCTATGAGGAGGAGGAGATCACTCATCGTTTCTTTGCTGACGATCTGTTCATCCTCGCACACGCGGACGTTGACTCCATTAAAACTGTAAGAGTTGCACTAACATTTTTTTTCCTGAAGTTACAGGTTTAATGACCAACGAGAACATGAGTCTAGCATTTTATGGAGGAGTGAAGGAAGAAACGAAGGCAAACATTTTTGACATCATGGGCATAGTAGAAGGGAACTTTCTGGTCAAATACCTTGGGATATTGCTTACAACAAAGTAGATCCAAATTTCACACTATAAACCGCTGATCGAGAAGGTAAAGAATTTCATTTCAGGTTGGGCAGCAAAGAAACTCACATACGCAAGAAGAATAGAGATGGTCAAGAGCATTGTCATAGGAATCGTAGGATACTAGGCGCAGCAGATGGTTCTCCCCAAGAAAGTAATGAAAAAACTTGACACACCAATGAGAAATTTTATTTGGGGTAGTAGCGGGAGAGGCGGGACAAATGTTAAATGGACCGCACTTTGCAAGCCAAAGGAAGAGGGAGAAACCGGTCTTAAGAATTGCATGGAGTGTACCAATTAAAACATTGACCTATAAGCATTCCTGGGCCATCGAACAAAATCAGTAGTCGCTTTGGATGAAGTGGGTTCATGAAGCAGGAAATGAATGTCTAGACCAGCAAAATCAACGAAGGTATGGGTTGGTCACTTAAGAAAATTCTAAAACTCATAAATAGTGTTGTAGAAGTTTTCAACATTCGCTTGGGAGACGGGAAAAGCACACTGTTCTGGCAAGTTCCCTGTTTCGAAAACCAACCGCTCATTCTCAAGGAGGAATTCAGAAACATAAGCATAAGAAGAGATTGTGCATATGCTAAAGTCAGTGACGTCAAGGAAGGGCATTGAAACTCCTTACTAAGGAGAATACCAGAAGGGCTGAGGATTCTTGATCGCATTAACAACACACGATTCAACGATAGACCTAACACTCATGAGTGGAAAGTAGAAGAGAGAGGGAAATTTATTTCTAATAGGATGTGGGACGTTATTCGGGATAGAGGACAGAATATAGATTGGACTCCACTAGTTTGGACAAATAAGGTAATACTGAGGCATAAATTCATACTATAGCTCACATTCTGGGAAAGGCTTAGCACAAGAGATTGAATTAGGAAATATATGAGTATCCCGGACGTGAGTTACCTACTATATGATAGAAACGAGAAAAACGATTGATCAATTGTTTAGGTGTTGTCAAGTTGCATCAGAACTTTGGGATATGTTTGCTAAGAACATGGAGCTGGATAGTATCCCGAAAAATTGGTAGGATCTCAAGACATATGCTATTATCAAGGCTAAAGGTAAAAGACTCCAATCAAATTTATTCAAATGTGGGTTTGGAGCTACAGTCTAAAATATCTGGCAGGAGAGAAATGCAACAGTTTACGGAAGGAACCGCAGAAGTATTGACGAGATATGAAAGAACATAGTTACTTACTACAGAGCACTTGTAGGAACATGGAGAAGATTTCCAAAAACCGAACAAAATTGGAATCTGTGTAGAAGCTGGAATATTTCATTTAATGAAGTCACAAGTATAGAAAACCTTTTAACAAAATGATACTTTGTGTGTTATTATTGTTTAATTTCGTTGACTGTTACGACTTTAAATAATTTCTAGGGTTTGTCTAGAATGATACCCAAAACATTGATTTTTTTCCCTTTTTGAAAATTTTTAATGAAATGACGTTAAATTGTTTTTCCAAAAAAATAAATAAATAGTACATTAATTTTAACATGGTTCACCAAGATTAAACTTAGCTACGTCCACTAGACAAAAGAGTATTATGGAGGAGATTAGAATAGAGATTACATCATGATAGACTAGAGTTATGACATTAGTTTATATAACACTCGGTCCCCCGAAACCCTAACAAATACATAACTAGGACTGTATACGATACTCCCAAGACAAATACTTCATTTTTCTAAAGTGTCCGACCAGACCTTTAAATAAGCCAACTAGGTCAACATTAATATCTTGACAAAGAATCTCCAAAATATTATCACAATACTTTCCTAGTTATATTACCATAAGAAATGATTAGATTTTCTTGTGTTATTCTTATTTCCTTAAATTAATATTATACACTAAAAAGATATACTTTTATATTATTAAATATTCTTTCTCCTTGCACCATCAATTCAAAACAACTCAATAAATCTCTAAATTGACTTGAATTCTCCCAAATGCCCAAATACATTAACTAATGCCCAAATATTATATCTCATCTCTCTGATCTAGAGTTTCCATAAGACAATTTAATAGGTACATACGTTAATGCTTTATGGCCTAGATGCACTCATTGGTGCCGGATGATCCAGATACACTCGTCGGTGCTGAATGACCTAGATGTACTCGCTGGTGTCTGATGGTCCAGATGCACTAGTCGGTGTCTAATGGCCTAGATGCATTCATCGATATCAGATGGTCCAAATGATCTCGTTGGTGTCAGATAGCCTAGAAACACTCGTCGGTGATGAACTCGTTGGTTCTAGATGACCAAGATGCATTCTCTGATGCTGAATGGTCCAGATGCACTCTTTTGTATCAGATGGCCTAGATGCACCCATTGATGTTGGATGACCTAGATGCACCCTTCGATGTTGAATGACTCATATGCATTTGTCAATGCCATATGTGACCTATATGTATTCGTCAATCCCAGTAGTGGCCTAGATGCATTAGTCAATATCATAGGTGGCCTAGATGCATTAATCAATGCTAGATGTGGCCTATATTTATTAGTCAATACTAGAAGATTCCTAGATGCATTAGTCAATAATAGAGGTGGCTTAAATGCATTAGTTAATGACAAAGGTGGCCCATATGCATTAATCAATATCATAGGTGACCTAAATCATTAGTCAATGCTAGAGGTGGCCCATATGCATTAGTCAATTTCAAAGATGATCTTGATGCATTAGTCAATATTAGAGGTGGCCAAAATACATTAGTCAATGTCAAATGTGGTCTATATGCATTAGTTAATACCGAAGATGGCCATGGTGCATTAGTCAATGCAAAATGTGGCTTAGATGCATTAGTCAATGATATAGGTGGCCAAATATATTAGTCAATGTCAAATGTGTCCCATATACATTATTCAATACTAGAGGTGGTATATTTATATATCATCTTTCTCTTCTAGATCCATCATTGTCTCCAAGAAATTCTAACACTTTCTTTATTAACCCAAATATTCAAGTCTACTCAAAAAATCTTCACCTTGACTTGAATACTCCAATTGTTTCAAACCATTGTGTAGCTTCGGAACCGAATATAATCATTGTAGGTGAATGGTTAGACGCATTCACTTCATGCACGACAACCCATAGTTCATAACCAACATATCCTCATAATCGTATCTCTAACGTGGTTTAACTCCAATCTTCTTTGACTGACATTCAACTATACACTTATGAAGATTGGAAATTTAATGGTTCAAGCTTTGGCACCTCAGTCTCAATGTGGTGTTCTTCCTCTTTTTATAGATAAAACTCTAACTCCACCTATTTATCAACACTACTACTTTCTGCTACATACCTCACAAAAGTGCGGTGTAGAATTCTCATCAAAGGTGATTCTTCTACTCAAAATAACTCTACTCTTAGATAGAGATCATACTCTATTTCTTTTGATATTATCTCCATAGTCCACATATACTCCATTATTCTCTCTTGCTCTAGTTTACCCTCGTTAACATGATAATAAACTATAAAACCAAAACACTTTCAAACCTGAGTTATCCGCAAACTTATCAGACCACACCCCATTAGGTGTTATGTATTTATTCCCTAAGTGATGCCCATAATTTAACAAATAATATGTTGTAGTGACTACCACTACCCAAAATTTTCTATAGAGCTTTACAGTAGAGAAAATGCACCTCGTTCTATCTAGTAATTCTTGGTTCATTTTCTTAGTCACATCACTTTCTTGTGGCGTATGCCTGACTTTGAGATGACGAGCAATCTCTGCATCCTTGAAGAACTGATCAAACTCAAACGACCAAATCTCTTTGAAGTAATTAAAAACATCATTCATCTTATGATCCTTTTAAGTAGACGACTTGGTGTACTTCTCCTCTTTCTATCGCCCATTATCACCATTAGTAAACAACCACGATGATTGACTGTCTGCTTTTTTACCAACCGCCTTATGGCGTAGATCTCTAGAATTAAGGGTAGACTTGACGTCTTCCTAACTTACTATATCTTCATGTATTCGTAGAATGGATGGACGTTGTTTGTGACCAACTTTGTTATGTGGAGGCTCTCCAATTTCAACCATTATTCATCGATCTTTTCTTCATCTACGACATCGATGATGTCATCATCTAATAAACACAACAACATAACTATTGAATGTGCGTTCTCCTATAGAATGACCATCTCAGTGGTTGTTCCTACTCCTACCGAAAACTTCAGCGACCCCTATAAGACATGTTGTTTCAGTAGAGTATGTATCTTGATCTATCATACTAATCCTCAAGAATGATCATCTCAACGACTATTTATGCTCATGCTGATAACTTTAAGGACCTTATAATTCCTATTATTTTATTAGAGCCCACATCTTGATCATTCATACTACTCCTTGAGAATGACCATTTCAATGGTGGTTTTTGCTCCTGTCGATAATTTTAGTGACCCATAAGCCTTGTTATTTCATTATAGTCCACATCTTGATCTGTCATACTGCCCATCGAGAATACCATCTCAACGGTTATATTTGCTCTTACCAACAACTTCAGCGACCCTATAAGCACTTTTGTTTCAATAGAGAAATATCTTGATATATTATTATGTTACTCTAGTATGACCATCTCAATGGTTATGCTCCTACCGACAATTTCAACGACCCCATGAACAATATTATTTTACTAAACCTCGCATATTGATCTGTCACATCTTATTCTCCTCAAGAATTTGTCGATCTTAATTCTTAATATGTCATCTCAATTAAAAAACAAACAATCGAATTTAACCTCAGCTCTGATACTAATTTGTTGTTATAGAAATGTGGGAGACGACGTAAACAATAAAGAATGACACAAATTTTAACGTGGTTCACCAAGATTAACTTGACTATGTCCACCAAAGAAAAAAGTATTATTGAGGAGATTAAAATAAAGATTAAATCATGATAGAATAGGGTTATGACACGAGTTTATATAACACCCGGTCCCCTGAAACCCTAGCAGATACAGAACTGGGAATGGAAACGATGCTCTCAAGGCAAAGACTTCAGCTTTTTAAAGTGTCTGACTACACCTTTAAATAAGCCTCAAATAGGTCAACATTAATATTTTGATAAATAAAATCTCCAAAATATCATCACAATACTTTCCTAGTTATATTAACATAACAAAAGATTAGATTTTCTTTTGTGTTAATCTTAATTCCTTAAATCAAGATTATTCAACAAAAAGATATACTTTCATTTTGTTCAATATTCTCTTTTCTTACACCATCAATTCAAAATAACTTAACATGGCCACCATTCATCCTCTACTTCCTCTTTCATGCTAAGAGGAGGAGACTTCATTTATGTCACCTCCTAACCACCTTCATTAATATATGATTACGCATTTCTACAACTTCATTTTATTTTGGTGTTCATGGCATTGTGTGTTGAACACATATGTCATGACTTTTTAGGAATTTATCATATAAATTAGAGAAATATTCACTTTTATCATACTTACCATAATATTCATAACGTGAAAAGTCATCAATGAATGTGTTGATATACTTTTTCTCCAACAATAGATGAAACATCAAAAGACCCACAAATATTGATGTGTATTATTTCAAGGAATTGTGTGCTTCTGGTAGATAATTTCTTAAGTGTGACTTGTTTGTTTTCCCTTAATACAATTCACACAAATTTCAAGATTTATAAAATCTAAATAATTGAGATTTTATTTTACTAATATTTGAATATATGACTCAATCGCTTATGTCACAAAGAAGTAGACAATTCATTAATGAACCCACATTTTGTACAAACATTAACATCATGATGCACGATTAATATTGTTTAAACATATGGTATCTAACTTTAATTTGTATAAATCATTCTAAGAATACTCGACCCTGCAAAAATGTTAAGTTGAAAAAAAGTAAAACATTAATTCTTACCCTCAAAAGAGTATCTAGTCCCAATAATGTTTCGATAAAGAAATAAAATTTCAAGAAACACTATGTACATAAATTGTTTGAAAAATATCTAAATGGTAACTAGTGTCCAAAATCAAATGACATGTTCCAATAACCTTAACTAGAACTTTGACATGGTTTTCTACAAAGATATGTTTCTCATTTTCGTTTATGAGCTGAGTCGTAAAAGATCTCTACATTGTGTTTAATATGTGTGCTATAATTAGAATCATCCCACCAAGTATTATAAGAAACCTCAACTAAATTTTATTCGAAACTTACATAAGTCTTAGTCTTATCCTTCATAATATTATAGCTCATATAAAATGGCTCACTTTAAAGATAAATAATTAAAAATAAATGTTACAAGGAAATTATCATTACTTTTCATTCTCATTATCTTTAACCTTGTTGCAATATTCATCATTTCAATAATATGATCATGCATAGGACAATAACCGTACTTAATCGTAGTTAAAGTGCTCATCAGTGTCCGAGCAAGTGATTTATCAATCGAATTAGATTGGGAACATTCTTCTAGGAACCTAATGTATTTCTTAACACTTTCAGTTTTCTTTATTGCAGATTTAATGTTATTTTCCACAATTATTTGCATAAATATTAAGCTGAGTCGATTAGATATCTCTCAGGCCTAATGGAAGGATATATTTTCAGCACTATTTATATCAGTAATATCAAATGGTTTCTCATTTAAAAGTATCAAATTAAGATCCATCCCCAAGATGAAATTGGAAATTCTCGCACCATTTTGAGAAATTTAGTCCATTAAACTTAATCACGGACGTTTCCTGCGAATAGAGAAACATGAACAAAACCTACAAAATATATGCTCACACATTAATTATTTGAGTAACTTAATGTTTAAACTTTAATTCAGATTCAAATATTCATAAGGTGTATATATTCATGTTATCCTTTGGATGATACAATAATAAAACACCTCAATCGATCCATAATATTTTATATAAGAACGTCAATATACTCATGAAAAACATTAATATCATCTCATTATTGGCACCACACAAATAAGTAATTGATTTTATTTTAATTTAATATCTATAAAATTTCTAATTTAGTCACTTTGGTGACTAACAAATTATTCATACTTCGAATATAAAGATTAAAATAGTACCATAATTTACCATGAATATTATAAAATCTTACCCAGTTGGGTGATTAACAAACCACGTTAATTTTATTCATTGAAATATTTAAAACCTTATAAATATTAAATAAAAGTCTATTTAACCTAGCATGATTTTTGTGCATTTACAAAGTTAAATTACAAAATAGCATAATTATCATTTGCCTCATTCACTCAAAAATCTCTTACCAACTTTCACTTTGAGTAAACAATGTATACATTGTTACCCGCAAACAAACTACATATATATCATATTACAGACCTTCTTATTTCACCAAAAAAAATTCTCGATCTCTTACCATCTCTCACTTTGAGTAATCAACATATCCATTATTATCCACAACCGAACTATATCATATTACAGACTTTCTCATTTCGACCAACTACCATATTCATTACTCCCCAATCGAATTATTATTTAAAATATTGTGCACTGCAACCATCACATAATTACAAACATTTCCTCTTATCATCATCACTTTAACCAATTAATATATCCCTTGTTCTCCTATCGAATTATCATTTAGAGCATCTTGCACTACAACCAATCTCTTATTTAAAACATTTTGCACCACAACCATATTACATACAATCTCACTTCGGTCAATAAACATATTATTTGTTCCCCAATTGAACTATCATTTCAAGTATTTTCACTCTTTCATAAACTTTATAAATATTTCAAACTTGCACACCACGAGATTCAAACTCTTGGTCTTTATTATGAAATTTGAACAATTGACCATTACATCACTTAAGGTTGTTGATTTATTTTTATAATTTTATGTATGAATACATAATTGATATGACTAATAATTAAAAATAAATCACTCAACTTATATTAAAAAACAAAAACAAAAATTATTCTTAAAAGTTCAAAAATATATATATATATATATATATATATATATATATAATTTAAAATTTTATAAACGAATTTAAAATAATATAAACTTAGTTGGTTAAGATGTTGAAGTTATATTGTTATAAATGTTGTAGGTTTATTCATTTTTATGTTTAATTTAAAATATAAAGTATTATTAGTCTAATTAGTTAAAATATTGAAATTATATTATTAAGTTGTAAGTTTGAGACTTGTGTATCACATTTTTAATTATTTAATTTAACCATGTCAAGTTTATGGGCGGATCAACTCACGACTCGATCTAGTATCAATTTACTCTCACATATATATCCAAATTAATCACAACTCTCGACTCGAAAATTAATATACTTTGAAATTAAGAATTATATATATATTTTCTTTTTATTGTTAGTTTGATATCTACCATCCTTTTAATCCGGTGACTAACAAACTATTCATAATATAAATAGTATTAACCAATTATATACTATTTGTACAGTATATTATCTTTCATTAATCAAACAAATCATTTGATATCATTTTATCGTAGGTAGTTGGTAAATAATATTTATTTTCATTATTTTCTTTCTAAGGTCTTGTTCGGATGGAGATTTTAAAATAAAATCTAGATACTTAAAAAAACATAAAGATTGTTAATAATTTTGAGTAGGTGGAGATTTTTTTTGTTACAAAAATTTTAATAGTATTAATATATAATGATGAAATAAAAAATAAAAATTTAAAATAAATGTTATTTTAACATTTTAATTAATAATTAAGTGAGGTTATGAATGAGAGGAAAATTTAATGATATTTGTTTTATTTTAATAATTCAAAAATTGAACTAGGCCTAAAATGAGGCAATATTAATATATTAACACTTCAATTAGCCACATCATATACTCTTAATTGAAAGAAGAAAAAAACATGATTATTTGGATTGAGGTTATTTGAATAACTTGGTTTGAGAAAAAATAATGATTGGTGATTATTTTGAGAAAATGATAATTTTTTGAGTAAAAAGAGTTAAATGGTATTGATATATATAAATAAAATAAAAAATTATAATTTAATATAGAGAATGTTTTAGTAGTTTGGTTAATAAATTAAATAATATGATTAGGGATGACAATAGTGCAGATCAGAACGGAGAATGCGTTATCATCCCTGCCCATTCTAATTCGATTTTTTTTTTATTATCATCTCCATTCCGTTCGGTTTCGGAGATTCCCGTGGGGCACCGTTATATTATATTATTAAAAAAAATAATAAAAAAGTTTTTATAAAACTATATAAATGAATATTTTAATATTATATAAACATTTTAATATATTAAAAAGTTATATTATTATAAAGATATAAACTAAAACCCTAACAAAATATAAAAAATTATTAAATATATTGGTAATGTTATATATTCAATTGTGTTTCTTAGACTTAGAGGGGTGAAATTGAGGAAGAGTTGAGGCAAGGAACACAAATATTATCTCAGTCCCATTCTCAATCGGTTTCGGGGAAAAATCGCTCCTAACGAGGCAGTTCAAATCAAAAACCACAAGATGAGTTATAATTGTCTTCCCTAAATGTGATGGATGAGAAAGTGAGTAAAATGATGTTTGAGTGTTTTGAATTATTTAAATAATTCAAATCGAACGAGACCATAGTTAATAAAAGAGAAAGTAAAATTTTATTATTACCTTGCTCATAATTTTGACTCAATTGTTAATTTAATAATAATAATAATGATATATTATTTGATTATTATTAAAATTCCATATTCTTTTTTACACCCTAGAGTTAGGGATGATAACGAGTATCCTACCCGTCGGGTAATGAAGTACATATCCCCGAATCCGATTATAATTTTACAATCCGACCTTGAATTCTATCCTGGTTGGTATCTCTCTTTCTATATGCATCCCCGATTCGCCGGGTACTCGATCCCCGACGGGTACCCCATTATCCAATTAATTTTTTCTAAGACTATATAAGTTGAAAATGAGAAACATAACTTTATTAAATAATAAATAATTTAAAATTTATTAAATTAAAATATTATAAAAACAAATGTTGTCGATATTGAAGAAAATAACAACTATATTGTAGAGTTGAAGAAAAACATTAGAATAAAGTTTAAAAATGCAAAAAATGAAGTTCAAGAAATTGAGAGGAAAAATATTTTGTTATTTAAAAAAAGTTGAAGATGAGAATTAAAGAATAATGAAGAGATTAACTTTTTTGGAAATATTAAAAAATAAAGTCAGAGTGAAGTGTGGATAAGAACAAAAATAAATGATGTATTTAAGATATTGTTTGCATAATGAGTATTTGAAAAGTCACATTCATTCTTAATAAAAAAAATTATTTTTATTATTAATATAAACGTATATCGGGTTTGGATTTCGTACACTCCCCATCCCCGAACCTCATCAGGTACTTTTTTTTTCTCCCCATGTCCGACCCCGACCTCGTACCCGATTTTAAATACTTGAACCCGGCCATTAGGTACCCACGGATATCAGGTATATGGATATTCATTGTCATCCTTAAGTAGAACTACCATTTTCATTTCTTTTATAGTAAATTTTTCTTTATATATATAAAATTACAATTTCTGTCGAATAACTTTATTCGGAAAATTATATGTTCTTAAATCATTACTCTAATGTGGTTGTGCTTCTATCTACCATTTTCTTAACTAGAAGCGCTCCAAAAGATTGTTTTGGAGAGGTGAAAATCCGTTGAAGTAAAGGAATTGTCAACATTTCTTAAATCCGTGAGTAAATACAGTTCTTTAAAGTGTTTTTGTCCGAACTTTATTTTAAAAATTCATAATTTTAAATTGTCTAGAATACCGGGTCGAGCTTAATTTATTTAAGCCATAGACAAATATTAATCATTTTATTATATTAATAAGTTTTTCAATCATTGACATCCTAATATGAATTGCCATTTAATATGATAGGATTGTATCTCGATTTATCACATAATTAAAAAAGAAAAAAATATTAAAAAATGTATAGAGAACATGGTATAGAATATTTTAATAACCTCATCAATCCACGAATTTAAACGTAGTCAATTGAAGCCGATTGGTAGGCTATCACCAATCTATGACATGATGTCATGTAGCAATAATTACAACTTAAAAAACGATAATATAACATAGAACTAACTAACATTTGTTTAATAAAAAATAATTCATCAACTAACGTGATGGCAATGTTTACACGAAATATTTTATAATAAAATAATTTTTATATGTGAGAATCATTTAAAAACTTAATAAACTCCTTTCATTTGTTTGACCAAAAAATTATGTTCTATATATTTACATAGAAGTTTAGAGGGAGAGAGCATAACTATTTACTAAAAACAAATGGAGTGGACTTATTCTTGGCTGATCAGCCTTATCCTATTAGGGCCACCTCTCATCCTCTACTTCATCTTCCATGCCCGGAGGACTAGGAGACTTCATTCTGCTCAACTCCGGCCACCAGGTCCTCCGGGATGGCCGGTGGTAGGCAACATATTTGACCTTGGAGAACTACCTCATCAAACCTTGTATAACCTCAGGGCTATGTTTGGACCGGTGATTTGGCTGCAGTTGGGATCGGTTGGAACCCTTGTAGTCAATTCGGCGGATTCTGCAGCCAAGCTCTTCAAGAACCACGACCTAGCTTTCTCTGACCGTAAATGCCCGGAAGCTTTATCAGTAGACAATTACAATCATGGGTCCGTGGCCATTGGAAACTATAGCCCATACTGGCGAGTATTCAAGCGAATTGGGGCCATGGAATTCAACGCGTCAAAGAGAGTGAACGAGAGTGTTGACATCAGAAGAAAGTGCGTCGACAACATGATTGTTTGGATTGAAGAAGCAGCCAAGGGAGGGACTAATGGGGAGATAGAGATTGTTCATTTTCTCTTCCTAATGGCTTTCAATGTGGTGGGGAATATAATCTTTTCCGAGGACATATTAAAATCCGAGTCTAAGGAAGGAAAGGAATTCTTTGATTCCATGACTAAGTTTGTGGTTTGGGTTGGAAAACCTAACATTTCAGATTTTTTCCCATTGTTGAAGAGCTTAGATCTTCTCGGAATAAAGAAGGGGACGAAAAAGGACTTGGGGAATTGTTTGAAGATTATAGAGAATTTTGTGAAGGAGAGGCGTCAAAAGAGGTTCAAGAAGAGTGATAACGGTAAGAAGGATTTCCTCGATGTTTTATTGGAGTTCGAAGGAGATGCAAAAGAAGGACTCGACAAGCTTTCCGAGAGAAACATCAATATCATTATATCCGTAAGCACTCAAAATGAAATTTGTTAATTCGACATAAAAATTCTTAATTTTTTCTACTAACTAACATTAACTTGTATGTGAACGTTGTAAAAAAGGAAATATTTCTAGCAGGATCAGAAACAACGAGCAACTCCATCGAGTGGATAATGTCGGAGCTACTAAACAACCCTAATTGTATGGCGAAGTTAAAAGAAGAACTCAATAGAATTGTCGGACGGGAAAGGAAGGTAGAAGAAAGTGATATGGATAAACTCCCATATCTACATGCAATAGTCAAAGAATCATTACGATTGCACCCTCCACTACCCTTGCTCCTCCCAAGGAATTCAATGGAAGACGTAAACTTCAATGGCTACTTCATACCCAAAGGCACACAAGTGTTAGTAAATGCCTATGCAATAGGAAGAGATCCCGAAGTGTGGGATGACCCCTTGGATTTCAAACCTGAGAGGTTCCTCGACAAGAATATAGAGCTTGCGGGTCAACATTTCGGGGTTATCCCTTTTGGGGCAGGTAGAAGAATATGTATGGGTTTTTCTTTGAGCCTACGAGTGCTTCAACTGGCCACCGCGACTCTTGTCCATACATTTGATTTGGAACTAGGAGACTCGACATCTCCTGGTATGATTGATATGAACGAAAAGATGGGACTTACAGTAAGAAAATTGATTCCCTTGAAAGTTGTACCTAAGAAACGAGAGTTATAAGCTCTTTATATTTCTCGTGTGCAAGTGCGTGTTATATATCTCTTGTACATATATTTATCATATTTGCATAATATATATAGAATTTCTCTTTATCTTATTATTTAATTTAGTTACTTTTGAATATAAATATGAGTATCCTTTTTTATCGTGTGCACGGTGCATCACCCACCTCCAAATTTTTTGTAATTAGTTGGTTGATCAATATAAACTTTTTTTTTTATAATATATTGACACTTTTGTTTTAAATAAAATCAAGTATCAAGTATGGTTCTTTAGATTTATGTCTCACATTGAATGTTATTATTTTTTTATGACTTTTTTCAAACAAAGAGAAGAATAAAAATTAATCAATGAGTTGAGACTTTTTATAAAACTTCCTCTTTTTCTCATAATGCTCAATATATATATATATATATATATATATATATATATATATATATATATATATATATATATATATATATATATGAGAATGTGATGATGATGATTTTATAAGAATTTGATTGTTTACATATAAAATCATAATGAAACATGGATAAAATTATTTTTGTATAGTTCATAAATCAAATTCATCATTTTTTTTGTTGATCATAATTAGTTAATATTTTAAATAATTTGTTGATCATAATTACTTCATATTTTAAATAATCACATTAGGATAGCTTAATATCACGGGCTAAAACTCGGTCACCAAATATTTCATCGTCCCGCGTAATAATAGTTTAAATTTCCACAATACTAGCTAGTTAGTCTTTTTAAATATGCAATAAGATGGAACACTTTGAGAGAGAAAGAGTTTGGAGAATATCTTATTTATTACAAGTTTGAGGTACAAGATTACGAAGTATGTGTGGTGCTTGGTATTATGGCCAACACTTGATTATATACAAGTGGTTGAATCATTCTAGATCCTCCTTAACCTAGGTTATTCTAGACACTTCTATAACGTAACCTAGACCCAAGAATTCCTAGAGACTTCTAGAGAATTCTACTAACTACCTACTCTTGAGAACTCCTATAGAATTCTAGAGAGTTCTCCTATCTACATACTTTAGGAACTCCTAAATAATTCTAGAGAGTTCCATGATCTTACATACAAAAAGGAACTCCTAAAGAAATCTAAAGAGTTAGAATTCTAAAGAGTTCCATGGTAGCAAAAATCTAGAAAAATCTGGAATCTTCTAGGATGTGCATATTGTGGGCTTGAAATCGTCACCCCATTTGAATGGGCCGTGACATTCTCCCCCACCTAAGTCGTGGCCATCCTCAGCACGACCTTAGACCGATACTTCTTGATCTTTATCCTCGCATCCCATGAGTGATCTTCCTCCCCCTACACGTCTCGGCACCGGGTGCACTTATGGCTGTCAGCTCCAACCGATATGAGACATTTCCTACATGCCTCTCGATCGTGAACAGTCCCTTGCATCTGCGCAATAGCCCCTTAAGCATAGACCGTAAAGACTTCAACTATTGTGGGGAAAATTCCCCCTTTCCTTGGTCTCCTTCCCTAACTACACACCCTTTCAGATCTGACACTCTCTTCATCTTCTTGGTGACTCTCTCCGAAGATGCCCGAGCATGATCTGCTTCCTCTTCCATGTCTTTGGCGAGATTGAAGGCTAACTTATTTTGGGCAACGTGACCTGTGGCTAAACCTCGTGGAGATAATTGTTGACTGGTTCTTCTAGCCTTGAGCCCCTCGAAGGCCTTCCCGCACACTCTTTAGACTACCTTGGGTACTTCCCCTTTCCCTTTGGAACCGTCCCCATCATCCCTTCCTAATAAAAGTGGCAAATGTCCCTTTTCCACGTTTGCGACCTCGGATGAATCTCATCGCCTAGAACATGCCCATTCTCTCTAATTCCCTTCTTGTTGGTATCACGCTAGTCTTCTCGTGATCCAAAATGATTAATCAATCGGAATAAAGAATTATACAGCGCGTACCTGATCGAACAATTATAGTCCCAACAATACATCGTAGTTTTCCACAAGGACTAAGGTAAACGAGACTATCTCATTCTAGTACTGGTGTGCACTTTTTTAGCCTCCCCGGCCACCGACTTGGCTACATTAAAGGACATGAACGTCCCTCTCATTAGGTTGATGCGAAGACCCAATGTCTTATCCACTCATTCACGCATGAAGTTGTTAGTATCTTATATATCCACTAATGCCTTGATGCGCCTTCTCCCGATCAAAGCTTCCATGAACATCGAGCCCCTCATTGTTCCCTTGACTAGCTTCGCAACACTAGTCTTCATAGCATTGAGTAGTCTCAAGGATCCCACTCGAGTCCCTTACTCTTCCTCGGATGACTCGGTTGCTTTAACTGCTAAAACTTTTTCCCCCTTGAATGGGCACATAAACTTTATGTGATTATTAGCACCATAAATATGACAAACTTTTGGCTTACCAGATTCGTCGACTTGCCTCCCCAAATTATTTTGTGCATGCACCTTCTTGGGTGGGCGGTCTGCCACACCTTTCTCCGTGTCATGTGGGCGGTCTCCCTCATCATTCTCCTCATCACCTCGGATGAGCTTCGGCCTGTCCATAGAAATCTTGAGAGCTCTATTAGCCTCTCCGTAACTACAATTGCCTCAAAGACGTTCTACACCTTGGCCCTTTGTAGCTTTAACTGTGCCCAAGTCTTTAGGCCATTAACAAATACGAACATGGCCTCTTATTCCGTTAGACTAAGTAACTCGAGCATCAACTCTTGGAATTCCTTCACATACTCTTTGATGCTCTTGTTGTGCACAAGTTGACTCAACCTCTTCCTAGCCTCAAACTCAGTGTTCTCTGTAAAGAATTGGCGCTTGAACTCGATCTTGAAGTCTTCCTACATCTCCATTCGCAACGTACCTCATTCAATATATATTTTTTGCCTCCTCCACCATAATAGTGCCATCTCTTGTAGGAAGAAAGGTACTAAGTCCAACTTGGTACGATCATCAAGTATGCTTGATGCCCGAAAATACCATCCATATTCCAAAGAAAGTCCTCCAATTCTCTTGCACTCCTCGAGCCTTTGAACGAAGTTGGCTTGGGAACGTCCATCCAATGAGGTGCCGCACCTCGAAGTTCCCCTCCATTCCACCCAATCCGACCCTCCATTGCGTCAATCCTCCCCATCATCTCCCTTCGGAGAGCATTTATCCTCACATGGACTTCTCCTCGGATTGTCTCGAGCATATCATTATCCTCCCCTCGAACCGATCCCTTCACTTCGTCTTGAATACTACGATTCGCATTGTTAATGATCCCCATGACCTCATTTTACAACTTTTCACCAGCCTCATCCAACAACGTCATCCTATCGGACACCGCGATAAACACTTCAAAAGACTCATGGTGCTCGCACATGCCTTTCTTAAGACGAGTCACACGCGCTTCCATGTCGGCACATCTCTCCACGAACTTCTCCCTCTTGGACCTATTTTCCTTCTGTTCGTTGGTCGAAACCTTTGTGACTTTGAAATCTGAATTCATTTCTTCTTTGCGCGATCTTCTTTAAAATGCGAAAGCACAAACGTGAATACATTACTACTTTGGCTCTAATATCACTTATCACAGGCTGAAACTCAATCAACGAATATTTCTTCGTCCTGCATGGTACTAGTCTAAATTTCCACAATACTAGCTATTCAGCATTTCTAAATATGCAAGAAGATGGAACACATTGAGAGAGAAAGATTTTGGAGAATATCTTGTTTATTACAAGTGTAAAGTACAAGATTGTGAGGTATGTGTGGTACTTTATTTTATGGCCAAGACTTGTTTATATATAAATGTTGGATCATTCTAGATCCTCCTTAACCTAGGTTATTCTAGATACTTCTATAACCTAACCTAGACCCAAGAATTCCTAGAGACTTCAAGAAATTCTACTAACTACCTACTCTTGAGAATTCCTAGAGAATTCTAGAGAGTTCTCATATCTACATACTTTAAGAACTCCTAGAAAATTCTATAGGGTTCCATGACCTTACATACAAAAAAGAACTCCTAGAGAATTCTATAGAGTTCTATAACCTTACCTATACTTTAGAAACTCCTAGAGAATTCTAGAGAGTTCCATGGTAGCAAAAAGCCTAGCAAAATCTGGAATCTTTTAGGATGTGCATCTTGTGGGCTTGACATCGTCACCCCATTTGAATGGGACATGACATTAAGGTGCATTTAATTCAAATAAGGGAATGAGAATATGAATGATATTGATAAATGTGGAGAATATGAATGGATATGATTGATTGAAGTGTGTTATATGGTTAAAACTAGAGAATGGACAAACAAATCCACCAAACTTCATTCTTTTATCATGGAATTGACATCAACCCAAATAAATTATATAATTTTTCTTTATTAAAAAAAGCTCGTTTCAAATGTATCCATAGGTGAAAATATGACCCTCCATACCATTGGTAGGTTTTCAAATCTGAATCCTAGACCAACTAGCATTCCCACGACAAACCCAACAACCAGTTTGCTTGCCTTGTTCCTCTCTACTTTGTTTTCACATGAAACAATTAGTTAAATGTGTAAATAAAATGAAAAATGAATAGATTCAAGACAATATGAGACAGAAAATGGAAAAAAAGTGAAACTTAAATGGAGAACTTAATTTTAAAAATTAGAATCGGTCCCAATCATCTATGTCAAAATTATACAAAAGCACATTAGCTACTTTCACCACTACATTTATTATAATTGTTCTTCAAAAAATATAAAAAATAGTGAAATGATCTAGATATAACAAAATCCAACATTTAATATAGATACAATCAACTATTTTTCAAAATAAACCAATAATTACATTATGTTGGAATGTGCACAAAAGCCAACAAACAAAAAGCTAACATAAACAGCTGATATCATAACTAATTCATAGATTAAAATATGGATGAACAAACCCAAGCACAAAATATTGTCTTAAATGACTTGACAATGTGAATATAACTTCCACTTTCACAGGGTCCTTGCATCAAGTTTCAATAGTTTTACCAATATCCTGCATCTTTGAAGCACTTAAAGATTTAGATTTTGGTTCTTTAATCAAAGCATTTGTTACAACAGTATATTGTGATACCATTTGGTCACAAATGAAATCAAAATTGAAATTAAAGTTGTCCAATTTTGAATCAATCCTTTGTTGAAAGGTTTTTGATATTTTTTCTTGTGCAAGCTTTCCCTTATTGGTGAAAACTTCTTTCTTTTATTGGATGATTTATTGTTTGTATAATGTAAGAATTGTGTGAAAGATGACATCAAGTTCATCTCCATCATTTGATTTTTGATTAAGGATGACAATTTAAAACTTTCATGTAATCACCGATTTGAACTGAACCGATTAGTGCAGTTTTCCCCTCTTTGACTAGGGATCAAGGAAAATCCGAAATATATTGATTGAGGTTCGGGGCAGTGGATGGTATTTACATGCCCTGCATTGATCCCCGAACCGAACTGAAAATATACAATTATTTTCTTTGATGATAAGTGTTTAAAATAATTAATATATATTCGAAAATAAGGAGAACTAGCATGACATCCCACAACCATTATCCCTTACTTTCATTTAAAGCGTTTCCAGATAGAGTCGAACCTATGACCTCTTGAACTCTTAAAACAACTCATACAACTAGGCTACATTGGTTATAATTAATATATATACTTATTTAATACCATAATTACTTTTTTCACTAAAAACCTATTTATCTTCTCTTATTTAATTAATGGAATCATTAGAATTATAAATTATTGATATTTTCATAATTTGTAATTATAATTAAATGAATTGTTTTATTATTTATATTTTAAATTTAAACTATTTTTCGGTTTTAGTGCGTCGCGGGGAAATCTCGTCCCCTTGGGGCGTGGATGGTTTATATTTAAAATCCATGTTAGGATCGGGGCGGGGCTGGTAGATTCAGAGTGGGGATGGTAATACGATTCCCCAAACTGAACCGCCTCATTGTTATCCCTACATTTGATGAAAAACTCACAATCACATCCTTCTGCCATCTATGATCCATGCATGCATCACCTAATAAAAAAATATTTCATTTCTAAATTGATATAGTAATGCAAATTTACCTAAAGGGACTCTTAGACCATTATGTCTTGAGATCGCATTGTGAAGCACACGACCATCATGTGATGAAAACTCTCATCCAAGCAATACATATATAAAGTACATGTTTGGGCAACACACGCCTAATGAGTTTGTTGAAATACAACATTTTCTCGTACAATATCAAGATTTATTCTCATTAGGCGGTGTAACATTAACTAATGTTCTATCTAATGCTCTTAAGCCTCCCTATATATTAAAGTAGTCTATAATTAACAACTATAGAAAAATTATAGGAAACTAATTATTCACTCACAATTTTATGTATTATAATAATAAATGTATAATGTTTAAAGTACCTGAAAATATTTCCATTTTTTATTGCGACAATCCTAAGAGATGTGTATTGTCTTATTTAGTAAAATTGATGTAATTTAAAACTTGCATCATGAACCCCATGAAATTGTCGACTCACATTTTTTGTACTACAGTAAAAAAAAAAGTAGAGAAATTGTTCTACTTTTTTTGTGATGGGCCAAGGCATATACGAACATTGCTACAACCTCCTCTATTGATGTGTTTCTTATGGACATAAAATCTCTAATATCTCTTATCATATCACACAATACTCTAAAGGTTCTCCTATCCATTCAAAGTTCACTAATACAAATTGAATCACATTCTATTATCAATCTAGTCATCCATTTAATTCGAAAGATTAATTTTTCTTTTTTGTTTTGATATCACGAAACTTTTCTCGAATGTAAGAACAAATTTCTACATAATATTGAGCAAATAAAAATACGAACATATTTTTTGTTGAAGTAATAATAACTTCTTTAGTTTTCTTCGTTGTTAGGTGATAAGAGAGCGAACCATTTTATCTACATTAAAAAAATTAAGAAAATAACTATTTCTTAAACCTAAGTTACAATAAATTAATTGCAATCATGAGACCTTATTAAACGACAACGTTATAAGCTACCAAACCAGTCATATTTATTAACATTGAAGATATAAACTAAAAAAAAAGGTTTTTCCAACATAAAAAAAGACATTAAAAAGAGAATTTAAATTAAAGGCAATAAAGATGAGTTTTCTTTAATACTAAGAAGTAAGACAAATTTTAGAATAATACCAAAACAAGATAATGATAATGGGTTAGGAGTCTTCACAATTAACATTATCGAGTTCAATTACCAGGCAAATAAATATCATGCACTCATTTGCATTTGAAAAAAAAAATAACATATATAGACAATTGGTTTTCAATATGAAATGGTATCATATGAAGGAAGCAATTTTATCTATGAATATAAATATATTTTTTAAACAAATAGTTTCAATCCAAATAAGACATTGAATCATATAAATAATTTCAATTCAAAATAGAAATTCATGTGAAAATAGCCAAAACGGTAAGAAGAGATAAAAATACTACAAGCTATAAGATTGAAGGTGAAGAGGTTTGTCAGATTCAAGACTAAGAGGAACTCACCGCTTAAGCCGTATGAACAACTTTTTTCAAAAAAGTAATTACCTACAACATCAGAGTAGTAGAACAATAATGAGAAGAATGATATACAGATGGAACGAACGGTCCAAAAAACCCTAATCCCAGCAAAATGTAAATGTAAATAAAATAGTTCATTCTTTTAAATGTTTTTTCCTAATCGAAGATATCATCAATAAATACATACAAAATTTGTAGAACTAAATACTCAAAGAACCCTTCTAATACAGTTCAGAAATGAACGATAAATATGAAAATAAACAATACAAAAATCCACCAACGAACTAACAAAACAAAATAATCAGACCCAACATATACATGGAAAAGTAAAAACAAGGAAATATATACCTCATAACTTCACAAACTAAAATCAGGGAAAAAAAAAATTTTGAGAACGAAATCAGGGAAAATTTACCAGCTAGGTTACGAAGAGGTTTGTGTTGTGCTCATTTTTTTGTGGTAAAAATATGGGGATAAATGATTAGCTGGAGAAGAGAATTGGAGTTCCAAATAGTAAACTATGGAAGTTGGAGGAGTTGGAGGTTTGAGCGTTGAAAAGTACAAGAAGAGGGTCAAGACATAGTTTGATGAAGTGAAGAAAATGAATGAAATAAAGTATAATAACCCCAAATTAGAGAGGATTGAACGAATCATAAGTAAAGATGTAGAGGGTAATCATTTTACTATTCATTAATTATATACTTTTACCAAACATCACCTATCATTTCTTTTCTCAATTTCTAATACAAAAACCCTCAAATAAACCTAACCTAAGTCACAAAAGTTTAAGGTTTGATTCTTAATAAAAATTACTTAAATTCAAATTAAATTCAAATGAGAAAAATGATTATTGAAAAGTCATGTTAATATTTATTTTTAAAATATAGGGCTTGTTAGATATAGGTTATTTGAATAACTTGGAGAGATAATTGGTAATAATTTTGAGGAGACGAGAATTTGTCAATGATGACAACTTTACACAAAATGGGATGACGGCTCATTTAGCAGTCTTCATAGCATGTTTCCATTCATGGTGTTCATCAATACTACATTTGGTTAATTAATTTAACTGAGCTTAAAACATAGCTTGGTTGGAATTCAACTGAGTCATTTATACCTCATATTCAGTAGAAAGAACAATCATAGGGTTTACGACCTCTTGGGCATTACGGTCAATCTCGGTAATTCCCGATTGGGTCTTAGTCAACTTATTATCCTCTTCTTCATACTCTTCATAAAAAGAGGTTTCTTCTATGTTACGGTGCGTTAGAAGATTAAACTTGATTGGTGTGAAGATAGGTGGGACAGATTGTGGTGATTGTCATGGTGATGATGGCTGGTCCTAAACAGGAATGGTAGGCTTTGTCATTAAATTTGTTAATACTACCAACTGTTTTATCACTTGTTGAAGAGTAGTCTTCATTTCAGCAAATTTAGTATTTATTCCCTCGTAACAGAGAGCAAGAAAGAGTTGGAGATACCATATATTTATCAAATTTTGGAGTTCCTTCTTCCATTTCTTGGCATATAAAACGTCTAGTTTTTGGGTCTCTTCTTCTTGGTGTTGTACTACGATTGTCGGATCATGATTATAAAAGACGTAAGTATTGTAATTGTAAAAACAAGAGCAAATGTATGCAAATAATATGACTTATAATATTAACATCTCATAATCATTTTATATATTTTGATTTATAGAACTCCGATTTTATATAGTTCAAAATTTTGGGATTCCGTGTTACATAGTTTTCTAGTTCCATTAACTATAATTACTGCTTTTTAACTCCTTCAGTTATCTAATAGTGGTAAAGCTAAATCTTTTTCAGGGGGATCGAGTCATGCTGCAACAGGTAGAGGTGACAGAACCTTTGCTTTCTTCTTTCTGCTAACGTCAGTATTCATCCATAATATTGTCTATATAATCTTTCCTATCCTTTGCGATACCCATCTTTACTGTATCATTCCACAATTCTAAATAGCTTGTGTAGGTATTGTGGTCATTAGGCCTGTCTATGGAAACCACACAACCATGACAAGGAGGCATGCAGTCTCGTCCAAACTATTTGAAAAGCTCACTAGTATAATAGAAAGTGACCCACTCAAGACCTATAAGCATAATTACGGGTTAATCATCCATTAGATATGCCATCTTCTTAATACCATACCATGATAGGAGTTCATGTATGGAATCATTATCATGGATTGGTACTTCTGGCATGACACTCCTAATGCGTCGGCATTGAACAGCATCACACATTTCACTATCGGGAACTAGAGGAGGTATGCGCTCGAGCTTTTCCAAGAGCCATATGTATAAAATAATAGGAGTTTATCTCTTGATTAGATAATAGGTGAAGTAGGATTCATGCAGGCCTAGCAATATTTTAGCTAAGATAATTCTAGTAGGATCCTTGTTTTCTTCCTTAAGGTGGTAAGCCACTTCCAACATCTTTGAGGATGGTGAGCGGTTTCCTGATGGGGCAAGGAGAAAGTGATCCATCATGATCATCATTATGAGTAGGGAAATACTAAAATTCAGTGGAATCTCTCCACCCTGAGTGGCCATCTTCACATAGCGTGGAAGGTCCAAGTATGTTCTTGTCACGATTTTGTCCAACGTGGTCTTAGTCTAACTGAATTATTCATGAATAAGGTGCCTAAGAAACATGGACTCTGTGAAAGGCTTGAGCCTTAGGATGTTATTATTATCAATCATCATGATTGATTTGAGCTCCTTAATAGCTGGGCAAATTTGGCGATCTCCTTTGATGAAGGTCCGGTGTATTGGATCTCATTTCCGTTGCATTTCCCTCATAAACTTATGGTGGATTCGAAAGTGAGTGTACTTGAGGGATGTATTTATCCCATAGGCTCGATAGTACCATTATGTCTCGTGAAAATGGTGGCTCCTAAGGAACTTATCTTCATTCTCTATTAGGGTCATTCTACGATTATATAATCAATTGACGAATATGTCGTTTGATTTTGATAAAGTAAACATGATTAAAGATGTTTATTATATCTATTATAGATGTATGCATGTATAAAAAATAAGAATGTACATGTTGACTTGTCGAGGTTTTGTTGTTTGGGGACGTCAAACAACGGTTGGAAAAGTAACTGGGTTTTGTGTGCAAAGGTGTGGTCAATGTTTGGTTGGGAATTTCTCTCCACTGTCGTTAAAGTTGCATCCTGACGAATGTATCAAAGCCGAAGGGGGGAATAAATTCTAAATTCCTAGGTTTTCCTCATGCAACATCTCTCGATCATAGACCAGTATGATCGGTCTTCACGTCATTCATAGAAGTACAGAGTTCTAATATGGTATTTCTTCACGTAGTCTTGGGTGATATACCTGTTTGATTCCTGACAATTATTATGATAAAATCTAGGTATCCTTTTGGGTGATGAGTCCTGTAAGGTGAACTATTATGAAAGTTTGAAATATTATAAATAAAAATTTATAAATCAAAGGTCCCCAAAAGAGTCTCCACAAATTTATAACCCCTGGGAAAATCCCTAGTCCGTAGCTTAGCACGTGTCGGAGGACACGTGGCAATACGAGGGGACCTAGGGTGGATCGAGGTTCGATGGTTTCAACATTGGTTTGCATGTCAAGCATCTTTTTAAAATAAAATATATTTTTTAAAGATTTTGACAGTACCTGGTAGCTTTTAAAATCAATTATGTAAAAATAATTAATTTTATTCAAATTTTAATAATACGAGGATTTGTCGTAACCAAATGACGATTTTATTTGAAATCCAGTTTAAATTAATAAAACATAATTAATTTAAGAAAATATTATTTATTTGAAAACAGAGTCGCCAATTGATTTTAGAAAAATAAGTAAAATTTACGTGTACCAACGTACTTTATACTAGAGTTTATATAAGACATTTGTTATTCAGTTACGCTCGGGAAAGGGCTTGCGCGCTATGTTCTCCGCGCCCGTCGAAAATAGTTTTATTTTATAAAAGTCTAGCTATCAAAATATTTATTTATAACATTTATTTCCTTTAATTAGTAGTCTGGGGATCCTAAACAAGAATAAATTTACTTAAATAATTATACAAAATTATTTAGAGGTATTAAAATTTAAAATAAACGTTATTAGAAAAATACCTGAAAAATAGGATAAATACCTGATTGTGGTTATCAAAGATTGAGTACAAGACCTAGAAAATATCAGGAAAGGTATTAGAATTTAAAATAAATTCTAAACGGAGCCTTAGTCAAAATATTTGTTTGGAAAATATCCCAAAAATATTTTGTAATTATTTTCTGACCTTTCAGGATTATTTGAAAATTGATTAGGGTTCCAAAATTTTAAAAAAAAAATAGGTTTTGAATAGTGGAACCTAACAGGCCTTAGAACCGGAGTCCTTAGGTCTGGTTTGGTTTTTTTGAGAACGTGGTTTGGTTTGTAGGTTGGGGACCGGAGAGACTCAGTCTAGACCAATGGAGCTCTCGATGGGGTTTGGGATTCTCGGTTAGAGGACCGGAGTCCCTAGGTTAAGGTGCCAAGGATTCTCGGTTCTTGGCTAAAATTATCGGTCTAGGTGTAAAAATCTATCGATCCTAGACTAGCATGGGGCTATGTTTCTCGGTCCTTGGTTTTGGAGGCTCGGTTCCAATATTGGACTACTCGGTCCTAAGACCTAGGAGTCTCAGTCCCATGTCAGATTTCTCGGTCCTAGGTGAAAACCCTCGGTCGGATTTATCGTTTCTAGCTTAAGAACATCGGTCATTGGTCTTGGTTCTAACTCAAGAACATCGGTCTTTGGTCTCAGTTCTAGGTTGATTTTCTTGGTCCTTGGTCTCGATTAGGACCAAGGGTTCTTGGTCCTCGGTCCTACATGATTCAGTCTAAGAAAACCGAGTGTTCTACATTTGGTTTAAAAATTGCAGGTTTACAACTTTGATATAGATCATGAAAATGTGATTTGTAAGTTGTTCTTAACTATGTATGATGTAGGGATCATAATCCCTAATCCTAAAATCGATCAATCAAGTCCTAAGATGATCAATTTTCCAATACGATTTCTAGGGCAAAATTTATTCCAACAACTTTCAAATGATGTTTATAATTGAACACGGCTAAAAAAGAATATCAAATAAACTCTATAACAGATTTTATATCTGAAATTTAAACCTTTATTTTTTAAAATTTCAGTTCAATCAAACATGATCAGGATGTATGTAATATGATTTGAAACTCATCCTAACATGTTTACAAACATATTAGGCAACTATTTGAATCAAAATCCAAACTCAAAATCTCAAGAACACGAAATTCAAAATTTCCAAATTTTTTAATCAAATTTGGGTTTTTTTGATTGGGGTTGAATTGATTAAATCTTTTTCAACAAAAAGTTTGGAAATCATATAAGGATCAATTCCTATAGAAAGTACAAAATGGAACCATGAATAAGATCGACCCGATCGAAATTGAAAAAATTCAAGTTTGAATCACAACTTGAATTACAAATGGTCTAGAAGCTTACTTGTGATTGGAGAACACTCCTATAATCTTAATAGAGCTTTCCAAAGCTCTAGATCGAAGCTTAGAATGTCGGAACAGTTACTTCAAAAAACAATCGTCGAAGCTCCTTTGAAGATCTTCGAATAGGTTGTCATGGTTGGATTTTGTTCGATGGCTCGAAGAATGAAGACCTAGAGAGTATTTATACCCAAGCTAGGTCAGTTTCGAAGTCGAATTCGTATTCAATTTCGCTTCTGAAGTTTATCTTATTCATTTCTGTTTAGTGTTCGCAGGGCTAGTTCTAGGGTATGTTTTGATTTCAATCATCGGGGGATATGATGGCGAGGGAGAGACGTGCACATGAGTGAATTTTGGAGGGATAAGGATGATAAATGACGAAGATAGAGTTTTTCGAAGGATCACCGACATCGAGCGCAATTCTCTGTCATCCCTTGTCTCATCAAAAAAGACGATCAAAACGACGTCAATTCATTTAATATGAAACTTATTGTTGCGATTCGTTGGCAGTCCGTTAGGCGTTTAGGCGTCTAAAAGGTTGGCATCCCGTTAGTTGATCTTGTGTGGACCCGGGCGCGCGTTGCTTTGGTTACAACCGGCTACGCGGCGTGTTCCTGGGCGCTGGATGATCCAATGGATAAATATCTTGCTACAACCGATTTCTTTATTTTTGCCCACACTAGATCATCAGTTTTTGTTTTTAATAAAAGATTTATTTTAAATCAAATTTTTAACCGTTTTTTTTAATTTTCTTCACCAAATTAATACACAAAAATATTTTTGAAAACAAAATAAAAATTATGTTTATTTTTTTATTTTTGAGTATTTTTGGGTATTGTTGGGTATTTTGGGATATTTATTTAATTATTTTAGGCTATAAATTACACATAATTTATATCTAAAATTATAATTAAATTATTTCAACTCTTTTTTAATTTTAATTTGGGTAAAATAAATAAAAAAATTTAATCCCAAATTATTTTTATTTTTTTAATTAATTTTTCTAATTAGGATTTAATTATCACAATAATTAATACTAATTTACTTTTAACCTCTCTTTTTGAATTAAAATTTTAAAATATTATTTTAAAATTATTAATATTATTATAAATTGGGGTATGTCAAATTTTTATGTTTATAAATATTTTTTTATTTTAATATATAATATTAAAACTTTATGTAATGTATTTTATTTTAGTTTATAATATTTATTTCAATGATTTAATTTAGAATGTTTAATTTTAATTATATATATTAAAAAATTAAGTTAAAATAAAATATATGTGTTATTTTAATATTTGTTTACTATATTTTATTTTAATATTTATATAATATAATATATTTTATTTTAATATATAATATTAAATGTTTAGAAAATTTATTTTATTTTAGTGTATAATATTTTAGTTTATAATATTTATTTGAATTATTTAATTTATAATATTTAATTTAATTATATATATTATATTTTTAAAATTAAGTAAAAATAAAAATATATGTGTTAGTTTAATACTTATGTAATATATTTATTATTTTATTTATATATATATATATATTATTAATTTTAATTATATAAATTTATATTTATAAAATAATGTAATTAATAAATTTAGTGTGAAATATGTCTAACTAATATCTTAATTAATGATTTAAAGAGAAATGTGGATATTTTAAAATGGGAATAAAAATATTAGTATAATGAAAATTTTTATTTGAAGTATGGGTAGACTAGAAAATGGCCCCGTCCCCTTATGGGTCTGGGCTTTTGGATTGTGTTGTGCAAAATTTTTATTTGAAGGATGGGTAGACTAGAAATTGTCCCCTTATGGGTCTGGTTTGGTTTGTATTGTTTTATTTTATAATTATAATGATTTCAAATATATATATATTTTTGGATCATAAATTATTATTATTAAAATTTTATTAGAGATATATATAGAACATATTATATTCTTTAATATATCTAGTATGTTTTATTTAATTTATTAGTATTCGATGATACAACATCACTCTATGTTAATTATAAATTTAAATTCTATGCACTAAGTTGATTTGAAAATGTTTAAAAATAGAAAATTATAAATTGGATGGTTAAAATTGATTGTCTATTTATGTTTTGTAAAATTCAAATTAGGGTTTTAAGTGTTTAATATTTAATTAATTTTTTTCTGTATGCCTTTCTTTTTAAGTATTTTGACTTATATTTGAATTATTATTTCTCTCTCGTTGTGGTGTGGGTGAATCCTCGTGATTTTTATTGTTTTTGTTGTCCCGCTTAAACCATTCTCATTTATATAATATTGAATATAATTTTTTAATAAATAAAAAATGGTGGTATTTCGATTTTAAAATTTAACTTAATATATAGTCTTTAAGATGATATTCTAGAATTAAATCGTGGGTTTTTGGTTTTCAGATCTAATATGTTTTACCTATAATTAGGGTCCGTTTGAAACTAAAATTACTCATTCCCAACCAACCGTTATCTTCTGATTACCATCCAAATTTTCTGTTGGTAAAGTATTTTTTTACGAGATAAATCTTAGGATGCCTCCGTACGTGAACAAGTTTTGGACTCATTTTGTTTATTTTATGACATTTATTATTATTATTATTACTTATTTTATAATTATTTGGTTTGTCCACTGGTTCCATGAAAAATTGTCAAATACTTTAAAAAATAAAATAAAGTTTGCATTTGTTAGTTCCCTGAGAAGGCAATGGATTCGACTCTTCCCTAATTCGTCTATTCGAAAAACAAAATTGCCTAAAATTTTGATCACAAAAAATAAAAAAATAAAAACTATGAGGTTTAATCTTAACTTTTAAATTTGATCTTGATATTTGAGAACTTCTCATCATTTTTCTTTCAAACAAATTATTTATTAACTAAAAGTAATTCATTGTACATTATTTATTTTTAATTTATAAAAATAAATTTTTAATAAGTAGCTTTAAATCATATTAACTTTCAAGTTATAATAAATAATAATAATTAAAAATGGACCAGCCATCATTGTCATCAACCTCAATTATTTATTTAAGATTGAATTGTATAGTACAATAATTAAATTTTGCATGTGGTAGTAGTGGTCCAGTTTTTTTATTTCATTTCATCTGTTTGGGTGGAAACAAATGTCATAAAGATCGTTAATTATTGTTCTTTTTAAATGGTCTATCCAGAATAATTTAAACAAAAACAAAGCTCGACATAAAAAAAAATTACAATATTGTGTTATGTCATTTGTAAACTCTCACTACAAAAATCGAGTTTACTATGAATATGATACTAAATGTTTCTGTGTCCTTTTAAAAATTGGTTGGCTTTGAATTTTTTTAATAATTTAAGCCACTTGAGTAGTTGTAGCTTTTGCAAAGAAGAATATAATTGGGTTGTAGTGAATAGTGATGTTGTTTCGGGCAACTAAATCAACTGATAAATTCATTGTGCCTATATGTGGATGATATGTGTGTAGATTTGTTATTTTGAGTAGGAAAATAACTCTTTTGATTGGACAATCTATGAGAAATACATTTAGACGGTAGGAACGTTGATCGGAAATCATTCTTGCCTAAATACCACCACTAATACACATGGTGGGGTTGGAACTTCGGTGAGGGTGTTGAACAATTCTCGATATGAACTCTTCTCGTTGTGGATTAAATGGAGGAGGTGTCTAAAGAAGCGGACGATCAGATCAATCTTGAAAACGTGGTACTTTTTGGAGGGAAGGTTGAAATAAAATGACCCACAAGAGCTAATGCCATCATTCCAAAAGTTACCTCGTTAAGGGAGACATTAGGAGTCGAGTTACACTCCTCGAGTTAAAGTGAGCCCCGGGAGCAGGGACGTATGCACTCAAGGACTTAGGTGGGATTAAGTCTGTAGACACTCATTTTTCACACCTAATTTTATAGTTTATTCTTTTCATAAATCTGAGTCTATAAAATTTTCTCAAATTCATTCACGGACTTATTGCACGATTTATATTAAAGACGATTATTTTTAGAACAATTGAGTTTTTGAAAATAATTGATTTTGGATTCTTAATAAAGTTAAGGTAGTAATTTTCTATGTTACAACACTTAGAGAAGTTATTATACTTAGAATATTCAAGGTTTATTTAATTAATTACCTTTGGTATTTATAGAAAATAAAAATTAAAAAAATTATTTTACAAAATATATATTAACGTTTTTATAAAATTTAGTTAGTTATATTTTGTTTTCATTAGTTTGTTAGATTTGATTTCTTGAATAAGTTAGTTAGTTTTTATTTATTTAATTAATTAGAATTGTTCCTTATAAATAGGAATAATTAAAAATAAAATTGTTTATTTGTGTTTTTAACAAAAAAAAAAAATTGTAAGATGAAGGGGTGTGTAAAGGGGATAACGGTGTCTACATAATCATTCATGAGAAGCATCTAGGTCAAAGGTCAAAGAAAGAAAGAAAAGAGATTGCTAAAATAAAGGAAGAAGTTGCAAAAGGAAGAATAATTCGGTCGTGTATTGAAGAGAAGCATGAAGGCTTGGTCATTTTTAATTAAAAATTAAAATGACCAAGTATTACATCATCTATGGTTTCATAGCTTTGCCTATAAATACCCATCTTAACACCCTAGTAAAGCTTTTGATTTCTTCTTTTTCTTACAAAGTTCTTGCCTATTTCATTAAATAAAAATCATTGCATATTTTAATTTATTGTTTTCTTGGTCTCTTTAATTTCGTGCATGGTCATGTAAATATGTATGTAACACGGATACAAAAATAGAAAGTTCAAAATCAAAACAAAGATATAGACGAAATATGATTAAAAAATAAGTATCCTATACATCTTTGACTTTGTATTTTTGGTTTTCTATCTTTCCCACCTCCCCTTTGGCTGAAATTTTATATGCATGTTAATTAATATACTTTTGAAAACATATAAAAATTTTAGAAATTTCTGAACTGTTTTGACAAGTATATAAATTGAAAAACCGAAACTGACCCAAAACTTGTATGTTTTCATTTTTTTAATTTGTAATTTTTTATTCTTAGCTTTGCACATATCACGTTTAGGTGAATTTTTGTAGGAATGTTATTTGATGTAAATAGAATAACATATATAAAAAAATAGACAATTATAAATAGTTTTGCTTGAAAAATAAAAACAATATAAAAGAAGTGATCAAAATATGCATGTTCTTAATTGTAAATATTGATCTTGAATATTTTGTGTGACCTTTGGGTGAAATCTTATATTTATGTTATATTGTTATAAATTATTGTTTAATATTAGTTTTGGTCAAAAATATTATGGGTTTTTGTCTTGTCTCGGATTACTTGGTCGTGTTGTTTGAATTTTAAGGTCGTCCTACCCTAAAGAATGGCCAATGCTGCTGCTGACGCTTTTCCATCCATGCTTGCTGCATTCTTCAGGTTTTTTTTGTTGTTGTTTATTTTATATTTTATATAGTTTTTTATTTTATTTTATTATTATTATTTTTTCCTGTATTCTAGGTTTAGGTTTATTTTTGTTGACATTTTTTATTTTTTTTAATTATAGTTGTGATTTATGTAATCTAGGATAGTATATAATTAATTTATTTCTAAAATATAAAGGGTAAAAATGTTTTAAAGAAATGCCAAAATTAATTAGTAGAGACCTTAGGGGCGTTGTGGGACATAGCGTCTAAAAAACTCTTTCCCATGTAACCAAACGCCGAACTCACATCTCTTAAATTCCTAATTTTTAAAATTAGGTGGCGACTCTCTAGGTTAATTAATATTGAAAAAAAAAGTTAAAAAACGCCTATGACATACTTCCCATTAAAAAACTCTCAATTCGACGGGATCAATCTCTCCTAGATTCGACGGGAAGTGAAGGTAAGATATGGAGTTATCTACAAAACATTATTTTTAAAACTTTAATTTTTCAAACATTAAAATTAATTCCTCCCACGTTTTCAAAATAAATTTTTTAAGGAGTGTCCAGAATTTTCAAACTAGTCAGCAAAATATATTTTTTTTAAAAATCGATCACAAAGTCCACCCCTTACTTTTTTATATATATATATATAATAAAGTTAAAAATCCTAGATTCCTACCTCTTTTATTTAAATAAATATACATATAATATATATATATATATATATATATAATAAAGTTAAAAATCCTAGATTCCTACCTCTTTTATTTAAATAAATATACATATAATATATATATATATAATATATATATATATATATATATATATATATATATATATATATATTCTATGATTATCTTCTCATTTTATTTTTAATTTATTTAGATAAATATTTTAAATTTTATTTTATTAATTTAATATTCTACTAATTTTGTATTTTTGTATTTAAATTTTTTATATTTATTTTTCTAATTCTTAATTGTGATAGAATCTTATATATATTTTCTTCTTTTTTTTAATTCTATTCTCTAATATTCATTTTCTTAATTTATGTATTGGTTAATTTTATTATGTTTATAATTAATTTGATTTTATTATGTTGATTTTTAATGTAAACATTATTTAATTTTTTTATGTTTTATATAATTTTAGTATAACTTTTTAATAAAATATTTACTTAGTTTTAACACTACAATTTTTATTAATACGGAGCAAATATTTTCAGTAATGAAAATGTGAAGACGGAACTTCGCAAAGAAAAAAATAGAGTATGATATTTTTGTCGATTCTTGATACTCTATATTGAACAAAATTTATCTATATATATTTTTTTTATTATAAATGAATTTTATGTTTTAAAATTCGATAAACTTGAAATTATATAAACATTATAATATAAGGTCTTTTAATATATAATTTTTTAAAACAAAATTTAAGTTCACTCTAATGCAAATTTTTGGGTCAGTCCTATCATACTCTATCCAATGGGAATTCGGTACTATGATCCTATCCTCATACTCTTTTATCATTGAGCAAATGAGCAAATGAATGAGGACACAATTGAAGATAAGTATGACAACTCTCCATGTACTTTTAAGTACAAAAAAATGAATAAATTATCACATGGGTAGAAAATGATTATTAGTCCTGATGAGAGATGTTTTTAAACAATTTGGAGTGAATGATTATTAGTCCTGAGGAGAGATGTTTTCAAAAAATTTGGAGTGAACGAGGCCAGAATCATTATAGGAACCATTCCCTATTTTACCCACTTTTTAAACAAATTTTTCCAAATTACCCACCATTTCATTCACATTCCCAAACTATTCACATTTCTCTCTCTAAATCATTAATCAATCTTTTAATTACACTTCTTTCACATTAAATTCACTAATTACTTTATTTTATAAATAAAAAAAAATATATTTTAATATATATAATTAAAATTAAACATTATAAATATAATTCAAATAAATATTATAAACTAAAATAAAATATTATATACTAAAATAAATTAAATTATATAAAATTTTAATATTATATTATTTATTAAAATAAAATAAAATATATATTATATAAATATTAAAATAATAATTATATTATATAAATATTAAAATAACACGTATATTTTAAAATTTATTGTAATTTATTTTATTTTAAGTTTTTTAAATTAATATTTTTATAAATATTTTAAGATTTAGGTAATTTATTTTAAGATTTAGTTTATTTTATTTTATTTAAGGTTTATGTTATTTATTTAATTTTAGTTTATAATATTTATTTTAATATTTAATTTAGTATGTTTAGTTTTAATTATATATATTATATTTATAAAATTAAGTAGAAATAAAATATATGTGTTGTTTTAATATTTAATGTAATATATGTATTATTTTAATATTTATATAATATAATATATTTTATTTTAATATATAATATTAAAGGTGTAGGTAATAATTTTGTTTTAGTTTATAATATTTATTTGTATTATTTAACTTATAATGTTTATTTTTAATTATATATATCATAATTATAAAATTAAGTAAAAATAAAATATATGTATTATTTTAATATTTATGTAATATATTTTATTTAATATATATTATTAATTTTAATTATATATATTTGTATTTATAAAATAAAGTAATTAGTGAATTTAATGTGGAAGATGGTAATTAAAAAGTTGATTAATGATTTAGAGAGAGAAATGTGGGTAGTTTGAGAATGTGAATGAAAAAGGTGGGTAATTTGGGAAAAATTGTTTGAAAGGTGGGTAGAACAATAATTGGTTCTCAATGTAGTATCGTGAAAGATGTTGATCTGATAGAAGTACCGACAAGATAAAATAAAAAAAATTAAATAAGAAAATGAAAAACAAAAAAGTTCATGATGGATGCTCGCAACAAATAATAGATGAATCTTAGAACTAAGAGAACTAAAATCAATATTGATTTAACTCTTAAAAACATGTTTTGATTCGGTTTGGTTTCTACTTATTTAAAATTTTGATGTTGTACTTTTTATCCTTAGATTTATTTTTGTAAAAATTTTGACAACTTAATTCTATTGGCTATATTAACCTACTATATCTTTACCTTTGATCTTGAGTGAAGTTTTATTAATAAAATGTCACTTTTTAAAAAATATATATATTTGAGAATAAAATCTCAATATTTTATTTTATAATTGAGATGATATATTTTTAACTATATAAGTGTATAAATAAAATGATTAAACTGAAAAATTCAAAATATATCCTTTTCTACATAATTTTTTGTATTAATAAAAATATAAAATCATATTTTAATTTTAAATTAAATTTATCATAATTAAAAATTAAATAAAAAGAAATGATTAAGTGAGAGAATTTGGTGAGGGAATGACTTGGCATAATCTTGAAAAAATCAAATAATATTTTTTTTTTCTCTCTTTCCTCCCACTTTACATTTTCCAAACCGCCAAAGAAGAACGTGTCATTCCTTCACCAAATTCTGTCTATATATCACTCCTCTTAAATAAAATATCATCACCCATATTAATTTTTCTATAATCATCTAATTAAATATTTAATTTATCAATCAAACCCTTTTTTAAGTCCAATTAATGAATAATCAATTTCATATAGCAAACTAATTAAATATAGGTTTAATTAAATAATAATAAATATAAAAACCGAAATTAAGTCGTGTAAATTCTTAAAAGTAAAATTTTAATTTTTACTCTTATATAACACATTAAAAAATTATAATTACCAATTAAAATTGATTTCTTTTTATTTTAAATATTATTTAGTTAGAATTTATTAAATAAATTCAACTTAATCAAATATAATTTTATTCCCTTTTTATTAATAATATCATTTAATTCATTAATTAAAATATTAAAATATTTTTTAATTTAAAAAAAATATATTTTTTTATTATATATTAATATTAAATTTTATTAAAATAATTTATTTACTTAAAATTATCGTAATTAGTTTTTTTAAATAATTCATATATTATAAAAAAAAAATTCCACTGAACTCGGCAACAAGGTCAAATCATTTATGCTTACTCATGGAATCAATCATTTACGCGTGTTGAAAGGATTTATTCCTGTACTATCCATAGATTTGTCTTCTAATGCAATTTTTTCAATTTTTATTTTCATGTATTTAATTTTTATTATAAATATATTTTTTATTATAAATATATTTTTTATTTATAAAATTACATAATTTGTGAATTAAAGAGAGTTGAAGATAAGAATAAAATTGTGAGTAGTTTGAAAAAAAAAAAGAAAAAAAAAAGTGAAAACAATAATTAAGTTGTCAACAAAACTATACATTTTTCTAACTATTAAATTAATTATTTATTTGTTCTAATATTTAAATATAAAACCATATTAATAATTTAATTGAAATAATCTCTATAATTTTTTTTTAAGAAATTAAAAAATTTCATAATATTTTTTGAAACATTAAGTTATATATATATAAAATGGGACAATTAAGCCATATATATATATATATATATATATATAATGGGACAACGATTAAGTACATAGCAGGTCGCCTGAACCCATGATCTTAGGGTAAATATCTACATTTTATTGTCTGTATGCTAGCAGAGTGGATAAAATGTGGCAACAGACCATTTAATTAGACGTAGCAGCGTCTAACATACTCGAACCAAAAACCTTATATAAATTCAAACTATATAATTGATAGAGACTTGAATATAAGAACTTATCTCCTCGAAATTATTTTCACCTCACCAAATGATTATATAAAATGTTGAAAGTGATTACTTGGTTTTTGTAGTCTGGAATGGGAAAAGAAATAAAATGAAGTGTTTGGTTGATGGGTTTCATTCCAGAACATTGATTTGATTTCCGGATACTCATGAATCATTCATTCCTCTCTAAATTGGGAGGAATGAATCTCATTCCCTTGTAATGCATCTTCTCTCTCATGATGTCCACTCTCCCACGTTCTCTCTCATAATTATAATATTATATATATATTTTTTATAATTATATTAGACGTTCTTTTATAATTAAAATAATAATTTTTTAAAATTTATTTATTGAAATAAATTATTTTAATTATTTAAATAATATTGAGAAATTATTTAAAATAAAATAATATTTTTAAAATAATTATAATAATTAATAATAATAAAATTATTTTATATAATTAATTTATATATTATATATTAATAATAAAATTATAATAAATTAATTAAAATATAAAAACTTAAAAATAAAATAACAATTTTATATAAAATAAATATTTAGAAAATATTAAAAAAGTTATATAAAATATTTTAATAAAAAATGTTATTAAAAATATTGTGCAATGTTATAATATATAGTTATAGTATATATTATTAAGTAAAATATTATATTTAATTTTATTAATTATTAATATATAATATTTTAAAGATTTTATAATTTTTATTTATAAATAAAAAAAATTGAATCAACTATTTTTTATATGTATTTAAAAAATATATATAATTAATATAATAAAATATTAGATGTTTATATTTTATTAAAGTAGGACACACTTCAATATTTTATATATTTTAAATAATTATAATATAAAAATAATAATATTTTGTATTTAATTAAATAAAATATAATAATAAAAAAATAAAAATTTTAATATAATTTAATTACAAAATAATATTAATAATTTCTCTCTAATAAATCTAAAAATTATCAATGGAATGAAAATATTCCAATGAAAATATCCAAACACTATCAATGGGATGGGATTGAGAATGATTAATACTTATAACCAAACACTACAATTCTATCAATCATACTCATTCTCATTCCACACATCTATCAATCTCATTCTTTAAATTCCCTTATTTGAACCAAGCGCTCCCTACAAGTTATTCAGTTGACATAGACATTATTTCATTCAATCGCTCCTTCTATTATAAAAAAATAAATTATTTTATCACTATTCATATTTTTAAAAATTAGTCATCTCTTTAAAATCAATATTATTTTAAACAAACTAAAATTTATTTTAAAAAAAATCCCTATTATGCTCTATATAACATAGTGAGAGGATGAACAATAGTCCTTAAAAATGGAATGGGCTTGGAGTTCTTCTTCTCTCTCTTGGCTAAATCTGATCCTATCAGGGACACCTCTCATTCTTCTCATCCTCATCCATACCCAGAGGAGGAGACAGGCGGAGGAGCTTCATTCCAGTAAACTCCGGCCACCAGGTCCTCCGGGATGGCCAGTGGTAGGCAACATATTTGACCTCGGAGAACTGCCACATCAGACATTGTGTAAGCTCCGGGATAAGTTCGGGCCTGTTATTTGGCTGCAGTTAGGATCGGTTGGAACACTTGTAGTCAACTCAGCCGATTCTGCGGCCAAACTCTTCAAAAGCCACGACCTAGCCTTCTCCGACCGTAGATGCCCCGATGCACTAACTGTCCACGGTTACAATCATGGGTCAATTGCCATTGGAAACTACAGCCCATACATGCGCGTATTCAAGCGGATTGGTGCCATGGAATTCAACGCGGTAAAGAGAGTAAACGAGAGTGTTGACGTCCGAAGAAAGTGTGTCGATAACATGATCACTTGGATCGAAGAAGCGGCCATGAAATCTCATTCAAGTGGGCGGAACGGGGAGATAGAGATTTCTCATTTTGTCTTCCTTGTGGCTTTCAATATAGTTGGGAATATGATATTCTCCGAGGACATAATAGATTCGGAAACCAAGGAATGGAAAGAATTCTTTGATTCAATGAATAAGGTCATGGAATGGACTGGCAAGCCTAACTTATCGGATTATTTCCCATTGTTGAAGATGTTAGATCCGTTGGGAATAAAGAAGGCAATGAATAAGGACATGGAAAGATGCTTGGAGATCGTAGCGAATTTTGTGAAGGAGAGGATGGTGGTTCGAGAGGAGAGATTCAAGAGGAAAGATGGTAAGGAGAAGAAGGATTTCCTTGATGTTCTATTGGAGTTTGAAGGTGACAAAAGAGATAGTCTTGGTAGGATTTCCGAGGAAAACCTCAATATAATTTTAACGGTAAGCTAGCAAATAGTTCCAAACATAAAATCTTCATTACCAATCTCAACTAATCTACCTTTATAGGAAATATTTTTTGCAGGCACGGAGACCACGAACACTTCGCTTGAGTGGTTAATGTCGGATCTACTAAACAACCCCAATTGCATGAGAAAGGTTGAGGAGGAACTCGAGAGAATAGTCGGAAGGGAAAGAAAGGTAGAAGAAAGCGATATCAATAAACTCTTGTATCTACAAGCGTCAGCGAAAGAGTCGTTAAGATTGCACCCTCCCATTCCCCTGCTACTCCCTAGGAATTCAACCGAGGATACAATCTACAATGGATACTTTATACCCAAAGACACTCAAGTCTTAATAAATGCATATGCAATAGGGAGAGATCCTGAAGTGTGGGACGACCCCTTGGATTTCAAACCTGAGAGGTTCCTCAACAAGAATATAGAGACCACGGGTCAAAATTTCGGGTTGATCCCTTTTGGGGCAGGTAGAAGGATATGTATGGGTTATGTTTTGGGACAACGAATGCTTCATCTGACTACTGCAACTCTTATCAACACATTCCACTGGGAAGTAGATGATTCGACAACTCCTAAGATGATTGACATGACCGAAAAGATGGGGATAACCCTAAAAAAATTGGTCCCCTTAAAAATGGTACCTAAAAAGCAGATCAGATCTTCTGCTACCGAATTGGGTGTTCCCCTGTTGCGGACCAATCAAAACTCAGCATTATTATTATATTAATAAATTAAAATTGGTTGAAAGGAAAGAAAGAGAACCCGGAACCCGTATTTTATTCCGGGTTCAGTAGAAACAAAAATGAGTGAAGCTTCTTTCGCTTCACTCTGTTTTACATGACCATTGAAGAGACAGTTTACACTGTTTTACATAAGGTTGTCCATATAAAATTGATTGATATATATTCACTCAGGTGAATATAAAATACATTCATGTAAAAACAGTTTATATGATAGAAGTGAAGCAAACTTCACTTGATATTAAATTTGTAAGATATTTAAATGAATTTACTTCAATTATTTTATATGATTATATATTAAATATATATATATATATATATATATATATATATATATATATATATATATATATATAAACATGTTCAAATTTTTTTGTAATATATTTAAATAAATTTGTAAAACAAAATATTTTAAAATTTATTTGTAAAATATTTTAAAAAAAAATATTTAAATTATTTTATATTTTATATAATTATATATTAAATATATGTAAATGTTCATGTAAAACTACTAACACATTTATGTAAAAACATTTATACGTTAATGTAAAATCATTTATGCCTTCATTTAAGTCTGAAAAAATATAAAAAAAAAAATAAGCGCTACCAGGTGAAGCTAGGTATTATCAGCGCTCAAATGAGTGAAACAAGCACTACCAAGTGAAGTTTGCTTCACTCAATATTTACAGCGCTGATAGAAGTGAAGCAAACTTCACTTGATATTTACATTTGTAAGATATTTAAATTAGTTTATTTTAATTATTTTATATGATTATATATTAAATATATATATATATATAACAATATATTCAAAAAAATTTGTAATATATTTAAATAAATTTGTAAAACAAAATATTTTAAAATTTATTTTTAAGATATTTAAAAAAAATTATTTAAATTATTTTATATTTTATATAATTATATATTAAATATATATAAATGTTCATGTAAAACCATTAACACATTTATGTAAAAATATTTATATGTTCATGTAAAAACATTTATGTCTTCATGTAAGTCTGCAATAGAATAAAAAAACAAGCGCTACCAGGTGAAGCTTGCTTCACCTAGGTATTTACATCGCTCAAATGAGTGAAACAAGCACCACCAGGTGAAGATTGCTTCACTCAATATTTACAGCACTGATAGAAGTGAAATAAATTTCACTTATATATAACATGTTCAAAAATTTTTGTAATATATTTAAATAAATTTGTAAAACAAAATATTTTTAAATTTATTTGTAAGATATTTAAAAAAATTATTTAAATTATTTTATATTTTATATAATTATATATTAAATATATATAAATGTTCATGTAAAATCATTAACACATTTATGTAAAAGCATTTATATGTTCATGTAAAAACATTTATACCTTCATGTAAGTCTACAAAAAAACAAAAAAAAAACAAGCACTACTAGGTGAAGCTTGCTTGACCTGGGGATTTACAGTGCTCAAATGAATGAAACAAGCACTACCAGGTTAAGATTGCTTCACTCAATATTTACAGCGCGCTGATAGAAGTGAAATAAACTTCACTTGATATTAAATTTGCAAGATATTTAAATAAATATACTTTAATTATTTTATATGATTATATATTAAATATTTATATATAAAACAACATGTTCAAAATTTTTTGTAATATATTTAAATAAATTTGTAAAACAAAATATTTTAAAATTTATTTGTAAGATATTTAAATAAATTATTTAAATGATTTTATATTTTATATAATTATATATTAAATATATATAAATGTTCATGTAAAATCATTAACACATTTATGTAAAAACATTTATATGTTCATGTAAAAGCATTTATACCTTCATGTAAGTCTGCAAAAAAACAAAAAAAAATAAGCACTACCAGGTGAAGCTTGCTTCACCTGGGGATTTACAGTGCTTAAATAAGTGAAACAAACACTACCAGGTGAAGATTGCTTCACTCAATATTTACAGCGCTGATAGAAGTGAAACAAACTTCACTTGATATTAAATTTGCAAGATATTTAAATAGATTTACTTTAATTATTTTATATGATTATATATTAAATATTTATATATAAAACAACATGTTCAAATTTTTTTGTAATATATTTAAATAAATTTGTAAAAAAAAATATTTTAAAATTTATTTGTAAGATATTTTTAAAAAAATATTTAAATTATTTTATATTTTATATAATTATATATTAAATATATGTAAATGTTCATGTAAACCCACTAACACATTTATGTAAAAACATTTATACGTTCATGTAAAAGCATTTATGCCTTCATGTAAATCTGCAAAAGAATAAAAAAACAAGCGCTACCAGGTGAAGCTAGCTTCACCTGGGTATTTACAGCGCTCAAATGAGTGAAACAAGCACTACCAGGTGAAGCTTGCTTCACTCAATATTTACAGCGTTGATAGAAGTGAAGCAAACTTCACTTGATATTAACATTTGTAAGATATTTAAATTAATTTATTTTAATTATTTTATATGATTATATATTAAATATATATATATATATATATATATATATATATAACAACATGTTCAAAATTTTTTTAATATATTTAAATAAATTTGTAAAACAAAATATTTTAAAATTTATTTTTAAGATATTTAAAAATATATATATAAATATTTTATATTGTATATAATTATATATTAAATATTAAATATATATAAATGTTTATGTAAAACCATTAACACATTTACGTAAAAGTATTTATATGTTCATGTAAAAGTATTTATGTCTTCATATAAGTCTTCAAAAGAATAAAAAAATAAAAACAAGATACCAGGTGAAGTTTGCTTCACCTGATAGCGCTTGTTTTTTTTTAATTCTTTTTGCAGATTTACATGAAGGCGTAAATGTTTTTACATGAACGTATAAATGTTTTTACATAAATATGTTAGTGGTTTTACATGAACATTTATATATATTTAATATATAATTATATACAATATAAAATAATTTAAATATATATATTTTCTAAATATCTTAAAAATAAATTTTAAAATATTTTGTTTTACAAATTTATTTAAATATATTAAAAAATTGAATATTTAGTTTTACAAATTCATTTAAATATTTTTACAAAATAATTTAAATATTTTACAAATTTAATATCAAGTGAAGTTTGCTTCACTTCTATCAACGCTGTAAATATTGAGTGAAGCAATCTTCACCTGGTAGTGCTTGTTTCACTCATTTGAGCGCTGTAAATACCCAGGTGAAGCTAGCTTCACTTGGTAGCGCTTGTTTTTTTTATTCTTTTGCAGATTTACATGAAGGCATAAATGCTTTTACATGAACGTATAAATGTTTTTACATAAATGTGTTAGTGGTTTTACATGAACATTTACATATATTTAATATATAATTATATAAAATATAAAATAATTTAAATATTTTTTTAAAAATATCTTACAAATAAATTTTAAAATATTATGTTTTACAAATTTATTTAAATATATTAAAAAAAAATTGAACATGTTGTTTTATATATAAATATTTAATATATAATCATATAAAATAATTAAAGTAAATTTATTTAAATATCTTGCAAATTTAATATCAAGTGAAGTTTGTTTCACTTCTATCAGCGCTGTAAATATTGAGTGAAGCAATCTTCACCTGGTAGTGCTTGTTTCACTCATTTGAGCACTGTAAATCCCCATGTGCTTGCTTCACCTGGTAGAGTTTTTTTTTTTTTTTTTGCAGACTTACATGAAGGTATAAATGCTTTTACATGAACATATAAATGTTTTTACATAAATGTGTTAATGATTTTACATGAACATTTATATATATTTAATATATAATTATATAAAATATAAAATAATTTAAATTATTTTTTTAAATATCTTACAAATAAATTTAAAAATATTTTGTTTTACAAATTTATTTAAATATATTACAAAAAATTTTGAACATGTTATATATATATATATATATATATATATTTATTATATAATCATATAAAATAAATTAATTTAAATATCTTACAAATGTAAATATCAAGTGAAGTTTACTTCACTTCTATCAGTGCTGTAAATATTGAGTGAAGCAAGCTTCACCTGGTGGTGCTTGTTTCACTCATTTGAGAGCTGTAAATACCCAGGTGAAGCAATCTTCACCTGGTAGCACTTATTTTTTTATTCTTTGCAGACTTACATGAAGACATAAATGCTTTTACATTAACATATAAATATTTTTACATAAATGTGTTAATGGTTTTACATGAAAATTTATATATATTTAATATATAATTATATAAAATATAAAATAATTTAAATATTTTTTTAAAAATATTTTACAAATAAATTTTAAAATATTTTGTTTTACAAATTTATTTAAATATATTACAAAAAAATTTGAACATGTTTTTATATATATATATATATATATATTTAATATATAATCATATAAAATAATTAAAGTAAATTCATTTAAATATCTTACAAATTTAATATCAAGTGAAGTTTGCTTCACTTCTATCATATAAACTGCTTTTACATGAATGTATTTTATATTCACCTGAGTGAATATATATCAATCAGTTTTACATGGACAACCTTATGTAAAACAGTGTAGACTGTCTCTTCAATGGTCATGTAAAACAGAGTGAAGCGAAGGAAGCTTCACTCATTTCTGTTTCTGCTGAACCCGGAATAAAATACGGGTTCCGGGTTCTCTTTCTTTCTTTCAACCCAATTTTAATTTATTAATATAATAATAATGCTGAGTTTTGATTGGTCCGCAACAGGGGAACACCCAATTCGGTAGCAGAAGATCTGATCTGCCTAAAAAGAGATATCTACCTTAAAACTCTTTGTACTACCCTTATTTATGCAAATAAGTGTTTTTTACACTACTAATGCAATTTCAATATTCCATTATAAAAAAAACCCGCCATATGTAGATACTTATCATATTATGTATGCATGCTGATTGAGATGAAAGTATATAGTTGATGAAATAATTCATCTTTAATCCTACTTTACAAAAAAAGAAAGAAAAAGACTTCAATTAGTCAGCTGCATACATCAACCGTTCATGTCTAATAGAGATAATACCGTTCATGTCTAATAGAGATAATACTAATTGAGTTGAATTGATACTAATTGATTTGATCATGTATTTTAGGTAATAGAGATAATATCTTGATACTAATTGATTTGATCATGTATTTTAGGTAATAGAGATAATATATTGTATTTTAGGTAATAGAGATAATATAATATCCTACGGGTGTATATATATGTGAATATACTCTCACCAAATACACACGGTAATTTTTCAATCTTCTCTCAAGTTTACATATTCTGTCATGGTATTAAAGCGAGTTCGTTCCTAAACCCTAAATTCTACCTCGCTTGTCTTTACATCTTGTTCTCCTCTTTCCCTGTCTTGGTGACATTGGTCACTTTCGTCATCATCATGTCATTCTCTACTAATGATCCTCTCCCTGTTACCACAATGATAAATATGATGGCACTTAAACTTGAAGCCTCCACATACTTGATGTGGCGCCGCCAAACAACACAAAATGGCCGAGTGTTTTGACATTTTGGGCCACCTCGACAGTACGACTCCGGCGCTGTCTCCCACAATCACGGCAGATAACGACGTTGCCACTATAAACCCGGCTTACAAGACGTGGCGTCTGAAAGATACACGCCTCCTCAGTGTCATATATACCTCTCTCTCTCTACCGACGCGGCCTCGGAGGTCATCGATTGTACATCCTCCAAACAAGTGTGGGAGGCGCTTGAGAGTGTCTATGCCTCTGCGTCCCGTTCTCATCAACTACGGGAGGAGTTTCTATCACTTCACCGAGGACATCTGTCCGTTGAAGACTATGGAAAGAAGTTTAAACATCTTTGTGATCAGTTGCAGGCCATCGGCCGTCCCATTGATGCCAACAATAAAAGGCACTAGTTTCTCTGCGGGTTGGGGATGCAATTTGCAGGTTTTGCCGACACTAAGATGGTCATCTCTCTAGTTTCGTCTCTACGTGATTTTTTCCACCAGGCTGTACAATTTGATATGATGCTTAAATCCATGGAGGGTTTGTTTCCCTCTCATGCTTTCTCAACTGTTCGCCAGAATTTTCAGACGGTTGCCCCTAAGTCGTCGTCTCAACCATCGTCTCGCACCTCCCAGAAGCAGTACTCTTCTCGCTCAGGAGGAAACTTTAATAATGGTAACAATGGTTCAGGTTCTGGTGCTTCATTTAATTCTGGTAGTCGTAACAATTCTGGTGGAGGTGAGTTTCATCGCACGCTTAGTTGCCAATTATGCCGTGGGGAGCACTACGCTGAAAAGTGCTCCAAATACTTGAATGCTCTCAACTCCAAATCAGCTGCCCACCTTGCTCAGGCGTTCACGTCCTCTTGCAATGTCTCGGATCAAAACCCTAATTGGTATCTTGATTCGGGTGCCTCGGCTCATATGACAAACCAATTTTCAGCTCTTGACACTCATGAGCTCTATTCTGGTAATGATTCGGTTATAGTTGGTAATGGCAATGTTTTAAATATCTCCCATATTGACAATATCTCCCATATTGAAAATCATTCCTAAGAAACGACATCTCTAAACATGTACGTTGGATCCTTGTTTCTACAAAAATAAATATGTCTAAAGATTGAAACACTTAGACATGTGATCATGTTAATGCATTTTCAATATCTTTGTGAAATCTAGCTAAGAATGCATCTATAATTAATTAAGAAGCACTCTAATTAATAAGAAAATAAATAAGTTTGTAATGGAGATCGGCTTGATTAGTCAGTCTTGTCATGTGTAAACATTTCATTCAGAGTATCTAAAATACATAATACGAAATATGTTATCCTTCTTTTTTAACTCTGAATGAAACTATTTATACACAATATGGTAGACTTTTTAACTTATTTTCAATAATAACACATTATTAATCTCTTTTCACACTTCTTCATTTTTTTATTATTCAAATGTTCAAGCATTCTTTCTAGATTTTATACAAACAAGTAACAAATAAAAATTAAATAGTATTGAAAAAATAAATGACTAGGTTTAAGGGTGTTAGAAATTAAAATAATAATAACAATTAAGGAATCTTTTTGTTATGCAAGAGTCTCTTGGATTGTCCAAGCCTCTTGATCTTATCTTTAGTAAATGAGACTCTTCATGTCTCTTAGTTATGTTTTACTTTATTTAAGTTTTGTAATCGTGTTCTTCGTTCTAATTAAGTTCAATAGACAAAATCTCATTCCAGTTTTGTTTTTCATTCTCTAAATTTTCTATTCACTTTCATATATATTTCTTCACGGTTTGATCATCGAAGTCCTGATTGTGACTTCGTTACATGGTATCAGAGCTTTGGTAATATTGTTGAAGAAGATATCGTTGTTATTCGATATGGAAAGTGATGGTCGTGTAGCTGGACTCGGTTTGGAGTTGTTAAACCAGTCAAACTACCGGATATGGAAAACCTGTATGGAATCATACCTGATTGGGGAAGATTTGTGGGACATCGTCGTAGACGATGATGGTGTAGCTCTTGAGGATGTTGTTGAAAATGCGGAATCATCGAATAAGCGAAAGAGACTCAACGCGAAGGCATAATTTGTGTTGAAGAGGTCAATCTCCCACAATCTGTTTGAGCACATCATCGGTTGTGGATCTGCTCGTGAGATCTGGGAAACGCTTGATCGTCTTTTCAATAAGAAGAACGAGGCTCGTCTCCAGATGCTTGAAAACGAGTTGGCAGCCGCAAATCAAATCGGATCTGTCTCGGAGTTCTTTCTTAAGGTAAAGAACATATGCTCAGAAATTTCTTTATTGAACCCAGATGAGAAAATCTTAGAGGCTCGAACAAAGAGGCATATTGTTCGAGGACTTCGACCTGAATATACCCCATTCATCACATCGATTCAAGGTTGGGCTCAACAACCTTCACTCGAGGAGTTTGTAAATCTTTTGTCATCTCAAGAGTCGCTGGCCGCACAAATGGCTAGAACGAGTATAAAGGAGGAGTCGAACAACGCGTTGTTCGTGAAGAAATCGAGCTGGAAAAAGGGAAAATCGAAGAAGGAAGAAACATGTCAGGATTCTTCAAACATTCCTAAAAAGCCCCTTAAGTGTTTCAGGTGCGGCAAGACTAGACACTTCAAGAGAGACTGTCGAGTAAATTTGAATGGAAATTTTGCTGGTTCAAATTTCAGAGAAAAATCTAACCAGCGTGTTGAGGAGGACTGGGACAAGGCTTTTCATGTCGATGTGACGACTTCGGAGGAAAAGAAAACAAAGGCTTCTCATGGTAAACAGGAGATCGATCAAAGGTGGATCGTCGATTCAGGGTGCGGACATCATGTTACTGGAGATGATTCTGTGTTCTCGTCGAGTCGAGTTCATAATGGGGGCGGTGGCATTGTCACGACAGATAACTCGGTTCACGAAGTTAAAAAGGAAGGATCCGTTGTCATTGAAAGCGATAAAGAAGAATCTATTACTCTGAAGAATGTCTACCACGTTCCAGGAATTCAGAAGAATCTCTTCTCGGTTGCAAATGCTGTAGACGCTGGAAATTTGGTGTTGTTCGGTCCACATGATGTGAAGTTCTTAAGGAACGTGAAAGAAATCAAGGCGGATGTGGTTCATACTGGAACTTGGGTAAATGATCTTTTTGTCCTTTCAGCTTTAAATTCATACATAGAAAAGGTGAACGACAAAAGCACCTCTTTTCTATGGAATGCAAGACTTGGGCATGTCAATATGACTAAGCTTAGTGTTATGTCTCGAAAGAAACTTGTCGAAGGTCTACCTGAAGATCTGAGAATTGAGGAGAGTAGTGTGTGTGAAGGATGTCAATATTGGAAAGCTCATCGACTTCCATTCAACAACTCTGTATCGAGATTAAGGGTCCTTTGGATCGAGTTCATAGTGACTTGATGGGACAAACTCGAACTGCCTCATACTCGGGAAGTAAATATATGCTTTTGTTTGTGGATGATTTCTCCAGGTTCACTTGGGTGTACTTTGTGAAAGAGAAGTCTGAAGTGTTCTCTAAATTTCTCGAGTTCAAGGAGACGGTAGAAGGAGAACAAGAAAGGAAAATTCGAGTATTGCGGACAGACAATGGTGGGGAATTTTGCTCAAAAGAGTTGGAATTGTTTTGTAGGCAAAATGGCATAAAAAGAGAACTCTCCTGCCCTAAGACCCCGCAACAAAATGGGATAGTCGAAAGGAAGATTCGACACCTTACAGAGACTTGTAAGTCTTGGTTGCATATGAAGAATATACCGAGGCAGTTATGGGCAGAAGGCATGAGTTGTGTTGCTCATGTCATCAATCGAGTTCCTCTTAGCCCGAATGAGTTCAAATCTCCATTCGAGATGCTTTTTGGTTTTGAGCCAAATGTTAAACATTTTCGAGTTTTTGGATCTACTTGTTATGTCCATATTCCAAACTCGAGAAGGAGCAAATTAGATGCGAAGGCAGTCAAATGCGTGTTTGTCGGCTATGACCAGAGATGGAAAGGGTGGCGGTGTATGGATCCATCAACCCACAAATGCACTGTGTCGAGAGATGTTATTTTCGACGAAATTTCTTCGTACTATATGAAGGATGTTGAAGAAACTGTTCAGACTGATCTTCTTATTCCCACGTCTACAGGAAGCTCTTGTAGTAGTAATAATAGTGACAAGGGGAGCCCTGACTTAGCTCAAGATACTTCAGTCGATGAAGGAGCCAAATGTGAAAGGTTATCAGGAAGTCCACATCAGGAAGAATCAAGTCAACAACAGAATGGAGAATCTCGACCAAAAAGGAACATTGTAAGGCCCTGTCGATTCAGGGATGATAATTTTGTAACAACATTTTCTTGTTTCTTGGCAAACGCAATAGACGACGAGAAACCCACTTCTTATAATGAAGCAAAAAATGTCAAGGAATGGGTGACAGCAATGGAGAAGGAAATGCATGCTCTCAAGAAGAATGAGACATGGGACGTTGTTCCGAAGCCTCCTGATATTCAAGCAGTCACATGTAAGTGGGTGTATCGAATCAAGCGAAAGGCTAATGGAAGCATAGATCGATACAAAGCTAGATTGGTCGCTCGAGGATTCTCACAGAAGTATGGAGAAGATTACGAGGAGACATTCAGTCCAGTTGCGAAGATGACATCAATTCGCACTGTGTTGGCCTTAGCAGCAAGTTCTCGATGGAAGCTGTGGCAATTGGATGTCAAGAATGCATTTCTCTACGGAGAACTTGATCATTCAATATATATGGAACAACCACCTGGATTCGAGAAGACTGATGGTTCCAAATTGGTCTGTAGACTTAAGAAGGCACTATATGGATTAAAGCAAGCCCTGCGTGCTTGGTATGGAAAGATTGAAGAATATCTTCAATTTTGTGGATACAAGGCTTCAGAATCTGACTCAAGTCTGTTTATAAAGAAGAGTCAAGGACAGATGGTGGTGGTGCTTCTTTATGTGGATGACATAATCTTGACGGGAAGTAACTATGATGAGGTTGCTCGTCTACAAGATGAGCTCTCGCTTCGTTTTGAGATGAAGAAGCTTGGTGAACTTGGAACCTTCCTTGGTCTGCAAATCGAAAATTTCGATAAAGGGTTGTTTGTATCACAGATCAACTACGCAAAGAAGTTGGTAGAAAAATTTGGTATGACTGATGGAAAAAAGAGTTATACTCCTCTCGACGTAAATCCTAGACTTAGTCGAGACGAAGGAACATGTCTACCAAATCCTCGTCCTTATCGTGCTCTTGTGGGAAGTTTGATTTATCTGACTATAACAAGGCCTGACATTGCTTATGCAGTTGGAGTGGTGAGTCGATACATGCAGGAACCAAGGAAACCACACCTCGAAGAAGCGAAGAAAATTCTAAAGTATATTAATACCTCACTAGATATTGGTCTACTCTACGAAAAAGATGCAAAATTCGTCTTGCAAGGATATGCAGATGCTGACTTTGCTGGAGATAGAGACGATCGAATGTCCACATCTGAGTTTGTTTTTCTTTGTGGAAATACTAGCATATCTTGGAGTAGCAGAAAATAAGGATCGGTATCCTTATCTACAACAGAAGTAGAATACAAAGAATCAGCTCACGCAGCACAGGAGTGCATATGGCTTTGTAGACTCTGGGAGGATTTTCATGTCAAGTTTGATCAGCCGGTTCCTATCCATGGAGATAATTTGAGTGTTATTAAATTGACTTCAAATCCTGTGTTTCATGCGAGGACAAAACACATTGAGTTGGAGCATCACTTTATTCGTGAAAAAGTACTAGAGGGAATCATTGAGATGGTTGCAGTAAGGAGTGAAGATAATGTTGTTGATATCTTCACAAAAGCACTTCCTAAAGGTCCTTTCGAAAATCTACGATCTAAGTTGGGACTAGTTCATCGGGCATCACTTTAAGGGGGAGTGTTAGAAATTAAAGTAATAATAATAACAATTAATGAATCTTTTTGTTATGCAAGAGTCTCTTGGATTGTCCAAGCCTCTTGATCTTATCTTTAGTAAATGAGACTCTTCATGTCTCTTAATTATGCTTTACTTTATTTAAGTTTTGTAATCGTGTTCTTCTTTCTAATTAAGTTCAATAAACAAAATCTCATTTCAGTTTTGTTTTTCATTCTCTATATTTTCTATTCATTTTCATATATATTTCTTTACGGTTTGATTATCGAAGTCCTGGTTGTGACTTCGTTACAAAAGGCACTATGTGTAGACTAATGGAATGGTACAAAGGATCTTTATATTGAACAAATGAATTATATTTTCTAATGGTATTTTATAGATGCTATTAGAATGGAATAAATCTTAGGAGTCAATTAATGTGTTCAAATTATGATTTTCTTCTTATTCATATAACAATAAGGCAAATTCAAATAGGATTAACTTGTAATTGACCATTAGATACACATCTCCATGAAATTAGATATTGGTCAGAAAAATACATGAAACTGGATATTGGTCAGAAAAATACTAGTTCCTGTTTCAATATTTGTTTAATTATATTTTGTAAAAATCCCCTGCTGTCATCAAATTATATTACGATAAATAATTATTACGATAAATAATTGTTGATGCCCTGGTTATGAAGATGGTGAGTTTTCTTAGTTATTTCTTTTATTATCTAAACTGAGTTGTAGGAATAAATAACTGGGTTTAATGATGATAGCAATTTTGTTGTAAATAGAAAATGAGTATGATGTTGTTTGGTTTTGGCTAATAAAAGGAAAGGCACACGAATGTCCTGTCTGCTAAGGTATTTGAGGTCTGTTATTATTCTTCAGACTGAATATGATTGGGTGATATTTTCCCAACTTGTATATCCAGTCTTGGTATATAATTCGTGTGAACACAAAATTATATTTAAAATGTATTTGAATCAAAACTCTTTTAACTCAATTTTATTTGTATTTAAATTAGATTGAAATGAATTTGACTTAATTGTGATTCTGATGATTGAACATGATTAAGATGATATTGGGTAAATTATAGTATTATTCGATGATATGATGATGGTATCTTCTCATTCATTGTTTGATATTTGGCAGATTTTTGGCAAGTATTTGGGAAGCCAACTAACTCAATGACTATGGAGTGAGATTTGTTAGAAATGAATGGAGAGTACCGGTTCAAACTTATATTTGTATTTTATTTACTTTATAAAATTGAGAAACAATGTTTGTATTTTATAGAAATATTATGTAGGATTGTTTTAGTAATATGAATGATTTAGTTTATTAATAATAAATCTTATTTTGAGATATTTGAAAATTTTGTTATTTTATGTTAAATTTAGTAAAATATAAAATAAATTTGTAATTATTTTTAATTAATTTAACTACCTTTAGCGACAGTAATTAAATCTTGTGGCGACAGTAATTTTTCACTGTGGCAAGCTAATATCGACAATACTTTTGTTCCTATAGTCATATTTTAGCCACGGAAGCAGTGGTGTCGGTTGACGACAGACGTTATTACTGTGTCTATTAACCTTCCGCGACAATATTTCCAGTTGTTATTGCACTGTTTTTATTAGTCATTTAAATTTTAATCTTTTTAAACGAGCTCGAACTCAGCTCGTTAAGACTAACGATCGAGCTCTAATGAACTTTTTATTGAGTTGAGATTCGAAATAGCACGCAAGCAGCTCGTTAAGACTAACGATGATACTCACATTGATGATCTTGTGCGTTTGGTCATTCATTTGGTGGGTGAATTTGAGACCATCATATAAATGTGCTTCCTGGCTCGGGAAGCGGATGTCCCGTCTAGATGGAGTTTGCCGACCACGAAAGTCAAAAGAAATGACGTAGCACATTCCCTAGCCAAACACGTGATGTGGGGTAGCTTGTTGAGTCGCCTCCTTATTGCATTTTTGTGATAGTTTTAAATTTTTTTTTTGTCACTCTCTCGCTACAAAAATCTAGTTTACTTTTAATATGGTACTAAACATTTCAATATTATCATTTTTGTAAAGAAGAATATAATCACTCTGTAGAGATGTCGTTTCGGGCTACTAAATCAACAGAAATTTATGACAACTTCAAATCCATTACTTATTTAGCGGACAAAAATCGAGAGAGGAAAATAGTGGAAGAGAACGTGACTGTAGTTTTGAAAATTTTATTGTGCATATGTATGGATGTCACATATAGGTTAAATATTTTGAGTAGGAAAATAACTTCTACATACGGGAAATTTGACGAGATGACCCTTAAAATGCCAATTATATTTGCTGGTGACCAGCGCATAAATTTAATTGCGCAAATTAGCAAATGACCGCTTAAAAATATTCTGACGAAATTATCCCTGTTGCGTAACGCGAAGGGCATGGTCGTCTCGCGAAGAAAAAACTTGCGAAAAGTCTAGAATGATCGTGTCCTTTGCGTGATGATCGTGCCCTTTATGTGACGATCGTGTCATTTGCGTGACGATCGTGCCTTTCACGTTACGCGCGACAGGGATAATTTCAAAGATTTTTTTTCTTCGCGAGACAATCCTATTCTTCACGTTACGCGGTGGAGTAATTTCATCAAAATATTTTAATTTGGTCCAATGCATTTAAGCCCTTTCTTTAGGGTCGTTTCGTCAAATTTCTCCTAAATACCATCACTAATATTTAAGAATAAAATATTAATATTTTGTTTTATAATTGAGATGGATATGTTTTTAACTATATAATTTATTTTAAAAATAAAATTATTAAACTGAAAAGCCCCAAAAATATATAATTTTAAGATAATTTTCTTGTATTAATAAAAATATCAAATCATGTTTTTAATATTAAATTAAACTTACAATAATTAAATAAAACTAGAAAAAAGACACTGCATTTGCACGAATGTAAGTTAACACATATATTAATTAAAAAAATATAAAAAAAAAAATTAAAAAACAAAAAAGAAAAATTAAATTTTCTGTTTTTTTTTCGTCTTAAAAAATCTTCGTTCGGCGAACAGACACTAAATGCTTGTAGTTGCTACTTAAATCTACCATTCAAATGGATTCATTTGTTTTATTTTTTGAGATTCTAATATAAATAGATATTATAATAGTTAGTCTAAGTTGTAAACATAAAAAAAAATATAAGATAAAATAATAAGTGGAATGAATATCGATATTCTTGTATTAATAAAAATATCAAATCATGTTTTTAATATTAAATTAAACTTACAATAATTAAATAAAACTAGAAAAAAGACACTGCATTTGCACGAATGTAAGTTAACACATATATTAATTAAAAAAACATGAAAAAAAATTAAAAAACAAAAAAGAAAAATTAAATTTTCTGTTTTTTTTTTCGTCTTAAAAAATCTTCGTTCGGCGAACAGACACTAAATGCTTGTAGTTGCTACTTAAATCTACCATTCAAATGGATTCATTTGTTTTATTTTTTGAGATTCTAATATAAATAGATATTATAATAGTTAGTCTAAGTTGTAAACATAAAAAAAATATAAGATAAAATAATAAGTGGAATGAATATCGATAATTGGACAATATTTTGTACTACATTTTTTTAAGGGTGTAAGGATCGTAATTGGACACGACACAAGGAATCATAAGTTCTAATTTCTCAAAATTTATGACTATAAATATCATTTAAAAGTCCTACAAATTTGAGACTATAAATATCAAACAAAACTCTTATTCATAGTGTCGATTCAATTAAAACTTATCCAAATTAAATTACAGAGATTAATAAATATGATTGAAATCATCATCCGATAAGGATTTAGTGGTACTACACATTCAAACAATAAAATTGTTGTTCGAAATTTCTCATTTTAAATGGAATAGATGAAAAAGTAATAAAGAATAAAAAATATAATATTAAAAGGCTAAGAGTTTGGTAACATTCTCAATAAACATCTTATTATTTCAATTTCAAATCACCAAAATATAGAATAGTGACAAGAAAAATAAATAAGTTTATTATCAAATGTAAAGATAAATACATATATAAAGACCAAAATAATGTAGATATTGAACCACCAGCAATATAACATTAAAGTTAAAATATGTCAAAAAATAATAATAATAAAGTTAATAATAATAAAAAAAAAATAAAGTATCCATTGTTTATGAATTTACTTGTACCACCTAACAATTTGTCTAAAATTTTGTAAAATGAAACTCATTTTTTTTTGTTGGTGTCGAAATGTTTATAATCCAATTTCCATAATATTTGCATTAATTTGTTTTATTTGATGTTAATTATTTGGATAAATTGTTAATATATATGAATTTAAGGTTGTAATAATATTTAATATTCGTTAATTTTATTTCTATTAATTAGTTATATATTAGAATGAAAATGAATGATTTATTTTATGCATTGGAGGCTATAATAATATTTATTAGTGAACATATTTAATGTGAGTATATTTTCTTACAATTTAAATCTCCTAAATAATTTTCATAATTAATATTAATATTTAATGCAAATAAAACTGAATGGGTTTGTTTTATTTGATGTTAATTATTTGGATAAATTATTAATATATATGAATTGAAGGTTGTAATAATATTTATTATCCGTTAATTTTATTTTTATTAATTAGTTATAAATGAGAATGAAACTGAATGATTATTTTATGGATGGAAGGATATAATAATATTTATTTTCCGTTAGTGAACATATTTAATGTAAATATATTTTTTATAATTTAAATTTCTTAAATAGTTTTCATAATTAATATTAATATTTAATGTAAATCTCAATAATTATAGATGACTTTTTAGATGAGAAGGGTTTATTTTATTTGAATTTATTTATAAATAATTAAATTATTTAGATAAAATATTTAATAAAAAAATATTAATATATATAGATGGTAGGTTATATTTATTGAGTTTATTTTTACTAACATTTATTTTTATAAAAATAAGAGTATCAAAAACTAAAATACCATAAAAATAGAAGTTCCACAATAAAATTAAATTCATAAAACACATTATTATTTTATTAAAATTAAGAGTATTAAACAAAATACTTGATCTTTAATTATTCCAAATTAGTGTATACATATGAAGATACAAATAGAGCTAAATATAATTATTTTAAAATTAAAGTATTTTAAGTAAGCAAACATTCAGAAGTACAATCGCTTGCATCCAGAATATGTAAGTATATATTCGTTTGTAAAAAGATTTTTTAATTTTTCTATTACATTAATTCCTGATTTTGTTTGGTTTATTTCAGGTACTTTTAGCGGCCATTATACTTCTGGATGCAAGCTATTGTACTTCTGAATGTTTGTTTACTTAAAATACTTTAATTTTGAAATAATTGAGTTTAGCTCTAGATTTGTATCTTCAACACTAACTTGGAATAATTAAAGATCAAGTATTTTGTTTAATACTCCTAATTTTAATGAAATAATAATGTGTTTTATGAATTTATTTTTATTGTGCAACTATATTTTTATGGTATATTTTAGTTTTTGATACTCTTATTTTTATAAAAATAAATGTTAGTAAAAATAAACTAAATAAATATAACCTACCATCTATATATATATTAATTATTTTTATTAAATATTTCATCTAAATAATTTGATTATTTATAAATAAATTCAAATAAAATAAACCCTTCTCATCTAAAAATTCATCTATAATTATTGAGATTTAAATTAAATATTAATATTAATTATGAAAACTATTTAGTAGATTTAAATTGTAAAAAAATATACTTATTGAATATGTTCACTAACGGATAATAAATATTATTATAACCTCTCATCCATAAAATAAATCATTCAGTTTCATTCTAATTTATAACTAATTAATATAAATAAATATTACTATTATAACCTCTCATCCATAAAATAAATCATTCAGTTTCATTCTAATTTATAACTAATTAATAGAAATAAATATTACTACAATGGCTGAAAGTACCTGAAATAAACCAAACAAAATCAGGAATTAATGTAATAGAAAAAAATAAAAAAATCTGTTTACAAATGAATTTTATGATAAAATGATGTAAATTTCATTGACTTACCAATGCTCACACCTCCAGGCATGATAACACGATTATCACCAAAACAACTTTGCATAACCATGATAGCACCATTATCGCCAAAACCTAATAAAAAAATCAAAGTTACTTAATCTTAAATCCAATGAACCCATCATCTCCATCTAAACATCAATTGAAATATTAAAAATCAACTATTAAAGTGATGACTAAAAGTACTTGAAACCAACCAAACAAATCGGGAATTATTATATTTTTATATATATAGTCTCCAAATAACTTTGCTCTCATCTGTCTCTGAATAACAAAGTAAGACTTAAGGAAAGACGAAACATAATTGAGAAGAAAAGTTATATTTCAAGAACTAATAAAAATATATGATAAGAAGTTTAGACTTGAGCTCAAGAGTTCATACCACATTACACAAATATGGATCTTCTTTGAAATAATTCAAACCCTCGTTCTCCCTATGAAAATGACAACATTAAGTCAACAAAAACTCAAAAAAAAAAATATGCATTGCATCAATAACAAATAAATACCTTTCAGAATATGTATAATCACATCTCTCTATAACAAATAAAGACCTAAAGAGAGACCATTTCTGATTTCCTTATTGAGAATGAAAGAATATATATATATATATATATATATATATATATATATATATATATATATATATATTTAAGAAAGAGAAAATATCTATGATGATGATGTGAATCATTTTGGAGAGAGCATGATTAATATTTTAGAAGTCATTAGGTTTATTTTTAAAATAATTAATAAAAAAATATTAATATATATATATAAATAAATATATATAAAAGAGTAACCCACATATAATAATTAATTATGAAACTTTCAAAATATATTATCAAGAGATATTTTATATATTAGTGTGAATATATATATATATGATAAGGGATAGAAAAACAATAATTAATAAAGATAAATAAAGAGAAAGAAATATATATATATCTAAGAAAAAGAAAATATTATGATGATGATATGAATCATTTTGGAGAGAGAGTGATGTACACCTCAATTATTTTAAATTAAGCGTCAATATATATATATAACATCACTCTTATTATTATTTTTTTTTTTTGTGTATGTATTCAACTAATTAAATATTTAATTTATTAATCTTATGAATAATCATTTTCATATAACTAAGCAGTGTAAATTCTTAAAAGTAAAATTTTTATTTTGACTCTTGTATAACACATTAAAAAATTATAATTACTAATTAAAATTAATTTCTTTCATTTAAAATTTTGTTTGGTTAGAATTTATTAAATAATCTCAAGCTAATCAAAATAATATTTCACTTCTCTATTATTAATTATATTAGTTCATTCGTTAATCAAATTATTAAAAATATTTTTTTAATTTAAAAAATAATATTATTTTATATTAATATCATAATTTTTTTTATTACTAAAAATACTTTATATTCTTAAAATTATGTAATTAATTTTCTTTTAAATAATTCATATATTATTAAAAATAAAAAAAACTCCACCGAAATCCGCAACCGGTCAAATCAACACCTAAACACATGGAATTAATTAAACCAAGGATTTTTATTTTAATTACGTGTGTTCAAAGGATTTATTCCTGTACTATCCATAGATTTGTCTTCTAATGCATTTTTTCCAATTTTTATTTCATTGTCTCTAATATATTCTATTTTAATGTATAATATTTAAATTAATTTTTATTTTATTTAAATTATTTGATTTAATATATTTAATTTTTATTTATAAAATTAAATAACTAGTGAATTATATAGAAAGTTAGTTAGAAGACAATAATGAAATTGGTAGTGATTTGAAAAAATGAATGAAAAAAGTGTATAGAACAATAATGAAGTTGTCCACCAAACTATACATTTTTAGAACTATTAACTTAACTAATTTTTATTTTATTTATTCTATTATTTAAAAATAAAAATCATATTAATAATTTAATTCAAATCATCTCTAATAATTATTTTTGAATAAATTAATTTTTTTTATTAAATTAACTTTCTTAATAATTTTATTGAAACAACTAAGCCTTAAACACACACATACATATAATTTATGGAGACTCATCTTCTCAAAATTATTTTCACATCTCATGAAATTATTATAATAGGTTAAAAGTGATCATTTTCTCATTAAGTGTTAAGGTTTATTTGATTGAGTTTATTGTACAAAATTCAACCACAATCACAACCACAACCACAACCACAACCACAACCACAACCACAACCACAACCACAACCACAACCACAACCACAACCACAACCACAACCACAACCACAACCACAACCACAACCACAACCACAACCACAACCATACATCATTTAATTTAATCATTCATTATTAACCCAACCCAAAAAATGTACAATTGGGACTACAACCATACCATAAAGTCTGGCTATATGAAAAAACTAATAGGCCTATGTTTATGGTTACTACATGAACGGATAGACCCGCGTCCACGTTCAATCACTTTTGAAAACTGAAAAGATAAGATCGAATATAAGTCAAACGCGTTCTGCAAATCAACCTTGATTATCAACGAGTGCCAACTAAACCACCGATTAATGTCACGGGCTCAGTCTTTTCCACTGACGATCCGTGCGGCACTAGTTATGATCTTCGCAAGAACGAGTAACTAGTCAGCCTTTCTCGACGCAACACTCGACGTTTAATAGAATTGACACAAGAATTCTAGAGAGAGAGTAAACTCTTACAAAAAATATTAATATTATCTCACTTGAATACTTGGTACTTTACAAAGGAATACCTCAAAGGTATTTATAGGGTTATCCCCACCTACTGCATTAATTACATAACATTCAACTACCCCATTAATTGTGTATTATCCAACTACTACATTGATGACTTACTACCCAACTACCACCTTAATAGTTTACCAACCAACCACTACATTAAATGACCCATTAATGTAGAGCATGACATTCTTTCTTACAAGGCTTCTAGAAGGTTCCTTGTGTTGGGCCTTCATGAAAGATTAAGCCTCTTGGGTTAGGAAGACAAGTGGGCCGTGACATTCTCCCCCACTCATTCCGGCGACGTCCTCGTCGCATCCTCTTTGTAAGTCTAAATGATGTCTCCAAATGCGACAAAAGTTTTGAGCGATATGTTAACTTTCTAACCCGTTTCTTCTTTAAGAAAGGGCATTCGTATCGCCTCACAGACCCCTTGTGAACTTTGAAAAATCGTCTCTCTTGATGGAGGAGAAGTTTTACTACCACTTGGTTTCCTCCGAACTCCAAGTGTCTTCTCTTCTTGTCCTCCCATTTCTTCATTCTCTTGGCGGTCTTGTCAATTTCGCACCTCCCTTTCTTGAAGAGCAACTCCTCCGGTTGTCTCTTCAATCCCTCCAATTTGGGAGATTCAATGCGATAAAAGATTGTCGCCGATAGTTTAGTACCATTGACTAACTCTTCTCTATGGTCCACCTCTCTCTCATGGTGGAGTTTCTTTGGAAATTCGGCGGGCATTACATCCTGAACTTTCTCTAGGACAGTTGTAACTTCCGGAGGTGTCCTCTCTTGGACCACAGTTTTCTCATCTTCTTTCAAAGTAACAAAAGATGATGAATAGTCCTCCTTTACACCTTTTGAGAGTTGCATGGCAGAGAGGTGCCTAGTTTCTCTCTTGCCTTCTCGTGTTAAATGTATTGTGCAAGTATTGCCTTGCTCTAGAATGTACATAGCATTAGCAGAAGGGAGTATAAATGCATTTACCTTGTCTAGGAACTCTATTCCAAGAACCATTTTGTAGTCGTCCATGTCAATAATGGAGAAATCCAGAAGGCCAGTCCACTCCCCCAAGTTGACTTTTACATTACGAGCAACTCCATAAGTTGCACTTGGTGCCGAGTTGACTGCTTTAAGCCACCCCTTTTCTTTGGTGTACCTAATCCCTAGTCTTTCCGCCTCTTTTACCTCTAGAAAGTTGTTGTTGGCTCCCGTATCCAACAAAGCTTTAACCATATGGCTTTTTACTTTTGTTTCCACGAATAATCGTCCTTTCTTCACGGTCTTTGGCCCTTCAAACTTTGCTTTAACGGCACTAAGGAGATTTAACGACCCCAATCGAGCTTCATTGTGAAGGCCTTCTTGCTCCTCCATTAAAGCGGATAGTTTGTTCTTCATAGGACACTCTCTTGCTTTATGCGGCCCTTCACAAAAGAAACATTTTATCCGGGGTCTCTCTCCACGTTTCTCGTCCTGATCTCCTCTACCATTGGGCTTCGTCCTCTTAGTTGGGTCTTCATTGCTGTAAAAATGGTCTCCACCATTTCCCCCCTCGTCATTCCTCTCATAAGTCGACTTTGGTTTCTCTTGTCTTCTCATTTCGACAAGAGATTCAGCAACAGCGATCGCGGTGTTTAGATCTTGGACACCACGCCGTTCCAACTCAAGCTTTGCCCACATTTGTAGACCATCTGTGAAAGCAAACAAGGCTTCGTCGTCTGAGTAGTTAGGGATCTCAAGGAGAGTAGCGATGAACTCCTTGACATACTCCTTGATACTCCCCCTTTGTGAGAGTCGCCGCAACTTGGCTCTTGCCTCTCGAATAGCATTTTCAGGATAAAACTGCCTCTTGAGTTCTTCCTTGAATTCGGTCCAAGTGTTAATAGAACACGTACCTCTTTCTATGTCGCTACTCCTTCGCCTCCACCACAACATTGCGGTGTCTTCTAAGTATGTCGTGGCAGTATCTATCTTCCTCGCCTCTTCTACCAGGCCGAGAGCTTTGAAGTACTGATCCAGACCCCATAAGAAATTATCAATCTCTTTCGCATTCCTCTCGCCTAAATACGCTTTAGGCCTTGGAACATCTATCCTTGTCGGATTGGGGACTCCAACAGGCGCACGTCCGCACTCTTGCGCAACCGCCTTTTTGAGTAACGCCACATCCTCTTCGGTGGCTTGTAGTTTAGATGACATTACCTCGAGTTTCTCGGTCAAGGTATTGATTTCACCAATGAGGGTTTTCTCCATGATCTGAGCCTGCTCTTGACATTTTGACAAGCCCTCGTTTAGGGCACCTTGCATTCCTTCCCGGAGCTCGTCTCTCTCTTTCTCAAGCTCGGCAATGCGTTCCTCTAGGTCCCCAACATTATCTTGTCCATACGCCATTGTGAGTTCTACCTTCTCCAGTCTGGCGATAATGTCAACGATAGCGTCCCTTGATCTCTCTCTTTCTTTAGTAGCTTTGGATCCTCCCGTTTGAACCTTGCGAGAGATCCTACCATCTTCTCCGGTCCCGTGGGGAAGGTTCTCTACTTCATCCACGACCTTTGAACTTTCATCCGATCTCTTCGTCATTTCCGCTCTGATACCAATTGTCACGGGCTCAGTCTTTTCCACTGACGATCCGTGCGGCACTAGTTATGATCTTCGCAAGAACGAGTAACTAGTCAGCCTTTCTCGACGCAACACTCGACGTTTAATAGAATTGACACAAGAATTCTAGAGAGAGAGTAAACTCTTACAAAAAATATTAATATTATCTCACTTGAATACTTGGTACTTTACAAAGGAATACCTCAAAGGTATTTATAGGGTTATCCCCACCTACTGCATTAATTACATAACATTCAACTACCCCATTAATTGTGTATTATCCAACTACTACATTGATGACTTACTACCCAACTACCACCTTAATAGTTTACCAACCAACCACTACATTAAATGACCCATTAATGTAGAGCATGACATTCTTTCTTACAAGGCTTCTAGAAGGTTCCTTGTGTTGGGCCTTCATGAAAGATTAAGCCTCTTGGGTTAGGAAGACAAGTGGGCCGTGACATTAAGCATAGGAGACCCATAAGTCAACAACAACAATACAATTCAGCTATCTACTCTAAAAAAAAGGTTTAGCTCTATATACTTGAAGGTGGCCCTTCTTTCGAAAAGTAATACTTCCTATTTTAAAAAAATAAATAATTTTATTCTTAAACATTAGTTCCCTTCAAAAAAAAATTTACCCAAAATTAACCACCTACTTAAAAACAACACATATCAACATTATTTAAAATCCCTACCGAACAAGCTCAGATATTGAAATATGGTATATATAACATAGTCAGAATGCATGTTTAGAGGATGAACATTAGTCCTTAAAAATGGAATGGGCTTGGAGTTTTTCTTTTCTCTCTTGGCTAAGCCTTATCCTATCAGGGCCACCTCTCATTCTCCTCTTCCTTTTCCATACCCGGAGGAGGAGACAGGTGGAGGAGTTTCATTCTGGTAAACTCCGGCCACCAGGTCCTCAGGGATGGCCAGTGGTAGGCAACATATTCGACCTCGGAGAACTGCCACATCAGACCTTGTGTAAGTTCCAGGATAAGTTCGGGCCTGTTATTTGGCTGCAGTTAGGATCGGTTGGAACACTTGTAATCAACTCAGCTGATTCGGCGGCCAAACTCTTCAAGAGCCACGACCTAGCCTTCTCCGACCGTAGATGCCCCAATGCACTAACTGTCCACGGTTACAATCATGGGTCAATTGCCATTGGAAACTACAGCCCTTACTTCCGCGTATTCAAGCGGATTGGTGCCATGGAATTCAATGCGGTAAAGAGAGTAAACGAGAGTGTTGAAGTCCGAAGAAAGTGTGTCGATAACATGATCATTTGGATCGAAGAAGCAGCCATGAAATCCCATTCAAGTGGGCTGAAGGGCGTGATAGAGATTTACCATTTTGTCTTCCTTATGGCTTTCAATATGGTTGGAAATATGGTATTCTCCGAGGACATAATAGATTCGGAAACCAAGGAATGGAAAGAATTCTTTGATTCAATGAATAAGGTCGTGGAATGGACTGGCAAGCCTAACTTATCGGATTATTTCCCACTGTTGAAGATGTTAGATCCGTTGGGAATAAAGAAGGCAATGAATAAGGATATGGGAAGATGCTTGAAGATTGTAGCGAATTTTGTGAAGGAGAGGATGGAGGTTCGAGAGGAGAGATTCAAGAGGAAAGATGGTAAGGAGAAGAAGGATTTCCTTGATGTTCTATTGGAGTTTGAAGGTGACAAAAGAGATAGTCTTGGTAGGATTTCCGAGGAAAACCTCAATATAATTTTAACGGTAAGCTAGCAAATAGTTCCGATTTGATGTAACATAAAATCTTCATTACCAATCTCAACTAACCTACCTTTATAGGAAATATTTTTTGCAGGCACGGAGACCACGAACACTTCGATTGAGTGGTTAATGTCGGATCTACTAAACAACCCCAATTGCATGAGAAAGGTTGAGGAGGAACTCGAGAGAATAGTCGGAAGGGAAAGAAAGGTAGAAGAAAGCGATATCAATAAACTCTTGTATCTACAAGCATCAGCGAAAGAGTCGTTAAGATTGCACCCTCCCATTCCCCTGCTCCTCCCTAGGAATTCAACCGAGGATACTATCTACAATGGATACTTTATACCAAAAGACACCCAAGTCTTAATAAATGCATATGCAATAGGGAGAGACCCCGAAGTGTGGGACGACCCTTTGGATTTCAAACCTGAGAGGTTCCTTAACAATAATATAGAGCCAACGGGTCAACATTTCGGGTTCATCCCTTTTGGAGCAGGTAGAAGGATGTGTATGGGTTATGTTTTGGGACAACGAATACTTCATCTGACTGCTGCGACTCTCATCCACACGTTCCACTGGGAAGCAGATGATTCAACAACTCCTAAGATGATCGACATGACTGAAAAGATGGGGATAACCCTAAGAAAATTGATCCCCTTAAGAATGATACCTAAAAGGAGAGATCTACCTTGAAACTCTTTGTACTACCCTTATTTATGCAAATAAGTGTTTTTTACACTACTATTTAAGTATAAAAGAATAAAACATCTCATGTTAATGTAATTTCAATATTCCATTAGCAAAAAAGTAGCCATATGTAGATGCTTATCATATTATGCATGCTAATTGAGATCTAATCATACTTTACAAAAACAAAAACAAAAAAATGACTTGGATTGGTCAGCAGCATACATTTCTCTTCCAAATCTCGAAATACTTTTGGAGAAAAAAATATTATTCCAGAAACCGAGAAAAACTGTGTAATGTCTTGGATCTCTTTAATAAAAGAATATATATATATATATATATATACATATATATATATATTATAAAATCCCTCTTTAAATGTTACTACAAAAATTACCGACACTAGAAAGGTTTTCACCAGTCTTACAAGCGTCGCTATAGTATTACCGACCCTTATGTGACAAATACTGGCGTTTACAAAGCGCCGCTAAAAACAGTTTGATTATTTAACAAGTATGTTTTAACTAGTTTAGCAACCTGTTTAAGCAATGTACTAAATATTTAGCGACATTTTTACTTCATAAATAAAAACAAAATCAATTACTTCAAGATATGAACATTTAATTGTCATGTCATATATATGAGTCAACTTCCTTTTCTTTCTAAAATAGTAAAACACAACACATTGTAGAACAATTTTTGTGATTAACTTTGTTTTCTAAGAAGCAACTTTTCGGAATCATTGTCACATAAGCTGACTTTTTACATTGACGAAATGTTACATAAAGTTATTTGCAACTCACTTGTCTAAAATCCAGCTTTTCATCTTACTTTTGTAAGAGAAAGAATATGGCAATCAATTTTATTGCTAAAAATAACATGTCAATAGAGATGTTTTATGTTGTTTGATTTGATCCCCTCTTTTTCAAGGTCTTTTATCCATCTGACAAAAAAAATGAAAAGGCCATGTTTGCGGTTATCTGTAATCTATTTGGGAAATTTTAAATTAGAATTTGTTCTATGGAGAAACTAACACGACCCCACTATAGTTCACATTTCAACTTAGAGCGTTTTAGTGGGAATCGAACAAGAGAACTCTAAAAAAACTCTCTCATTTTATAGCTAGAAAGTAAGAATTATGATAAAGAGATCTTTCCAAGAGCATAGAACTTCCTTTGCTTTTAATGTAATTTTCTAATGATCTTTTTAACTTCAATAACTAAAAATTAGACATTCAATGTCAATCTAAATCTTCTGATTTTGGTATATTCAGAAGATAGATCTTGCATATCATTTCGAAGAAGGTCAGAAAATCGATGATTCTAAATGATTAAAAATTTAGGTCAATACCTTGCTCCTCCTGCATTGTGTTTGCTTGTTCATGTAATCGCGAATACTTAGTATTTCCGATTCCATTCCTTCTTCTCTAAGACCACAAATAAGCTCATTGCAGACAGCCATATTCAAAACCAAACCATTCTGAATCAATTCTCTATACCAACCATAAGCACCCACAAAATCCTTTACCCCACAATGACCCTTTATCAGAATACAGTAAGTATCCTCATTAGGCAACAGTCCTCTTCCTTTCATTTCCTCAACAATTCTCTTTGCATCTTCCATTTTTCTCTCTTCAATGTTCGCCATTATTAAGCTGTTGTATATTTGTGCATTGGGGATAATCTTCCTATTTTCCATATCTCTCATTATCAATTCAGCTTCACAAAGTCTACCATCTTTGCATAAATTATATACTAAAGAACCATAAGTTATTTCATTTGGAACTATGCCCTTGTTTTCCATTTCGTTAAGGATTTCGAAACAATTCTCGAATTGGCAAATTCTTCCATAACCATCGATCAAGGTATTGAAAGTGACGAGGTTAGACTCCATGTTCTCTCCCTTCATCCTTCTTTGAATCTCGAGTGCATTCTCCATGTCAAATACTTTGCAATAACCAGCTATAAGAGTGCTGTAAGTAAACATTGTTGCAGTCACTTTTGTTTCAATCATTTCATCGAACAGCTTTCGTGCATCTTCTGTTCTTTTCTCTTTACAAAAACCATTAATCAAAACGTTGTAGATGAATGCATTAGGACTAACCCCATGTCTTTTCATGTAATTCAGCAAGTTCATTGCTTTTGTCAAGTCGCCTAGTTTCACTGCCGATTCGATTGCCTTACTGTAAGCGAATCTGTCGACTCGAAAACCCGAATTGATAACTTCCCAGAATATATCGATGGTTCTGTTATAATGACCTGAAGACACGAGAGATTCAAGGAAAAGCTTGAATGCAGATGAACAAGGGAAATTACCTTCTTTCCTGATTGAATTATACACCTCTGTTGCTTCATCCGGCAACTTCAATTCGGCACAGATAGATAGAAGCATGTCTGTGAAAATGGGTTTCGGCGATGGAAATGATTGAGAGAAGACAGAGATAAGATCAGCGGGGGAAGAAAATGGAGACCCAGGGAGTACAAGGGAAACCATTGTAGTTCTGGCAGATTTAAATCGTTTCTTCCGGAGAAGAGTGCTGAGCTTCCGGACTTGATCCTGGCGATTTTTCTCTTGTAGATTATCGGCCTCATTGTTGCTCCCCGATTGGAGTTGAACTGAATCGGTACAGAAGGAACTGAAGATGGCGGATTTAGTGGGAGCTATGGCGCGGAGATTGGAGAGACGATTAAGTTGATTCGCCATTGCCGTTGTTATTGAAAGAAATTAATGGGAATCCTTCTAGTCTCTCTAAGAAAAGACCAATTATTTTAGTCACATTTCTTTTATTAAGAAAGTCCATTATATTTATTATATTTAGGTGTATTTATCGGTTCGGTTTTTGAATTCATCGGTTCGGTTTATTCGATTTTTTATTTTTTTTAGTCAATTCGAAAATCGAACCGAATTCGAATAAATTTTAATTAAATTGAACCGAATATTCGGTTCGAATTTCGAATTCAAACCGAATTCATTTTTTTTATTTTCTGAAACTAGCATAACTCAAAATAAGAACCCGGGTCTATACCGTGGCAGGTACTATTCTACCACTAGATCACTGGTGTTTTTGTTATTTTTTTTTGTTGTTATTAAATCTTGAGTTCAAAATATTCTAATTTGATTATTTTGAATTTTTTCTTAAGCTATGTTTGAAAAGAATAAATAATAAAAAAATGAATTCGGTTTTTGGTTTGGTTTTCGAGTTGAAACTCAAACTTGAAAACCAATTCGAAAATCGTATTTGAATTCGAATTGGTTTAAAATTCGATTCGAAAACGAAAAATAAAATTCGAATTCGGTTTATTCGAATTCGGTGAATTCGAATTCGGTCGGATATTCAGTTTAGACCAAATATTGAACACCCCTAATTATATTGAGGATCTTAGATGCTAAATTGAAAAAAAAAAAATACTTTACATAGATTAATGGAAAAAAAAAACTTTAATAGAGTTTTCTCTAATTTAAAAAATAAAAACATAAAAATTATAATTTTATCCATTTTTTTTCAACCCAAACCCTATAGAACTCCCAAACCCAATTCTTCAAATAAAAATACTCATTTGATCTTTTCGATATTCTAAAGTAAAATCTTATTTTAAAATTCAGCATTCATTCAAACTATCTCCACAAGTTTGGTTAGAATCATTTCTATTCAATTCATTATTATTTTTAACTTTTTATAAATCAATATTTTGCTAATTTTAAATTTTATATGTGTGATGGACGATTGATTGATTATTATTCAAATTAAAATAGCTTAGAAACCTTCTATTATTGTCAAAATTAATAATTCAATCTAGAACAAAAACGTTTAATTTGATTAAAATATTTAAATTTAAAAGATCATGTTCGAGGACAAAGACTCTAAGACATATTGTTTCTATATTAATTAAATAGGGAGTTTATAGCCCTTAAAAACATCATTTCCATGGAATTACAAAATTAAAAAAAAAAATTATTTAAGTAAATTAATGGTTTTCTTTAATTTTAATTAATGATTGATGTTATAGATATGATTTTGATGTTGAATGGTTGTTTTTGTACTATAAATTAATATTTGTGTGGAAAAAAAATCAATTTTAAGTAGTTTTCAAGCCTTATGTGTTCTTGGTGTAGTGTGTTTTTAGTTATGTCCTCCAACGAGTCGTGGTATGGTTTCAGACCGAGGGTGGAACCACTAGCATGATTTCTAACCGAGGAAATGACAAAGGATCATCCAAGGCCAAACAAACTAGTCTGCCGACCGAGAATTTTTGGCGTGGCAAAGTTTTTGATCGAGAAAATTAGGCACAACTTAGTTTTTAACCGTGTTTCTAACATCCGATCGAGAATTTTTCTCATAGCAGCGTCCAACCATATTTTCTAGCCACGCCTAGCTTCCAACCAAGTTTTTCATCGATGGTCTGATTTTCGATAGAGAAAATTAATGATGACATGACTTTTGAGTAAGTTTTTTTTTGCCCACATGGTCAAAATTCATGCCAGCAACTGAGAATTGCCCAATCGTTTTTTCAGCCAGCTTGAAACCGGTCCAGAATTATAGTTTAGCTTTAATCACTATTTGTGTGCATGCTTTGTATTTATTTTGTTTATTTTGTGTTTTATTTATTTTCTTCTAGTAATTATTTTCTAAAATACAAAAAAAAAAAATTAATATCAAATACCTGAAAATAGTATTTTCAAGAAAAACATAAAAAAAATCTGATAAGGCCCGTTTGGCCAAAAACTTAACAATTTCTCAACTTTACATAGTCATAATTTCTAAACCATATGTCAAAAAAATATGATATCCATATATTTATTATCACAAAAATATTTTTCAGGATGTCAGTTTTCACATTTTTCTAGGTATTTTGATTTTTGTCTGACTTTTCAATATTGCTCAATTAACGTTTTAGATGTTAAATTTTGTTATAATGCATGTTCGTATATATTATGTCAATCTAACACCTTATCTGGTAGGATTTTATTTATTTTTATATATTTATAGATATTGGTTTATCACATACCACCACAAGGATCACACAAATGTGGCTAATTTTTCCCCCAAAAAGAAATGTGGCTAATCATATTTAGCACTAGGAATATCATAATAGGACCATTTTAACAAGAGTCAAAAGAAAATGCATAAAAATAGAGTGTAAAAAAAATAATATTATCTAAATAAACAAAAAATACAGTAGTATAGAGCATCTAACTAGATGAAAATGTGGGGTATAGCGTCGATGTCATTTTTCACATGTAACAAACCACCGAGCCCACAAAATAGAATCTTTGATTCTTGGTGTTCATACACCAAAATTCTATTTTCTAAATTTGTAAGAAAAATTATATGGTGACTCTTTATCGTGAGATTTGTTCTTTAAATTGAAAAAAATTAAAAGAGAAATATGTCAATCTACCATTTTATTGTCGATCTCAGTTGGAATTCGACGAAAATGTAAGTTATGTGGTTGACTATAAATTCTAATTTTATTTTTACAAGATTTCGATTTTTCTCTAAAAAAGAATAATTTCTTTAAGCGGCGAATTCGAGATCCTAAAAAAACTAAGCGGTATTTTTTTATCGCGTGTATAGTTTCTAACGACATTCTGGGGACATTAGATGCCTAACTCAAAACATATTTTTTTGGTCAAAACACTTAGAAAAATATTTTTACACTTTAAAACTTGTTTCTCCTACGTGTATTGGATCTCCCTTTACTTTTATGTATTATAGTTTGTGCGTTGTGCGACGCCACCTAACTATATATCCATATCTTACATGCTAAGATTCACCAATATGCATGGAAATATGCATGGAATGACGACATGTCCCTTTAATGAGCGATGTTCTATGAGTTTGTGGATTTAAGAAAAAATCGGGATTAACTCTTTCTTCCATTTAGTGAGCTCTCTTAGCAATAGAGTTGTGATCATGATTGGCAGCGAGGGGTACAACCCAATTGAGAAACCTTCTTACATCGGTGGACATCCCAATGGAAAAACCTTCTTACATCGGTGGACTTCGGATAATACTTGTTGGTGGGACCTTTCTCTCTTAATATGCAAGTCATAGCCATGAAAATTCATATACAATTTCCACTAAGCTCGTTGATTTGTCGTGCCCAAGCAACAAAGCCATGTTAGAAGTCTTTTGGTTTGTTATATGACAACTATATATATGTAAATACATGTAAGCATATAGTTATAAATATGCACTCACGAGTATATTCTTTCCATTTGAAATATAAAAGAGAAAAATAAAAAATGTATTAGACAACCATCCAAACTAGAAAAATCCTATCAAGAGCAGGACATCATCCCATGCACATCGAGAAAAAGGAGTGTGTCAAAGACGAGGAAGAAAATCGGCATAGAGGAAGACTTGTATTAGATTTTCTTTTATGCATTTCAATATAACTTTTCACAAACTACAGTCTATAATTGATTTGTAACGTAAGAAGAGGGGGTATATATACATTTGTGATTGTTATCATATTTATCCACACACAAATCAAAACATTAAATCTCTTTTAATATTAATACACTTATTATTTTCATGAATTAGAAAATGAACGTTTATTCTTCGTTATATGATAGATATGCATACGAGTAACATGTATTTATTTTTGTTTATTATGTGTATTTTATTTATTTCCTTATATTAATTATTTTCTAAGATAAAAAAAATATATAAAACACCTGAAAATAATATTTCAACAACAATATATAAAACATTTCTGATAAGGGCCCGTTTGGTCGAAAACTTAACATTTTCTCAACTTTAGAGAGTCAAAACTTCTAAATGTTTGTCTAAAAAATATGAAATCGATATATTTATTATCAAAAAATATCCAATCTAGTTGTCGATTTTTATATTATTTTGGGAATTTTAATTTTTTCAACTTTTTCAATATGGCTCCATGAATATTTTGAGATGTTAATTTTTTTTTATATATAATGCATGTCCATGTATATTATGTCAATCTAACACCTTCTTTTGTATGATTTTATTTATTTGTATATGTATATGTATTATTTTTAAGTATTACTTGTATATATTTTTGTCACAAACCAACATAAGAACCACACAAATGTGGACAATCATCTTTAACACTATGATTAGCGTGGTAAGATAATTTTAAAAAGAGTTAAAAAAAAAATATACATAAAAAGTAGAGTAAAAATAATATTATTTTTTAAAATGTCAAAAATATAGTAGTAGAGAAAGTCTAACTAGATGAGCGTGTGGGTATAGCGCCGATGTCATTTTTCACACGTAACCAAACACCGAGCCCATAAAATAGAATCTATGATTCTTGATATTCATACACCAAAATTCTAATTTCTTATTTTGCGAGAAAAATTAGGCGACGATTCTTTGTCTTAAGATTTATTCTTTAAATAAAAAAAAATGTTATAATAGACCTATGTCAAACTATCGTTTATTCTCAATGCTGGCTGAGATTCGAAATGAAGGTAAGTTCTGTGATTGACTATAAAGTCTAATTTGATTTTTACATGATTTTAATTTCTCTCAAAAAAATAAAAATTAAGCAACGTATTAAAGATTTCAGAAAAAGGTGAGCGGTATTTATTTTATCGTGTGTATATAGACCTTCTTCCAATTAACCAAGTTATAGAGAATTTAATTAGATCTCAACCTTCACTAGTAGATGTTAACAATTGATCCAAAGGATGAACACTAAGGACAAATAAAGAGTCAAGAATTGGTCTTTAAAGTCTAAAAACGTGTTAGAAAAAAGCAGTCTTGGAGTTGGAGATTACAAGAAGCCTCAATCCTTAAAACGGCTTTTCCATTTATTGAATAGACCATATAATAATAATAATATTTAGGAATGAATGATAAAAGTAATAGATGATATTTCGATAAATCCTATAAGATTTTAGGAATATGCATCTCCAATGGAACAAAATTTTACATCAATAATTAACTATTTAATCAAACTAATAATGATCCCTAAATTCAACCCTTTGGATAATAACAAATTACTTTGAATAAAACTTCTTAAAATAACATAGGGACATATCAATTTGATTTAAACATATTTATTTAATAAAAAAAATATTTGAAATTATTATTGTATTGGTATTTTTTTATTCTTATATTGTTTAATAAATTATTTAAAATATGTTGAATATAAAGATTTTGACTTTTGATATAAGATAACCATGTGATACATTATCACCCTCGGTGAACACTATCACCGAAAATATTTTCTCTTTCTCTGAGAGTTTTTATTTTCCTTAAAAATCAATTTTAACCAGTGACAGTAAATTTAAATTTATAAAAAAAGAATCAACTCAATTTGTGATTACTATATATATATTAAATTAAAATTTATTAAATAAAAGTTATTTAAACTCATTTTCATGTCTTTTTTTTAATTTAATATCGTATAATGACTCATTTTATCAGAATATTCTTAATGAGAATTGAGGCTCTAGTATTTGATTTACAATAAAAAAAAATATTATCATTTAAAATAAGTTGATGTGTTTTTCTTTTGTTAAGATGGTAATAGTAATCTTTTGAAATAAAAATTCTAAATACTCTAAGGGCTTGATTGATCTGGAACCTGATTCTTTTCAGAATAAAATATAGTTTTGATTAAAAAACTGATTTATTTGAGTTGTTAAATGATCAAAAATATACTTAATTTGATGTAAGAAATTAATTATAAATGAAGTGATAAATAAAAGTAAAGTAAATCAAACAACCAAAATGTTATTAAATATAAATATAATATAATATAACAGCTTGTCTCATTTGATCATTGAGACTTTGAAGAATATGCTGAAAATAAATCCTCTAACTGTTCTCCTCGTCACATAAAATACTAAAAATAAAAGTACAATTTGTTGGTACATGTTGAATGTAATTAATAAATGGACGTGAGTTTTAAAGTTTTTATTACATGGATAAATATATATACATTTTGAGATTTTGTATTAATAAAGTATGATATTCAAAAATATTTTTTTTTTTTGTTTTGAAGCCAATTGTAATGTGCAAAAGGTGAAGGTTAGGTTTAGGTTGGTTCGGTAGGTAAGATATAATGTAAATTTTTATTTAGATGTGTACCGTATTAATATTTTTGGTATAGAAAAATTATGTTGTAATATTCTGATTATACCCAATATTTGCGGTAAGTCAAAATTTCGACAATAGATCATTATTGTACCTTTCATATCGAGAAAAATATATTATATTAAAATCAATTAATTTACTGAGATTAGTTGACTTTTGATAATCGACATAATCTACTTTAAAACGTTGAGACCTGACCGCGTAAATCTAGTTAAAAAACAAAATTAGGAATTAGTTATTATAATTTAATTATTCATTGTTTGTTTAATTATAAATATTATATATATATATATATATATATTTAAGTGATAGATATTATTTTCATATTTCAGTCTATATCGAATAATATTGTACCGATAATTTTTGGTTTGATATTTTTAATAATTTACGGTATAGTATTTCGATATACTGAATATAGGGTTAATTTTCTGTTTATGTAATATTTACACAATTTGTTATAACAGCGGCAAGCTGCTTTTTTTATATGGATGATAATGTATGAAATCCAAAATCTCAATCTAACATGCTTAATTAATTGGAATGTCATTTGTAATTTTACAATAATACTTTAACATGTGTTATTTTATTAGAATGGCATTTTTAATATATATTACAATAATACTTTAAAACAAGAAAAGAATCTTAAAAAACATAGTCACTTCACACGGACAAAACAAGGAGGATGTAGTTCTATTTGTTGTTATACTTACTTTTCCTAGCTTCTCATTACAAATTGATATTTATCAATTTACATCTAGGGTAGAGGGAAATAATTAGTTTACTCAAATTATTCGGATTATTTATACAATAAAATAATTAAAGTGAGACTTGTTATAAGGGTGCAAACGAATCGAATAGGACCGAATTATACCGAAAAAAAATTAATATTTAAGTTCAAACTCGAAAAATATAAAAGGTTAGAATACAATTAAAAACTCCAAATTTTAATAAAATTTAGATGAATTCGATTTAAAGTGAAGATGAGTTCGGTTTGAATTGTTCAAAATTTGATTCGAACAATATCAAAATATAACTCAAAATAATTCAAATAATTTAAATCAATTATATCCACTTTTGAAGGTCCTCAAAGAAACGTTGGCATGTTCTTCACACTATAAACAAGGGCGGAGCTATGTTGTGGGTTGGGTTGTAGCCTATAAAATTTTTAACATATTATATATATATATATATATATATATATTAACAAATAGTGCTTTGACATGTTGGCTTTGTATCTAAGCCTCACTTTCTTTTCATTAAAATTAATTCAATTTTAATTTATTTATTATATTTTAAAATATAATAAAAATTAATATAATTTATATGTATATAATTTATTAAGTATGATTTTATTAAAAGAATTATATATAAAATAATGTAAATCATAGTATTATTTATTTTAAAACTACATTTATATAATAATTATATATTAATTTCAATATAGTTAATAATAAAAAGGTAAAATATAAAGATTAAAATAATAATTTATATAAATATAAAGATAAAATAATTTTTTATATTTTTTAATTTTAAACTATTTCAAAAATTTATAAAGATATATATATTAATATTAATAGACAAGTTAAAATAGTTATATTGATTTTTTTCGATATAATTTGATAATATTATTTATTCTTCTAAAACGATTTATATATGCATTAATATTTTATAATCGTAATCTCGAGTGTATATTCACTTGATAATATGTGTTACCAATTTTGTATTTTTATTTTTATTTATATTTTTTGTTTTCTTTTTCTTACCTTCTCAAAAAAACTAGATTGAAATTATTAAATTAGACTTTTATATTTTTTTTATTTATATAATTAGTTTTTTATTATTTAAAACATAATTAATTTAACTTTTCTAATTTTCTTAACATATTTTTTTTTAAATCAAAGTATTCTTATATTTTATTAGATTTCATATATTTATTTAATTTAATAAGAGTATTTTTAGAATTATTTAATTAATATGTTCACTTATTACCTGTATTAATTATATAAAATCCAAAAAAAAAAATTACGGTTAAAATATGATAACATTTTTAATTACTCTTTTATATATATATATATATATATATATATATATATATATATATATATATATATATATATATATATATATATATATATATATATATATATAATATAATATAATATAATATAATATTTAATTTTTAAAATGTCTAGATTGTTGGGTCGAGATATCTGTTGTTAATTTATATATATATATATATATATATATGTGAGTTAGTTAAAAAGTTGAAAAAAATGATTCGCGTTCATTAAATTTGGTGTTGAATTTAAAATATAAGGTCTTATTAGCGTATTTTGTTAAAAAGTTATACTTGTTTTTGTTATGTTGCAAGTTCGAAACATCAATCTATAGTCCGACTAAAATATTCATTTACTCTTATATATATATTCAAATTAACCACAATTTTCGATCCGACAATTCGAAAATTTTAAAAATTAAGCATATATATATATATAGATACCTATAATTTTCGGTAATCCGAACACTTTAAAAATGAAGCTTATATATATATAAAAATTATAGCCGAAATTGTCTTACTATAAATATGGATTCCCCTACCAAAGCAACTTCTCTCTCTTTCATTTCCAGTTTACTAACAATGACGGAGTCATGGTGGTTTAGCGCCATGTGTAGAAGAACGCCAAATATGCGTAAGATTGCAATCGCTGCAGCAGAAGAGAAAGCTGTTATAGGAATCTTAGCTTTTGAAATCGCAAGTTTGATGTCAAAAGTGGTAAGTTTATGGCATTGTCTTGGTCATAATCAAATCATTTTGCTCAAGGAAGAGATCAAACATTCATCTGGCATTCGAAAGCTTGTTTCCGAAAACGATAATTATCTTATGGATCTAGCGATCGCTGAGATTATCCAGAATCTTACATATGTTGCAAAATCAGTTGCTCGTTTGGGGAAAAGATGTTCAGATCCTATCTACCACTCGCTTGAAGGTGTTTTTGATGATCCGTTTGATGTTATTGATCTTAATTGGTTGGGATGGGCGTATAAATTGAAGAAAATGGAGAGAAAAGTAAAGAAGATGGAGAGATTTATGGCGGTTACTGCTCAGTTATATCAGGAATCGGAAGTTCTTGATCATTACGAGCAAGATCTAATCATTAGAAGAAGGAGGAGGAGAAAAAGAAATGTAAATCAGGTCAAATTGATTGAATTTCAGAAGCGGCAGAGGCAGGAAGTAAATTATCTTCGTGAATTGTCTCCATGGATTAGGACTTACGATTATACAGTTCGTCTACTTCTGAGATCACTTTTCACAATCGTCGAAAGAATCAAACAATTAATCAGGTCGAATCAACACAAATGGAAGTTATTATTGAACGGATCTAGATCTCCTTCCAGTTTCAGTACCACTACTCTTGGTCACGCAGCTCTAGCTCATTTATACGCGAACATTGTGATATTAATCGAGAAACTGGCGTATTCTTCTTCCGATGAATCCGATCGCTTGATTGCATTCGACGATGAGGAGGATCGTGAGGATCTATATAACATGCTCCCTGCAACTGTAAGAAGATCTCTACGATTACGATTGAAGATTAAGTTATTCGAAACAACTTCTGGTTATCTTTCTTTACAACAAGTGAGAAAGAAACTTGAATGGCTGGCACCTTTGGCTCATGAAACGATCAAATGGCAGTTTGAAAGGAACATCGAGAAACAGAGAATGGCACCGTGTTTGAATGTGTTCTTGGTGAAGACGCTTTACTTTGCAGATCGAATGAAGACGGAAGCTGAGATTGTAGAACTTCTCATCGGTCTTAGTTATATTTCCAGGTATGGAAGAAAACTAAATGAAAATGCTTCTCTGAATGTGGAAAAGGCGGCACTAATCCTAATAGAATAAGGCTCTCCATTTTTCTGTGCTTATACTCTCTGCATGTGAAAATTGTATGGCCTCAATTGATGTTTGAGGCTAAGGTTTGTTTTTTAATAAACAATGCTTGAAGTTTGAATTTTTGAAGTTTGAATTTTTGAAGTTTGAATTTTGTTGTATAGGATTCGAAATATCAAAATTTTAACATTTGAGACTTTTTTTTAAATGTAAAAAATATATGTTATCTTATTTTAACGTATTATTTTCGTTTTTTAATTAGTTTTTCACGTTTTTAAAGTGAAATGATATTTTAAAATGTTTTGGACGTATTTTTACAAAAAATTAGCATTATTTTTTAGATTTATGCAATTTAATTTGTTAAAATTGATTTAGGTGACGAGAGCGGAACTACGACGTTTGATCTTACCTAGGCTGTGGGAAATTTGACGAAATGTCCCTAAAAGCCCCTTAAATGCGCTAGGGGTCGTGGTGGGTTCTAACCCAGTGTAGAATTTTAAAACAAAATATATGTATGTGAATAACAAATATGATGTGTAGTCAAGTTGGCATTGGATTGAAACTATAATGGGAGGTTATATGATCAAACCTTGGCTTTTTTTAAATGATTTATATACATTTAAAAAATTAATATATTATTTAGTTTTCTAAAATGATTTATATGTATTAATGATCTATAATTTTTTTTTCTAAATGTCTATCCACTTAATAATATATTTTTATCATAATTTTGTAATTTTATTATTATTTTTATATTTTATTTACTTTTTCCTATATTCTCATCTAATTAACTCTACTTATTATATTTTCATATTTTCTATATAGTTAGTTTTTTTATTTAAAATTTAATTAATTTAATTTTTTATATTTTTAAACTTAATTTTTCTTCAACTATATAGTTTTAAATTTATAATTTTTTTTTAAATGGAATAATCTTATCTGATTAGATTTTATATATTTATTTTATTTTAGTAAGGATATTCATGGAATGATTTGATTAATGTTTTTATTTATTGCACGAATAATAATATAAAAAACTATGAAAAAAATTACGGATAAATTTTATTTTTAACTGTTTTAAGTTTATGAGTGGGTCAACCCGCAATCTGACTCAAATATTCATTTACTCAGCATCATTATTGTCACGCCCCGAACCAAGAACATGAGGCGTGCAGAGGCCGCATGTTTATAATAGTTGATTCTATAATGGGTTTTGATGAAATGAGGGTTTATGATTGATGATTTTGAAATGGGTTTTGATAAAAGAATGGTTTATGAGAAATGGGTTTCTAAACAGATTGAGTGTATTATTTCGACAATGAAATGGATTACGATAGATTTGGACTTGAAAATGAAGTTTTACATAATTATGTCGATTGGACTATTTTTATTACTCTGGACTTGATTTTGTATTGTTTGTCTAATAATGAACTATTTGTGCCTCGAGTGCCGCTTACACCGGTTATATGCGTCAACGCAAGACACTTATGTCTTGGTTGATGGCCCATGCGTCAATGCAAGACCTATGTCTTGATTGATAGCGCGTCAACGCAAGACGCTTATGTCTTGGTTGATGGCTAATGCGTCTATGCAAGACTTAAAAGTCTTGATAGATGGCTTATTAAATTATTATGATAATACAGACTTTATCTTCATCCCAGAGTTATTACTCAAGTATATTATTTTCTGTCCAATGAGAATCTTAATTACTTAATTAGTTGGTTAATCTATATTTGGCTTCTTGATCCAGCTGTAGAAGGGTTTGATTTTCTTACTGAGCGTGTTTAGCTCATCCTTTTTAAATGGATTCTTTTTAGATAAGAACAACGACTAGCCAAAGGGATTAAGAGACGGAAAGCTATAGTAGTATAGACTAGCCGGTAAAGGGTTACTCTCTTTTTGGTATTAGTAAGGATATATAGAATGTATGTAATATGTAAGGAAGGTTTTTTGGTAAGAATGGAAGTCATCATCTGTTTGAACTAGAAATGAATTGACCAAAATAGTTGTAATGGAAGATGGATTTGGATAAGTTATGTGTTTCTTTTATTAGTAAGAAGGGTTAAAAGAAGTTCTTTTGTTTAGCCTAGCATGTTATATTTCGCTAATGACATGCGGCCTCTGCACGCCTCATGTTCTTGGTTCGAGGCGTGACAATTATATATATATATATATATATATATATATATATATATATATATATATATATATATATATATATATATATATATATATATATATATATATATATATATATATATATATATATATATATATTAATTAGTTAAAAAGTTGAACTTATATTAATGTTAAAACGTTTATTGAATTTAAAATATAAAGTCTTAATAACCTAGTTGGTTAAAATGTTATACTTATTTTTGTTAGATTGCAAGTTCGAAACATATCTCTAGCATTTTTAATTTTATTTTTAACCGTTTTAAGTTTATGGGCGGGTCAACCCACAATCCGACCCAAGTATCCAAATTAACCACAACTCTCGACCCGGCAATTCAGACACTTTAAAAATTAAGATATATATATATAGATATTAATAATATTTTCAGCCCAGTGAAAAAAAAAATTCTGGATTCGCCCTTGCGCGGAGGAAAAGTTTGTAAAAAGTCCAGAATACCCGGGCAAGATCGTCTCGCGAAGGGCAAGATCGTCTCGCAAAGGGCAAGATCGTCTCGCGAAGGGCAAGATCGTCTCGCAAAGGGCAAGATCGTCTCGCGACGACACCATTGAAGTAATGCATTTATAGACTGACCATAATGTTTTTCCTTCGCGAGACAATACTGTCATTCGCATTACGCGACGGGAATAATTTTATCAAAATATTTTGAAGTAATCATTTGCACAAAATATCACCAACCCATTTAAGTGACCTTTTAGGATCATTTCCTCAAATATTTTTCCGGTAAATTTTGGTAAAAAGAAGAGTAGAAAGGAAGTAAATTGGGCTTTAATTCCGAGAGATATAAAAATAAAATGTAAAATTATATAATAATAAATTATCCTGATTATTGACCACAATTTAAGAGTTATATAATTATTATATAATAAAATAGTTTGAATGGCCACTTTGGAATGGAAATTTGATGAAATAACTTGATAATAGGGTTATTTTTAAAAATAAGAAAGGGAGTAATCTTTGAAATAACCCTGAAATTTGATGAAGTTTGAATTTTAACTATTTGAGACTTTTTTTTAATGTAAAAAAAAGATATGTTATCTTATTTTAACGTATTATTTTTGTTTTTTTAATTATTTTTTCATGTTTTTAAAGTGAAATGATATTTAAAAATGTTTTGGACGTATTTTTTTTAAAAATTAGCATTATTTTCGAGATTTATGCAATTTAATTTGTTAAAATTGATTTAGGTGACGAGAGCGGAGCTACGATGTTTGATCTTACCTGGGCTGTGGAAAATTTGACGAAATGACCCTAAAAGCCCCTTAAAGTGAAATGATATAAAGCTTAGGTTTCTAATGATAATGTCCATACCATTATTTTATGAGTTGAATAGTATTCATACCATTATTTTTAGGAAAAAGTTTACTGTAATTTTATAAAATACACAACTAATTATATGATATATAATTGACAAAATTTAAAAATTTATCCAACCTTATCTAAAAATATTGTTAAGGAAAATGTGCTCATAGTATGACTACTTTTACCGCTAATAATGTAACACATGGAATGATGAAAATTAGTTAGTAACTTCACCAGGCACAATGCATATTTTTTTTTATAAAATAAGATAATACTATTATTAAGAAATAAGTAAAATTATCAGATTTTAGATAAATATAGCAGGGAAAATAAAGTTGAATTTTATTCAGTTTTAACAAAATTTTCATCTTTTATAAATACACAATTAACACAAAAGGTTGGCTTATTGATGAAAGCTTATTGATGAAAGTCGGATACAACGAGATGTCAACGACACGAGACACGGTCGTGCCATTTTTTTATATACCAATACAAGTACGACACACAATGACAATTAAAAATAAAATTAAGACTTTATAAAATAAATATAAATTTAATAACTCGTATATAAATGTCCAATTAAATACAATTACATAACTAATATTGAAATTTCAAAATTTTCCATCTAGCTCGTCTTTAAAATATTATTGTTTTTTTATGTGTTATTAATTGGTCTCTTACAATTTAGATATTGATTAAACATTTTTAACAGCCCACCAAATTAGTTTAAATTAATAATTTTAATGAATTGTGTATTATCAATAATGTTATAATGTTATGTCAGTAATTTTTCAACCAACAATGTGTTTTTTTTAACAAACCTAACAAACAAGCAATTAAACCCATGGATATAATTATATTTCTAATAAAAAAAATAGTTAATATATTATTTTAAAAAAATTCTTTCAAATTACTTCAATAAATAAAATTTTACTTAAGACAATAACTTTTTTATGATAGGTGATTTCAATAACCTGCTATTCATTAAAATAATTCAACTAATCTCACTCTTTTTATTATTTTGTTAATAAAAAATAATCTTGAAACTTTATTTGATTCAATTTAAATTTTGATTTATGGTTATAAAAAATTGGCAAAACAAAAATTTAATAGTCAAAGAATATTTTGGGTTGATTGAGGTAACCCACATTTGAGATGTGGTTAATAAAATTTACATATTTAGAAAAACAAATTTGATAAAAATGAAAAAAAAAAATAGAAGTTACTGAAATTTTAAGTTATTTTTATTTTATATTTCTTACATGTATGATGTATCACTATTTCTCCTTTCCTAAAATCTAAACATTCTAAAATCTAAACAAACAGAGCCTAAATAAGTATCAACCAGAACCGGATGAGTTTCTAACTCTCTAAATCGCTACCTCTCGTATTCTTATTCGTTTTCTTCTTATTTTTCTTTTTCTTTGTAATTCTTCATTATTAATTCTTGATTCATAGTCAGCGCAACCGAACCAGTAGACACAACGTTTTACCTAGGATGGAGAGTGCAAGATTAAGGAGGTTCTAGACAATTCTTCACTTGTTATGGGTCCTTTCTTTATTTAGCACGACATGACACGGGTAATTCGTGGTGGTGTACTCTTGTCGTGCTTAATATTATATTTTTTAGATTTTGTATGACCTATTAAATTTAATATTGTCGTAATATTATTTCTCTATATTTAAGCATCTGATAAGGCAGGACATTACTCATTCCGAGTCCTTTCTTTCCTAAACATAGCACGACAAATGTCAATCATGGTGCGTGTGTCGTGCCTACTATTTATATTTTAAATTTTACACGACTAATTAGAACATTCAGTTATATTTGTTTTAAGAATTAATTTAGAAAATCACACTCATCAACATTGTTGTCATATTTGTTAAAAAGAATTAATTGAGAACGTCACAGTAAAAAATTAATAATAGACAACATATTGATTATAATAATGTTATACATATCATTTAAATTGGGTACTAAACTAATATTTTGAATTATTAATTAATAATGTTTGAAATTATTTTGATTTATATGATTTATTCATTTAATAAATATTATTTTAGACCCTTCAACTACTTTGGTTACAGAAAAGTAAAAATGAAAAAATATAAAATTTATCCAACCTTATCTATGTTTGAAAATTACACAGCTTATATGATTTATAAATGAAAAAATGTAAAAATCTATACAAACTTATCTAAAATTATTGTTAATGAAAATTTGTTCAAAGTATGACTACTTCTACATCTAATAATGTAAGTTGGTAATTGCTTAATTAGTAACTTCATCAGGCCAAAGACATTTTTTTTTATAGAATAAGATAATACTATTTTAAAGAACTAAGTAATAATTATCATATTTTAAGTATAGAGGAGTAGGATTGGGAATTAAAGACATTTCATCTTTTATTAACGTCTCTTTTTAAGTGGTATTGGCGATATTCGACTCAAAGAGAAAGTTTTTGAGCTAAGGTAATCAGAAATAAGTATGGTGATGATTGGTCTGGTTAATTTACCAAACAAGTCCAATGGACATATGGTTGTGAACTTTGGAAATGCATTAGTCGCAATTCGAGTGACTTTAGAGAGAAATCAATCTTCAAAGTTGGTAGTGAAAAATCGGACAATTTTTGGCATGATTCATGGTGTGGTGATAAATGTTTGGCGAAGACGTTTTCATGGTTGTTTGAAATTTCCATATGTATGGACAAATAGTTTACATGATGTTTGACACAATGAGAGGTAATTTTCAACAAAATATTAGATTTTGTAGGAGACTTGTTCAGGGTGATCCGATGTTACTCAGGGTTGGTTCTGCTCAATCAAATTCAAGATAAATATTTGAATGAAGATATTAATGACATATGTTCTAGAACAATCAAGATTCTTTTAGCGTTAAACTTTGTTATGACTTAAAAGATATTAAATTGAGAATTTATTATCCTTGCCATGCATTGTGGAACGCCGAAACATCATCTAAAATGTCGTTTTTTGGATAGTGTGCCGATGATCGACTTCATAATTGAGGGATTATTTCGGTTAGTTGATGTCTTTTGTGTTTAAAGTGCGAAGAGAATGCACTACACATTCTTCTTCATTGTTACTACATGAGACCTATTTATTTGGAACTTACTTTAGTATTCTTTGAAGGTTGTTTCAATTATGCCAAAAGAAGTGAGCTTCTAGAAAGCTTAAACAGATTTGTGTAGCTCATTATCTTTTTTAATAAGAAGTGATTTATTTTGCCAGACATTATTTGATAGATTGCTTGAATCAAGAGAAACTAAAGAGTATTCAACAATAAAACTCGTCTAGATTTCTTCAACGTTTTTTTATCACCATATTGGCGGAAATTCAAAGTGGCAAACTAATTGGGTGCATCGTTGATCTCTTTGACGATCTTCAGAGAGGATAATGTGTGGATATTGCCTAGAAAGTTAATATTTGTGTCATTTATTTTTTTATGTCTTTGTTTTTTTTATTGTCATGTTTGTTCAAGTTTCTTTCTGTTGATTTGTTTGTATTAGTGCTATGTTTATTTATTTATTTATTTGACAACTTTATGGTTTTGTTCAAACAACTTTCTTAGAATGAGATGAAGTTATTTTAAAAAGTAATAATTATCATATTTTATATAAATATATCAGAGGAAACTTGTTGATTTTTATTCAGTTTTAACCAAATTTTCATTTTTATAAATACACACAATTAACACAAAAATTAGAAAGTTCAAGCACGACGAGACCACAAATCAACGACACCACAATCATGTCGGTTTTTAATATATAAACATAAGTACAATACAATTACAAATAAATTTTGATATTACTATTATTAAGAAATAAGATTAAGACTATATAAAATAAATTTAAATTTATTAACTCGAATATAAATGTCCAATTAAAGACAATTACATAACTAATATTGCATTGAAAAGGAAATTTCAAATTTTCCATCTAGCTCGTTTTTAAAATTAGTATTGTCTTTTTTAGGTGTTATTATTTGGTATTTATAATTTAAATATTGATTAATCGTTTAACTACACACCAAATTAGTTTAAATTACTAATTTTAATGATTTTAATAATTTTAATGAGTTATGTATTATCAATAATGTTATGTGAGAAATTTTTTAACCAACAATTTTATTTATTTTTACAAAACCTAACATACAAGCAATAAAACCCTATTTTAACTCAAATGGAACAAGCCATAAATGTACATTCATGAATATAATTATATTTCTAGTAAAAAAAATAGTTAGTATATTATTTTAAAAAATCTCTTTTAAAATAATCAATAAACAAAATTTTACTACAATAATGTTAACTTGTGATTTCAATAACCTGTGGTTCATTAAAATAATTCAACTAATCTCAATTTTTTTTATTTTGTTCATACAAATTAATCTTGAAACTTTATTTGATTCAATTTATATTTTGATTAAGGGTTATAAAAAATTGGCAACACAAAAATTTAATAGTTTATTTAGAATATTTTGTGTTGATTGAGGTAACCCACATTTGAGATGTGGTTAATAAAATTTACATATTTTAGAAAAATAAAATTTGATAAAGATGAAAAAAAAAAAGAGAGTATATTATAAAACAAATCAAACAGAGCCTTAAGACTGTGAATCTAAAGATCTTTCATATGAGTCAAATGTATCAACCCTGAACCCACTGAGTGTTTTACCCCAGTTTGAAGAGAGCGAGATCGAAGAAGGTTCTAGACAATTCTTCATCTTCTGAAGCAATCGATCTGAATCCCATTTTCATCTTTTATCGGAATTTATCTATATCCAGGCGTTTGGTAAGCCCAACAGTGAGCTCTTGGCGACCAATTTGCACACAAGTCTCGAACACAATTGCAGATTTCAGAATTGCGACAAAGCTTCCCGGTGGTGGTGCTGAACAGAAGTCCGACCCATCTCAGGCTTCAGGTATTATCTTCTCTGATCAATGAGTAGAATACTCAGATGTGTTTAAATTCAGCTTAAGTCTAGTCTAACTGTTGAGATATGCGATAGCTTGAATGTTTGTTTGGCTTCAATCTGGAAATCATGAACTGTCTGATGGCCAAACCCATTTTGGAATTCATTGAATTGATAAAATGAATTATAGATATCATGAGGGTTTTGTGTAGTTAGATTAGAATAGTTTAATTGATTGAAAGTTGCTCGATATGAATTCTTTGAGCGAGTAACCTGAATGATTTTGGTTTTTTTATATAGGTAGAATGTTTGAGATCTAGCCAATGATGTTCTATGACTAATTGAGCAAAGATTTGTTCCTTATTTGGGAAGAGATGTAAGGTGATAAGGGTTCACAATTATAGATTATTTTTTAGGTTAAATGATTCAAAAAGGATCTAGGGCATATTGCTATCTTGATCTAAAACTTGGTTAGGAATTGTGTTAGCTTATATGGCCTTACATCATTAGGCTTATTCTGAGATAGTTTCTGGGAATAATAATTTGGCCTAAATTAGCCTTGATGATAATTAGCATTTGATGATCATTGAAGCTTGAATCTGTCTAATAATCATGTGTGCTCATTTGCAAACTTGGCATGACCTTGATGATGAACGATTGAATCCTAAAGATTGAATGTAACCTAGATCTTCAAACTTTAGTAACCTAAAAAATGAAAATTCCAACATGAGTGAGTAGTTCAAACAAAGAACTACGGCTGTCCTGATGCCTAACAAACAAGGTACATATGCTGTATTTGCACGAACACCATAAAATGAAAAAGGATTGTAAAACTAGCACTGGATGAGCATGTAGGTTTTGAGACCCTTTCCCTCGGTGTAACCAAACACCGAATCCATTCAATCTGTGGTTCGCTGTTCGCAAGACTTGTGTTTTCACTTTTCCTGGTTCCTTATAGAGAAAATCATTGGGGCAATTCTAAACAAAATAAATTTTCAATTCGGACGCTTCTATGTTTCTCCTTGCTCACTACTCTACCATTTATCTCTCTCTCTCTCTCTCACAGAATGTCTTCTGGATCGGAAACCCCTAGCGCCAGCCAGCCCTTACCGGAGCAGAAACCCTTGGAAAAGCGCTCCTGGGCCGACGAGGTTGATGAAGAAGTTCAAGACGAAGAGCCTTCTGTTTCTTCTGTAGAGAAATCCTCTTCCTCCAAGGACAAAGCTGTCGATGACTTAAGTCTGGAGTCTTTGGCCGTCGATGAGACGAAGAAGGTTAATATGTTCCTAGAAGATCCCGAAGACTCTAGCATTGAAGCTGTAAGCTCGCTTGCCTCTTATCCTTACTATCAATTTTGGATTCACGATCTTGATTTTGCAAGATTCAATTGTGATTTTGATTTTCTCTGTAGGTCACAGTAGGGGAGACGCCATATACTTCGGCGAAGATGTTCGAGGACTTGAATCTATCGCCGGAATTGATCAAGGGTTTATACGTGGAGATGAAGTTCACGAGGCCAAGCAAGATCCAGGCTGTAAGTTTGCCCATGATCTTAACTCCTCCTCACAAGCACTTGATTGCTCAGGCCCACAACGGTTCAGGAAAGACCACCTGTTTTGTGCTCGGGATGTTGAGCCGTGTCGATCCAGCCTTCCGTTCTCCTCAGGCCCTCTGTATTTGCCCAACCAGAGAATTAGCTATCCAGGTAATGTTATAACGCTTGTTTTGTTTTTCTTTCTATATCGGTTACCATGAAATCAATTGATAATGTTGCAGAACATGGAAGTTCTTCAAAAAATGGGCAAGTATACTGGAATTACTTATGAACTTCTTATACCACCACCAGCTGATAGTGCTGGCTATTTGCCTGTGGCTAAGCGACCAGCTTTGACGGCACAAATAGCGATTGGGACACCTGGCACAATCAATAACTATATTCGGTTGAAAAAATTGAATGCGTCGTCATTGAAGATTCTTGTTTTTGACGAGGCTGATCATATGTTAGCTGAGGTATCATACTTACTTCTGTAGGGTAATTTTTTTCTTGGCATTGCAGATAAGTTAGAAGACAAGTTATATGTTCCATTTTCTGTTCATTAAAATTATGATTTTTTCATTAGTGCAAATTGATGCTTCACATGGATTTCAGCCCAAATTTATCTATATATGTCCTTTGATTTATCTTCTAAGGTTCTCTTTGACTTTTTACATTGCATTGTTGAAATCCTTGCTTGATTTCTGTTGAACATTCCTCTAGAAGTTATTCATCTTCAATAAAGAATATTTCTGCAGCTTCTATCTGATTAATGAGATTGATTTTCATTTTCTTTTTGCACTTTCTTTTTAGCCTCCTTTTAGAAGATACAGGTGATATTAGAGTTTAAACTCACTTTTTATGGAGTGTTGTGATGGTTTGCAATATCTTGTTCTTGGTGTTATTTGATGTATGAACAAATTGTTGTATACTTCATAATTTGTTGTGAAATATTTATTATACCCCTCTAAGTTATGGGTCCTACTTATATATCATGAGAAACTAGATGATACAGATCATGATTAAGTAAAAGAATCTTATCCCTTAATAAGATGTGTGTTTTTTTTGTTTGCAGAGAGGATTCAAAGATGACTCAATTAGGATTATGAGGGCAATTGCGTCTACCAATCCTCAGTGCCAGGTTTTACTGCACTTTTGGTTCTTGTATTCATTAATTGTTTGCTTAAGTTGCTGTTTAAATGTTGGCTACTCTTATTTTCATGTGACTAATTAGTTCTTTGCCTATATTAAACCGGCCATGAATCACACATTCCATGACTTGTCATATTGGGTCAAAATTGGAAACAATTGGGAAACTGCCGATACAGTGTTTCCAAATAAGCCCATGGTTCTGTCTTGGAGATATAGACCTTGGTTTTATTCACACTCAGTTTCCAAATAGACCCTAAGTTCCAGCTCGGATATAGAAACCGTCAGTTCTCATTTGAGATCTAGATCCATAAAGTGTTTTTAAATGGGCCCATTGTAGTTTGAGTTAATGCATCAATCACGAGTATTCATTGAGCTCGATCATGGGTTGTTTGTTTATTCTATATGTCCAAACAAAATTTATTGTATCGTTTTCAAATTTTTCTAGTCGATTTATAAGGACTTCTTATTTTACATTAAATGTAGAAGGATATATCCATACAGTAAGAGATGAATAAGTTAAATAAGATTCAATTTGTTGCTTAGATATCTTTTTTTCCTCCTCTTTTAACACATTAAGGACTAGTTAATGTACATTGAGTTACCGTTTTGTAGTGCCTAGAAAGATTTTAGAACAACATAGCCATAGTCGCTACTGAAGGAGGAAATAGAAGCTTATATAATAGTGAATGTAACTGTAAAGAAAACTTGGATAAATTGTAATACTTCGAAAGTTAAATTTTATTGAATAATTGAAAATATTGTATGAGGTTCTCTTTTATAATCTTCTACTGTTCAATCAAATCAAATAACTAAATGCTTAAATGTAGGAATATAATCATGAAACAAAATATGTTAATTTCTAGATATTTATCCATTTTAAATAGGTTATCCCTTGACATGTTCCTTATTTTATGGCTGAGTTGGCGGATGAGTTAGCATTCATTGTTGACTTATATCCTTATCATCCCTAATTATCCCTTGAAAACTTTTCATGTTGTAAGACTCACCTGCTTTAGATTTTCTTCTGTTATCCTTGAGATTGACAATCATTTGACAATACTGTATGATACAATCTGTAACAGGTTCTTCTATTTTCCGCGACTTTTGATGACATTGTGAGGGATTTTGTGTCGAAGATCGTGAAAGACACTTTCAGAGGAGACTATAACAAGATGTTTGTAAAAAAAGAAGAATTGTCGTTGGAGTCTGTGAAACAGTACAAGGTCAGGTGTCCGGATGAGCCTTCAAAGATTCTGGTCATAAAAGATAAACTGCTCGAGTTGGGGCAGAAAGTTGGGCAGACAATAATATTTGTTCGCACGAGAAATAGCACAAAAATGTTGCATAAAGCCCTTACGGAATTTGGTTATGAGGTGACTGCAATTCAGGGTGCTCTTAATCAAGAAGATAGAGACAGGATAGTGAAGGAATTTAAAGATGGGTTAACTCATGTACTCATAGCAACTGATGTTCTTGCCCGGGGGTTTGACCAGTCCCAAGTCAGTCTCCTCTTCTTATACTACTACTTTTCATTCTTGTTCTTGTAAGAACATAATTTTGATTGTTTTTTTGAATAATAGGTCAATTTGGTTGTCAATTTCGATCTTCCTATAAATCATGAGAACCAAACAGAGCCAGACTGTGAGGTATACTTGCATCGTGTTGGTAGGGCTGGGCGTTTTGGCCGCAAGGGTAAGCTTTTGAATGTTAACTGATTTGTAAACGGATTGACTTTCTTCTGGTTATTTAAATATGGTTTTATTGAATTTTTGCAGGTGCTGTTTTCAACTTGCTATGTGGGGAAAGAGATTCCATGATAATGGACAAAATTGAGAAACACTTTAATACTTCAGTACCGGAGGTAAGTTTTTAATCTAGGCTATTTGTTTGTCTGTCATTGTTCTTTTTTTGGGGAATTAAGAAGATGAACATGTTAACTGAAATATTTACAGATATCGTCTTGGACAAGTGATCAAGGCTTTCAAGAAGCCCTGAAAAAAGCAGGATTGTTGGATGGATGATGATCATCATCATCATAAGGTCTTTCTGTTACATAATTTCCTTTCCGTTATTTTGGAATTTGAATTTGGCGTTCGAGAAGAAGATGGATGTGGGTCGCAAACAGATTGCCTTGATTTTCAAAAGACTAGTATATTAATATTATTGTGATTCAACTGGGATTATATTTGCTTGTATTTGTTTGAAATCAAATATTTTGATAGTCCCACAATTTACTTCAACAAGAACATTGAAGACAGTTTATTTTTTCAGGTTTTGTATTGAAATTGTCAAATATCAATGATTTACTGTCTTAAAATTAAATGAGAATTTTGATTGAATGTTATGAATAGAATGAGAACTTGAGGGGATTGCTTAGGTAAGTTATTAATGTATATTTCATAAAATATTTTTTTTTATCTAAATACATTTTTTATTTATTTATATAAAGAGTTAATTAAAATAAGTAATTCAAATAAGGAGTTATATGAAATATTAATTTGTAAATACTACAATAATTTTTTAAAAATTAAAATAATATAATAAATTTATAAGAATTAAAATTTTAATGTTAACAATTTTAACTTATAAGAGAGTTTCAAAAGATTAGCTTCAAAAACTTTTATTTAACAAAAAAAAAATAAAGAGAAAAATAATAAAGAAAATAAAGAGAAACAACTATAAATAAAAATAAAGAAAATAAAGAGAAACAACTATAAGTTTATAACTCAGTTATTACGATATACACAGACTCGAAAAAGTATCACCAAGATATTTAATGGGTATGAATAACAAACGACACACAAAAAATCGAGAATATTATTTGGATTATGAAAATTCGTAACGAAAAATTCAATCTAACTAAACAAGATATTAGAGTAACAAAATACAATATTAACTCAAATATGAGTGTTGAAAAGAAAAAAAACGCCAAAAATGTTAAAAAAAGTCATCAAAATAGTCAAAAAAAACCAATTAATGGTTAACCTTCTCTAAAAGATTTTTGTAAGGAGATATAGAAAATGTATACATATTTTCTTTTTAAGTAATATTTTTTTCTTAAAAAATTACATTTTATTCTAAACACTTTAAAATTAACCCTTTAAAATAAATTGAAAATATGAACTATTGCTATCTATTGGTATAAATGATTGAAATAGTTTTTAAGCGGGAATAATGGTATTAGGTTGTCATGTTAGTTATCTTTTAATTCCTAAAAGATAATTAATAATAATTAATTTTTCAGTTTTTAAATTTCATATTAATAAATAATCTCAAAATATTGTTTAAAGATAATCTCAAAATATTGTTTAAAGATGATTAATAACATATTAATCTTATTATGATCGATATAATTTGTAGGTGTGAAGATTGTAGAATCTTCCTAGCCACTCCTGTGAAGCCTCGTGTTCCAATCGTGGAAGATTCCATTCTGAATTCGTGGGACCCAAGAACAGAATTATCCTAACCCAACGGAAGGAAAGAAAGAAGAAAAGAGAGATCCTCTAATAGCTCAACTTCATCTTCTCCATCGGTATCATACCTAGATTCAATCACAAACCATCTCTTTTGTTAATTGCTCTCACACCCATGTCTAATTTCTGTAATTTCATCCCGAATTCGATGCAGTTAGGGTTTGAGATTTGATTTTGACAAATAAAAACCTACCCATGTATCTTGATTGTACACCCATGTACAAATAACACTTCTAACCGATGGGTTTCTCACTTTTCTCTCTAATCTGTTTCCTCCATTCCGCAATCGCAACCACCACCGGCGTCCTCATGATGTTCTACATGGCCGACATCTATTCCTTCACCCACGGCGCTGAAGTCGCGACCAAGCTAATCGGATCAACGAGTCGTGACCAGCTTCTGATTCGAACCTCGGATTCATTCTCCGGTCTTCTACTTTTCGCAATTGGGTTTCTTGTTTTCATGGTTGCCTTCGTGAAGGATAAAGAATTCCATAGTTTCTTCGCCAAAGGTTGTTTCCTTCTCCATACTTCGATGGCTGTTTGGAGATTCAATTTTGAAAGGAGGGTTGAGGATCTTGCCTGGGATTGGTTGAGGTTATTAGTTGGTGATATTGTACTTGCTCTGTCTTGGATTTTCTTTCTTGTTCATTCATGGAAGGATAAATATGATTAAGTATCAGTTTCAAGAACACATATATAGCCTTATTTTTTTAAGTAGTTTAGGATTCAGATTCAGAGACTATAGTTTATTTATCAAGAACATGTGATCAGAATCTCCTTCCATCTTAGTTTTCTTGTGTTGTTGGAAAATTTCATTTGTTTGTTTTTGAGGGATGAGATTTAGGTCTTTCAATATTGAGAAGTTCCTTTGGCAATTGAGAAGAAGAAGGGTACTTCTATGGGAAAACTTACAGGTAATTTTTCTTTTTAATATCAATACCCTCTTCCCCATGTTAGAAAAAAAACCCTAGTCATTACAAGAACTATAGAATTGTTGTATTCTTTATGCAAATGCATGTCACAAGAATGATTGATACTCACTTTATTTTATTGGTTTCCATCTTTGCAGCAGAAAACAATGAGATTATAACAATCAGTTCTTGTATTAGTTCATCAAGCACTGAATATTCTTCTCAGAAGAGTTTAAGTTCATCACAGGACCATAAGTAGTAGAGCTCTGGCAGATCAGGAGATTGATTCTAAGACAGTTTTGGTACTGATTTTCGGTTGTTGAATTCTGAGAGTCACGAGAATAGACAGAGGATCCCTTTGATTTTCATGAGACTTACTTTCTGGGGTTAATAGGCTTCTCAGAACCCCAACACAAATAAGGAAATTGAGTTTAGTTTCAAGCAACGAGGAAAATCAACAACAGTTTGATGTCTCGTGAAAACCGTTGTAGCAGATGAACAAAAGATTTCAAAAAACTAAGTAGAGATCTATCATGGTGAACACAAAGAACTGCAGAAAAATCTCAAGATTAGCCATTCCTTATTGTGATGGACTAGGCACTCTGATGCAGTGTTGGGCAAGATGGTGGATACTACTGCCCCCGGTTGATACATAATTGCGATCTGCCCATCTCTTTCGAGGTAATGTTTTTTGTTTTTTTACATGTCTGAAATTGTATGGATAATACACGTTAGAAGAATATATGAAATTTAGGGACTTGTTCCCTCTATGGTTATTGATCTTAAGAAATCTTATGTTTGGTGGAGATTGTATTTTTTTTTTCTTTTGAAGAAATCAATTTTTTCATTGTTTCCAAAAATTGCAACATTCTTAACACAAAAGTGTTTTTGCCTAAAAAATAAATGTCTTAGTTTCCATCTCCGAACGCCCTAAGTTAAAGTGGGGCATCAAAGGTCACACTAGAATTAGAAAAACTTTTCTTGATATATAGGTTAAATGAAATACCTTTCTTGATATGTAGGTTATTTTTTTATTATTTTGAAAAGAAAAAATGTTGGAGGTAAAGTTCTAAATATGAGTTAAATTGATTATAAAAAGATGTTTACTAACGGATTTAAGGTTAGGTCGAAGAGTTGTCGAACCAATAGTGGATAGGTCAGTGGAAACTCATGGTGTTATGAGTTCGAGTTTTCACACCTGAAAAAAATGTTGACTAACCAATGAATTTGGTTTGGTTGACGATGAAAGATTTGTCAAACACCATGGTGGAGACTAGCTTAGTTGTAAAACACAAAAACTCCAATCTTCTTCGTCATGAGTTTGAGTTTTCGCACTTAAATCATTTGAGAGTAGGTTGACTAACCAATGAATTCGGTTCTAAAAAATATGATATATGGTATTTTTGGTTTGAATTGAGACCTATATTTTAATTGATTTAGCAAATAAATAAATTATCAGAATTGAGAGATCACCAACAACACAAGGTATCAACTATCAATGTTAGTTTTTTTTTTTCTGAAATCAATGTGATGGTTGACTTCAATAAGATCTGGATTTGGGGCGTGATTGTTTGACTTTTTCACAACATTTAATAAATAAAAAAAAAAATAGTAGTTAGCAGGTGGCTGTTGGGATGGTTGGCGCTGTAATGTTCATTTATGTGTGTAGATTATTTCAGATAAATTTCATTTTACACTTGTATTTTATTTATTTATTTATTTATTATTTTTGAAATATTTAATGTATAACTTAGGTAATTCATAACACCAAAGTTTAACTAATCATGTTGCACAAAGCTTATAATCATAATGTTTATTTATTTTGGAAAATAAATTTAATTTGATTTATTATATTTTTTTAAAATAATGCATCACTTAGATATTTAAATTACAAAAAGTTCAATTATTTAATGAAAAAAATAAATAGTATTACTATTAAGATTATTCAACTGACAAGATTTAAAAAAGTATTAATATAAGAGTTGTAATTTAATTAAAATTTATCATACCCTGAAATTAATGCTTAAAGTAATTAAATGAGTAAAATGAATTTTTTATTTATTTATTTGTTGTAATCATTAAAACAATTTTTTTTTTTTTTTGCTATAATAACAATATCTAGCTTACTTTACTATTGTGGTTTAATGTATATAGTGGACATAAGATCAAAATCTTATGGTTCCACTAAGTAGTCTCAATTTTACAATTCGATTAATTATATTATTATAAAATATTTGTGTATATAAATAGTTTAATTTAGAAAATAACAAATATTTATGAATGTTATACATTATTTAATCTATTCTAATCAATTTAAATATTTAGCAGTGTTGACTGTTTGTCTTTAATATTATTATCATCCCATATCTTCTCTATAATCAAATCTACATTCTAAACAAAACATAATTATATATTTAGTTTTCTATTAAATCTTTTTTTTTTATCAATAACCACTCTTATTAATATTCTCATCCAACTTAATATTCTTTTGAGAAAAAAAATATTCTTTTATTCTATTATTAAAATAAAAATATGTTTTTTTTACACAAATTTTATAAGTTTTGACTAAAGAGTTTAAAAGGACCACTAATGAAAGTATCACGAGTTTGAAAGGCGAAATCAACTAAGGCCATCCTTACTCCTTAGTGCCTTACGGTGGAAGGCAACGCTAAATAATATATCGACAGGATGGATCTGCCCTCGGGACCGAAAGTAAATAGTTGCATATAATTTGATTAAAAATATAAATGGGTAAATTTTTTGTTCCTCCAAAAGTCCAAGGACTCCAATGATTATTTTCTTATCATCAAATTTTTTTTATATACATGCCAAATTATACACAAATTCACAAAAATATGTAGCCGTTGAACCAACATGGGAAGACTACTCTATTTCACTCTCTCTCTTATACTCTCAATTTCCAATTTCCGGCGAACATCCGCCGCCGTCGACGACAACACCCTCAAAATAGGCTTCACCGCCGTCCCCGACTCTTCCATTTCCAACTTCCAATCTCTACTCATCGATTCCACCGGCAATTACTCACTCGGTTTCCTTCGACTCGACCGAACCCAACTCAATCTCGCCCTCATCCACCTTCCATCTTCCTTAACAATCTGGACCGCCATTAAAACCACCAACCTAAAATGGTCCAAAACAACTAAATTATTTTTCAACGGCAGTCTCGTTATTCAAGACACCACCTCCGGGGTATCTTGGTCAACCGACACCAATGGCGATCGCGTTTGGATCACAAACAACTCAAATCTCATCGTTGATAAACGTGAAGAAAACTCCATTTTATGGCAAAGTTTTGATTTTCCATCTGATACCCTTATGGAAAATCAGATTTTCACTAGTACCATGAAATTGGTTTCGTCAAACGGGTTGTATAGTATGAAATTAGGATCCGATTATTTCGGTCTGTACTCCGCCGCCGGCGGCGGCGCCGGTCAGATTTATTTTAAACACGGTGCTTTACAGGCGAAGGCGGATATAATAGAGGGTAAACCAATTTATATTGTTATAAGCCCAGATGGGTATATGGGTATGTATCAAAACGGGTCAAATACTCCGGTTGACGTTGAACCCTTTAGCAGCTTCCAACAAAACGGGTCTGGACTTCACAGGATCCGACTTGAACAAGACGGGAATTTAAAGGGTTATTACTGGATCGGGTCAAGTTGGGTTTTGGATTATAAATCGATTTCCGACCCGTGTGAGTTACCGAGTTCTTGTGGGTCATATTCGATTTGTGAAGAAGGGAAAGGTTGTTCTTGTATTGATAACCGGACGGAATATAGGTCATCCTCCGGCGGTTGTACTTCGCCGGGAAATGATCTTCACGGCGACTTTTGCGGTACCGGCGCCGACGCCGGCATATTGAGAAGGGAAGGTGTTGAGTTGCCACGTAAGGAATTAATGGCGGCGGAAAAAATGAATTCTCAATCTCAATGTGAGAATGCATGTGAAAGAAACTGTTCATGTTGGGGGGCGGTGTATAGTAACTCTTCTGGGTTGTGTTACAGGATAGAATACCCCATACAGACTTTATTAGCTATTTCGGATAAGACAAAGACGGGTTATTTTAAGATACGTGAGGGTGCAAGGGAAATGGGTGTGGTCCCTATGGGATTAAAGGTTGGGATTGGTTTATTAAGTGGGGTGATTGTTTTATTGGCTATTGGTATTGGATTTGGGTTTTATGGGATTTGGAAGAATAAAAGAGAGGGTGTGATTGGGTACGGGGAGGAACACGGTGCTCCTTCAGTTGGTGGACCGTATAAGAATCTAGCGGCGGCTAGTTTTCGTTCGATTGAACTTTCTGAAAGATGATGACGCATGGGATGACGTATAATGTTAGTGTTTTCTCCATTAAGGAGAAAAGAAAAAAGCACTATGTGGGATCCACTCCTTCATGAATCCTGTTGTGCAAGTTTCCATGTTGTATGAATTTTTGTGATTTTTTAAATTTTCTTTTTTTTATAGTTAATTTTTAATTGAAAAGTCTATTTCAATTCAAATTTGTTGAAAATTTAGAAAGAATTAGAATTTTTACATATTTTTTATAATAAATAAATAAATAAAAAATTTTAATGATGGAGAATCGCTTCAACTCAAAGCGCTTCGAAATAAAATCGAATCCGTGACATGTTTTGTCTCTTAAGCCACCTCTTATCACTAACCGGTTATTTTAGTGAATTAAAAAGAATTATTTTACTTTTTAATTTTGATAAATTTTGTACAAGTATCATTTGCCTATCATATTTTGCATATATAAACCCTTTTATCATTTGAGAGACTTCATTTTAATTAAATAATTATATTAAATTGGAAGGATTATGGTGACCAATTTGTTAGAAAACTAATGGTTTATTGTATTGGACTAATGAGATAGTAGTTGAATTAATCCATCTTTAAATTCCAAAAAGAAATTACTAATTTATTATGAATATATATATTAATCCACATTGACTAATAAAGATAACATCTAGATGTTTACTATTATGAGATCTGATAATTGTTTTTTTATTTATTTTATGAGTTGAATCAGTACAACCCTAATTTCAACTTTATTTTTTTTAATGAGAATGAATTTAAAACTTTTAATCTCTTGAACAATTCTCTTTTAGGGTATTGAGATTTGTTTTGGTTATGATTTTTTCTATAAATTTTTTTGTTTGAGGTTAATTTTATAATCTATGTAGCAAATAACATTGAAATTTTAATCAAACTTTGGTTTGATTGGTAAACTACTTTTCAACCTCTCACAAATGAACAATTGAATTATATATCCTTTTTATTCACAACTTGTTGATGGTAGTATAATTAATTTAATCCATATATAACAACAATCAAAGATTTAATTTGTATATAGACAATTTAAATATTTAAAAAATAGACAGATCGTGCATAAGACAGCCGACCATCAGACCATGAAAAGGCATTGTCTAATATTTTATTGGTAAAATTGGGTAGGTTCCCTTCTTTTTCCTTTGATTATACTTTTATGCATTTTTATAAATAGATTTGGTAGGTTTGATACATAATTACATTTACATAATCCATATTGGCATATTGGCACGTTGAGTTGACTGGTCAAGGGCTTACGTGTCACACCAATTAAAACGAAAAATTACTTGTCTTGATGGTAAATATATTTACGAGTTCTTTTACCGTTGTTAATAAGAGTATAGTGTAGGTTTTAGTGACTAAGTTTTTCATTATTAAAGCAACTATTTATTTGTGATATATATAAATAAATAATAAATAAATAAATTACACTAAAAGTAAGTTTTGTGTGTCCTTGTGGTAGATCAAATTATTAATAAACACATAAAATTAAAAAATTAAAAATTAAAAATCATAAAAGTCTAATCAGATTTATTAATTATTATTAAATTGTAAAATTATAAGATAATATTTTATTATTTGATTGGTCATGTTTTAAATAATCATTTTAATAACATGGAGATAACTCTTTATAATGCTCTATAGTTTTTGTTATTATGTTTTTGGATTTTGGATTTTGCGATTAAATGGATAAACAAAAGTGCTGGGCCCAGTATATTTGATTATTCTAGTTAGTTAAGGCTTAGGCCCCAATTTGAAACAGACGTACATGTGATGGATCTTATGTTAAGTATTAAAATTGGGCCAAGGATAATCATGGTAAGCTTCATTGATTTTGAATTTTCTTATTTTCTTTTTAATAAAAATTTAATTCTTAATAAATTCAAATTGAAATTAGATTGGGTAAATTAACTAGTAAATAATGAAGTTAACGTTTAAAAAATCAAAATTAATAATTAATGATTTAAAAATTAAATTTTATAAACAATTTACAAAAATAAAACTTCTATTAAAAATATCTAACGATTATACGATTTGTTGATAATTTCTCCAAATATGAATTCATTTGAGTTCTTGAAGGATTAGTGTTGTAGTAGAGCAAGTTGAATGAATCAATAAAACGGTGTCGGAATAATTTCTACCAAAGATCCCCTTTTTTAACCTAACGGCAATAAGAGGTGGATACTAACCCTAACTCTAAGATCTTGGGTTTGAACCCGTCAGGTGATAAGTTTTGCGCATAGTTAAATGGTTAAGTGTGTTTGCGGGCTACATACTTAATCCGTTGTCCCATTTTTTTTAATCTCTACCAAAGATTTTGAACGACAATTAAAATTATCCTTAACCGAGTATTGGTAAACAACACCGGAAAAACTCTTGCCAAATTAAAATGAACCATCTACACATATGACCGATGAAAGATAAATATAAGAGGTCCTCCATATGAAAGATCAAATCGAGTAATTTTTTTTGAAAAATGAAAATAACTTCAGATTCAATTATTTCGTCTCCTTTGCTGCTAAGAAGGGGATGAACACAAACTCGAGAAAGGATTATCAACACAGTCGAAGGGTATGAGTAGTAAACGACCTACTGACGATTGAAAATATTATTCGAACTATAAAATTCCGAGACGAAAAAACCGATACGACTAAATAAAATGCCGGACCAAACGCAACATCAACTCAAATTTGAGTGATGAAAAAAAAACACCCTTCGATGCTAAACAAAAGTGGTAAAAAAATTTGACCTCAACTTTTTTTAGAGTTTATTTTTTGAATTTTCTTATTAAAACCAAAGTTTTTAATATAAATTATAGGAGGGAACGAAGAATGAATGACGTGTCACCATATCATAGGCGGGAAAAATGATAAAGAGTGAGGGGAGAGAGAAGTGAGAAAAAATTGTTATTTTTTCATCGAATCATATTAGCCACGTCATTCCCTTTCTTAAATTCCCTCACCAATCATTTCTCTTTATATAATTAGATGTGAAGTTAATTTTTTTTAGTTTTATTAAATAAAATTAATTATATTTATATTTTTAAACCATATAAAATATATTTTAAATAATTAATTATAGAATAATGTCACATCCAGACCAGCAGATAGTGTTTTTGTATTATTGACAAATTATATAACAATATATCAACTTGTTAAACCACTAATCATGGTCTCTAATTGCTTTTCCACATGTAAATGCACCTTATTCAACCAAAAAAAATATATATGATAAATTGAAGGTCTCTAATTCATACTGTTCCGGTCCTTCAAACAGACCATTTGTGCCATGTATGGTTGCGGCCTAGAGCCTGCTAGCCGTTCAGTTATGAATATAAAAACAATGGTGGGTTTGATTCGGATAAACGAGAATAAATCGTGATTACTTTATAAATTGTTACATTAGTTTTGAATAATAAGTTGACTTGTATAAATAAAATTAGTAAATAAGTTACCAAATTTATAGTAAATAAGAAGACTAAACTTAACTAGTTAAACTTAAACATATCAAAAACCCTCAACATTAACAATTCAAATAAGTTAAATTTTATCAAAATAATCGTTTAATGAATAAATTGAAACTAATTAAGTTGAATTAAACTAACCCAATATGACCTGATCCTATTTAAGACATTCTTAGATTAATTAATATTGTTTTAATTATAAAGACTAATTGTAAACATTATAATAGTCTAAGGACTATATTTCTTTTTATGTGAAATAAAGACAATATGTAGCGCTGTAGAGGCCACTTTTCATTTGTAAAATTTTTATTTCTCAAATCCCTAATTCGCTCCTCTCAAACTCATATGTTATTGGAACAGAAGAGTGTGAAGATTCAGGAGAATCGAAAAAGTGATTTTGAATCTTTGATATCTTTGTCGACTTCTTCAGCAAGTTCTTCGAGTGTAGAAGGTGTTCAACGCAGCAAAACAATGGTCGGCAAGAAACGGTATAATAATAATCTTTTTACTATTTGGAACTCAAATAATCCAGGGAGTACCATATGCACGACAGTATTCAAAGGAGCGAACTATATCAGATGAAGTAGTTGTATTCGTTTAGCCCTAGAAACAAAATCAAAATTAGACTTCGTAGATGAGTCATGTATGTTGGTTCTGATTATTAGATCTTCTAAGAACAGTTATAAAGAAATTAAACTCTGGAAAATACTGAGAAGGGCAATAACATTTGTTAAAGAGGAAAAGTCTTAAGAGTCTCAAGTATTATATATCAATATTTACAAACAACCCTTATAAAAGAGTAAATTAACATAGAAATCTTAAATTACTTATACATACAGGACCAAACTCATTAATAATTAAATAAGCTCTAATATATATATATATATATATATATATATATATAATGATGCTTAATTTTTAAAGTGTCCGGATTGCCGGATCGAGAGCTGTGGTTAATTTGGATATATGTGAGAGTAAATGGATACTTGGGTCGGATTGTGGGTTGACCAGCCCATAAACTTAAAACGGTTAAAAATAAAATTAAAAATGTTATAGGTATGGTTCAAACTTGCAACCTAACAAAACAAGTACAACCTTTTAACCAACTAAGCTAATAACACATTATATTTTAAATTCAACTCAAAATTTGATAAACACGTGACATTTTAACAATATAAGTTCAACTTTTTAACTAACTAATCTATATATATAATGATGATTAATTTTTAAAGTTTCCGGATTGTCGGGTTGAGAGCTGTGGTTAATTTGGATATATGTGAGAGTAAATGGATACTTGGGTCGGATTGTGGGTTGACCCGCCCATAAAAACTTTACCGTAATATTTTTTCACGGTTTTTTATATTATTACTCGTGCAAATGCACGGGATACATGCTAGTTTCATAAAAGACAATAAAGGCTAACAACTTTTAATTTATTGACAATCAATGCTTAAACTCACAATCTCCCCCGCAAGTTTGTCTTAGTTCGAGATTCTTCATGCCGAACAGCTCTCGCATTTACTAGAATTTGACTCTTGTTAGTGCCTTGATGAAAATGTCTGCATGTTGCTCTCTAATGCTTACGAACTCTACAATAAATTGTCGGTTCTAGACACATTCATAGTTGAAGTGGAACCGAGTGTCGATGTGTTTGCTGCGTCCATGAAACACCAAATTCTTCATTAATGTTATTGCGGACTAATTGTCCACATAAATGGTTACCGGTCTCGGCTCGCATCCGAGCACCTCGCTCAACAAGTTTCTCAGCCAAAGTACCTGACACAATGCTGTAGTAGCTGCCATAAACATTACCTCACATGAAGATAAAACAATAGTTCACTGCTTTTGAGATTGCCAGGTGATTAGATTATGTTGAGATAAAACACCATCCCACCGATACTTTTTATGTTGTTTGTGTCACCAGTTAGGTCGTTGTCAGTAAAACCAATGAGTTCTTCAACTTCTCGTCCTCTTCTTTACCAAATCCCATAGCTCGTTGTTCCCTTCAAGTAACGAAGAATGTATTTTACTTCTTATTGGTGTAGAGTGGTAGGCTGCTCCATGTATCGACTCACTATGCCAATTGCATAAGAGACATCGGGTCGAGTGTGCGTCAAATACCTAGGACACCCAATGATACACCTATACTCTTTTGGATCCACTAAACTTCCTTCCACATCCTTTCCGAGCTGCAACTTTGTTTCCATCGGATACTTTCTCGAGTTACAATCCTCCATTGCAAACTATTTTAACACCTTCTTTGCATAAGTTTCATGCTTCACCTCGATACCAAGATGGTACGAGAATAGCCTGAGATCACTCATCTCAAACTCCTTCATCATCTGTTTTTTTGAACTCCTTAACACCCTTGATGCTTGATCCTGTCACGATAAAGTCGTCGACGTATATGCCAACAATGAGTACTTCTTCTCCATTGTTTCTCGTGTACACAGCCTGCTCTTGAGAACATTTCACAAAGTCGAGACTCCTCATTCTCTTGTTGAGGCAAGTGTTCTACGTCTTTGGTGCTTGACATAGTCCGTAAAGAGCCTTATATAACTTGTACATCTTGTGCTCTTTATTTTTATGATGAAACCTTCAGGTTGAGTAACATAGACTTATTCTTCGATATCACCATTGAAAAATATTGATTTGATATCCAAATGGTTGATCTCCCATCCACGGTGAGCTATGATGGTAAAAATTAGCCTGATTGTGTCAAGTTTCGCCACCGGTGCAAAGATCTTCTCAAAGTCAACGCCTTGCTTCTACACATAGTCTTTCGCTATCAATCTCGCTTTATGTTTGAGGATGTTGCCTTCGCTGTCTCTTTTCAACTTGAAAACTCACTCTAACCCGATGGTCTTGTGAATAGGTGGTAAGTCGGTGAACTCTCATGTCTTGTTCTTCCTAATGGAGTTGAGCTCTTTCTTCATGGCATCATACCACAACTCTTTGATTGTTGCCTCGTGATATATTGTTGGCTCGTCGGTGGTATGCAACAATAATTCATCACGATCCATCACTACTAGTGGTGCCTCCGCATAGACATTTCATAGGATTCTAAACTCCATAAAATTTTGTACGATCTTATTGTTGTCATTGCACCACTCCCACTTCTTCTCCTACTCGAACACGAGATCTCTACTTACACAAAATTTCCCACAAGCTGGATCAAGAAACATGCGTGTCTTGCTTTCGTCTTCGAACTTCACATTTTCGGTAATTTTCTCGTCGAGCTCATTGAACTTCTCTCAATGTCTCATCATATGCTTTCTTGCTCTATTGTCAAGGTACCACACATCGGTGTGATTACACCCATCGCCATTTGTGAGGAGTTTCTCCGTGAATTTCTCTTCATTGAGAAACATCACATATGGTTCCTCCTTGGACGATTCTTGCACAAACTCTTCAAGGTTTGTCTCCTCGTATCTAGGAAAAATATTTGTCACCTCCTCAATAAATATTAATATTGACTCCTCATCATAGAAGCTAGTGAGGTTTTCCTCATCGTCTTCGGGCAAAACATCTCATCACTACCTCAACAAACATTAATGTTGACTCCTCATCATAAAAGCTAGTGAGGTTTTCTTCATCGTCAGACCTTTTGTTAAGGCACTAAGACGCGTTGTGCCCATACTTTTGACAAGCGTAACACTTCACTATGCTCTTGTCTTTGCGAGGTTTGATGTCTTCTTGTCGAGGTTAGATTCTCCACGACCTTGACCTCCATCTCGCTCTTTGTCATGACCTCGGTTATCTCCACCGTTGCCGCTACGACTCGACGATCCAGAAGAAAAATCGACTTCTCTGTTTTTCTTCATTCGTGACATGAGATAATTCTTTTCATAAACCATTTAAACAAAAAATAGATTATTCTAATCTTAGTGTATTTGGATGTCTTTTTTATATTAAAAACAATGTTCCATACAAAAAAAAGTTAGCCTCTCGAACTCTTCTCGACTTCTTACAATCGGAAGATCTATGGCCCATGCCATTACAGTTGAAACATTTTTCCGTGAACTTCTTAGAAATTCATCTTTTAGGATTATGGTTCCAGATTTTGACAAAAGAATTTTGATTCTTCTTGTCTTTACAATGCTCAATCACATTTGCTTTAGCCACATGTTGACTTAAGTATTTCTTTGAGACGTTTTTATTTTCATCTTAATGCGTAGACGAATCACCAATTCTTTTACGTTCATCTCCTTTCGCTTGTGCTTAAGGTAGTTCTTGAAATTGGTCCAAGACGGTGACAACTTCTCAATAATAGCCGCAACTTGGAAAGTTTCTCCCAAATTCATTCCCTCAGCATTAATTTCGTGCAAAATAATTTGGATCTCTTGAACTAATGACCGGTCTTGAATCTACCATTTTGTAATCCAAAAATCGACCGACCATAACTTTTTTGTACCCACATCTTCGGTTTTGTATTTACGTTCAAGAGATTGGCATAGTTCTTTGGTCATATTCTTTTCACTATACACATTGTACAATGAATCTGACAAATCATTCAATACGTAATTTCTACTTAAGAAATTTGAATGGTGTCAAGCATCAATGGCCGAAGCCGCTTGCACATAAACTTTCAGATGCACATTTGCATCCAATGATGAAGCCACATTTGGTTCATCAACTTTAGATATGGGAGGATCCTCCGTGAGGAATCGCGTAAGACTCAAGGTCGTGAGGTAGAAGAACATTTTATGTTGCCATCTTTTAATGTTTGAGACATCAAACTTTTCTGGCTTATCTAGGTGGTTAACGAGAACCGTCATTCTCATGTTAGAAGTAGGTGTTTCGGTAGTCATTCTGAAACAAAACCAGAAATGTGTAAAAATATGAGATAAGTAATATGATATTGTTTTAAGATTTTGTTGGTAATCTTATCTCGTGATAATTACACAAAAATATTATATGAATAAAATACAATGATAATAGAACATATACAATAGATTATTTAATGAGATGAAGAAAAGTCTTCTCGTTTGCTCCGAGGCCTGTGAACTCATAGTTCCCTTAAAATAGTTTCATCGTCTCCCGTTTGTGCTGAAGAATTTAGTCGATGGTTGCTTCCTAGAGTCCAACAGAACCTACAATAGTTTAACACAGAAAAATCACTACAACAACGAACTAGACAAAAGTATCTGAATCACAATCACCGGGTTTCGTACAGAAATAGTCGAGTCAAGAAACTCAAAGAACACTCACAAAGAACAATAAAACTTTTGGAATTTTAGAGTGGGAAGTGATAAGATAATATGTGGAGTGGAATAAAAGGTGAAGGAATATTTATAGTTGAAAATTAAACTCATAATCAATTCTTTAATCAACGGACACTAATCCATCATCCATCCATCCAACGATTACTCTTGTTTGCCTTTTCATCATCCTTGCAAGTTACATCCAACAATAAATATTTTGTAGTTACAATAGCAATTAACACCATTTAATAATTACCTCATTCAATACATTAATGTTAATTATAACAATTAACAAAATTAATTTTCATTTGGATTAAAATTCACCTTAATTCACAATGAATTTGATGTGTATTTCATTTGGATTAATTTCTCCTTAATTCACATTTGAATTTGGTGTAAATTTCATTTGGATTAAATTTCACCATTAATTCACATTTGAATTTGATGTGAATTTCATTTGTCCAAATATCATTTTCATTTAAATAATGGAATTAGTTTAATTCCAACAGAAATAAGGTATAAAATAGAATTCTTTAAATGGCTAAAAGTTTAAAATAAAGACTGTAATGTGACAGGCATGTGAGACATAGTGCGAGAGCCATTTCTAACGTGTAACTAAGCACCGACCAAAAACAAAATCTCTAAAATGTGTTTGAACATGCATAATATTTTTTTTTCCTAATTTCTCGAGTGGTAAATTAGGTGGTGACTATAAAAAGTAAAAGTTAATCTAAATTGATATTTTTAAATTCACTCTAGTCAAGATTTCCATTATGGTTTCACGTCTTACTTAAGAGGAATGTGAGTTATGGGGCACGACTATCGAGTAAAGAAAATTCATTTTCGGGAAGGGTCAATTTTTTACGTTACAACTTTTGTGCTGACTCTGTCGGGGAGTAATGGATGTTTAACTTGAAATAAACTTTTGGCCATTTTTAAAAATAATATTTTACACTTGTAATGCCAAAAATGACCCTTCCCAGGAAGGGGTTTTCGTTACTCGATAGTCGCACCAATTCACCTTCTTCTCAAGTCTCGACGGAGACGATGAACCAAAATAGTAGGATTGACTAGAGTGCATTAAAACATTGATTTAGACTAGTTTTGACTTTTTTAGAGTCGCCACCTAATTTACTACTTAAGAAATTAGAAAAGAAAAATGTTTTGCGTGTTCAAACACATTTTAAAGATTCCGTTATTGATTCGGTGCTTGGTTACACATAAGAAAATGCTCATGCGCTATGTCTCAAGTGACTGTCACATTACAGTCTCTAATTTAAACTTTTGGTCATTTAAAATAATATTATTTTATACCTTATTTATTAATCCAAACATTGGTATGCATCTAAAGATAATTCAAGCCTAAACATGTGTCTAGTTTTGTATCATTTTGTTTTTAGGGCGTGTCTATATCATGGGTCCTAATTCTAAAAATAAAATGATGGTTCATGGAATATTTATTAAATAGAAGATCTCTTGGTGCAATGGTCCAAGGCGTTGACTGATGGGAGTGAGGCATTGAGTTAAAAATCTATGAAGCATCATTTTGATACCCTCTTTAATTTTTTTCAAAGAAGGCAGATTGGCCATATACACCCACCATAAATCTCTTGTGATTTCAGAATATAATTTTTGCTTCTCTATTACTTGGATCATTCCTAAGATTTTCAAGAATTGAAATCGCCCTTCTCACGCTTGAGTGGAGATATGCTCCCCAAACTCCCTGAGTTTATTCTCTAAAAGTCGAGTCATCCCCCCATTTCTTCAGTTTTTCTCCTTTTTCTATCCTCCCTTCTTTCTCATGAGAATCATTTTAAATAGGGGCTACTATGGGCTTGTCCTTGACAATCAATTACTGAAGATTAGATATTTATAAAGAGGACTCATGTCCTTTGTGTTTGGAGACATTTAGGATAGATAAAGGAGCGGGCGAAGATGAAAAGGGAAGGAGCGCATCTTCTACGTATTTCCCTTCTCTTTGCTTGATATTGCAAGAGCAATCGTCTAATCCTCCATTGTCCTTGTCTCGAGTCTTCGAAGGAATCGCCCAAAGAAGTATCTACCCTCAATCGTCGAAAAAAACAGTAGAGGGTCGCCCATCTCATTTCTTTCTCTTTGCCTTTATGTTTGTTCCTTTATGTTTGTTTCTTCAGGTCTAGGCCAAAAAAAGCTTAGGTCCGACCCCTTGTGAAGGGACCTATTTGGAAGATGGAGGTCTAGACAACTGTTATGTCTAGGGCCTTATTTGGTTTAAGGGGTTTGGGTAGTTGTCTAATTGCATTGGTCTCATTTGTCTTGAGGAATTTAATTCTTCTTCTTTAATCCGTAAAAAAAAATAACAATAATGAATATGTATAATTTTATTTTATAAAAGTGAGTCCAAGTTATAATTATAAATAGTGTAAAATGTGGGTATCTACAGAATGCCCCTCTTGGACGAAGTTTGGAAATTACGATCGAGTTTTAAAAAACGTATGTCAAGTTTGACAATATAAACACCACATTTGCAAATAACCTAATTTATAACCTTACTTAGACTCGTTTTTATTTATTTAGATAAAACCTAGCGATCACATGATCGATGATACCCTTATTAGTTGGTTGCCTTGTTGGGGGGTTCAGATCTTAAAAGATGTTCGTCTTGCTTCATCCGTGAAATATGGTAGGATTGACTTTTAACTCTGTCCAAGGTGTTGACTGGTGACTCAAGTGTCTTGTCCGGGCATTGATATCAAAACATTACGAAAAGTTGTACGAGGTTTTATATCATCCATCGGACTGATGAAAACTGTGTATTAATCTCAAGCTATTATGGTATGAAGACCAACTAAGTGAGATAGCCAAAAGGTTTTCATTATTCTGTTGATTGATTAACACGATGTATTGATCTCAAGCTTTTATGGTCCAAACACTAACTATGCGAGATAATTGAATAGTTTTGTGTTCTTGTGCGGGTGGACATCTTACACATACATTACTTTCATGCTATTATAGTCCATAAACCAGTTGCGTGAAATAACAAAGGGGGTTTTCATCGTCTTTCAAATCGGTGTGGAAAACCAAATAAATTAATCGTACGCAACTATAGTCTGTACACTAGTTATGTAGATATCTAGTGTATTGATGCCCTTCCACAAGTGGGCGACTACATCATATTAACCTCACGATCCTAGTCTCGAGTGCGTATCTAATTTGTCCAAGTGTACGTGTCTAATTAGTCCGAGTTACGTGACAAAATTCATGAGATAGCTAGAGGTTTGTATCAACTTGGTAGATTGATGTCTGAACAATTTTACTGACTTTGTGATTGAGTAGTTCGGGGAGCCAAGTGCCTGATCACATAAGGGTGGTTTGAGTTGCGTCATTTGCACAATGAACGACTTACTACTTAAAATGTGCAACTACTTCAATGCCTCGGTGGGACGCTTCTATACAAAGACATCTTACGATGCTTGTTTGGTGTACAAATCTCACAAATGCCTAGAAATAGAGAACCCGAAGGGTATAATCCTAATAAGATTGTCTCAAATCATTTTGTTTTGGAATTTTTTAATTTTTGGGTCGTGAACACTTTTGGTTTTTTATTTTTGAAAAAACATTTTTCATCATGATTTTAGTTTCTCTTTTTGTTTGAAGACTTCGATGTTTCGTTTATTTATTTATTTTATTTTTTGGAAATTGCCATTAGTGCGTGACATAGAGATTTTCCTTTTTTTAGACTTTGACTCCTCATTTCTTTTGGAAAATGGCTCTATTTAATGACTTGAGGGCTTTTTTATTTCTTTTCATTTTTGGAAAAGTACTCATCTAAGGGATTTTTTCACTCTTTATATATATATATATTGGAAAATGTCTTGTCTAGGATTTTCACCTCTTTTGTTTTTTTGCGAGTTAAGGCGTGTATTGATCTCTCAGTTTAGAACGAATCCTAGATAAAAATTGTTTGGAGTCTCACTTCGAGTGTCGCTTTTGGATTGTCTTAAAAGGAGGCCGACTTTCCTTGTCTTTTCGTTCAACGTGAAGGCCATCAAAATGCACTCGAATCTGTGTTCTCGCGATTATTTGAAAAAAATATATTTTTTATGAAAGGGAATTTAATTGCCCAAACATCATTTATGACGTCTTAAATCAAGTTTTAGCTTTGCACTACGTGCTTTGAAATTTCGTCTCATTTCCTTTATTAAATATTATTTTATTGAAGAGATTATTCGTCATTCTTGGCTTCAGAGAGCTCTCTTATTGTACTTAGGGTACTATTTGCCAAATCGGAAAACTCGTGTTATTTTTAAATAAATCAAGACGAGAGTTTCAATAACATCGAGTGGTGATTTCAATGTGTTATCCATTTTGAGTATTATTATATTTTTTTATGCTGACCCGATATATCTAATAGAATCGGTACACATATGCTCTTGCTTTTAACAATCAGGACGAGAGCCTGTGAGCACTACGTGGTAATTTCAAAATCTCAACCATGAGGGGAGATTTTTTTTTCTTTCCTTTATTAGCAATATGAGTATATCTGACAGAATCGATACACTCATGTTCTTGCTTTTAGGCAATAAAGACAAGAGTCTAGATGAACACGCAATGTTGATTTTAATGTCTCAACATTGAAGACTACTTTGACTCATTTATTATTATTTATTTATTTCAAGTCTAGAGTTTCGAGTCATCTCTCATTTTTTGAAACATTTTTTCTTTTCTTTTAGAAAGCGGAACAATGTTATTTATTTACGTGATTTGATATTAGACTTCAATTTTTTCCATGAGCTTCCCTTTTTTACTTTTTTTCTTTTTTTTAGAATTAGCCACGAGTACACGAAACGATGCAATCCGATATATTTTTGCTCGAACTATCTATGAATTATCGAGTCAAGACATGATACGACACATATGAGAATGAATTTCGACACGACGCAAATTGCACGAGTTGAATAATGGACTAGAACCAGCCAGCCATACAACCGGTTCAGTTATGATTATAAAAGATAAATTGGGTGGGTTTGATTCGGATAAACGCGAATAAATCGTTATTCCTTTATAAGTTGTTACATTAGTTTTGATGAATAAGTTGACGCTTATTAATAAAATTAAATATACTTAGACGTTTAGCGAATAAGTTAGATACTTTATAGTAAATAAGAAGGTTAAAATTAACTGATCAAACGTATTGAAACGCATAGTTAACAATTCAAAAAATTTATCAAAACAACCTATTAGTGAATAAATTGAATCAAACTAGCCATCCTACTTACACCATTTTCTTCTTGAATTAAAGTTAGGAGTAATAAATAATAAATATAGCAGTGAAATAAATCATTACAATAAAGAGTTGACACAACATTTAAAATGTGAAAAATCTTCTCAAATCAAAGACTAAACCAAACAAAATACTGAAATTGGACATAAATTTCTAAAAATGCAAAACCAAACTTAGAGAACTTGAAATCTTAGTAGGTTTTTGACCCACAAAAATAAAATCTAAAAAGACTCATTTCCTACAAGCCTTCATACATATGCCCTAAAATGATCATGTTCAACTTTGGGCCTTCCTTTGTCACTAAAGTCATTCAAAGCAAACCATACATGATTCATTCACATAAACCTAGTTAGGTCAGATTTAACAACTCAATCGATTGACTTATCAATAACTAATGTTTTGACATCACTTATGCAAAAAAAAAAAATCACTTGTGTACCTTTGCAACACTTTGCTGACTATGATAATCTAGGGAACATCAATCTACAAACAATTTTTTACGCCTCTTTACGATAGTCTAGACATCGAATTGTCGATTATTCTAAAAAACGCTGAATTAGTTTTGACATTACCCCACACAAACTCAATTTGTAAAAAAAAAAGTCAAACATAAACTAGTGGCAATTAACATGACGAAGATAAAAAGTGAAAAGTAAAAGTGCATACATTCCTATCCAAAAGAAAAAAAAAAGGAAATTGGACTAGAAGCTTGGGCTTATCCTCCAATGCTATTGCTTTTTGATCCTTCTATTTTTAATTTTATAATCTAAATGTCCTTAGGCCCATTTAAGTAACTAGGGTTTGTGAGAGCTCAAGCTCTATAAGCATAGATGACCATGGAAGTAAGAAAAAATACAAATCCAATAAGAGATAGGGGTTAAATGCAAGCTTTGATAAATAAATTCAATTTCTTGTGGACCTGAGTACTTTTGTTAACTTTTAGTTAAATTATTGAGCCTTCACGAGGTTTGGCGACAAAATCCCTTGGATAAGATGAATATTCTTTTCTTTTTTTTAGTTTCACAATCACATCAAGATGTTAATTGTACATGTTTTTATTGATGATATAATTCCCTACAGCATTTATTATAGATTAATGAATTATGCTTATTAAAATAAAGTTTCTAGTATGAAAATGATACTAAATATGTATTAGTATTTATATAATATAATCCAATAACCAAGTGAAAATAATATTGTCTACAAAACAAAAAAAATTAAACTTTTATTAAAATCGTTTAAGTTAGAGTGAGAGTTAAGCATATTGTTGAGGGTCGTTTTAACTTCTAAAAATATTTTGATAACATATTATTTAGGGTTGACAATTTTTGACCCGATGCAAAAATACGATCCGAACTTAACAAAAAAAAATCATGCTTGGGTCATTTAATTTTGAGTTCGAGTCGAAATCAGATTGACTCGTTTAACCTGATTAATAAATATATTGTCGATTTGATATAACTCAAAATAGACATGTGAACTCGTAATAATTTTTTTCTGCTTACTCACTCTTACTAACTCAGTTCATAAGGGGATCTACGTTAGGACTTTTTAACCACCTAAAAAATAAGCTAAAATGTGACATGCCCCTAATTTTCTATTTTTTTTTTAAATTTAATTTACTATTTTTTTTTTATTTTTTTTTTAAAAAATGAAAAAATCCATGTTTATCCAATTGTTTCATTCATTATTATTTTTTTTTTATCTTCTTTAAACTCACTTTAAATTATTTTCAAGCTCACACCAACTCTAATTCATGGATTCGTTCCTAACCGTCCCAAAAATTCAGTTTCACTTCCTTTTTGGAATTGGCCTTCCATCCCATGACTCCCTCCCCCTCTCCTTCTCATATCTTGCAGCGTTGCTACTAATTATACCTCATTAGTCTATCATCGGGGTCGTTTGTCGTTTGTAGCCGTTAACGTCACTAGAATCACATTTATTTTTTTCTACTCAGTTTGTAAATGAGGTTGTGATTTAACTTTATTATTTTTTTTAATATCATTTTAATCTAAAATAAAAAAAATATGATATTAATTATATCAAATTGATTTCAGTTGAGTCGGGTCAATCGGGTCAGGTTCGGATCAACTACAAATAAAAAAAACAGTTTCAAATTAAATATTTTAACTCGAATTATTAAATATTTTAGGTTCAGGTTTCAAATATGACCTGACCAAGCTAATATTATCCAATAATTATAGGTAAATTATTTATATATTAATTGAATATAATATATATTTTAGTAATAAGGTGAAAAACAATATGTAACCGTAGTAAATAACATTGCTTATGAATAATTACAAATAGACAATTGATGGTAATTAACTATTAACAAAATGTATTATATATAAATATATAGTTTAAACTATTAAAAGTCAGCTAAACATGAACTTTAAGTACTCTTTCAACAAAAATATGTATAAAAATCAAATGTTAAGAAATAGGCATGATAATGGAGTGGGAGTCATCAAGAAAGGAACAATCTTGAGCATGCGCAAACAGTATGTCAATATCATGTCCATAATTAAATAATTAAATAATTAATACCCTTTTCTCTATTTGAATTGATTTATTTGAATTGATTGGCCTATGAGAACCAACAAACGACATTAATTAATAAGACCATATATATTAGAGAAAAAGAGAGAATGACCTAACAAATTGTTTAGCTTCAATTATTAAATTATATGTTGTTTATAGCTTCAATATTATTGTTTTATGATACTAACCCAATAAAGTTTAAATGCTTAAGTATTATATAGTTAGGTCTTTTTCGGAATGAGATTATTTAAATAATTTATTGAACTATTTAAAGATTTTTTTTTGTTGGAATTGAGATTATGAAAAAAATTGAGTTATTTTATGTAAAATATTTTAAACTTATTAATAATTTATTAAAAAATATTTTAAATGATATAATTAATTAGTAAAATAAATAATATTTAAATAACTCAATCAAAAAACAAAATTCAAATTACATGAATTCAGTTGGAGTCAACTCATATATAGTAGTGATTCTAGTGAATGTGCAGCCTATATATATATATATATATATTAGGTTAAATTAAACTAAAAATAATGATAGAAATAGTTGATGATCGCAGATGAGGTAATTGTACAGGTTTTAGAAGTCAACTCTACTGCTATAATATTATATTTTTTAAATAAAGTGTTTTATAATCATTATTAAGAAGTCATTGATAAATTCTACTAATTAACTATACATGACATTCACTAGCCATTCTTGAAAATACTAAACTATGAACTACTTTATCTTTGTAAAAAGATTAAATCAAATTTTAAACAATATTTCAGCGATTTCCACCTCTTCAATTTTATAGGCTTACGATAAATAAAATAGTCTATGAACTTTTGATTAGAGTTAAAGATTTTCTATCCAACGAGATAGTTTAGATAGTTATGAATGTCGGATGACGCCGACGAGATAATTTAGATATTTGTGAACCTGTCAGATGACGTCGACGCTGTTTCATTCATATAGAATTATCGTATTAAAGTAACTTTTACGCCCAAAATTGAATTCTGGTATCTTTCTGGACCAAACTATCCGACGATTGGAGACAAGTCTTACATCCGCAGTCAAAGAATGAACCAAACCAAATGAATGATTAACTTTTAAAAGGCATAAAAATGAATAATAGAAATAATTCAATGTACCATTTCTGAATATATCTAATAATCAATAGCAAAGAAACCTTTTGAATTAACTTAAGTGAGAATGAAAGTTATAATTTGAGGTCTAATGCTATCTTCTCTCATTAAAAAAAGAATAAATAAATACATAACTTTAAATTTAAGAGATATCTCGTACAAAAATATTCCACAAAACTAAACAAGTTTCATCAAATGAAATTTTTTATTAATTGAAAGTTAAAAGGCAATTTGGATATTCCAGAAAACTTTATATTATAATTTTGTCTACACCCTTCTATAGTCAAATCTAAGATTGGACTAATTTTTCTTTGCATCATATGCTGTGTTTGAATTTTTTGCTAGGACTTTTTTTGCCCTATTTATGTAATTTCTTAAAGTTTGTTCAATTATATATATAATTTGAGTTTATTTTAAAGAGAAATTAACATTATTACATATACATGACATTCACTTCAAAAACTTTAAGACGTAATTAATAAGAATAAATTTAATATTTTTATTAAACAATACTATTTTCTCTTGAACTACTCTGGTTAGTTATTCAACGAATAAATATTTTAAAAAAATTACAAATTATCGTATGGACAGATTGAAAGCAATTAATTAATTATGTTATTTATGTTTGTTTACAAGGAAAATATATTATGATATATAAACTTTATGATCAATTCCTTCTTCAAACGTTTTATAAACCTTTTTTTTTGGGTATATTGGAGTTTGGTATATCTTTGTTTTTTTTGTATGTCCAACTTGTCATATATAATATATTGCACTTTCCCTTGGTATTTTATTTGTGCTTCAATATTACCTTATAAAATGTGGTCCATTGTTGTGTAGATGTCCATAGATTAAGTTTTAAAAAAAGGAAGCAAAAAGTTCAACCAACATTTTGCCTGTCATTGATCATGCTTTTTTCTTTATGCTTTACAAATGAATCATGTGAGGATGATGACAGTCCAACTACAATAGGTTCTTTAAATTTCAGTATCTTAACAATACAATAATAAAACCAATTAAAAAAATTCAAATAAAAACAAATGAATGAAAACAAATAACATATAGTAAAATCTACAAACCAACGTAGTCTAAACTAGCTTGCAAAAGGGTTCAAGGAAACACGACATCCCTTCGGCGTGAAAATGACACGTTTCTTTATTCTTGATGTCAATATCAAAAGTCGTCGTTTCAAATTTTGTAATCAAATAACTTAATCACAATTATAGTGGGGGACCAATAATTGAATTGATTTTGAATAACATTTCATGTCTTAAACACAATTAAAAGAGAATAAAAACTAATTAGGAATGATTAATTATTTTTGGGGTATCTATATTTGTATAAATACATTTTTTTTTCTTACTAAAATTTAAATTATCGAATTATATGTATTTCCAATTATCATTGTTGTGAGTTTTTGTTTATTTAATTTTGTTAAGATCTTCTTAATTTACCGTGTTGGTTTATAATCGAATGTGAAATTGTATTTTGAGTGGAATTCTATAAAGAAAATCTTCATTAACTAATCCCAAATTAATTTTAAAAAAAAGAAGCAAATCTCCATTAAACAATCCCAAATTAAAATTAGTAAATGGCCAAACAAGTGGTTAATTTTTTTAATCTTAGTGACAAATTTGATATTGTACTAACTTCAAGTGGCTATTTTAACTTTTGTGATAAAATATGTCAACGGCCAACTAATATTTCTCCAACCTTCATTAATTAATTGAAAAATAAACGGTTTTAAAAGAAGAATGACGATATTTTTTCTTCATTAATTAATAAAAGAAGAAAAGTACGATTGATTAAATATTTATATTTATATTAATAGAATGATGATAATTAGTTAACATTGACCATTAGCTACCAATAAAATCCTAGTTTGGTTCTACTGTAATATTTGTCTAGTTTTCTTCTTATTTTTCCTTTTTTTTAATAAATAAATCATTTAAGCATGCTCGTTTGGTTGGGGCTCCCTGTCGACCTCTAATAAATGTATTTAGATTGTTTTTGCTTCTTTAAACTTGATTTTATTAGTTTTTGTTAAGAGGATGAATGGAAATATCGAATTATACAGTTTATTAGTTTTCCGAATCCCATAGTTATAGTTATATGGTGTTGAGTTGTTTATATATATATTTTTTTGTAACTATAAGGTTGTTGGTAAAGTAATATTAGATTGCTTATAATAAATTATATCATATGTATATTGAATTATTTTTAGAACTTTTATCATTTAATTATTATTTTCAAAATTTGTAGATTATTGGAGAGTTATTTCAATTTTAGATTTAGTCCTCTTATTTACTTCTTTTATTTTTATGTATAATTATTATTATATTTCTCAAATTATTTGAAGATATCAATTAATTTTTTTTTCTTAATATAAAATTTTATCAATCTTCTTTCTCTTGGTATAATTTAAATTTTTAACCGATGTTTATTAATCTTTCATCAACAAATCAATAATCTTTATACCCCACTAAGTAATACTAAATGTTTGCATTTGACTCACGTTGTCTATAGGGTTATTTTATTTTCATTAAAAAAAAGTTTGTTATATTTTGTTTCTCGTAGTCAGGAAACGAATGTGCCGTTTGTGATCATTTTTTTCACCATTCTTGGTGTTTCGGTGCTTTTCATTCTGTAAACACTTAATCATGTGCAATTTTTGGCATATATTCAAGTTTTGTGGTTCTGGTAGATTCTCGCAATCGAACCGTTGTCACTCTACGTATTGTTTTTGACCCAACTATGCGAACCATTTGAAATCGTCCCTTGTTCACGTTTCTCTCCAATGTCCAACTGGTTTTTCATGTTGAACCAAATTCTATTTGGAAAGTTTGGCATCTATATCATGTCTACCCAACTTGAGGGGAACATAATTTCCTTTTTCTTGTCCATAGGATCGAAATGCGCCTAGGCCTTCAATGTTAAAGTTGTTTTTTTTAACTTAAGCATGCTTGGTACATAATTTTGTACTTACAAAAATTAGAAATAGAATAAATTGTGATGTTTTTTTTCATGGATTATGGATTTGATACTAAGAATCTATTCCTCTCTAAATTGAGATGAACAAATCTCTATGTAAGATATGTCTTGAAGAGCCAGAAGTTAGTGATGTCCATTTTCTCTATCTTAATGTGTATTTTCTCTTCTATAAAATTAATTTTATCTCTTATAATTATATTTAAATTTTTATATATATATACATTATAATTATATTACTCATTTTCTTATAATTAAAATAATAATAATTTTTTAAATTTATTTATTAAAAAAATATTTTAATTTTTTAAATAATAACAAGGAACTATTTAAAATAAAAATTAATAGAATAAAATTTTAATAATAATTACAATAATTAATAATAATATAGTCATTTTTATATAATTAATTTTAAATATTTTATATGATAATAAATTAATTAAAATATAAAAACTTAAAATTAAAATAAAAAATATAGCAATAATTTTATATAAAATATTATAAAAGTTAAATATTAATAAAAATTGTTATTAAAAAAATATACCATATGTAAAACGTTATATTTAACCTAAATGTGTTTAATTATGATCGATAATTTTGTATTTATAAATCGGTAAAATATTTGAATCATTCAACTCTTTTAGTTATATGTATTTTTTTATGTGAAAAAATGTAATTAGTATAATGAGATATATTAGGGTTTATATTTTATTAAATTATAACATAATTAAATATTTTGAAGAATGTATGCAGTAAAAAATAATCATATTTTATATTTTTAATTAAATAAATATAATAAAAAATAATATTAAGATATTCTTAACTAAATACTCCACCTCTATTAATAATATCTCATTTCCTAAGTTTATAAATCATATTATTAATCAAATAAAGCAGGCGTACTATAATAGATGAATCAACAAATAAGAACTGGTCATTTTAATCCAATTATATTACATCAAATCACAATATCTCCATTGTTCATCTAAACCGTAAAGAAATACATAAACTATAATTATCAAATCATTTCAATACAACTAATCTACAAGGAATTTTTTTTATATTATATTTATCTACTTTCTAAAGTTGGGTCAGTCTAGCTTTCAAATGGATTAATTGCCTATGAACTTATGCTAAATATAATTTTTGGAAGGATAGGCCATGATGCAGCTGCTATTCAACTTTTACCTCATATAACAATTTATAAATTATGTTGTTGGGCTATTGAGTAGTTCTTTAATTAAAATGATCTTATTACTTGGAAGGTGAAGCTCGATGTTTCAATAATTCGATTTTCTTTTAGTTTGTTTGCAATGCAATTGTAAGACTCTGATGTTATTAATACTAACCGGAATTTAGTTGGTTACACCAATGGAGTTATTAACAACTAAATCCGCAATTGATATTAATTTGTTGTTGCATTGATCATTATTTTACTAGTGTAGGCATAAGTAGATATCTTTTATATATATAAATATATATATATATATATATATATATATATATATATTGAAAATGATAGATTTTAAATTTATGTATAAATTAAATAGATAAATGTATGAGTTTTAATATCATATGACATATATCTTCTTATTTAAGTATCTTTATTTGAAAATACATTGATGTTTTTTTTATTCAAAATCAACCAATCTTTAAAAATGTTAATAAAAAGTATTTCTACATTTTCCCAGCAATATCATCTTAAAAAATTAAATGAGAAAAATAAAATTGTCATTTAATAACATGCTTTAACTTTTAATCTTTTGTATTATTTAAACAAAATAAATAAATTTCCAAAAAAACACCTCTTCATACAAAGTTATAATAAACTGTTTTATTCATTTTCTATCCTAGCCGGCAACAAGCGAGGAATATTCTCACCATAAGGTTCTGGGTTCAAGCCTGTCAGACGGTAAATTCTTTGCGGGTTACATGTTTAATCCGTTGTCTCATTTTTTTGTTTGGGGCTATATATTTAATCAATTGTTCCATTTTTATTTTATTTTTTTATAATAAATTATTTTAATATTATTAGAGTTAAATATATATATAATCATATTGATTAGGCACATAAAAAAGATGGTAGCAGTCTTTACTTCTATTATACAAGTGAATAATTTATAATTGATTATTTGGTAATATAATTAATATTTTAAAATTAAATTTGAAAAAACTACTAATTATAATAAATTAACTTGACAAATAAATAAATAAATCACATACTTTTAAAATAATTATTTACATGTTTCTTATTTTTCACATTTTAAAATATTTTAATTTATTATTAGAAACAAAACCATTTGAAATTGACCCTTAGCAAAGAAGGGTTGGTTTGAACAACCAAACAATTAGTCTTAAGCCCTGTTTGGGGAACACTTTCCAAACAATATACATTTCTCTTGTATTCATTAATATTTAAAAGAAAACAATTAGTTCTATAACAATGAAATTAAGTTCAACCTTTGTTGCAAAATGTCACAGTTCCATTAACTTTTAATCTGGAATGGTTATGCTGAAATCAAACAAGCCCTTATATATAAAGGTGAAACCTAACCGCCTTTACTCAAATATTTACTATGTGCCGTCTACCAACCATTAAGCCTTTTTTACAAGTGTTTGTTGGTATCAAATAATAATTTCTTTAATTTTTTATTTTATTTTAATGGTGAGTTTATAAATTAATAATTTAATTTTATAATCAGTAGATTTATACCATTTTGTTGTTGTTAATTTTACTAACATTTTATGATTTTTTTAATCCAAATGTAGATAGATTATTATTTTTAAATAATTCACCCTCTCATAAATATTAATTTTAATATTTTTTACTTAAAATTATATATTATGTGAAACAAGCTTCGGTTTTAGGCAAAACAAGAAGCGCAGCTGGTAAATGGTATTTTGAACTTTTTTTTGTTTTGTTTTTGTTTTTGTTCTTTAATAATATTGGGTTTTGATTTAAAAGAAATTATTTATTATATTACCTGTTATTTTATTATTAAATTACTTGATATATAAATTAAAATATTTTTTACTTTATTTTATTAAATATATTTTTAATTAAAAAATTAAAAATATTTTAATAATAATTAATAAAGAATTTCTAAATAACAGATATTTTTTTTTATCAAATTACTTTTTCATAGTCAAACAAACTCACATTTTTTATTATTAAACAAATATATATATATATTTTTTAAAAGTATTTTAGTAAATTTACATGAATAAATCACATTTTATTTTTAAAAATAAATATAATGTGAATAGCTTCCTGTTTCATTTATGCAAAACAAGAAGCGCAAACTGGTAAGTGGTATTGTTAATTGTTTTGTTCTTTAATAATATTGTGTTTTGATTTAAAAAAAAAGAAACTTATTTATTAAATTACTTAATTTATAAATTAATTTAGTTTTGGAAAATCCCTTTTTTTCAAAATATCCTCATAATCAAGAAAAGCAAAAAAATCTGAGTAGATTTGGAAGAAAATTGTTTTAATTTAATTTAAAGCTATTTTTATAAAAATATATTAATAATTAATAAGTAGGGATAGAAACGTAAATAGCAAAATATGATGAAAATAAAAAAATAAAATAAAAGCGACGGCGATCTCGAAGTTCCTCTTCTTCTCTTATTTCCCCCCTATAAATATCTCCGCCTAACCATCGTTAGTCTTCACCTACTCTCTCTCTTTCTTCACAAGTAATTCGTCTTTCTTTCGCAATCGTTTCTAAGCAGCCATGTCTTGCTACAAGGGAAAGTACTACGGTATGGATCTTCCTTTTCATTACTGTTCTATGCATTTCTGTTCTTAGATCCTTGTGATTTCGTCTTCATTTCGTACAGATCTGATTGATTGATGAAGTTTTTCGACTTTCATTTGTTAATAGTTCGTTAGATTCGACGTTTTATTGCTTGATATGTACAAGATCTAACTGAACTAGATCCATAATCCATTCGTTTCTCTATCTGAGGCTTTTCGATTTCATTTTCTTCTCAAATTGATAGATCTGAACGGTTTAGATTGAAGTTTGATGTGTATGATTTCAGTTTTCGATTTCATTTTGTTAATCGAGTAGTTTCTGATTGACGTTGAAGATATGACTTCCGATTGAAGTTGTTTCTGAACTGTTTATATCAGGATTTTGATTGAAGTTTAATGTATATGATTTCAGTCTTCTATTTCATTTTGTTAATCGATTAGTTTATGATTTACATTGAAGATAGAACTTCCGATTGAAATTGTTTCTAATCGAGTTGTTTCTAATCGAGTAGTTTCTAATCGAGTTGTTTCTAATCGAGTTGTTTCTAATCGAGTTGTTTCTAATCGAGTTGTTTCTAATCGAGTTGTTTCTAATCGACTTGATTCTAATCGAGTTGTTTCTAATCGACTTGATTCTAATCGACTTGATTCTAATCGACTTGATTCTAATCGACTTGATTCTAATCGACTTGATTCTAATCGACTTGATTCTAATCGACTTGATTCTAATCGACTTGTTTCTAATCGACTTGTTTCTAATCGACTTGTTTCTAATCGACTTGTTTCTAATCGACTTGTTTCTAATCGACTTGTTTCTAATCGACTTGTTTCTAATCGACTTGTTTCTGATTGACATTGAAGTCTAATAGTCTTTATCTAATCGAGTAGTTTCTGATTGACATTGAAGTTGATTAGTCTTTATCTATGACTGTGTGGTAACGAATGACTGTAATCAGATTGTTCAGAATTGATTTCAGATCTAACTGTTTGGATACATTAGATGAAATTTCATTACTCTACTATCTTTTCTGAATCTAATATAATGTTTTGGACTCTACAGATGAGCTTATCGCCAATGCTAAGTACATTGGTACACCTGGAAAAGGTATCTTGGCCGCCGATGAATCCACCGGTACCATTGGAAAGCGGTTCGCCAGCATCAATGTAGAGAATGTCGAATCCAACAGACAAGTTTTCCGTGAACTCCTCTTCACCGCTCCAGGTGCTCTCCAATACCTAAGCGGAGTCATCCTCTTCGAAGAAACTCTCTACCAGAAAACCGCTGCTGGTATTACACTCTTTTGTTTATGAATCTATGATACTATAGACATGCAATTCATTTCCCTAACGTTACTGTAATTAACTTTATTCAGGCAAGCCTTTCGTGGATGTCCTAAAGGAAGGTGGAGTCCTCCCTGGAATCAAAGTCGACAAGGGCACAGTCGATCTAGCCGGAACCAATGGTGAAACCACCACCCAAGGTTTAGACGGCCTAGCCCAACGTTGCGAGAAGTACTATGCTGCCGGTGCTCGTTTCGCCAAATGGCGTGCAGTCCTCAAGATCGGCGCAACCGAGCCATCCCAGCTATCGATCAACGAAAACGCCAACGGTCTAGCCCGTTACGCCATCATCTGCCAAGAGAACGGTCTAGTCCCAATTGTTGAACCTGAAATCCTAGTCGACGGTTCCCACACCATCGACCAGTGCGCAGACATAACCGAGAGAGTCCTAGCTGCTTGCTACAAGGCCTTGAGCGACCACCATGTCTGCCTTGAAGGTACTCTGTTGAAGCCGAACATGGTTACACCTGGTTCGGACTCTGCCAAGGTTGCACCTGAGGTTGTTGCTGAGTACACCGTGAGGGCTTTGCAGAGGACCATGCCCGCTGCTGTCCCTGCTGTGGTGTTCTTGTCTGGTGGACAGAGTGAAGAGGAGGCGACTTTGAACCTGAATGCGATGAACAAGTTGAAGGCGAATAAGCCATGGACTTTGACGTTTTCTTTTGGAAGGGCACTTCAGCAGAGTACCCTTAAGGCTTGGGCTGGGAAAGAGGAGAACATTCCTAAGGCTCAAGCTGCTTTGTTGGCTAGGTGTAAGGCGAACTCTGAGGCTACTCTTGGAACTTATCTTGGAGGTGGTTCTCTTAGCGAAGGAACTTCTGAAAGTCTTCACGTTAAGAACTACACCTATTGAGGAAAAAGGGAAGTGTTATGCTTGTCGTTTTTGATGTTTTACGTCTTTTACGACTTCTTTGGATTATTTCTGGTTATGTTTTAAGACTTTAAAAGGTCATTTGGAGGTTTTTGTTTTTAAGGTTATGATGTTATGAGGCAGTTGAAGAGAATAAGTGAACTTTGTTGGTTTTTGGATTAAATCTTGCTTTTCTTAATGTTTTTATTTAGAGGTATAATATGCTTATTTTGGGTGAAAATTGTTTTTTTGGGGTTTTATTGCAATTAATTTGGTTATTTTCATTTCATTTTTCAACTTAAATAATTGGTCATGGAGATAGTTTAATGCTCAAACTCAATGTTTAGTAAGATTTAGGTTCCCCAATTGAATTTAGATTTTCTAGACTTGTCACAATTCACAATCATTCAAATTTAACTTCATTGTAAAATTCCAGATTTGTTTTGACTACCATCAATTCATTATTTTTCTTACTCAATTATTACACACAAATTATTTTTTTCCCACATTTTGTACACTTTTATTTTCACTACATAAAAAAAAACTTCTTTCATTTTCATGAGAGCCTTTTTGGCGGTTCCAGTCCGAAAAATCTAGAAAATTTTTTTTTATTATTTTTCTCATAAATAATCAGTTTTTTATTAATAATTTATAAAACACTAATCTTTAAAAAATAGACAATTTTAGTTTTAATTTAAAAAAAACAATATTTAATAGGTTAATGGGCCTGCTTGGGAATCGGACTAGATGGGCTCAGAACAACAGGATGCTAAAACCTTAGCTAGGTCAAACCGTTATATTAGCTAGTATACTCAAATATAAAACCTATTCTAAAAATGGTTTGAAATTATATTTTGTTTAATTAATAATAAATTGATTAAAATATCAAAAATGAACTATTAAATGTTTATGATTAAATCCAATTTTTATTTTATTGAACAAATATACCAAATATTTGATATATTCTATCACCAAATATTAATTTAAATTTAGTGAAAACTCAATTATATCTCATATAAAATCATCCCTAATACTCATGATTCATTATTGGTATCCCCTTATTCCTTTCTTAAAAATTGACTATTGAACAAATTCTATTTGAATCAAGTTGAACTAAGAAACAATTGATAGAGAGTGAAATGAAAAAAATATTTGATAAACTTTCATTTCTCTTATTCATCTATTTTTTATGCTATTTTTTAATTAAAGAGAATTTACATGATATCCCATACATATATGCCTCTACTTCCATCGACTTATTCATCTATTTATAGATAGTACACAAATCTCATATATGCATTTTAAATTCCTAATTTTCAGTTAGTCTAAAACTTTAAGCATTTAAGTAGTGAGTTACAAGTTGAGTTTTCGAAAAGAGAACATCTAGAGTTTCGATTACAAGAACAAACAAATATGATTCAGTAGTAAACACTTGAGACACAAATACAATTGAAAAAATAAAGAGAATAATTTCAGAACCAACTAGCGGCGTTTATGGCGAGATATCTTTCACCTCCACTTCCGGATCAATCTGGTATATGAGATATTATTTAAAACTAAATTTTATCTTTTAAAAAACTTTGACAGGTATATGATGAATTTTTGGATGAATTTGGATTTTAGTTTATTGGTATATGAAATTTAGTATATTTTTGTTATAATTCTTGTATGATTTCTGAAATTGTTTTGGTTTAAATAGGTAATAATCGGTTTACAACCATTTTTTTTTAAAAAAAATTCATTATTACCAAGAGCAATAGACGTCTGCTCTCGGTAATTATTTAAGAGTATCAACGAGAGCTAAAGAAAGGCTCTCGGTAATTATTCCCTCTTCTAGCTATCAACAACAAGAGGTGAATATCCCCAGTCTCCTTGAGTGGTCATGAGTTCAATTCTGTCAGGTGACAAGTTTTGCACCTACTTAAATGATTAAGTGTATTTGTGGTTTATGTGCGTGACCATATTTGTTTTTCCCCAAAAGGCTTTCGGTAATTATTTAAGATTATCACCGAGAGGATTGACTATGCTCTCGGTAAAAGAATTGAATTATCGTCGAGAGCACTCATTGCTCTCGGTAATAATATTATCTCCGAGGGCTGTAAATGCTCTCGGTGTTACTAATTTTTTCTTCACCGACAATTGAATTACCGACACCTTCCGAGAGCATTTGCTGCATTTAGTGAAAATTATCACCAAGGGAAAATACACTTTCATCGAGAGTTTTTGCCCTCGTTAAAATTCAATTTTTTTTACCTGTGTCTTCTCTAAGGTCGACCCTAGGATAAGACAACTCATACAGTTGCATAGACCCCTTTTATAGGGTCCCAATTTTTCATATAATACTATTATTAATTATATATTATATTATTAATCTTATTATTTTTTTCTTTTTTAATATTAAATATATATTATACCGAATATATATAACTTTTTTTTAATTTTTTTTTTTATTCTAATATATTACTTATTTTATATTATATATAAATATTAATCATAAAATTTATAATTATTAACTATTTCTTTTTTAAAAAACTACCAAATTTTAATTTGCATTGTCCCAAACTCTTGAGATCTTAACCGGTACTCATTAACTGTTCTAGCAATACTTAACTGCCAATTAATTGTTATAAACAAAATATTTAACTATTTATAAATTATAAATAAAAAAAATTATATTCAAACAATTATTTCTTGAACTATCCAACTATATGCCAACAAAGTAAAATTATATGACCTAAAACAATATGAGCCCTCTAATTCAATAATGCAATCCAAAGTGTTTTTTGTTCTGGAACTAGTGTTTAATTCCCCATAAATTGAGATTTTAAATAATTTCAGCATCTAGACATCATCTATGAAAATTTCTTAGTTTATATAGTAAAAACTCAGTGACAACTTAGATATATAGTAATGGAAGTTAGCTTAATAATATGAATTTCAGGCTTAACTGGCCTTAAAAAAAAAGGCCAATTAATGTAACTGATTGACACACTTTAATTTACTAAAATTATTAAAAATTTGGCTAATTTAATAGGTCTTTTTTTTAAGGGAAATATTAATCCATATGCAAAGAGCCAAGAAAAAACAAGTTACGATTAAGATTTCACAAGTGCACAAGATAAATAAAAACATCATAAATAAAAAGTAAAATAAAAGGTAATACAAACGTAAAGATCATCACAAATCATGATGTCCTTTGCTAATTTTGTATGTAGACTTCTTTTGTCATATAAACTAGATGGCTGAAAGTCATATCCTTAATCTCCAATTTAAAAAGATTGCAACATATAAAGATATAGAAGATACTAAATATTTTTTTTAAGCTTAAACTTTTATTATTGCTCTACATAGATTCAAGGTTAGATTCAAGGTTGACGCTAGGGCTGCAAATGATTTAAGCTGAGTTGGCTCAACTTAGTATATATTAGTTCGGCTCGAATGGGTTTATAAATTTGATCGAGTTCAAGCTCGACTCGACTATTTACCTATAAGTTCGGTTCGATTCAAAAAACTTGAACAAAAATTAAATTCTCAAACTCGAGCATAAGTTGGTAGTCGAGCTTAAATAAGCTTCGTAATAACAATTATCAAAGAGAATAATCCATTTTCGGCACGAAAAAGATGATTGAATAACTTGAGTTTATTAATTTCGAAATAAATATCATGAAGAAATGTAGTGAGAAAACCAAAAAAAGTGCTTGCGATTAAGTGAGAAAAATGATAAAAAAGTAGTGATTGTGAATAAGTGAGACAGTGAAGAAGTGTATGATAGGTTTGTAAGAATATATTATATTATGGTTTTATTTTGATTTTTAGGCAATTTAATATAATTATGTGTGCTTGATCTTGAAAAGAAAGAGAATAAAAAATATTATTTAAAATTTCAATAGTAAAATAAAAAATATATTATAAATTATCGGTCTAAAAAAAAAGTTCGACAAACCACCGTGCAAATATTATATAAGCTCGAATATTTAAAAATCAAGTTGAAGTCGAAATTTGAACTAGCGGTTTGATTCATTAGCTGCGAACTTAATACTATCACTTATTTAAACTAGCATTTAGCCCGTGCATTTGCACGATTAATAATATAAATTTAGCATTTTTAATTTTATTTTTAACCGTTTTAAATTTAAAGGCGGGTCAACCCACAATCCGACCCAAGTATCCAAATTAACCACAGCTCTCGACCCGGCAATCTGGACACTTTAAAAATTAAGCATCATTATATATATAGATTAGTTAGTTAAAAAGTTGAACTTATATTAATATTAAAACGTCCTGCGTTTATCAAATTTGGTGTTGAAATTAAAATATAAAGTCTTTGTAGCCTAGTTGGTTAAAGAGTTGTACTTGTTTTGTTAGGTTGCAAGTTCGAAACATACCTCTAGCATTTTTAATTTTATTTTTAACCGTTTTAAATTTAAAGGCGGGTCAACTCACAATCCGACCCAAATATCCAAATTAACCACAGCTCTCGACCCGGCAATCCGGACACTTTAAAAATTAAGCATCATTATATATATATATATATAGATTAGATTGCGAAATGACTTTTATTTAAATTACTTAAAATTTTCTTTTCTAAAGGAGGATTAATTTAATCACATGTGATTAATTCTCATATTACATGAACATTATGAAGTCAGACCATCAACATTATTTGAAATCAGGTGGCTATAAATCTCGTCCTTCAATTCATGAGCCCCATAAGCAACAATTATTCAAGAAACCTAAACTTAGACCAGTACGTAATCTCGACCAAATCCTCTCGAAGATGATGACATTTCATCTCGGAAATTCGCTTTGTTCAGAAATGCCCGAGTAATTCTCCCCTTGGTTGATTGCTTGTTCATTCATCTGGCTAAAACCAAAATCACTTCTTGGATTTTCTTTGTGTTTCTTGCTATAATATGGATCTTTGCTACTAATTATGCTATCCCACATTTGGCCACTCCTTTCATAACCCAAATGGGACATATAATTGGCTGCATTTCCTTCCCATATAAATTCTTCCTTGCCCGTAAATAGTTCGCACCTCGGTTCCCTACTAGCCGGCCTTGAGCTTACGAGCCTCGAAGTTGGCCAACTATTATGGTGATCAAATTTCGCATTCTTTTCATTTTCTATTGATATCGCGTGATCTCTTCTTTGTACTAGCTTTTGGAATGAATCCATTATAGAAGCATCCCTTGCTTCGATCCAAGCCCTCTCCTTTGCCCAAAACTCGTGTTCCTTTTCGATCCGAGCTACCTCTTGGTTCCTCCATTCCTCTTCCTTCAACAACCTCTCTTGTTCCTTCCTTTCTATGGTCTTCATCACCTTCTCTAGCCATTCCTCTTGCTTCTCCATTAGCTTCTTCATTTGTAAATCAATAAAACTCTCTATCTTAGCCTTCCACCCCAATCTACTACCATGCCTCCTATATTCATCATCATCATCTTCATCTTCATTATCATCATCATAAGATGATGTTTCAAAATCAGACGAGTTTGAATTATGGGTGAGATTATGTTCCGAGGGCTGCTTGGGGGCTTGAAAATCTTGATTGTTGATTATATTTTGTTGAGGGAATTGAAAAGGTTGATCATATTGTGTCTCCAAAAGGGGAGGAGGATGGTCAGTTTCGCCATAGAGAGACTCGAGTTGTCGAAAGAATCTATAATGCTTTCCATCTTGCCTACCGGATTTTCCATCCTTTGTCTTCTTATAATACTTGTACAAGTTATCAAATTTCTCTCGACACTTCTTCCCACTTCGATAATACCCATGTTCACTCGCCATTATCCTGCGAAGAAACAACTCGAAATAGAAAACAAAGAAAGAAATCATAACCCTAATTTACAAAATCGAAACTTTTTTTGTTACAATTACAAACCAAATTGAGAATAGAATTGACACAAGTTAAATTGAAAGTAAAACCATCCAAAGTTGTCATGATTAAAAAATGTAACCCTAGTTTAAATCATGATCATTTTTTTTGTCACTTTAAGTCTAGCTATATGGAAAAGGGTTGGATAATAATTGGCTAACCTAAGAAAAAGGGTACAAAATTCCTAAAATGTGCAATGCATACTGAATAGAGCCATACAGAAATTACTCAGACAATTGGGTAAAAAGGGAAATTGGCTCTTTAACCAATGCTTCATGGTCATGGTTGTACCTTTTAAGCCAACCATTTCATTATTATATATATACATTGAACCATATATCTCAATTACATATTAAGTTTTAATTGTTGAATATTTAGACTTAAGTAAACCCATTCATTATTAAATTAATAGTGGTTATATTATATTCCATCAATTCAAAGCTTATATTATTGAAAATATTATATATATATATAAATAGATATAGTACCTTGAGACTTGATCCCACAATGGGCCTTTAAGATTAGAAATCTTGAAGTTAGAATCAAGATTGGATCTGATCTCTAGAAGAGTTAGAGTTTCTTGTCGAGGCCATCTTGCGGTGGCGATGGCGGTGGCCTCGCCGCCGACAACGTTTTGAGCTGGGGCGGCGGCGGAGGCGGCGGCGCAGTTGGAGAGAGAAGAAGAAGAAGCTAACATGTTGGAAACTAGGTAGTGTTGTCGGTGGTAGTCGGCGTAGATATCCAACGGATGAGGATGAATCAAATGGAAATGATCAGCCGGCCTAGAATAGTTCTTCATTTCTGGAATTAATCCTTCTTCTTCTCCTCCGTACTGCTCCATTAATTATTTAATTAATTTGTTCTTGGATGGTGGAGTTTATAGAGAGAGAAAAAGAGAAGAAGAAGAAAGGGGAAATGAAGAAGCAGCAGAAGCGGATCGTGTCGTCTACGAAAAAAGGTTTTTAATTTATGAAGAAGAAGAAGAAAGGGATGGATGGACCCATCACTCAGAAGCCTGGTATGATTCAACTTTATTTTTCAAAAAAATCTTTACTGGAAAACAGTTTTTTTATTGTATTAAATTTAAAAAAATAGGATGAGCTAGCTAGCTGCTATAATTTAGATATCTGAAAATGGTTTTCAGTAAGGTGCAGAGTGTGAGTACAGTTTGTTTTTAGTTGCAGCAGCAGGGTTAGTTTGAATCAACTTATTTGCTATTAATCCCTGTTTTATATTTGAGTTTGGAGTCTTTGGACTAGTTTAATTTAGTTTATCTTTTGCTCATCATTTATATAAATATGATATAAATGTTAATTCATTTTTGAGCTCTCCCACTTTTGTTATTATTTATTTTGCTCATCTTTGATTTATCTCAATTGTAATAGATATTTTTAGATAATTAATTAAAGATAGTTTGATTTTTTAAACTATAATAGTAAATAAAAAAATTATAGTGTATTTATATTTTATATATATTTTTAATTATTTTATTTATTAAAATACATATATTATAAATAATAAATAAAAATATATTTAAATGTATATTTTTTTATTATAATAATTTTATATAAATATATAAAAATATTATAAATATATGAGATAAATAAGAAAGAATGAATAAAATGATTAGAAAGAAATTAAATAAATGAGAAAGATTGAATAAAATAATTAGAAATGAATGAAATAGACTAAAGAGAATGAATAAAAAATAGTTAAAAATTATGAGAGAAAAAAACGTTGAGATTATAATCATAAACGCTGATATGAGGGAGGTAGAGAGAAAATTGAGTTTAAACGCAAAAGTGTGTTTGATTACAATTTTTTGCGTAAACTTATTACGCAAACGCCCATACACGACTTATAAACGCCAAATCAGACTAGCTCTTTTTTATTTATTATAATGTAGCTTTATTAGTATAGTTAACTAGGATGTCACATTTTAACCGCTTTAATGCACCTCAAACATCTCAAAAAAGGACACATATTTGAATATTTCACCATGTCACACTCGATACTCAATACGAGTTATTTGAATCATCTGAAAAAGAGAAAAAAAATGATGAATTATATGATTTTATAGAAGTACAGATTTTTTTTGGGTAAAAAATTTAAAAAAATATTAATATGTATATAAATAAAAGATTTTTTTTTAAATAGAAAAGATTTTTTTTTATTATTTTGATTAATAAATTTAATATTTTTAATGAATGAGAAGAGGGTGAAATGATGTTTAATTTTGTTAAATATTTAAATTATGACATTTATAAAGTTAAATTCTTATATTACAAATAAAAAAAATAAATAAAAAGATTGACTCCTTCTCCTTCCAAAGAGTATACTAACATTTATAAAATTTAACAAAAACAAAAATAACAAAATTATCTCGAGTTTTTTTTTAGATAATACCAAATGCAATGTTAAAGAGTCTAATTTCGATGTATTGTAAATTTTGCTTGCATTAGCATAAGTAAGATTGAGTTTTCAGTTCGAGTAAACGAGTTTACATTAGTGGTTTCAGCGATATTAATATAAATATTACTTATTTAGTAATTCAGATCAAAATCTCTAACCTAAAGTTAACAAATTTATTTATAATTGATTCAAACCTGAAACGATTGACCCGTTTGATCCGACTCAACTCGAATTCAATCCGATTTAACATTATATAATTGATATCAAATCTCATCATTTAAAATTAAAATGACCTCAACACAAAATAAAAATAGAGCTAAAATCACATGTTCGCTAACTAGAAATCCTATAAAAAAAAATGAATGAGTGAATAAGTAATACAAAACTTTACAAAAGAAAATCAAACTGGGTGTTGGTTCTACTTTGGGTCCAATTAACAAAACTCTACCGATATTTAATTGTTTTTGGTTTAATGAGTGCAATATTTATCTAATATAATTATTTAATTTATTTATTGTTTTTAATTTAATTATTTTAAATTTAATGAAAAATACAACTATCTAAGATAATTATTTATGTAATCACTAAAAATCTACCTACCATATTTATAATTTTAAAATAATTGTTTTGATTTATTTTCAAACAAATAAAATCAAAACAATTAATCCCAAGCCCCAAGCCTAATTAAATAACTAATTAGATTAATTATTGTGATAATTAAATCCTAATTAATTAAGGATAATGACCAAGAAAATAAATTAAATTATTTGGGATCAATATTATACTCATTTTATCTCAAATTAACTTTAGAAAAATCAAAGGAATTAAAATATATAATTTAGGATGAAATGTGGTACTTATTTTATCCCTAAAAATTATTTATTTAACCCAAAAATATAAAAAAAATTGGTAAAATATTTGTAATATTTATTGTATTTTAAATATTTAAAAATAAAGTCAAAAGAGTGAAAGAAAAATCAATTTCAAACAAATCCTTAAAGTTTTAATTAAAAATTAAAATATGTAATTGGGCATAGCCGAAATTCGGGAGAATAGCTACAACTGAAACCGCGTCCATTAGATAAGCGCTGGATTTTCATCCAACGCCCCAACGTTGCCCGCATAGCCCGCTGCAACGAAAGAAGCGCGCATCCGCGAAGAACACGATCAGCTAAAATGCGACAGAATCCAGACATAACGCTAACGGTCCTCTCCATGTTCGCGTTCTCTCCCAAAACGACAATGTTTCGTCCCTAGATTTTCTTCTTCGTCGCGACGCCGGATAGATAACCATCCGCAACCATATTTGATTTTTCAAATATAGAATTTCTTCGTTTCTGAATGGATTGACTCCGTTCAAAAGTTGGAATGGTTATCCTAATTCGGTGATCATTACCCCTACATCTAGGTGCGTTATTGATGCCTATTCTAGCAACTGGCCGGAAGAATAACAAAAAACTATAAGTGGTGTTTGACTGATAAATGCTATCCTTATTTTATGTCAAATTAATTTGAGAAAAATTAAAAGGAATAAAATAAATAATTTAGGATGAAATGTGGTACTCATTTTGTCCCGCAAAATTATTTATTTAACCGAAAAATATACAAAATAAAATAAAAAAATTGGCAAAATATTTGTCATATTTATTTTAAATATTTTATAATTTTAAATATTTAAAAGTAAAGACAAAAGGTGAAAGAAAAATCAATTTCAAACAAAACCTTAAGGTTTTAAATAAAAAATAAAATTTGTAATCGAGTGTAGCCAAAATTCAGGAGAATAGCTACAGCTGAAATCACGTCCAATAGATAGGCACTAAATTTTCATCAAACGCCCTAGTGTTGCCCGCGTAGACCATTGCAACGAAAGAAGTGCGCCTCCACGAAGCACATGATTAGTTAATGCACGCTCCAATGAATCCAGACAGAACGTTAATGTACCGCTCTGCGTCCGCGTTCTCCCTGAAATGATGTTGTTTCGTCCCTAGATATTCTTCATTACAACGCTGGATGGATAAACATCTGCAACCATCTTTCATTTTTAAAAGATGGAATTTTGTCATTTCTAGATGGGTTGACTCCGTTCAAAAGTTGGAATAATCACTTTACTTCGGTGATCATTTCCACTACATCTAGGTGCATCATTGATGCTTATTCCGGTGATCGGCCAGAAGAACAACCAAAACACCCTAATTGGTATTTGAATAATTCAAGCCACTTGGCTTCCTCAACCGACTTCGTCCGAAGCTATGATATAATATCTTTAGCCCTCAATTAGAAAAATAAAAAATCCTCCATTAAAGCTCAAAGCTTCGGATTTTTCGAAATTTTTGTGTAAGGCCCTGAAGCATGGATTCAGGCATCCCCAAAGCTTCCTTAAGGTCTAAGGAGTGTTCTCCAACACTCTGTAAGAATCCAATCATCCCCAAAACTTCCTTAAATGGATTCATCTTTCATTCTAAAATTGAAATTTATATATTTCAGTTTTCATAAGTTTGTATGATGTCTGGTTGTTGGATTTTTTGTTGGAAATCATTCATAGATTCATTTATAAGCTTTCTGTGAAAGCCAAGATCGATCAATCGATCTTAAACAATAACTCAAAATAAATTTTAAGAAGTTGGAAAACGGACTTTTCTATTCTTGAGCTAATCCTTAAGAACACTAACTTTAAAAGCTTCCCAACATGTTTCAAATGATGTTGAATAACTATTTGAATCATATTTGTCCCTCCCAATTATGTTTGATCAAAATTAAAATTTTCAAAATAAATGAAAATTTTGTGTTCTTTAATTGGTCCAAATGAACAATCAGTGTTCATGTTTTGGCACCAATCAATCATATGAAGTATAAGGAAGATATTGGAAATTCCCATACACTTCGTTACAATTTTAAAACTAAAAACACGGTTTTTGGACATAAACTATTTTGAACAAATTGAACATCATCCAAGTTGAATTGAACCTTGAGATGATGTTCAAAATAATGTTTTGGGAGCTTTATGAAGCTACCTAGGCCTTGATCAAATAATCCAAGACTCCATAAATATTGCAAAACCTAAAATTTTAATGTTCTTGAGGACCGATAGGTCTGACCAGGACCGAGAGGTCTGATCGATAAATTTAAGTCAAGACTGAGAAGTTCGACCGAGGCTTTTCATCTAGGACCGAGGGGTCCGACCGATATTCTTCATCCAGAACCAAAAGGTCCGACCGAAGATTGTCTGGGCCAAGAACCATAGTTAGTTGTCGTTTCCATTTGGTTTTCATTTCTATCTCATTGTTGACACTAGAAAGACCTAGCCAGATGATTTCTACTGGTTGGTTTTTACATTCAACCAAGAAGTCATACCGAGGACCGAGGAGTCTCGCACCCGATCGAGAACTCCTGAACTTATGACCCATGACTTCCACCCAAGAACAAGAGGTCCGACCAAGGTTGTTCAGGAAGGACCAAGAGGTCCGACCAATCTTATTCATTCAAGAGAGAGAGGTGTGATAGAGGATTTTACATCCGACTAAGATATCAGACCTAGGACTGAAGAGTCTCGCACCCGACCGAGAACTCTAGAGCCCATGATTTATGACTTCCATCCAGGGCTGAGGCATCCAATCGAGAAGTCGAACCTAGGACTAAGGAGTCTCGCTCCCGACCGAGAACTCCTGAGCCTAAGACCAATGACTTCCACCTAAGACAGAGGCATCCGAACGAAAATTTAGGCATCCAATTGAGAATTCTAGCCAAGGACCAAGAGGCCTTAACACCCCGACCAATGGACTTCTGAACCCCAAGCGACGATCTTGAACCCGAATCGACGTAGTCTCGACCAGGACCGATGACTTTTTAGCCCCGATCAATAAAAATAAACCCAGGACCTAGGACACCGGTCCTAAAGCCTATTTGGTTCCAATTTTCAAATTCCGAAATTATTTTTATAATTTTGGAACCTCAAACCATTTTTAAAATCCCAAAAATTAGAAAATGATTTCAAAATATTTTTGGGATATTTCCACAAAAATTATTTTGATAAAGGTCTATTTGAGATTTATGTTTAAATCTTAATACCTTTAAATACTGATATTTTTCAAGTATTTTCCTCCCTGGTCATCAGCAACAATAGGTACCAACATTTAAATAATTGTTGTTACAATTTTTAAATACGCAAAACCTACGCATGTCTAGGACCAGAAAAATAATCTGTTAAAATAAAACGTTATACCGCTGATTTTCAAAAACCATATTTAGAAGTATAAATCGTTTTTAAAACGGGTATAGAGGATAAATCATTTTCCCAAATATCACCAAACTTCGAACTAAACGAATCTCTAGTGAAAATTACGTTTGTACACATACAACTTTTTTTTTATTGATTTTCGAAAATTAATTGGCGACTCTGTTTTCAAATGATAATTTTTTAAATTAATTTAAACAAATGATTTCTAAAAATTAAATTATAATTTAATATTGCAAATTTATTTATTATTTAAATTTGAATCCAAATTATTTATTTTTATAATTAATTTCAAATCGTCATGATTTATTTAAAATCTTTTAAATAATATTTATTTTAAAAAGATTCTTGACACACAAATAAGATTGAATTTTCTTGAACCTCGAACTTTTCTGGAATAAGGATTTTCCATGGGTTACAATTTAATTTATGTTTGACATTTGTTTTAATTATTTTGAAATAAACTAATACAACATTTTTTAAAAATAATTATTTAATTTATGTTTGGCCTTTATTTTAATTATTTTCGTATAAATGGATACAATATTTTTTTCTAAATAATTGTTTGATTTATTTTAAACTCCTTAATTAGTCGTTTAAGAAGCAGAAGTCAAAAATTAAAAGAGAGGAAGAAAGAGAAAATCTTTTAGCAGATTTTCGTTTACAGCCGCGCAGGTTCATCAAACTCACGATCGGAGATCAAACATAGTTTTTCTGGGGTTTAAAGGTTTTTCCTAATTTGAGTTTTTTATTTGACTTGTTTTTTGGGACCAAAAGTTGTATCTTTTTTGGTTATGCCCTTTTATCTTTTTGTGGTATTAAAAGGTTGTTATACCTTGTTTATATTACCGACTCTGATTATAGTGAAGCTTGAACTAAACGTAAAGTCCTGTGGTTTTACTCCTTGATTTGAGGAGGTTTTCCACGTAAAAATATCATGTGTGCATTGTGTTATTTATTTCCGCTTTTACTTGTGCTTTATTTGCTCCTAAGTTTTTCATCAAATAGGGAATAGAACATACGTTTTTTCCCAACAATTACTTGTTTTGTTATTGTTTACCATCAATATTATCCTTTTTTTTATATCAAATAAGGACTGCATTATGCAAAATTTACATAATTTTATTTATAACATTTGGGGTCGGATATACTATGTCCCAATGGCTTTCTCATTCTTCAAGAATCTTCAAAATTCTTCCCTCTCTTGATGAGAAATTATTCTCTCTATATCATTTTAAAGTGTTTTTAAGAATGAGACAACCATTGGGACATGCTTTGGGATAGGAGATCCGCCCTGTGGCATTTGTGTAATAAAAAAACTTTCTTAATATAGAACAATTGATATTTGTGAAAATTAAAAGAATATAAAAATGTTTATAATATTCTTTATAAAGTCAAAAAGTTCATTAAATATGATCCACTTGGTTGATGAGCCGACCTTTGGAGGCTATAAATAGCCTCCTCTAGGCAAACCGAAGGTAAAAGATCCACTTTGCACCTCTCAATCAAGCTTGAACGTAAATCCGCCGTTGATAATTTTCATTTTTTCTGAAATTTCAAAAATTGCGTATAAGGTTGTAAGGTTTTGATCCAGGAATTAACGAAACTTCCTAAAGAGATAAGGAGTGTTCTCTAACTCCAAGTAAGCTTCTAATCACATTGTAATTCGAATTACCAGTTTAAATTAATTTTTACATTTCAATTTGATTAGTTTCATATACTACTTAATTATCTGATTTCTGATTGGAAAACGATCATAGAATCATTTATAAGAAAGAAAGAAAACTGAATCAATAAATCTAAATCAGAAATATCCAAATTTGATTTTGAAAATTTTCAAAATCGGGTTACTATTTTTGGGTTAACACTCAAAAACATCATCCCATAAAGCTTCCTAACATGTTTTTAAGGATGTTGGGAACATATTTAAACCAGTTCCAAGCCATCCCGATCATGTTTATCAAAACTATTTTTTTTATAAAAAATGAAAATTTATGTTCTTGAATTGGTTAAAATGAATCGTCAATGTTTATGTTTAGGTTTCATTCAACCATATGAAGCATAATAAAGTTATTGAAAAATTCCTTACGTTTAGTTAAAACTTAAAAACAAAACTCGTTTTTCTCCTCAAAATAGTTTGAGTTAAATGGGACATCATCCAAATCGAACACTAGTAAAAAATGTATAATTATTGAGGACTCTCACTAATAGCGATCGAATAATCTCAGAAATATTTATTTCACCAAGAGCATCAATCTTCTCTCGCTGATATTAGTTAAGACCACTGAGAGCATCAGTTTTCCCTCGCAAATAGTTTTTATTACCGAAAGCCTTTGGTGTCAACTCTCGATGAAATAATATTTCCGAGGGCCACCGATTACACCCTCGGTGAAATCGTTTTAATTTTACCCCAGTCGCTTCCTTTCTCCTTTTTTTCTTCTTCCTTTCGCTTCTTCTCCTGCTCCCTTTCTCGTTTCTTTCTTTTTCCGATTCTCCGCCCACATATTTTCCGTCCTCCGCCTAGTACATATCTGATTCTGCCCTCCTCCGACCACAGATCGATTCCGCGCTTGTCCTCGTTAGCTTCCCGATTCTAGGTCGAAACAACAAGGTACTCCCCGATTCCTTGTATATATATTTTGTCAGCTAATATTTCACTACAGATCGATTCCTTGTACATATATAGGGAATTTGCATATATTTGTTTGTTTCGTTGTAGATATAGCTCCAATTTCTTCTTCCTTGTTTATATATATTTGTTTGTTTGCTAGATTATTTGTACAAATTCTTTGGATTGTTTGTTAATCATTTGTTTATATTTATTTTGGAATTTTGATGCTAAATTTATGGATTTTATTGTTGGATTTTGTTGTTGGATTCTTTGATCCGATTTCATTAGCTAATTACTTTTTGCTATTCTTCTTGTCAATTCCAGGTTCTATTCTTTCTATTCCGTCAGGTAATCATTTTCTACACAAATTCGATTTAGGAATTTATATTAGATATGTTTGTGTGCTTGTTGGATTTATATTGATTTAGGGATTTGCATTAGAAATGTTTGCATGTCTTCATTAGATATGTCAAAAATGAAATTAAATGTTTGCCAACCTTAATTCATTTGTTTGTATTTCAATATTCAAACTAGAAAATATATTGTTAATCGAAGAAATGAAAATAAAATACTTTCTTGTCAAAAACTAGCTACATGCTTGTTTCAAACTATATGTATATGTTTGTTTCAAACTACATATCTAAGGTTGTGAATATGATATATTTTTAGAGTAATAAATCTACCAGATTTTTAGATATTAATAAATCTGATATGATGATGTTTATTTATGTGATATTTGGCCTAAATAAGATGTATGTTTTTCTAGTAACACGATATTGACATTATTGATGCGTTAAATGATGTTTATTTCATTCTCCATAGATATTTTATTTAGTTAAATTGTGTTACTAATTTAGGTTTTTTGTTTGATATTTTAATTAATTCTTTTATAACTCAAGATGTTACTTTCTTAATAATTTATAAGTTATAATCTTTGAATACATAAAAATTCAATTACTAATGTTGTCTAATACTTTTATAGGATCTACATCAAAGAGAGAGTCAGGGAAAAAATAAGAACATTGTCCTCTCGAAGTTGACCCTGTGTGAGAAAATAACAATAGAATTCTTGCCAAATGGGAGAGTGTGTTGCGACAATGACACGACATGGTTCAGATATATTGGGATCGTGGTTCGGGACCCGACTATGATATCACATCGTTAGCTGCATTGGTCAGACTTGAGCTCCACCAACATACAGCATCTTTGGAAGTCAGTAATGATAAGTATTAATATCTTATTGTATTAACTTTTATTCTCTAATACATAATAACAATTAATCTCGTGTCTTTGTAGAATTGTTTTAAAGCAGTACCAAAACCTATTGAGTATTATCGAAAATAGATAATGGAACATATTAAGGTGGTTTGGGATAGGTACCGATGTGATATCAACCGGAATCATGTGAAAGCTCACGATGGGGATATAGTAGTTATCATAGCACACAAACCGAATGAATATACAGAAGATGATTGGATTACATTTTGTATCGTCACTTTCTCCAAGACGATTTCTAGGTGAGTCTTTAATTTATAAACTTTATACATCATTGTTTATAATGTAACTAAGTATTAATTCATGTTTTCAAAAATAGGTAAGAAGTGAGCGGAATTCACAAAATATGAAGAATCTTTGAATGACACATCATGTAGGGAGGGTGTCATTCTCTCAAGTGATGGCAAAAATGGTAAGTATATTTATTCAAGAGTAATTATAATATGTTAACTATATTTTGATAATTAAAAATACTAACATTTAATCTTTATAGGAGAGGACTACGGGTATAGCGTCATCATACATTGACCTTTTCTACGAGACATACAGTAAAAAAGGAATATGTGACGACTCGACTTGTGTGGTGGATCCCCATATACAAGAGAAAACTGTAAGTGTACTTCATATTTCACATATTTCGTTAGACGCTCGAAAGAAATCCCAATATGTCCAATTATGAGCTGACCGAGAACGATTTTGGACGACAATGGCACAAGAGAGTCATTGGAATGAGATATGGCGTGAGGCCCACCCAGTTTAGAGGAGATTTGCGTGGTGGAAGTCAATTTCAGTGGAGGGAGCAAGAGAAGACATTGAAAAAAGAACAACTAAAGGTTATAGTTCTTGAGTCAAAAAGAGAAGCACTTGAGACTAATAGAAAAGCAAAAAAGAACAACTAAAGATTGAATGTCCATCATGAATGAATTAAACACTATACTAAACATGTATTGAAATAAAATTGTTGTTTGATTATTTTAGTGAGCCAGTGGGCAAGAAATGCAGCCCTCGAAAGGAACATAACACTATACTAAACATGTATTTAAATGAAATTGTTGATTGGTTGTTTCAGTGAGCCTTGGCTCATGCAAGAAATGCAACCCTCAGAAAGAACATAACAATAAACGCGTTGATTGGACTAATGTTCTCATAAGATTTGTAATTGTTTATTTGTTTGTTGAGATTGAGGTTAAGGAACAAATAATAGGTAGTGTTTTCCACGTTTAATAGTCATGCCAAATACAAGATGAATATGGATTCTTCCATCTTGTATTCTTCTTAAGGGCCATGTACTTTGCAATGCTATTTATCAATTGGATTCTAAAAAGCTCTACCAACAACAAGTGAGATCAATTTCAAAACCAAATTATTAAAAAAACATTTTGTTACTGCTCCACCTTTTAGTAGTATCTTTTCATCTTTTTTTTTTACTTTAATCTCTCTATTGAGTTTTAACACTTGATATTGTGTTGCTGGTCGGAGCTACATTGAATCCTTCGGATTGACCGACCGTAGAATTACTTAATGTTGGCTTCTTCTCTATTATTCAAATCTTGTAGGCCTGCTTTATTTATCGATTTATTCATATGATTCTTTGTTTTCTTTTTACTAGATTTGATTAAAGATTATTGCAATTTCTTGTGATTTTTTCTGAAACAAGTTAATAATTATTGAAGAAAAATTAAATTATAATCTCATCTAATATCCAAGGTTTAAGGTGAAGTTTATACAATATTTTTCAATCAATACATTAAAAATGAAGGAGTATCATCTTCTCAAACATATCAACATTAATTCCCTCTAAGAAAGTAAAGGGAATTAAGGTGAAGAGGAAAAGAAAATTTTCTATAATGCAAAGAATTGGGCCTAAAATGAAAGATGAACCTCAAGTTGTTGTTGAGGAAATTCAAAATGAAAACACCCAGAATTTCAAAGCTGAAATAAAGAATTCTAAAGCCGATAAAGAAGATTCCAAAACCGATGTGAAGTCTGAAGCTGAAGGTGAAGATAAGGAAGACAAGAATATAAAAATTCAAGTTTAAGATAACAAAGGTAAAAGCCCTGAAATTCTTAGAAACAAATCTTTATATCAAATCAGAATAGACTCGTACAAAGAGAGAATTCAAAATGAGAAACAACAATACTCATCATCCTCTTCAATACAATCTCTTTTTATCGTTATAGGAAGAGGAAGAGAAAGGGGAAGAAGACATCTCAATGAAGATAGATGACATGCGAAAATCCTAGGTTGGGATGGTTAGGTTTGAATGTAGTATTTTATGTTTGTAATTTTTGTTTTTTTAGAATGTATGAATGTTACTAATCAGTTTTTTAGGGTCTTTTGATTGTCATCCTTAATCATAGTTAGGGTCTGTCTAGCTTTGATTTCTAACCCTCCAACTTTTAGGATTTTAATGAAATGGTTTTAACCGTTTTCTTAAAAAAAACATTAATGCCCTCTAATGGAAGAGGCTAAGTCTTTACAGTCAATCACTTCAGATAATCAATGCATTCGATACACTTTTCAAATCTACACAAAACAAAGAAAAACAAATGATTTATACAGAAAATCCACACAAATACAATAGATCTACAAAATAAAAGTTTACCTTTCTGATCGGCCGACGCAGAAAGACATAGAAGCGGCAGGATCGGTAGATGAAGATTTTCAATAGGTCAAAAGCGTAAGTCGGAGAGAAAGAATAAACGACAGAGATAGGTCAAAACGAACGAACGAAGAATGAATCAAAAACGATTTTTAGTGAGTTTGTGGGTTTGAGCAATGACTTTGTATGCGCAGGGAGAAAAAGTCTATGAGATATAACCGGGTTGAGGAGAGAGAAATATTAACGGAGGATGAAGACAGAATCTGATTAAAATTGACATGTAACTAGTGTTATGTCATTCCCTACGTTATTTCGCCCAAATTTACAACTTTGTATCATTTCCCTTAAATTAAATAAAATATGTGTAACTTATCATGATTAAAACTAAAAGGCCAAATTTGTTTTATAGTAGAGACTGACCATCTGAACGAGCATGTGGGACATAGAGGCGAAAAGTCTTTTCCCACACGTAACCAAACACCAAGCCCAAAAGAATTTCTAATTTTTTTTCTTGGTTTCTCTCGAAGTAAACTAAGTGAAGATTCTTAAAAAAGAGTCAAAAGTATGTCTAACAATTGCTAAGTTCTATTTTCAATTTCTTATCTCAATTTTATACGAGACGAGTCCCAAGAGATTCGTTATCTCTCGTTTAGTTTTACGAGCATCGAGAGGAAGGTAAGCATCGAGACTTAACAAAGTAATCAACTAAAAACATTTTTTCTAAAAAAGTGCACGAATTGAGCCTACCATAAAATCATTGTCTCCTACCTCGGGAGCACGTGTGGAAGGTAGACGTAGGGCCGACCAATTTCGAATCGCACGAACGCATTTGAAAATGGGTTTTAAAATGTTTTTAAGATCGAAATTGAGAATCAATCGAAAAAAATACGTAATAAAATATATTTTGATTTGAATAATTATATGAAATTAATTTATATATACCAAAATAACAACCAAATCACATGTTAGTCTGAATTATGATTTATAAAATTATCTAAATTTATATAATAATAATAATAAACTTTTATTAAATGAAAAAAAACTAACTTTCAATATTTTGACCTTGCTCATTAAAGCATGAGGTGGATGGTTGTTTTTATTTATTTATTTTTATCCATCTCATTCTTTACTTTCTTTAAATTTGTTTTTTATTTTTTCTTATTGAATTATTATTTTTTATTACAATCATTTTTAAACCAAATTGCATTTTCCTGTCATAAAATAGTAGCCCGGACAATTATTGGTCCATCAAAACAATAGATATGAAGTAATTTAAAGATTGTAAAAAGATAAGCCAACATGAAAAATAGATAAGTTAATTTCTGAAAGAAATTGTACAGATGAGATAAAAAGAAGAAAAACAGAAATAATCATTATTTAATTGCAGGTATGTACTATAAAGCTACTATTGTTACTGCCACTTAGAATTTACTTTTTGATTTTAGTGAATTGTTTTCTAATAACTTTTTGAGATTAATAAAGTTGAGGATATATAGTACAACAATGATAATATTTGATTGATTTGCTATTGATATTTTATAAGAAAATGTATATGTTTTCTTTTATTAGAGAAAATGAAAATGTTTATAAGGGAGTAAAATTAAACTAATAATTAATTATGGGACAAATTGTTATATATAATTTTTAAGATGTTGAATACACAAACAAAAGAAATAAAAGCAAGGAGACAAAAAGAAACAAAAAGTCAACAAAGTCTGTTCATACTTCACAAGATGGTCCAAAAAGGTCAAACAAAAACTAATATTTTTCTCTCATTAAAATGGTGCAATTTGGATATCAATTTGAACAGCTGAACAAGGTTCATAAATGGTATAAAAAGGTGTTACACACAAAAATGTATAAGAATAAAATAATGTAACTAGTAGTTTTAAGTCCTACTAGGTTAGTGTAGAAATTGTTTTAACACTCAAAGCCTATTACAAATAAAATTCTCTTTTTTTATCTACAATACAATACACTCAACTCATGTGACAATATCACCAAAAATTAATTAAATTCAATTTGAACAAACTCTTACTTTTGGCTTATAATTAATGAGAATTATATGTCAAATTATTTTAAAATTCAAAAATATTTACACCCGCACAATTTGAATTTCTTCGTGTTAACTCTTAATAGAGGTTAGTATTTTCATTATTCTTTTTTTTTACGATATTAGAGAAGGAAGGCTGAAAAGAAAAAAAGTTATTTAAAAAAATTTGAGACCATATGCCCACAATTCACATGTATAAATTAATTCAAAGACTTAATATCAGGTTTGTAGCATATTATGAACAATTGAAAACATAATTGACAGTTATGGTGGTGATATTTGTTTTAATAGAGGGTGACTTATAGTTATTTAATTAAAGTGTGCAAAAGTAGGGAAATGATGTATATTCTATGTTATTAACTCATTAAAGAAATTTAAATTACAATATTGGTTCCTACATTAAACCCCCTTAAAGGGGAGTGATTTATAAATGCGGATCATACTAACTTTCTACATTAAATACATAAGATGAATACAAACTAGCTCATTATATTTGATAAAATAAAATTTACTTCAACATAATTAATACTAATAACTTAGCATTTTCTTTGTACCTGTTGGGTTACACATTTAAAGTTCTCATGGCTATTTTGCGGTTAACATTACGTTACTCAACAAATTTAATATTTTTGAAAAAAAAAATATCAAATAACTTGAAAACAAACAACTCCTAAATTGATCAGTATAGGCATGTGGTGTACTACAAGCAACTTGCTGACACCATAGACATTACCCAACACATTACATATATATTAATGTTTATCAGTTATACCTGTTATTTTTTTAAAATAAATTAGTTAGCATGTGTAATTTCCAAGGTTTTGAAAACCATTTCGTTCATCAACCCGATTTTTGTGCTTTACTTCGGTCCGACCGGTTAAACCGCTGGTTGAACCGAATTTTTTTTTTTTTAAATAAATTTAAATATATTAATACATAAATTATATATATAAATTAGTTAGACATATAAAAATAATCAAATAAATACTAATTGAACTTAATAATTGTCAATTAAATTAAAACCAGTTTACCCACATCCAACAATCAGTCAACAAATTCAATATCAATAACTAAATTGAAGCAATCAACAGTCAGCAAATCCATTAAATAATAAGCAAATTAATAAACCCACACATCACATTGAAGAACCCTAATTACAATACCTAAATTAAAAAACCCTAATTGAAGAATGAATCCTAATTGCATATTCATTGTTTACTGCACATTCTCTTCTAAACCCTAATTAAACAATGAATCCTAATTGCATATTCATTATTTGTTGCTCATCAATGATAAACCAATATAATATCGGAAATATTACAAGAATTCATACTTACTGAAGATGTGAAGAACAGCCGAAAATTTGACAAACAAATGTAGATCTGAAGAACAGCCCGAAGATCTAAAGTAGATAATCGTCTTTCTCCTTAGTCTTCAACCTTTCTCCTTCGTCATTTCTTTCTTTCTCTGTGTTTCTATTTAGTGTTTACTGTGATAAGTTAAAGCAAAACATAAGTTAAAGCAAAAGCAAAAACAAAATAAAAAAGTAATAATAAATATAGGCTCACAGACTCACAGCTAGTAAAGTACTGAGTACAGACAAAAAAAAAAAATATTATTATAATAATAATTATATAAAATTTATATAATTTACCTTTCTAACCGGAAAAAACCGGTTTGTTTTTCAGGTTAAGCCGGCCGGTCGGACCGGATTTTGACCGGTTCGAAAGGTGACCGTTTTGAAGGTAAAACCCAGACCGCTCACCAAACCGTTTCACGGTCGGACCGGTTGGACCACCGGTCGGACCGCGTATTTTAAAACCTTGGTAATTTCTCTATTTCTTTTTATACCGCAAATATTATCTACTTATAAATACTGGAATATTTGTCATATCTTACTTATAACATTTTTATAAATTTGTAATTTTATTTTGAAAATCCAATAACTAATTAACTCTCTTTTTTTTGTTATATTTAATTATGTAAGCTCTTATCCTTGATAAAATTGTATATATATAGCCTCTTATATAAAAGATTTGAATTTATGCATCCATCAACAATCATCTTAGTGTTTGTTTTATCATTGGGTTGTATGAATTAAAAAAAAAAAGATTGTTTATAAAAATAGATAATTTGAAATTTGTGTAAGATAAGTTATTAAAATATTATTTTTATGTAAAATTTAAATAAAAATTAATTAAATATATTTTATTTAATAAATTAAATAATTCATGATTGTAATGATATTTTAATATGTCGGCATAAGTTTTGATATTTATTTATTTTTTTACCAAAACTTACATTGAACTTAATAATATATTGATTTAGCCATTATGATTAATTAACCCACATGCACTTCCGGCTCCACATGTCGGTGTTTGTCTTCTACAAACTACATATTGATTTTTATATTATTATTTTTTTAATGATATAAAGGTAAGGACTCAAAGAATATTTTGTACATTATTATTTATATTATAATATGAAACTATATGCTGTCATTATTATAATTTATGAGATGGATAAGTTTGAAAAGTACATATATTTAAAATTTTAGCATATTTTGCTTAGATTTCAAATATAATTGAAGCAAAATTCACGATTCTTAATAACAATGGGATCTATAGAGCACCATCAAAACCTATAATCACTAGTTCACTGACTATATTTGAAAACATTGTTTAAGCTCAAAAGATACTAATGAATATATATATGGGTATTAGACTTATTTTTATAAAGCGTTCATATGATTTTTAAATGTGGGACAACAAGATCTCCCTAATTTGTCACGCGGCGTCCTCGTCGTAATCCCAGACTCCACCGATTAGAACTTTAGAAGTGACTCACATGACACTTTATTTTCGCGGGATTCAAGAAGTGTTCCTACCACCGGCCGGTTCTTCTATAACCTATAACGCCCCAAACTTGAGTAACATTACCGTGAAAACAATAGGCCACAAATACCATCAAACAAACAATTGGGTCACCACATTCAAGTTTAAAAAGTAACCATGAAAGTTATAAATAGTTATTAGACTCACTTTTATAAAGAGTTCATATTTAAATATGATTTCCCGGTACGAGACATCACAAATTGTTTTATCCAAATGTAAGATTTGGTCGTTAGCTAACTACTACTATTAATTGATTCCGGCCAAGACCCGAAATATTCAACAAAAATCAATGAATCATTCTCTACTCCTTTTTAAAATGGTCCGTGTATAAAGAAAGATTGAAACTCATTATTTTGATAATATGAATTTATGTGTTCTTAACACTCTAGTTTTGAATCTCCACAATCCTTCTCTACTCATTTTGTTTTACATAAACATGCACACATAACTAACTCAAAACAATTTATAAGACCAAAATTCACACATAAACCAACAAACACAACATATATATATATACATTATTCAACCATGAAAATCATAAAATCAAATCATTTGTAAAAATAATAAAAACAAACAAGGACTTGTACGAAATGAAGTTTAATAAGTAGGACAGTGCAGAACGTCCTGTCCATGCACGAAATTAATATATATATTTATTTATTAAATTATTTATGATTAAAAAGTAAATAAATAATTTTTATTAGGAGACAGAAGTGAGTGATGTATGGGATGGGATGGGATGGGCGCAGAATCTCCTGATCAGGTGCTGCCTTTCTCCTGCAACTTCAAAGCTAGCGAGCGTGGATTCAAAATAATCATTTCTACTTTATTTTTATTTTTATTCATTTTTTCAATGTAAAACGTTAAAATAACATTATAGTACTCTGTCACAAGCTATTAAAAAAATAAAAGAAATTTATATGGGTCGGGCGGATTGATAGTTTTTATGACTACTCAAACCTCATTAAGAGTTAAGAGCTCAGCTTGTGTTTGATGAAATAGTTTTAGGATAAAATCTAGTTTTTATTCTAAAACGTAAATATGTTATTAACCATTAAATTAAATAATTTTATTATTTAAATACTAAAATTACTTTCTAATTTTATACTCTATCTTTAAACCATCATTCTCTCATCTACACTATATCCTCTAAAGTCAAAAGGTAAATTAGTCTTCTAATTTTAAAAACTATTTTTTTTCTAATTTTTACCAAACAAAGATTTTTATGATAAAACTCAAATAAAACTAAAAAAAAAAACTTTCCTCAAACAAGTACTAAGTCAGTTTATTTGTTGGGTAGGGTTGGGTTATAAAAAAGTTTGAATTATTCAATTGTGAGTGAATCAAATATTTACCACTTCTCCAATATATAGTTGTTATTATGAATGAACTTAAAAATAAATAATTGAATTGTTTATATATATATATATATCATTGTAGGTGAGATGAGTAATTAATGCACTTAATTAATTAGATGATTAATTAGAAGAAAATGAATTTGATTCATGGCTGTGACCAAATCTGGAATTAAATGATTTGGTTGGAAATGAATGGGATCCACTTCTTTTTTCGTGATTGTAATTCTGACCCCATCCCATGGCCATGCATGAGGATTGCTATCCACCCTTTAGTATTGCTCAATAATTATGTTGACCCAAAGTGTTATTTTTATTTATTTTATTTATTTAATAAAGATACACACATTCATGTCCCCGTTTAACTAAACTCTTTCAATTGAAATTGAACCGTGACTTATTAATTTTGTATACTGAACTTTGTTAATAATATGATATGTAAAGGTTTTTTCATATTTGTGTATAGCTATTATTTTACTAGGACGTGGAATATGATACGTAAATTCTTCTTCTACTGAAAAATATTACTGGTTTAATAACTAAGATTTTTTATTTTGTCTAAATCTTGTTGTGCATTGATTATATTTTATAATTTAATGATGTATACAATATATATTCCTTATATTTTTTGAGTGAATCTCTCCTATCTCTTCATATACACCTCCCATCTCCCATCAGTCATTCCTTCAAACCGTCTCTGGTCTCTCTGGTCTGGACAGTCATATAATACTCATTGTAATAATTAACAATACGCTCGATATTAGTTTCTCATCTTTTCTTATTTTTGGACTTAGGTCTTTTTCACGCATTAAGGTAAGCTCTTAGTTTCGATAATGGAATTATTATTATTCAAATTAATATCTCCTTCATTATGTGGGCAAGGATAAATTATGTTCAAATTAATGAATTTGTTGATAGATAGAGGTGGTGGTTCCGACCTTCTAAAGATACCCAATGAGCTGTTGTCGGGATTGAACATGTCTTCCGCTCTTTTATTCATTCTATAGCGCGAAATCCATCCTTATAAGCTAAACAATTATTCGGATATACAATTTTAGGCTTTTCCTTAACCGAGACAATTGCCCCATTTGCCCTAATGATGGCATTTCTTAATAGAGCCAGTAAAATGGTAGTTACTAAAGCATAAACTGCTCGTTTTTCTTCCCCGCGAGTATAGCATGATGAGCTCAAGTTACGGCTGCTCCGAATGAAAGGAGAATAAAGGTATTAAGAAAAGGGATTTCCGAATGATCGAAAACTCAAATCCCTTTTGGAGGCCAAATACTTTCGATCTCTCCCGTAAGTGCCAAAGAAGAATGAGAAGAAGCCCAAAAAATGCAAAAAAGAACATAACCTCTGATACGGTAAATAGAATAAAACCATATCGAAGTCTTGTACTACTTTGGTATGATGTCCTTCAAACGTGGATTCACGCAGAACATCACGCTGCTTTTTTCCTTGGTCTTGAGGTTTAGTGAACTCTTTTTTCAAAAGTACGAAAAGATGCGTAAGCGAAAACAAGAGAAGCAGAGGGAGGTAGGGAGAGAGGTGATCAATCACCCATCACTTGGTATGGCCACCCAAAAGCTTAATTGTAAGGCTCGTATTGTAGTACGATACACCGACTCTTACCACCCGACACAGTCATAAGGTAATACAACTTATGCAATTCATAGTCTCCCAATTTTAAAGGCCCCAGATCTTTTAAAAAATATGATATTATTTTTTATTTAATTAATTAAAAAATATATATTATAAATTAATTAACATTTTTCTCAATAATATTAATATTATATATTATAAAAAATTATATATTTAATATTATAATTATATATTTAATTTATATATATATATATATATATATATATATTAAGAAAATAATTAGTGAGAACGAAACAAATTGCAATGGTATGAAAAAGGATTATGACTTACTAAATGAAATTAAAAAAAAAATTCTCTTTATTTATTAACTAGTAAATATAAATTTATATAATTTATTCTGAAAGCGTTTTGAGTTTAAGCGTGAGTCATGGTTGTAAGTGTGTCATTCTAGCTCTCATTTATTTAAAAAAAATAATAATAAATTTATATATTTTTTCCGATTTATTAATTTATTTGTAAATATATTTTGGAAAGTAATAAAAAGTAAGGGTTAGATTAAGTTAAATAAAGAAAAAGGGAAAATTAATTAAAATAAAATTAATTAATTAAGTTGAAATAAAAAATGTTTTAATTGATTAAAATGAACTTAGATGAATAAAAATAAGTTTAATCAATACGACATAGTTTCAATTATGTATTCACAAGTGAATAAAATTAAGTTGTGCAAATGTTTAATGCGCATGTACAACTTAAGAAACGCGAGCAGACGTCTCTATTCAGCATAAGTCTAAAGAAGCGCGAGCAGACGTCTTGCTTCAACAACATTTTGAAGAAGCGCGAGCAGACGCCTTGTTTCAACAGCCGTCTGATGAAGCGCGAGCAATAGTCTTGTTTCAGCAACCGTCTGAAAAAGCGTTTTACTTATCTGCATAGCTCATCAGCATAACGAACAACATCGTTCGTTATCAGCAGTCTGTCAAGTCAACTTAATACGACAAATGTTCAACTACCATGTACACTAATATTCCACTAGCTTGCGTTATACCTTCCAGTATACCATGTTCCAACGAATATTCCACGCACTACCATCTCGTACGCCACGATCTAACGGATATATTCCTGCGTACGATCTCGTATATTTGTCGTACATTTGGCGTACATCCATTAGAAAGATGACACGTATCCAAGAATTAGATTCGACCGTTGCTACGCTTCAATATAAAAAAGCAGCAGAGTACAACGACAAATCTCTTGATTCACTTGATCACCAGATCTCTTCTTGATTAAATGACTTGTGAATTACTTAGTTCATTGATTATTCTCTCTAAGATTATTCTTTAATTCACTAAGTTAAACTATAGTTTATATCTCTAGTTTAGTGTATTTTCAGTATTGTAAGTTGAACAGAACGTTGTTTGTTCAACATAGTGATAGCTATGAGTTTAGAAGAGGCAGTTGTTAAGTCATGAGTTCTGACTGAGTTTGTGTAGTCATTATACAAATCAAACATTCTAGTGAAATCATTCTAGAAACAGAAGAAGGGGATATGCATGAGTTTTATCTCCGAACATCCATAAAACTCCTGTGTTATTTCATTTCTGCATTTAACCATTCGTAATTTGTCGCTTCAAATTTAGCAAACATTTCCGCACTTAAATTCGTTCAAGAGTTTGCGATGATTTGTGAATAATAGAAACAAATTTTCATCTCTAATAGGATTAAAATTGAATTGAAAGTAATAATTAGTACAACAATATTCAACCCTCTTCTATTGTTGTCACTGATCCTAACAGTAAGAATGAATAAATCAAATAATAAAATATATAAATATATATTTTAAAATAAATTATATTTTTAGAATAAGAAAGGGATAATGAATAAATAAAATAAAATATTATTGAAGTAGTTTTTCATGTTTTGAAAAAGGAAGAAAAATGGAAAAAAATGGATTTCATTTCTTTAAATTTCATACTAATTAACTAGTTGTATATTCTAAAGTATATTGAGATTGTTGCATCATAAATTAAAAGTGTTGATATTTTGTAATACTAACCCCAAATAGTTAGTATATTTTTTTTCAATTTGGTGGGCCGCAATTCTTTATTTTAAATGGTGTTGGGTGACTCTATTTACCACTGGACTATCTTGATGAGTTTTTGATTAAAATTCACAATTTAATAAAAAAAAAATTTGTTTTCTTAAATATTACATAAAAATTTTTTTATCTCATTTTTAATTTAGTAGGAAAAAACAAGGAAAGTATTTGGCTTATAAGCTAGCATATGTAGAAATTGTATAATCAGTTTAGTGTAATAAAAAAAATTGAATATTTTATGAGAGTATTTAACAAATAAGTTAGATAATTTGAAATTAAAAAAAAAACCTAAACTAAACTATAATTAAAATTAAAATAATTATGCATATTCACTTTATCTATTCAAATAAGTTAAATATATCCCAATATTTAACTTATAAATTCTACCAAAACTTAAATACACTAAACCTATATATTTTAAACCCTAAAACAAGCCACTAAGAACCATTTCCTTAATTAGGAAATCTATTTTTTTTTAACATAAGCTTAATGAGTCCTTCAAATTATAATTTAAGGATTAGTCCCTAACTACCATATAACATAGTAAATTCGTAAAACAATAGACTTTGTCGTAAAAAGGTTTGATTATTGTGGTCGAAGATTATTCGTAAACTCGAATATTTGTCCAAAGTGTTAGCAAACAAAAAGAAAATCCAATTTAGTCAAGAGGGACATTGATTGATGATTGGAAAAGGTACCTACCAGGATAAGCAAGTTTTGTTCGTTGATTGTGATTAGAAGTTGTCCAATCCTTTTAATTTGTCTTAATATTTAATTATTCATGAGTTGTCAACATAAAAAGGCTTAATCATATTTCATTTAGATATTTTTTCAACTTTATTTTGTTGTTTTGCAAGGATTGTCACTTTTTTTTATTTTCGAAATAGTAATTTGATCGTGATATTTTGATGTGAGTTTTTACACGTGTCGATCAATTGAATTACTCTTGAAATACATTTAATTATCTTATGGTAACACAATCATAAGAAAATATAAATATTCAATAAAAAATATGGTTAAGGTATTGTTTATTTCTTAATGGGTTTTAAGATTAAGTTACTTCATACTTTATTTATTAAAATTTTAAAATATATTTATCTTTTTTTAAATTAAATATATATAATACTATGAGTCATTGAAAAAATAAGAATTCCAATTAAGAAATTGTTAATCAAAATTATACCAGTAATCACTATTAGGCCCATAATCAATACTTATTTATCTTTTTTTAAATTAAAAATATATAATACTTTTTTAAAATTAAAATTCTGTGACAATTTTTTAGTTTGTTCAATATTAAGAAATTGTTAATCAAAATTAGACCAATAATCACTATTAGGCCCATAATCACTATTAGGCCCATAATCAATACTTGAAAAAATAAGAATTCCAATTAGACCCGTATAATAAGATTTCAAACCCTATTTATTTTTCATAAATGGGGAGGCATGAATGAATGGAAAAGGGCTAATGGGCCGATCCATTAAAAGGGGAACAAATGGGTACAAATTTGTGCCTGGTCTGGGCCCAGATATTGGTCATAGAAAAAATGAAAAAGATCACAAATATGTTACAAGTTACAACCACTAAAATAAAATTACACCAATTTTGTAGCAAATAAAATTACACAAATCTTAATTTGGCTTACATAAAAGAAATGAATGGCAGAGTGATTTAGTTTGATCGGTTTATAAATTGAAATGATAACCAAATAGTTGAAGTCGTTGAAAACTCAAACTGTCGATTTTGATTTATTGGTGGTCGTGGTTAAGTGGGTTATTCGTAAAAAAAATACAATACATGTATGCCTAAAATTTGTTTATTAAAAATAATAATAATATTTACATATTAAATAATTTAACATAAACATACGAAAATAAAAACACTTTCTACAATTATTATTTTTAATATTTAATAAAAAAATAATTAGTTATTAACTCTTCATTGTAATTGAATTATACATATTTTTAAATGTTATATTTTTAAATTTTAATTATTAAAAGAAATATTTGAAATGGATCATTAGTAGAGAATTTGGCATGCTTGTACAATTTAAAAATTATTATTTTATTTGTTTTTCATATCTAAATGTAGAGAAAATTGTTATATGGAGGTGAGTTATTTTCAATAATATTATCTTTATTATCCTATAAACATTTACCCTTATTTTGTTTGAAAGAGTGAAACATAACCCAAAAGAAAAATTAGATACTTAAGTTTTTATTTACTAAGCTACACTTATTGACAATATTTACTATTATTAAAATGCATAATTAGTTGTTGCCTAATGAGTTGATAAAAATAAATAAAAAAGAGAGGAGACTTCTTTATCAATTGGACACCTAGAGAATGTTAGATGGAATGGTCCCTATCTTATTAATTTGCATTTTTTTTAATATAAGTTATATGCCTCATCACCCCTACATTATGTCCCCATTACCTTTATTATATTATGAAGATACTCTTCAATTATTTCATTTGATTAAAATTTACATATTTAATTAAGGCTTTTAACTTTTATAAGACCCTTCTTCAAAAAGCCTTAAAAATAAAAAATAAAAAAAATTGTTATTGATCCATATTTTTGCAAAGGTCTTAAAGTTACCATGAAAATACTCAATTTTTAAAATTAGACTAAGATAGTAATTAAAGAGATATGTAACATAGAACCTTAACATAGAACAATTAGTTGATCTTGTAATAATTCCTCTATCAAATCCCCTAGAATTGCAAGCCCAATCTCCTTCTCAACCTCCTTCACTTGTTTCTCGTCGATCTTCTTCCAACCGTCGATTTGATCCATTCTCAAATCCATCTCCACCATCATGTCGATACTCTCTCGTTTCGACTCTTTCCATTTCTCCAAACGCATACAAACCCTCTTCGTCACCTCTTCTTCTTTTGCCATTTCTTCCTCCACGATTAGGTCAGACACGAGCCTCTTGATTCCATCTATGCCCGATTTGTCAATTATGACATCCATAAAGAAACAATCTTCATCATCTACTTCTTCTTCCACCACGTCGTTTATTTCATTATCTTCGTCGTCAAACAATGTCTTGTCGAGTTCGAAAGGATCCAATTGAGCCAGCCTCTCAAATCTCCTCAACTTTTCTAAAAGTTGATGCTTGGCCTCTGTAAAATTGCATTTCAAATTCTTAGTGGGGCAGAGCAAAATAATGAATATTAATTTCAGATCTAATCAATACACAATTAATGATCATCATCACCACCTAAATGTTTGTTTGTTTGGTGGGACTCACATTCTCTTAACCTTTCAAAAGATGGCATTTTTTAATTTAACAAGCAACACTTTAATAACCAAACATAAATAGAAAAACCAGAAAGCTGATAATGACCACTCATCACCCAAAACTTAAATAATTATACTTACTTTGCATTATAGCGTAACTGCATTCCATTTCCGGGTCATAATCATCGACCTTATCTTCTTCTTGATCTTCTTCTTCGTCTTGAAAACGAGGTTCCAATACCGACACGGGGCTAAATTGTTCTTTTTCATCTTCTTCTTGAACTTCAACTTCAACTTGAACTTGAACTTGATGATCATAATTTTCTATGGTATTTGCTTCATGAATTTCATTTCCCTATTGAAAAAAATTCAAAATTCATTTTTAATCAAAAGCCTTCAACTTGTATCATTATATTCAATTGAACAAATATTGTTTTTTAAAACCCAATAACATTTCAAATAACCCACCATAAAAAAAGTAGTTGAAAACAAAATTTCAGTTCATATTTACAGATGTAAATACAAATATAGAGTGGTTCATCATGGATTTGATCCATTAATTATATGTTTTCAATGATTATGTGTTTCAACCACTACTTCATTTGGTAAGAGAGAGTTTGTCGGATATGGGGTCCAACTGAAAAACACAAAAATATGATTTGTCCTTTTCAAAATATATATTTCTTTCTAATCAAAATATTACTTTTCAAGTACAAATTACAATTACAAACCAACCAGCCAAGATATAATAAAAGGAGACATTCAATTTAACTCAATTTCTCTTCTTTCTTTCTTTCTTATCGATTCTACATTTATTTGTTTATTTTCTTTAATTATAAACCAGTTATTATCTGGAAAAAGATAGTATTCACTTATATTCATGATTATATATGTTAAAATTCTATCTAGAAAAACAAATCCAAATCTAATCAATTTAAAATTCACCATATTATTAGTAAGATTGTAATTGTGGCAAAGATTATGACAAAATACAATTAATATTTTTTTTGCCATAAAAGAATTTTTAATTTCAATAACTTATCTTTTTCTCTTTTCTGACACTCATTTACATTTAACTATAAAATAAAATAAAAATCACATAAAATATTTTACTATAAGAACCCAGTTACTTTATTTTTTATAAAATTAATTATAACAATAAATTAAATATTACATTCCATTAAATATGTACTGAAAGCACTAGTGATTACAATAATATGAACATTTTTTCTGCATACCTCAATTTATCTATGATGATAATGACAATTATTTTAATAAATAATTCACCATAAGACCTCAAGATTTAGTTTTTATTGAAAATCTAATAAAATAACCAATAACCTTTCAGTTTACTTAGAATCTTAATACATATATAAAAAATAATAACAATAATAATAATTCCAACATTGTTATAATTTATGGGTTAAGTTTCTAATTTAGAAAAAAAATATATTTTTTTAATATTTGTCAAATAAACACAATAAAATCAGTAAATATTGCTGCCCAATTGTGGTAACTAATTAAATTTTATTTGTTTGGGATTATTTATGGAATAAAAATATAAAAAATAAAAAGGTAATTTTTAAAATGATTTTATAGAGAAAAATAAAATAAAATAAATAAAAGTGGTGGCAAAATTGTAATTATGAGAAAAAGATACCTGTTTTGAGCGCCGGCCAGGTGAAACTTCCGGCGAAGAGAATTCCGGCGTATTGAAGAGAGAGAAACGAAAAGGACTTTGAGGACTGGAAATAGAATTTTCAGATCCTTCCCTCGCCGTCGCCGGAATATTCTCTCCCGATTCTTTCCACGATGAAGAACTACTACTACAACATGTTTCCAAATCCAAAGATTTCTCCGACCAAACAGTACTATTTCCGGCAACAATTGCAGCATTTCCCTTAGATTTCTCCACAAAGATTCTATCTTTCCGACTCCTATTTCCAAATCTCTTAAAGATTGAATCAAATATTCCCACCTTTGATTTGGGTTTCGTAGATTGGTTATGAATCCTCGTCGCCGCTTCTAGAAGCAAGGCTGCAGTTGGTTCAGAGATGTGAAGAACGCCGCCGTCTTTGGGTCGCCGGCGGAGATGGTTTTTGAGTAGTGAACGGCGATCGGCGATGTAGTTTTTGAGAAGAAATGGTTCTTGATCTTGTTCAAGTAACTCATGCAAATTCTTTTGAGCCATCATCATCATCATCATTGATCAGAAATCAGAATGAAAAGTTTGAATTGAAATTGAGATGCTTTTGAAGCATGGAATGGAGAAAAGGGGGGGCCAAAAGTGAAGAAGAGAAAACTTTGGAATTAGTGAAGAATGGAGAAGAAGATGAGTAGAAATAGTAGTGAGAGATGATTATTGAATTTTTATTATATTTTTTAAATATGGAAATATTTATAATTAATAAAATTAAATATTGGGTCATGGGGATTTCTATGGTTGGAAATAGTAAAATAATTAATTGGGGTTATAATTAAATTATATTTCCCAAATCCATACAACAGCTCATTAGAATTGTTAATATTAATAGACATTTTATTATGACTTTAATGATCATTAATTAATTAATTTCTTTAAAATAAAATTTATAATATTTTGTGATTTATATCCATTTTGGTTTAGATACTTTTATATGATTTTTTTTTTTATAAATATTGTTACACAAACATGCCTACAATTCACAAAATCAAACACCCATATGTAAAAGCGGCACATAAATCTACTTGACTAGATTGAAAATGCCAAAGCACTCCCGATTTTTGAGATTAAATCGGTCCCTCCATTTATATTATATATAATTTGTCAGGTTTATAATTCTCATTCTAAAAAATTCTAGAAATTTGAAAAATAAGTATCTTGGTGATTATTTTAATAGTGTTTCTAGTATCAAAGAATATTTTATTTCTTTTTTCTCCATTTAGATTTAAGTTGGTGCTGTGTTTTTGTTTAATACAGTATTTTATTTAGTCAGATAAGATTTTTTGTTTTGGATTATTGTAATTAAAATAATTTTCAATCTTTGGTGGGTGAGTCGTTTGTTGTTTATACCATCCAATCATATTAATGATTATTTATTGAGTTCGTGTCTGTCTCATTTTGTTTTTTACAGAAAATGTTATTATTGAATTTAGATTTGTTTTTTTTCTAATAAAGAGTCTTTGAAATTTATCTTTCATCTGGAGGCCCTTTTATATGTATCATCTAATAATTTATATGGGTTTCTCGCAATTTTGACCATATTTGTAAATGTTCAGTTATCATTTGACCAAACTCATTTTGGCATTATTTATCTACACTCGAGCAAAGACAAAATTTCACTGTCGTTCTAAATTTTGGATAGAGATTTTTAAGACACCACTTAATTGGTTTGTAGGCTTGTTCTTTTTCAATCCCTCATTGTTATGAAATTCACTTCAGTTCGTTTTTAGAGTTACCTTGAAAAAATAAATAATTGTTAGATGATTTTTGTTAGAATTTTAATATTTGTAAATTTGTATTATATAACAATTGTTATTTTTTTTATTTGCAATTTAAATGTTTATTTGTAACTTTTTATTTGATTTAATGGGAATTAATTCTAAAAAAAATTATATTCTTAGGTGTGTACTCTTAAGTTGTTTTTTAATCATGTTTGTTGGTATTTTGTTTTGATAAATATTAGTTTTTATGAGTTTATTACTCGTTTGAGATTCACAATTAATTGAATTAATGAAATAAATTACATCATTTTAAAATAAAATTTGTGATTTGTTAATATTAGAATCATACTTATATAGCTCTCAATTTTATTTCTCTTTTAAACTTTAATAAAGATTTACTTGTTGAAAACATATACCAATCAATCAATAAAGGATTCATCATTTTATCCTACAATATTCTTTTGTTCACATTAACAATATTAAGCAAATCAACCGTCTAAACATTATGATTATTTTCTTCAATGAAAGACATTTAATATACCACTTCATTTCCCATCGTAACTCATAACAAACATTTTATTGTCATTTATTTAGTAGAACATTCAAAACAATTTCCGAAACTAATGAAAAAAATGTACAACCGATCACTAGTCACTATCAAACAACCATTTCAATTGTACTTCTCATACAATCATATTATAAAAAACACATCTACAATTAATTGTTTCTCATTTATCTTGAAATGTAGTAAGACGATCTTCAATCCCTTCCCATGATATCAAATTTATACGTAGTTTCTTCTCCTTGTTTATGAAAAAAATATTATAATGTTACCATGGCCAATACATGTAAATTGTTTGTTTGATTACTTCATTAAGGTCTGTTTGTGGATAAGTGTTATTGAAATAAATGAAATTAGCAAAGTAATTCTAATTGTAATTACACAAGAATTGACATTACATTAAATTTTAATTTAATTTTTTATGTTTGAAAAAACTGTAGAATCGTAATACCATTTTAATTTCTATGTTTGTAAAATAATAAAATAAAAACATTTTGAATCTATATTATTAATATATTAGTTGACACAACCTATTAGGTACCACTCAAGTATTAAGAATTTTGTATATGACTCGATTTTTATTAAGAAAAAATATTGGTTCGGCAATCATATTTTCCTAAATTCAAATATATATATATTAACTCAACAAACTAAAAAAAAATAGTTTAAAATGTTATCTTATTAAATTAAAAATATATATATAGGTTTGAAATTTTAACTTTTTAAATTCAAAAAACGAATTGGGTTCAACGCGTTATATGTATTTTAAATGATAAAATAATAAGATATTTTGTTTGAAAAATATAGAAAAAATAAATATTTGAATTATAATTCTGAACTAAAAATAGAATTGAGAATTATAAAATCACATTAGTTTGAATTCGTTCGAATTTTAATTTCATTTTCAATTCAAATTCAAATTCAAATTCTTAATATTAAATTATCTACTAAACTTAAAAATTAAAAAAAATTAAAATTACACTCCCAATTTTAATTTACTCAGTTTTGGTGGGAATATTTCTAATTTTCTACTAAGTTTAGGCAAATAAATGTACACACTTTAATCATGCATGCATTTACCTAGATTATCACCACTTCATTGTCTACATAGATTGATTCAACTTGGTCTTAATTTTGCATTATATGTGACCAAATCTATACTTCAACCCATTTTGTCTAGTATCAATAATTTATTACTATTATTATTTGTTTTCTTAGCAATTAAATATGTTTATTTTGGCCATCATATTTGTTCATAGCTCAAGTTTAAGTTATTGGGAAATCTTCCTAGTGTCTCTTTTTATTTCAGCCATGTGATCTATTTTTCTAGTTTTTGTTTTGATCTATGGTGATAATTAAACAAATTCTTACTTAAAATAAATATAACATCCTTATTAAAGTATTATAATTTGGTTGTTAAATTGTTTTGATTGATATTGTGATAGAGTTAAAAATTATTTATTATTATTATTATTTATTTTAATAGGAATTGAATCTAAAACATTTATTTGAAACATTTATTTTATTTTGAATTAAGTAGAACTAACATTACTCCTTACGACCCTAACTAGCTGGCCTCGGTTCCGCTGCGTCGTTGTCCTCGTGACACCTACCGTCGTGGCCTCCACCTCAACTCAAAGCATTTTTAGATTAATCGAATCGGTGACCTTTTAACTAGAAACATTTACTCTTTTATATAATATTTTTAACACTTGAGTTATATAGCTAGAGGAGGGGATTGTATTTATTTAAACTACCCATTAAATGTTAATTAATACCTTAAAATGTTTAACCTCAATTTGGTGGTTGAAGGATTATTTATTGAGTTTATCATTATGTAGGGACGTTTCTTGTTGGTGATTTGATAATTGAACATTAATTAACTTAAAATTTGATAAACTAGCATAATCATTATTCATTATACATATAAAAAGAATAACTTTTGCATGTTTTGGGGAATGGATGAAGACTTTTATCTTATTTTTTGTATTTCTTTTGTCTAAATTTTATTTTTAGTCTTATTTACATTTTTATCAAATTAAATGTCTCATATTATCTACAATATCTACTCAAATTGATTGTATATTGATCAAATAATGTTTTTTTTAAATGTTCTAGATATGAGGAGATCCTCCCAATATTCTAATATCACCTCTTTTAATGATGAATTTTGTTTTGTTTTACTAATAATTACTCTCATATAACATTTTATCTTTTTAATTAATTGATTTATTAATTAAAATACTTTTATTATTTTAATTTGAAATTATTTGATTCGCGGATACCAATGTTCGGGATGGTAATTGTCACACGGGCAAACAATTCAAGGCTGTAACAGTAATAGTAATGATCTTAGCTAATGTTAATTTGAAATTATTTGATTCAAGATGAAACTTGTTCCACAATAACGTGGATCCGCCTAATCCTAATGTATGTATGATTGAAGAAATATATATAATTTAAATTATTATTTTTAAATAAATATAACTCTTCTCTTATTATTAATATGATTTTGTTTGAGTGAGATATTTTTTAAAGAAAGGTTACTATATTAAAAATAAAAATAAAAATTGTTTAAGCAAAACAACAAAACATAACATGTAAAGAACAAATAAGAAAAAACGTACTCAATAAATTATCGAGCTCGTAAATTCTCGATAAGAACGATTAACTCCCTGATGGTTCTACCGACTTTCCTGAATGAATCTCAGAAAACGCCATAATAATAATATTATGAATGATACACATCGGACGACTACGGTCATTGAAAATTTGACGATTTATCTTCAACCAGATAGTCCACCAAAAAAATTGAAATAATAACTCAAATATGTAGGTCTGTCATATAACCACATGAATCCAAATTTTCTAATAACTACCCAAAGACTCGGGGCATCACTCAATGAATCCCAGTAATACTCTACAAAATACTCAAAATATTAGTCACTCCTCGACCAGAGCTTGCCTCATGGCCCCGCCTAACAAGGGGCCCAATTTTTTTAATAGTAATATATATATTATAGTTAATATGATACAAAAGACTCTCCATCGATTTTTACATGCGTAACTTGTCGGTTGTCATCCCCAATCCCCATTTGGCAATCTCATGGCCCCAAAAGTATCAAACAATTTCAATCATTCTCAATCTGATCATCTGCTTCAAATCTTGTTTGATTCTTCAATTTGTTGATCTTACAGGCTAAATAAATGGATATTTTCTTGACCACAACTCTCTCCACGGATGAGTCTCGAGCTTTTTATAAAAGCCATCATTTCTTAGAGAGCTTCCATAACAATGAAGAACAAAAATGAGAGAGTGGATCACCATGTCTGATCTCTTTAGAGCTCTAAAAAAATCTCTAAGAACTCCTATTAACAATGACATAAAATTTAACTGCAAGAGGCAAAATCTAATCCAACAATTCTATTTCGCACAAATTCTCATTTTGTCCATTACATAAAAAAAAACTCTCAATTGACATGATCATAAAATTTTCGATGTTTAACTTTACAAAAGTTTATTTTCACCTCTTGAATTAGCTAAACCAATACACTCATTGACTATTAATACAACATCATAGATTTGATGACCTTTAATGAATGTCATCTAATTACTAGATATGACTGTCTCTAGCACCCTCTGTAGCATGTTGGCTAAACATTTTGCGACAATCTTATAGAATGATGAAACGAAACTGATATGCCTAAAATTCTTCATATCATTAGTTTTTGGAACTTTACGAATGAGACATATCAAAGTAGAGCTCCAACGCTTATCAAATGATGAAAATCGATAAAAATAATCAATTGCTTTCATAATTCAAGTCTTAAGGAAATGTCACACCTCTTTAAAAAAGTCAAAATAAACTCATCACATCCTGGCGCTTTATCACTTCCACACTCCTTAATGGCCTCCTCAACCTCCCCAACGCAAAACGAGCCTCCAACATATCTTTTTGCGTTGTACTAATTAAATCAAAATTTATACCATTCAAATTAGGTCTGACCTTAAATGGATTCTTAAACAAACACTTATAAAATTTGACAATACTCGTAGAAATTTCAGGTTCACTATCATGAACTTCCACCTCGATCGAGATCAAAGTAATCACATTATTTATTGCTTGAGCGTTAGAGATTCAATGGAAAAACTTGATGTTTTTATCTTCGACTTTTAACCATGTAGCTCTACTTCGCTGATTTGCTCCAATTTCTTTCTCCTTACACATATCGAGTAACTCATTAATAATGTGAATCCGATAACTAGCCTCCTCAACGGAGAGTTCACAAATTTTCTCATCCTCATCAATAACATCAATTTCATTACACAAGTCATTGATTTTAGCACAAAATAAAACAAGATCTCTCATGAACAAACTTTTGATAAGCTTATGCATATTCCTTAAGTTCACAAAAAGATTACTCGATGAAGAACCAACCGATGACTAATTCACCCACCATGATTTCACACGCGGTATAAAGTTCATTTTGATTAATCATTTATTTTCAAATTTAAATGGTCAACATGTTATCTCCATCTTTCAACGTCCCATCAAATCGGTTGGTGATCTAAACAACACTTTTATATTTAATTCTCAATTTATTAGTGAGAATTGAATATATAACATTTAATAATATAATTGAAATAAATATAAAAATAACATATTTGTTTGTCATGGCCACAAATATACAATTTTTTTAACGGCCTTATTTGTGGTTGTGTTATTTCAATAATCCAAACAAATCAAACATTATTACACTCTCTCATTAATCAAATCCCTCAATTCATTAATTAAAATACTAAAATATCAAATATTATAAATTATTATTTTTATTTTATTTATATATATTAATACTCTTGTAGTCTTTTTACCCGAAAATTTATTACTATGATCGTTCATCGTTAATTATTTTATAATATATATATATTATGTGTATTAATAGAACTAATATTAAGAAAAAAATGTTACAATAACTCTCATGATGACTTTGTTTGAATTAATTATTAAAGTATTTTTTTCCCTATATTTTATTATTTATAATGCAAGTTTTGGATTAATAAGTTATTTGGAATTAATTCCAAACATTTAAATATATATCATTAGTAATGATATATTAAATTGTTATCATAAAGACTGGAACACAATTAAAATGATATATTAGAATACAAATGTGAACATATGCTTATTTAAACATTAAAAGACTTAAACTCCATCAACATTAGACATTTCCATCTAAGTCCAAATTTAGATTCAGGACTAAGAGATAAAATATTTAAAGAATATTGAAAAAATAACTTAATAAATTGTTTTTCATTACATATTTAAATATGTTTCTTTACCTACAATTATTTTAATTTATTGACATACAATATTAAAAGTATTGATTTAAAAAATAAATATTTAAATTAAAGAATTCAACCTAAACTTGAATGAATTGAATTGTTTTTAAGAGAGTAGAAATAACATTGTAACAATATTGTCGAGGGGTGATTAGTATTTAGAATCTTTTATGGAGTAATACCGGGATTAATTGGGTGATGCATGAGTATTTAGGTAGTTGCTGAAAAGTTTTGATTGATGCAGCTAATATGATAAACCTACATATTTGAGTTACCATTCAAATTATTTATTGGTGAATTATCTGGTTGGAGAGCAAATCGTCGAACTTTCAATCGTAATCGTATTATTCATAATGTTATTATTATGACGCTTTTTGAGATACATTGAGTCTGTCGAGGTTAATCGTTCTTCACAGGGATTTACGAACTCAATAACTTATGAAGTACAATTTTTTTTTTCTTTTCATAGGAATTTTGTCGTTGTTCTTAAACGATTTTTTTAAATTTTAATATTAATGAACCTTTTTTAAATAAAAAATATTATAACACAAAACAATAGTTAAATAAAAGGAAAATAGCAGGTAAATAATTATTTTCCTACCCTTCTACAAAAAAATAAAATAAAAATAATAATAAATAAATAAATGAACCAGAAGAAAATCATAACCTTCTGATCTTGTTTCTCTTTATCATCCCGTAATTTTGTACTCATTTGAACAGTATGTATTTGATCGATGGTCCCATTAATTGCCATGCAGTGGCAGCCAGCAGGTGCAATAAGTTAATGGCTGTAAAAACATAATAATATAATTATTTGTACTATTATATATATATATATATATATATATATATATATATATATCAATTATAGTTTATTAATGTCATGAATAAGAATGAGTTAGGGTTATTTATAATTGTAAACTTGTTATTAAGTAGAATTTAACCAAAGATATTTAATATCACTTTTTTCTAATTGATAGTTTATTTCAAAATAATATTTTTAAAATTTTACTTTTAAATTAAGAAAATTAACATCACATCACACTACCATAACTCCCTCCCTGTTTCCATAATTCTCCGTTTCCATTTAAATAACTTTCAAATTAATTGATTAATTGAACTCGTGACCTATTAATATCTTAAACCAACTATTAATTTATTTCAAAAGATTATTTATTTATTTTAAAAAGAAGAAAGAGCTCGAATATCAATTAATAACTATTCACTGCAGTAGCAGTAAATAGTAAAAATTGTACGGGTTATTTGGCAGTGATCAGTTGGGACCAATATCATTCTATGGCCAATCTTTGGCTTACCTCAGAATTATCGTCGTTTACTATTCAACATTTTACCCTCATGTTTATTATACCTTACACTTTCCACCATCATACATTTTAAATTTTCAAACTCAATCAAGTTGACATTCATACAAGTTTGATTTAGTATATAATATGTTATTTGATCTAGCTTATTCGTTAAATGTTTAAATACCTCAAAACGTTAATGTTGAGTGTGTTTGATAAGTTTAATTGTATATCCTTCGTTGACATCACTAAAATAACTTATTACACCAATCGTGACTTGTTTAAATTTATATGTTGAATCAAAATAAACTTTAGAATGAATTTAGAAAACAATTGTAAATTGAATTGGTGTCTTCTTGAAAATGCGAGTTTCTATCATTTTTCATTATAAGTCTTCGTAGTTTATGATTATGATAATCGTAACATAATGGTTTGATTTTTCGTTTTTTTTATAAGAAATGAAATGTTATTATCGGGAATAGAATAGGTGCGGTTAGACATCTCATTCAATAAAGATTTTATTTTATTTTTCAAAAAATTAGAAAAAAATCACATTTAAATTTTTTTTGAAAGTCATTAAAAATTCAAAAGAATTTCTTGAATAAATTAATGAGTTGAAAGACTATTTGTAGGTTATCTCTTATATTTAAAAAAGACCTAAACTAACCCACCACCCGTACAATGTACTGAATGTTCTCTTTATACCAAGAAACTTTAATTTGAAATTCTTATCTGAAATTACTTTTAACTTTAGTAAAAAATATGACTTTTAACATTGCACGATATAATATTTGTAAATACTTTTTATTTGAATTTGGAATTGATATATTAGAAAACTACTTTTTTTAAATACTTTTTCTTAATCAACTATCTTTATCTCAATGTTGTTTAATTGTAAAAAATCATTAAAAAAAAACTAAGTTATAATAATATTTGACATAATTAAGTTATACACATACTACTCAATCAAATTTAAAAATAGGGGTCACCAAAAATGTAATCACTAAAATAAGGATATTGTGTACGATGATTTAGTTGTTGCTTTGACAAATCCTTTTCTCATAACATTCTTTTCGTTTTTTAATATTTTTAAACAATGCAATAGTCAAAGAGAAAAATTGGTTGCAACTTCAACAATTATACTTGTTGACACCAATACCTTTTCCGGTGGTAGCGGTTATTTAAATAACTTGAAGAGGAAATGATGAGTATTTTGAAGAAATAAAAATTTATTTTTGATAAAAATACTTAAATGATATTAATATATATAAATAAAATAAAAAATAATAATTTAAATTGGTAAGTATTTTAATATTTTAGTTAATGAATTAAGTGATATATTGAGTTTCTTGTATAGGAAAACTTTCCCGACTACCATATAGAAGGACTGATGGATGAGAGACGAGTGAAATGTTGTTTAATTTTATTGAGTTATTTGAATAACTCAAAACCGAACATACTACCATTTTCAAATAATTTGTATTTGTTTCCTATCGAATTTTAAAATATACTAGAAATTGTTGAGACAGTAAAATTAATAATAACAAATAAAACATTTATGACCATGAGAATTAAAAAAGAAAGGCAAAATTTAATAGCCGAATTGAAATTATATTTATTAATTTTCTTTTGGATAACTAATTAACAAACAAGTGATGTCTATATATGCAAAGCTTGACAACTTCAATTATGTGCACATTAACAAATAGGGGTGGCAATTTGAAACCGCCCCGCTGAAACCGAGTCGAACCGAACCGATTAGTATGGTTTTTCTTAGTAAAATAAAAAAATAATAATTTAAAATAGTGATTATTTTAATATTTTAGTAAATGAATTAAGTGATATATTAAGTTTCTTGTATAGAAAACTTCCCTGACTAACATATAGAAAGACTGATGGATAAGAGAGGAGTGAAATCATATTTGATTTTATTGAGTTATTTGAATAACCTAAAACCGAACATACTACCATTTTCAAATTAATTTGTATTTGTTTCCTATTGAATTTTAAAATATACTAGAAGTTATTGAGAAAGTAAAATTAATAATAACAAATAAAACATTCATGACCATAAGAATTAAAAAAGAAAGGCAAAATTTAATAGCCTAACTGAAATTGGATTTATTATGTTTCTTTTGGATACCTAAACAAACAATTAAGTGATGTCTCTGCAAAGCTTGACAACTTCAATTATGTGCACATTAACAAAGATTCCTCCATTAATTTACCTATAAGTTAGGTTAACTCAAAATTGCCAAAATTTAAGCAAATTATGTATAATAACAACTCAATTTTTTAAATAAACTTATATATGGTTCTCCTATGCTGGTTCTACATACTATATTAAGATTTTACATCCGATTTAATATTCTGCGGATTGGATGTCTACAAATATTAAACGGTTTTTATACACTTTTAAATACATTCAACTTTCATATAATTTTGACGGTGTCTTTTTTCTCTTCCATTTACTTCCGTTTTGTCGTGTTACACGAGCTATAAAAAATAGTTATTGTTAATTGAATCTCTTGTTTAGGGAATATAGGTAGTTAGGTAGTACTTATAAAACAAATTGTGCTTTGTCTCCTATGATCATAACAAACACAAACCAGTTTTTGTCTTCTATTATTTTCTTATATTTATAAGATACGTACACTAATATGTTTTATTTTCTCTAATATTATTTAAATGTATTTGTCACTACAAAGCTAATTAGTTTATTTAACATTTTTTTAAAATTTGATATTTTGTAAGAAAAAAAAACACCTTTTCAACCAAAAAAATATATTTTTTGTTTGATATAAAAAAATTTATAATTCACAATAATAATTGGATCTGAATTCAATTTTAGGACTTTTTATTATTTATTTTCTAGAAAAATTGTTACTTTATTTCATGTAGCAAAATTATTTTCTAAATCAAATTTTCTGAATAATAATCCCTATCAAAAATAATAATTTAATTTAGATCACCATAATTTTCTAAAAACATAACAAATTTATCTAGATTTTATATATATATTATAACTGGTATCATATAATATCAACAAACCGCCCATATATATTAGCATGTGAATATTATTATATTAATATTTCTATTTCAACACGTGATTTCATTGTAATGAGTTCATGAAAAAACAAAATATTTAAAAATAATTTAATAAAACTAATTAATATATATTCCTTAACAAAAGAAAAATACAAATACCTTAATAAAAATATAAAACAAAAACCAAAATTTCAGTGTCCCGTTTCGTTATTTTGAAAAGTAGACAATGAAAGGACATTCTTAATATTTTATTTTAATTTTTTAACATGAAACCAGTTATATTAAATTAATTCTCTTAAAACATTTTATTTTAAGGATTTAAAATCTATCTTGAAGTGATTAACTCATTAGACTTTTACTTTATCTTAAAGTAAATTAAAACTTAATATTTGATTTATTATAAACCATTTATTTCGTCTCTTGAACTTCGTTAAAGAATTAAAATTTTCAAAATATTATCTTATAAGTATTATTCTAATCATCAAATAATTTAGTTTTACTAAATTTTAAATAATACAAAAATATATTAAAAAAAATTAATTTTTTTATAAAGTAAAATCCACAACACATACAATTCAAAAAAAAAAAAATCAAATAAGCTTTAATTATATCTTATTTTGAATATATAGCTTACTAGTATTATTATATAAAAATGAGTAAATGACTTATAAATTTAATTATGAATATAAAATAATAATAATAAATTTGAGATGGGTTAAAAAATGTTAAAAGAATAGACGTTAAAGTTCACAGTATGACGGTGCGTCGGCATGAAGCATGGTCCACTAGACGACGTCCACGTGTTATAACTGGTCAATATGTTCATTGCATTATGCACACGGATCAGTCTAGTCCTTGTTTGGGAACAAAATTTGGATTCTTCTTCAATTTTTATTTATTTATTAAATACTATCCTTTTGTGAATATAAATTCATTTTATATGAAAATAATATATTTTATATAAGTATTTCATTTAACTATCATTCTAACTAGTATGGAAAAATCATATATATAACGTGGGAGAAAATTAAATACACTAAGAGTGTATTAAAACCATATATTCTTTTATATATATATATACTAACAAAAAAAAAATGTATAGGAAAATTCTCAATTCGACAATTTATATGTTACGAGAAATCAAGGGTGTGGAAGAAGACATGAAAATAAGCGTTCTGCAAGAAAAAATTCAGATCAAAGTCAATGAGCAAAATTACGTTTTGTTGTTATAATTGTAGAGAGTCGAGACATATAAAGAAAAATTGTCTAAAAACGATTATGATGTTGAATCTTTCAAGTCGGTAAACGTTGTCCAGAAAGACGACTCAGAGTAGAACGATGGTGATGTATTTTCAATTACGAACAGTCGATTCAAGGATGCATGGATCCTTGATTCGAAATGTTCTCATCGCATAACACCTAATAAAGAGTGGTTTAGTTCATACAAGTTATGTAATTTTTGTTTTGTTCACTTAGGTGACGATAGATGATGTAGTATTATTGGCATGTGTGAAGTTAAAATTAAGATGTATGATGGTACTATTAGAACTCTTTGTAATGTTAAGCATATACCTGAAATGAAGATCTCGTTAGGTACTTTACATAAAAATGGGCATTCTCATAAAACGAATAAGGATCGGAAAACCATTAAGATTCATAAAGATGCATTGATTGTTATGAAAGGAAAGAGAACCAAAGAGAATATATATTCATTGTTGGGGAGTACAATTGTAGATGGAGTCCATTTGTTGAATCAAATGATAATAACACAAAATTATGACATATGCGCCTTGAGCATATGAGCGAGCGTTGAATGATTGAATTACATAAAAGAGATATGTTGAAATGTGTTAAAAGCTATAATATAGACTTTTACAAATTCTACATTTTTGGAAAACAGACTACAGTTAGTTTTGCAACTGGTAAGCACGATATAGAATGAATTCTTGATTTTGTGCATTTCGACGTATGAAGTCCTACAAGAGAATCGTCACTGGGTGGAACTTTGTACTACGTGACCTTTACTGATGATTATTTTAGAAAGATTTGGATTTATTTCTTAAACATAAATCTGAAGTGTTTGCCAAATTCAAGCTATGGAAAACAGAGATAGAGAACCATACATGTAAAAAAAATCAAATATTTGAGTCTTGATAATGATATAGAGTACACAAACACACAGTTTAAGAAATTTTACGAGTAACATGGTATTTAGAGACACTTTATAGTACGTAAGACACCACAACAAAATGGTATAGCAGAAATGATGAATAGATTCATTGATAAGAAGGCAAGATGCTTGAGATTGAATGTGGGGCTTTGGCACAACATATCTAATGCTTGACTCTTGGCAAGCCCTTTGTCATCATATTTGACCCGTTCTCATCTATATGCACTTTCTCCAAGTATGACTCCTTCTTCTCGAGCACTTCACGGATCCAATGGTACCTTCTTTGGATATGTTTTGAACGTGAATGGAAACTTGGATTCTTGTTCACATGTATAACACTTTGTGAGTCACTAAACACCACAAACTTGTCTTGTGTAATGCCTATTTCTTTTAACAATTCTTTCATCCATCTCATTTTCTTACAACATTCAGTAATGACAATATATTCAGCTTCTGTTGTAGACAAAGCAATACATTTCTATAGACGAGACTGCCATGATACAACTCCTCCTCCAAAAGTAAACAAATATCCTAAAGTTGATCTCATTATGTTAATATCACTACTCATATCTGAATCAGAAAACCCATCAACATGTGGCTTTCCAGTACTATAACACAAATCGTATTTGAAGGTCCCTCGAAGATATCTCATTAGTCACTTAACCGCTTCCTAGTGTGTCTTACCGGGATTTGAAAGGAAACGACTAACTACTCCAACCGCATGAGCTATATCCGGTCTTGTACAGACCATTGCATACATCAGACTACCTATTGCTGAAGCATATGGAACACTGCACATTTCTTGTCTTTCATCTTCATCCTTGGGAAACATTGTCTTGTTTATTTTCAAGTGTGTAGCCAATGGACAAGCAACTGGTTTTGCCTTGTCCATACAGAATCGATTTAGAATCTTATCAATATATCTCTCTTGAGACAACCATAGCCTTTTCTTCACCCGATCACGAATGACCTGCATTCCAAGAATTTGTCTTGTTTGATCCAATTCTTTCATCTCAAAAGACTTAGCCAAATCCTTTTTCAACTTGGCAATCTTGAGCTTGTCTCTCCCAACAATCAGCATGTTATTAACATATAGGAGAAGTATAATAAAATCATTAGAAGAAAACTTTTGCACAAAGACACAGTGATCTGTAGATGTCTTCATGTACCCATGGATGGTCATGAATGACTCAAACATAAGATACCACTGCCTTGGTGCTTGCTTCAAACCGTACAGACTTTTGACAAGTTTGCACACCTTGTTTTCCTCACCTTTCTTATTATAACCTTCAGGTTGCTCTATATAAACATCTTCATCCAAATCACCATGGAGAAATGCAGTCTTGAAATCAATTTGTTCAACCTCAAGATCCATACAAGCAGCTAGACTTAACACCACCCGGATAAAAGTCATCTTCACTACCGGTGAGAAAATCTCATCATAATCGATTCCATGCCTCTGGCCAAAACTTTTGACAACCAGTCTAGCCTTGTATCTTGTCTTGCTATCATCACCTTCTTACTTGATCTTGTACACCCATTTATTTTGTAATATTCTTATGTTCTTTGGTCTTTTAACTAGTTCATATGTGCCATTTTTCAGCAATGACTTCATCTCTTCATCCATGGTAGCTAGTCATTCTTCCTTATGAGCATCCTCAAGATCCTCCTTATAGAATATAAGCTCCCCACAATCAGTTAGAAGAATATACTCTGTAGCAGGGTACTTAGAACTTAATCTTTTCTCCCTAGTAGACCTCCTAAGTACTTCTGTTTGTTGATTCTGTTGATTTCCATCTTCTTGCTGAACTTCAAAATCAGCCTCAATATTATCACTAAGATCAGTTGTTGTATCATTTACATGGCCTATAGATCTTCTTAGAAATCAAACATGCCCTTCTCTCAAATGAAAGAAGTGATTACACTAGGAATGATTGGAATCTTCCACAATCAAAAGCTCCCCCAACCTCTCACTCTGGATCAGCCAAAGAACAAGAAGAAGTAGAAAAACCCTAGATCTGTTTATTCTCTTTTAACCTTACCGTGTTATGAGAAAAATACCCAAAAAAAATATTTATACTTTAACCCGTTTTTATAACAGAAAACTCTGACCCATTTACCCAGAATTTAAAAACGTCCGCAATGACAAGGAACACCTCAACAAAAAGTTCAAGGCTCGACTTGTTACAAAAGGGTTTTATAAAATCCTTTCTTTGGTGGTTAGACATACTTCAATCAGGGTAGTGCTAGCGCTAGTAGCCAGTTTGCACTTAGAGTAGATAAATGTTAAAACTTTTTTTTGCATAGTGATTTGGAGGAGCAAATTTACATGAAGCAACCAAAAGGGTTCACTCAACTTGGACATGAACATCTAGTGTACAGGTTAAAAAAATTGTTGTACGAGTTAATAAAGAAATTGTTGTACGAGTTAAAACAGTCTCCAAGACAATAGTTTAAACGGTTTGACTCCTACATGATTAATTGGTTATAAGAAATGCGAGTATATATAATTGTTGTGTTTATGTCATACTTTAGAATATGAGAAGAATATATTAACTTGTTTTTCAAAATTATTTTTTTTAACTATTAAATTGAAATATTAAAATATTTATGAAGCAATGAAGCGAAATAGACATTATATTGCAAGTAAAATTTTATCAATGAAGCGAAATTATTTCATAAGAGTTGGTTGTCAAAATTTTCAAGATTGATTTTGAAGAGTTTTAGTAATTTGTCAAAATTTTCAAGATTGTATTGGGAAATTGTTCATCCAATTCATATATTTTGTGTTTGTGTGATCACAAGACATTAACAACATGTCAACATTATCTTTTCTTTTGTCACTCTTTTCAATTGTTTTTATAATTCTTTGGATTTCTTAATTAGTAAAAATAAAAAAAACATAAATATAAAATAGTTAGTAGAAGAGAGAAAACAATATTAACATGGCTATTTATAATAAAGTAATAATATAATTTTTGTAAAGTAGGTTATGTCATTCATAAATAAGTTGATTGAAAATCTAACAAGACTTTCATTCACTCTCATGACACATCATTCCTTACCAAAATTTTTGACATGTATTAGTTTTTATAATATTATATGAAACCAGTTTAAATAAGTCCAAAACCATAAACTAAACTTATTTAATATTTTAACAATATGAGAATTGATTTTTTTTCTTCTTTAAACCCTAATAAAAAGCCAAAAGAAACTAAAACCAAAATAGCTAATGATAAAGAGAGATTGGAAAAGAGAAAGTGGTAAGAAAGAGAGGTGTGGTTGATGAAGAAGAATGAGTCAAAATATGCACCACAACTTAACAATTCCATATCAGGACAAAATAATAATTATAATTATAATAATAATCATAATAATAAAATAAAATAAAAGTAGCTACCACCGTAAGAAAGAAACAAGAAAGTCTTATTTTATTCGGATTGTTGTCGTAAACTAAACGTTTTCATTCTCGACATTAATTGCTTTTATTTTGTCTTCACCTCCGCCGTGCATGCATGAATTCGTATTTTTATTTTATACCATAATCAATTCTTAAAATCATTTCTTTATATATTAAAAAAAAACTCCAAATCCTCAAAAACGTGTTTCTTATACGGTACACTTTTGATAATATATTTGAGTGTTTGTTTTTCTCTTTTACAAACTCCATACTTAATTTTATTTAAGTTTAATTTCTTTCATAATTTATAGTAATAGTAATTTCCATTTAAATAAAATACAAATAGTATATATTTGTGTTACTTCTTATTCTATACGTCTCTTCTAGCTAAATAAACAAATTACCAGACATACAAATCTACAACAACTATCATCATATCCTTCCTTCTCTCTCACACACACATTGTTCTTGTCGGTGTCTACACTTTGTTTTTTTAGGAACACCCCCACACGTGAACGTATTTTTTCTGAGGTACTGAAATCTATTTTTTTATTTTTATTTATTTTTTTATTGGTGTATTTTATATTCAATATTATTCCCTCGATATATATATTGAGTGAAAGAATAGATTCTCGATCAGGGGAGACGAATTTAAGTATATATGAATGGAAATTATTTTAATTTTTTTGAAGGAAAAATACATGAGAGAAAGCAGCAGCTAATTAATTTATTAATTGTGATGATTGGAAACAAAGAAAATAATAAAAATATATAGAAGACAAACATGGATACAATTATTGCATATATATATATATATATATATATATATATATATATATATATATATATATATATATATATATATATATTCATAGGATGCTTTATTCTCGACTACAAAATATTACGACCCATTTTTATCAAGTAACAGAAGTTGCTGTTTACTGCGTTTGCATGCATATCCTCACCTAATCTCTGTCATTCCCAACAGACATACAGACAGACAAATGACCAAGTCAAATAATAATAATAAATTTAACTTTGATTAAATGAATACATTTGTAATAGTAAATATATATATAAGTTGATTTTTTTATATGAGTTTATACATTTAAATAAGAATATAAGTATGTACATTTAAGTTAAATTCAAATTTTAATTAAAAATAATAATACTATTAATATTGTTATAAAAAATGTTGGATATGAAAATATAAATCCGTTGTAGTCTAGTTGGTTAGGATATTCGGCTCTCACCCGAAAGACCCGGGTTCGATTCCCGGCAACGGAATCTTTTTGTTTAACATTTGTTTTTCGAATCAGAATATTTTTGTTAATCCTAACATACAAGTCTTCCTAACATACAAGTCTAAAGATACATGTGAGTTTGGACTTGTTTATGGTGTATTTTTTTTACGTTTGGAATAGGGTTGTTGACTATCTAGGTCGTAGCTCGGATAGTTCAAAATATTTTGTATATATCGACCAATAACGATGGGAGAATATCGTCGTTGTTGAGGATTTTTCCGTTACTAAAGGGAAGAGCGATAATATACTAGCTATATTTAATATATTTTAAATCCTAGCTCCGCCTTAGTTGCCAACTAATATCAAAAGATAGACGCTTTATTTGATTTTGGTGTTTAGTGATTATGCAAATATATATTTTGTACATCTCAATAAGTTTTGATTGTAGTTTGAAGACTTCAATTTCTTTAAGGACACCCTTTACATGTATAGGCTATTTCATCGTATATCAAGACATTGTATTTGATTTAGATGGATTCGGCTCTCACTAATAACAAATGATATCTCTAATTTAAATGGATAGTTATCTCCGATGATCGTGCTAACTTTAACAAAGGAATAAACCCCGACAAAAGAAACCCCCCAAAAAAACCAGTAAGGCGCAAATATTTGTTTTGTCAACGATGATCACTCTTTGAGATTCATGGTGCTAGCTTCCACCAATGAATAAACACCAATAAAAGTAACTCAAAAAAACTAGTGAAGCAAGTAAAACTCATCAAACTTCAGTGTTTAATTATTCTACAACAATCTTTCTTTCTTTACATCTCTAATTAATTCAAAAGCCACAAAACACACTACACTGAATATCAGTTTCATTTTGTAGGTTACAGATTAGATGATAATAATAATAATAATATCATTTAACTAATTCATAACGAAATGATACCTGGAATCCACTTGACTCTCGACATCCCATAGAAAAGAACCGAAAGTAACCGCCTCCAGAACAAGTCTTTTCAGCCCGCCAAAGCTAATCTTTATATGATCATGGTTAGAAGGATCAATAGACCCTAATGGCGTCATAACAACCTCAGGTTTCCCAAACAGAGCCTCTGTATGCTTCTCGATCATTGTAACCGCCTCTTTAGACCTAATTGTGGCGTATTTCTGTAGGGTTTCACCGTCGAAAGACATCACGTAGTTTCTCAACTTTGAAGACTTCATTCCATGGCCAAAACCTCCAGGACTAGGCCCACCAGCTCCCCAGGTTTCGGATTCGATCTGAACCGTTTCGTTCTTCTTCCTCTCTTCGTCGTTTATACCTTGAGGAAGATTCTTCATTGTTTTCTCGAGTTGGAATCTTTGATCTACCCGTTTGAGAAAGTAACCGTACATGATAGAAGCTGCGTAAACTTGGCCAACTCTGAGTTTGCTTATTTGAGCTACGGATGTTGAATCGCCTAAACGATTACCCAAAATCAAAGATAAGTGGTTTTGAATCATCTCGTATGCTTCAGGTGAATGGAGACTCTCGAGATTCTCGTTTTGGTTTGCCCATGTGTTTGGTGAAGATGGAGTTATTGAAGGGATTAGAGACACATTTGCTTCCATGAACTTCTGAACAACTAAAGCATACAATATCTCTTCCAAAGCCTTTTTCCTATCATTTGCCTTCACCTCTGCAATCCTCCTGTTAACAGAAACATGAGAATTCAGCTAAAATAGTTCAAAAACGAACAAAACCTTGATATATATATATACATCTAACTACAATTACCTGTATAAGACTAAGTCTGTACCAGAAGGACTGTCATCTTGTTTCTCAGATTCGCGGTCAGTTTGGAGGAGTTCAAGCTGCTGTTCAACAGCAGCAGGAACAAGATGAGGATGGCTTATCATAATCTGAGTTAGAAACTGACCCACAGGAGATTCAAGTTGAAGTGGAGCAATTGGAGCTTCTGGCTCATCAACAGAATCAGAAGACGATGATCGGACTACAAAACATTTCTGGCTTCGAAGTATTCTGAATCCCTTTGCAGACTTAGTCTGGGAAATTAACAAAACATTTGCACAAATGAGACACACATTCAAATACAGATAGATTTATATTTCCTAATCATATTCTAAATGAAGAGAACAATAATCATCAATCAACTGTATAAAAGAAATCTGTATATCCTAACACCATTTCTAATCCTCCCTATTTCAGATTTCAGAACCAAACAATAACATTTCACATGAATTTCTCAAATCTTCAAATTACTAAAAGATACTAATTTTAACCTACCTCAGCCAAGCCAGCTGAAAACCCACTTCTTCCTAACCGCAGCAAATGGGATTTGCTAGAGGATAAATTAACAGAACGAGGAACAGATTGCGAAGGGCGACAGATGATTCCAAACGAAGAACGATTAACAATTGTAGTTTCCATCGACTAGATCTGCAACCAACACAAAATAGAAACTCTTACGATTAATGAGAGAAGGAATCAAGATCAATTTTGGATTGAAAGAGAACTTACCGAATCTTCAGGAGTTGAGTATAAACAAACCCTAGAGAAGAATGTAAATTTGTGTATGTACAATCGGATGAGAGAGAGTCTGGTTTATTTGTCAATTGATGGAAAATTCTTTTATATATATATATTTTATATAATGGTGGAATTTATATTTTATTTATTTATTTATTGATGATTTATTGTGATAGAAAATGTTAGTTTACTTCTCCTCCTTGGAATAAAATATAACCATTCTAAGGCCCAGAAATTATTTTCACAAATAAACTTGTTTTGGGGAGAAAGATCTTTATATTTATAAAAAAAATAGAGTATTTGGCTTAGATTTATTAAAATATATTTAATATTTAAAATAATATAACTAATTCATAGTATTTGACTTTGGAAATTTAAATAATTTGATAAAAATAAATGAGATTAATTTATTTAAATTTAATCAAAACTATATATATAAAAATATCCTAGGGGTGTTTTAGGAACTGCAGTGAACAAAATATTTGTTAATTTTAAGAAAGAGAGAGGCCAAGGCCAGCAGACCATCCACGTTTGTTTGACTCCACAGCCACCTTTGAATTTGTGGTGGCCAGTTAATTTTGTTTTTTTAAAATAAATAAATATAATTTTTTTTTTTTTTTAAGCTAACTATCCCACTTATATTTCAAATAGATCTTTGGTTTATATATTAACCACTCATTTTATTTGAATTACCTTAAAAAATAAAATTAATAATAATAACTATTAAATTACAAATCAAGTTTTATAATTTGGATTTCTTATTCCCATTAATTGATCTTTAATTTATAAAAAACAAATAATAACTATTTTATTTTTTAAAATTAATTAATTGGTTAAATACAATTCTTAACTAACAATCATCTATATTTTTATTTTTTAAATATATATAATTTTTTATCCACTCAGAATACTAATAAAGTTCATTATAATTATTAATTATTTTCTTAGTTTATTTTAAAGTCATTTAGTAAAAATAAAATAAAAATAATTATGACTATTAATTAAATAAAACAAGGATCACTTAAAACGTTTATAAATAAAGTATATTTGAGGAAGAGAGGTTGGTAGTGGTTTACGTGGCTTGTTTGAAATTGACATAATTATTATTTATATTTTGTGGACTGGAGAAGACTTTCAATATGCTTTTTTTTCTTCAATTTTCTTTTTGTAATTTGAGGGAAAAAACATTATTTTTAAAATTCAAAGCAGATGCATGATATTATGTGATATCATTGTAATAAATAAATTTACAAAATATAATAAAGTTTATTTATTTTCTTAAGTGAGACTCTTTATAAATTGGGCTAATCGAAATTAAAAAAAAAATGAATTTATTTGAACCAAATTCAGATTTTAGGAGTTGGTTTATTTATTGAGAAGTTCATTGTCATTTGGTTTCTGAATATGTTTTACAGCATCATCTATTGGTTGGTGGTTGTAGATTTTAATTGTTCAATATTGTATTAAAATAAGAAAAAATTAAATATCATCTTTGGTATAATCTGGAAAATATTTGAAATACCTTCAAAATTTCATGATAATCGGGTTAGACACATTCTTAACTATATATATATATATCGATAAATTTTAGTGCCGGTTCAAATCCGAATTCAAACAACGTGTTGTTTTCAAATAAGGAAAATATTAGATTTGCAAACAAGTAAAAAATAAGAGTAAAAATGTCTTAACCAAAGCCAAAATGCTGAACATAACAGTTGGTGCATCGCGCATACATATAATATTTATTATTGCTCCTTCAACCTCTTCTCCACTTCCTCGAGAGTCTCGATTTCCTTATGGTACTTACAAACCCGATAAATACACCTGTATCCGAGAAAGCATACAAACATTCGTTATATAATCAAAGAATAATCGAACAAACAAACAAACAAACAAACATTCTTACCAGTATAGTAGACATGCTGATGCACATAGAATCACATTCCTTTGAGCCTTGAATATCTGCACATTCAAATCTCAGATGGGTCAAATTATCCAGAAAGTAAACATGAACAAGTTTGAATTACTAATCAATCATTAATATACATAACAAGAAATCTTTAAACTCTTATTATAACTTGTCTCTATCAACATAAAGGAAATTTTGAGGTTTTACAAGTCATTTGTTTCAGGTTTATGATAGTGGATTAATGAAAAGATTCTTACTTTTAACTTAGAATACAGACTTGTCACCATACATACAACTTTAGGTTCAATTTTACAATCCTCACATTAATCAAATCATTCATATCAACTATTAGATCAAGGGTAGAGCGAAAAACTCTAATGACCACAAGGTCTTGAGTTCCAAGTTTTCATGATCAGTTTCAAAATAATATATAACTCAATTTTCAACAAACAAAGTTATTTAGAAACAACTCAAATGACCCATAAATGAACAAGTCTCCCTAGTCCCTAGAGAGAATCACTTAGCCTTCCCACTTACTAAAACCTCCTTGATTGAATCACTTAGTTTATACTGATTTGATCAAAACTTGAATAATTTGTTTAATTTTGACAGCTTACATCCATTATAGTTCTTCTCTAGGAGAAGTTAGTCATGACCCTTTTCAACTTATGTCGTTCTTCATGGAATCGAGGGCAAAAACTCTTTATACTTGAGCTCAAGCCCTAGTGAGTTAATTCTGTATAGATATAACTTCATTCGTAAAAGTAGTATTTCTGTCTACATTCCTCATTTCTGAATACATAATAACTTCATCTTGAATACTAGTTTGAGTACTGATCAAGATGATATCACATTTTCAAATAAATCTAGGTATATATGACTTAAGATTCAGAAATTGATTAACATTTTTACCCTAAATCATGTCCTGGGTCTCAGTGGAATCATACTCATAAACTTATTCACACTTTTATTTGTCAAATCCAGTTATCTAATAACTCAATATGGATGGATACCTAATCTGACCTATTTAGATCTAAGCTCAAACGGAATCAAACAAACAAGCAGCAGATCAGATTTACCGATTTCTCGTAACGATCTCTTTCAGAAGCAGTGCAGGACTCACCAACGCACATCAATCGGTGTTCGTTCTTCCAATAGATATCTATTAAACAGACAATAATGTGTGTTAGATAGAAATGCACAAATCATAGCTAATTTGAAGCAGATTGAACTGAATATATATACCTAAGAGCTGGAAAGCGGAAAAGGGTATGACGAACAAACAAGGTTGGAGGATGAGTGAGATTAGAGAGACGATGCGAGCCTTGATGAGCTTGGGCGATGGAAGAGTAATCAGAATTGCTACGATCGCTTCAACCATCACCGCGTAACTCAACACCATCCATTGCAATCCCATCTCTCGATCTCTTAGCAATGAAGGTTTTCTTTCTTTGTCCTGCGATCTACTTCTACTCTGTACCGTAGAATTTCTCTCTGGTAAAGAGAAAGAAAGAAAGATACTATGACTTCTAGTCAATACATTCACATTACAGCTGATTCAACAAGAAAGATGAAACCAATCAGAAATTTTATTTTATTTTTAAGATCTAATAATATTTTTTTTGAAAAAAAGTAACAATTTATTTTAAACCAAATAAAATATATAATGTGACTATTTAATCAAATTTGATATTTGAATTTGGGGGTAATTTTTATTAAATAAAATTTGAATTATCAAATTTTTTTTTATTTAATTCTCTAATTAATAAATTAAATATATAATAACTTTAATAAGGTAAAAATTAATAAATTTTATAAATAGAATTTTATTTTATTTTATTATATTATATTATATTATATTAAAATAATAAATATTTATTATATATTTAAAAAATATAAATACATATATTTAAAAATTAATAAATAAAAAAAAATTATTTAAGAAAGAAAAATTTGTAATTTTATTATGAGTATAATAAATCACCATAATTAAACGTTATTATATATTATATAGTATTATGATGTATATTTAAAAAAAAATAATAATATAAATGTTACATGGCATATTGATTTTTCATGCTCTTCTAAAATCTAACATGTGCGCAGAAACGAGACAACAATACTTAAGCAATTGAAAATTTATTTTTCAAAAATAATTTTTTTTTGCTTTTTTGCAATTTGACCATTTACGATATTCATCACTCTAGTAGAATTTATTTTCATAATAAAATGAGATTATGTCGCATCTTAACATTTTTTCTTAAATATATAGAGATCGAGGAAAAGATTTATTTTTTAATTTACCTGAAAAATTATTGTTAGTTGATTCCGAATAACAATCTTTGTATAAATTTGTTCTTAATTTCACTAATATATTTGGATTGTGATATGAGTGAAGAGATCTCAATTTGGTACTCATCTCCAACTCAATGAACTTTTCTTCATGAACAATGTTGACAAACATATTGTTTTTAGAGACATCGATCATTTTCATGATCATCTGCGGACTAAATTATTAAAAGATTTTAAAATTCAATGAGATTATAAAAAGTTTCACCTCTTAAGGATATTTCATTCAATAATAAAATGGGATTTATTGTAATTAAGTTAATGAATATTCAATTAGACGTGAGAAGAAGCTAAGTATAAAATCTGAAATAATATAACAATGGCAGCTAATGTTGGATTGGAAGGATATTTAAGAGATATAAATCATTCAGCAAGAAATTGAAAGAGACATAGTTATGCAATTTTTCTAGTTCTGAACTACACAAGTGATAATTGATTCCACCCATTAAATATTGAGAAGATCTCTGCCCTAAACCCAAATGCAGAATCACGCTTCTAAGAAAAACGTTTTCATTTTTTTTTCTTAAAACAAATAATGAAATTTTGTTTGTTTGATAAGAGAATTCCCTGATAATCCTATCAAATCCGACTCGTACAAAATATATATAGAGAGAGGATTCTTACATATACGAATATGTGAATATCTTAAACAAAGAAAACATTAATGAATTGCAGGTAGGGGTGACAATTCAGGTAACGGGTCATGTTTTGGTGTCATGTAATTCTTGGTATACGACCCATTATGGGTCAACCCATACACAACTCATTAAGTTTATCGTATGTGTTTGAATAAAGATAGAAATATTGTATTGAATTGTTAATAATATAATATTGATATTATCACAAATTATAATATTATGATAATATCTTACATATATATTATTTTATATTCTAACATCTCTTCTTAAACTCACGATGTAACACCAATAAACATTAAGAGTTTGTCAGTCAGAAAACGAAAGTGCGAACAACAAGATGGTAATCATCATTCTTAATTTTCTTCTCTTCCTTCTCTTTTATCCAATTCATTGACCATCCACCCCAAAAATAGCTTTACTTCAATTCAGACCAACCAAAATTAACAACCAAACTCATTAAACCATCCTTCACAAACACAGAGAAAAAAAAAATCAAATTCAACTCCCTATTCTCAACAACAACCAAAACCAAAATCAATCAAACCAAGTTTTACAAACATAAGGAAACCCAAACTAAATTCAACTCCCTATTCTCAACAACAACAACTAAAATCAAACCAAGATCGATCAAACCAAGCTTCAAAAACTTACTCCAATTTCCTCTACTCCAAGACTAATAATAAAACCAACCTTCTTCTAAACCATCTAATTCAACTAAATCAACATTCGACAAGTTACCCTCCTCACTCAAGAATAAAAACAATCAAACACATTTCCAGTAGCTACCAAATTCCCTAATCTAATAGTCGAAAAAAATTCATGAAATCTAAAACCCCAGATAAGCTTATTTTCTTATGACCACCGACAAAAAATAATATAAATAATAAATGATTAGAGTCCTCCATCAATGACTAAGGTATAATCATTGATGAAGGCAGCGGAAGACTATCACTTGATTGACTCAAAACGGTAATCTGACTCTAATACCATGTTTGAATAAAAAGATAAATATTGTATTGAATTGTTATATAGGTTCTGTCTATTATATATATATATAGATATTATAATTAACAAATAAGGAAACTAATATAATATAATATTTATATTATCAAAATTTATAAAATTGTGATAATATCTTACATATATATTGTTTTGTTTTTTAACAGTGTGTATCATTTTAACCCAAACGGTGTATTAACGGGTTGACACGACACGACCTGTTATAACGAAATTAATTTCGGGTCAACACGTTTACGTGACATTATCTGACACGAAAAGACACGGAATTTATTTAATTACCTATACATGACCTGTAAAGAAACGATTACCTATTAAACATTAGATTTTTGGGAGAGAAAACAAGTTGAGAGTCGTACCTATTGCTGGGTTGCGGCTAGCGAACGCTAAAGGGAAAGGTGAACGGCGGAGTGAGATGCTGCGGCGAACGACGGAGGGGAGACCTGTGGCTGGAACGTTGGTCTCGAGTTGGGGTTGTGAGGTTGGGTGTGGAAAGGTCTCAAGAGTTTGAGGAGTGAGAATCAAGAAAAGAGTTGACTTGGGTGTTTGAGGAGGGGCGAGTTATTTACGGGTTAGAATCGTGTAACATGGGTAACGAGTAATCCGTTATTAATAATTGAAATGAGTCGTTATTGTATCTAACGGGTATACACGATAATGACTCTTACACGACCCGTTAATAAAACGAAACGAAAAAGTCACCACACGAAAAAGACACGAACCATTAAGGAACGACCCAAACTTGTTAATAATGTGTTGCGTTTGTGTCGTGTAAAAAATTACCGCCCTTAATTACATGTTTATATATATATATATAGCATGCAAGTTTGTATAGATAAATTCATTGATTAGATAAAATAGATTAAACCTGGTTAATGACACCTTTGAATTCTTGGAGAACTTGAGAAGAGTGAAAACATAGTTTAAAGAGGGGGAGAGAACAAAGTTATGAATATAATTTACATAAACCCGCAATCTGTTTTGTTACTATTAGTGTTAAAAAAATACATGATTATTTTAAAAAATAATTATCAGTTATAATTTAAAAAAAATGAGAGATACTTTTTGCTATAAAATATTTAAAATGTATTAATATATAATAATAAAATAAAATTAATAATTTAAAAGAAAAAATTATTTTAAAGAGTCATACAATCAATAACGAAAGTTTTATTTTTTATTTTTATTTTTAAGGACTAATACTGTTATTATTTTTTAAATTTTTTTAATCAAAAAGTGAAAGAAACCTATCTTTTTTAAATGAGAAAATTTAAATACATTCATAAAGAACAAAATAATCACAATTTTATTTTTGTTAGCCATCCATCCAAAGAATTCAGAAAAAAAAACTTTTATATGAGTCCGAATAATTAATATTTTTTTATTAGTTTAATAAAATATGTACTTTAATTAAATTGAAAATTTAAAAATTAGATCAGGGTTAGAAAAAAATTCCAAAATGCTTAATAACCTGCATGCTGTCTTTAGTACATTTTTTTTTTTTTAATTTTAATAAATATATATATATATATATATATATATATATATATAGGTTGTGTTTTAAAAAACATAATGTTTATATAAAATAAAAGAGGAGTGATAAAGTGAGGGAATGACATGTCATCACCTTCATTGGTTGGAAAATGTAAAAGTGGGAGGAAAGAGAGAAATTATTTGATTTTTCAGCGAATAAGATTATGCCACGTCATTTCCTCACCAAATTCCCTCACCTAATCATTTCTCAAAATAAAATTATACACAATCATTTTCTTATCCAGTTATAAAATTTATGATATATATTTTTATTTTAAAAAATTAGAACTAAATATCTAAAAAATTCAGTCAAAAAATTCATTATAAATCAAAATTATTTTTAAGAAACAAAGTGTGCCTTCCAGAAATGACAGTAGTGTTTAGTGTTTACTATCCCGTAATTCCCATGAATAAAAGGTTGACGTTCATTGATCATAGCGTCATTCTCCATCAACAAAGAATTTATACTGCATATAACAAAAACCCAAATTAAGCTTTGGACACAATCTGAATCTAGATGAACAAGAAGGAAGAATATAAGATGATTATAAAAAAAAATGGGATAAATATATAACCCGCAAAAACACTTAACCATTTAACCAGGCGTAGACGGGTTGAAACCCAATAATTTATGATTATCATCGTTGTAGTTGAACAATGAACTTTGGCGCATGTTGATTTGGATTATGGATCCGCGGGTGGAATGGAGGATAGCTTACAGTTGGCTAGCCTTTTGCATTCAATGCACACAATCTCCCATCAATTGTCTCCCATTGCCGCCAATTGTGTTGCAGGGATTGAACTTCTTCAAGCCGATACATTTTGATTTGCATTGCTTCCAATCACTATCCTGGATTATTTTTGTTTAATGGCGGTAGAACTGGTGGACTTTCCATCTATCCTTAGGATTTTCAATTCATTCTGAATTCAAAATAGATGTGCAACATCTCTTTTAGATTTTCTAGCTAATGGAGAATTTCTATACAAGGATTCGTGCTGTTAATTTGCTGGGAAGTTGATCAGGTATTCTTTATACCCCTCAGTCAGTAATCATTTGATGACTATTTCAATTATTTGATTGATCAAAACAATTTTACGTTCTAGTATTTTAGTTTTGATGTGATAGAAGATATAATGTTTAATTCATTGAATTGAATGTATAACAATATTAGCCTTATAAGGGAACTCCACCTTTGCTTATTGATTCATGGGCTTTTTCGTTTTTCGTTAGTTATTTAAATAACTCAATTCAAAAACAGCATCCGAAGATTAACGACAGCAAGTGATTGAACTTGATTGAGTTCAGTAGTTTCTCATCTAAAATTCTAAAATATATTATATTTCAAATTATTATTTTTTATTTATATTAATATTTTAAATATTTTTACCAAAAAAAATTTCAGAATCTCATCTAAAATTCTAAAATATCTTATATTTCAAATTATTCTTTTTTATTTATATTAATATTTTAAATATTTTAACCAAAAAAAATCTCAGAATCTTAGAATTATCACCGATCTTGAAGACCATGCAAGTCTTGAGTATAAAACAAATATGAGATAATGAAGGATTTTGTTAATTATAAATATCTATATAATAACTAATCATTTTTTGTCATTATCTCAAGATTTTTAAAAAAAAATTGGGATGTAGTCGGACATGAAGTTAGCGAAGGTGTTCTCGAGTTCTTTCAGAATAGGAGGATGCTTAAGCAATGGAACGTCATGATACTCAATTTGATCCCAAAGTTCCTAGTACCCGAGGGAATTCATGATTTTAGATCCATTTCGTGTTGTAATGTCATTTATAAGATCATTTAAAAAATTATTTCTAAACGCATTAAAACAATCATACCTATTTTTGTTAGTTTAGGTCAATCTGCTTTTATTCTGGGTAGAAATATATATCGCATAATATCCTTCTTATGTAGGAGCTTTTAAAGAGTTACGGTAAGAAATTCATATCTCCCCGGGTGGTTTTTAAAGTTGATATTTAAAAAGGCTTTGACTAAATGGCCTGTTATTCATGATTTTCTGAGTGCTTCAAGTTTTCTGGTTATTGTTATCGATTAGATCTGGCAATGTATCTCAACTCCTCACTTCATTGTAAACGTTAACGAAGTTCATGATGGGTTTTTTCAAAGGAGAAAACGGGGTAAGACATGGATATTCTCTCTCTTATTACCTTTTTGTTCTCATCATGAGGATCTTTGAGAGCGTCTTAAAAATGCTCCGAAAGAATCTTCCATACATCCACCATCCACAATGCAGGGAGGGGGATATCACACACGTATGCTTTGGGAACAATCTTTTCATTATGGCACACACAGATATTGAATCTATTAACACTATTAAGGAAGCATTAACAATATTTTCTAGTCTTACAAGTTTGATTATTAATGAAGGAAAAAAATTAGCATTCTATAGTGGTGTGAAAGAGGAAACAAAAGCAAGTATCTTTAGCATAATGGAGATTCAAGAGGGCACTTTACCGGTTCATTACTTAGGAAACCATTATCGGCTAAGCAACTACAAATTTCATATTGTAGACCGCTTATTGAGAAAGTCAAGAATTCGATGAATGGTTGGGCAACAAAAAGACTATCTTATGCGGGCTGGATTGAGCTGGTTATGAAAGTCATTATAGAAATCATTAGATTTTGGGCACAACAAATCATTTTCCCAAAAAAGGTAATGAAGGATCTTGATTGTCTTATGAGGAACTTCATTTGGGGGAATCAAGGACAATGTGGGAAAAAAGTGAAGTGAGCTGATGTGTGTAAACTGAAACATGAGGGTGGAATTGGATTGAAAAATTGCATAAAATGAAACAAGGCTCTCACGCTAAGGCATCTTTGGGTGTTAAAAAAGAAGCAGGATTCATTGTGGATAAAGTGGGTACACACAAGGTTTATGAACAATGAAGTGAGTATATGGACTTCAAAGATTAAACTGGAAATGACCTGATCGTAAGAAGATTCTCAAGCTTAAGGACAATGATATACCTTTGTTTGATATCCGGTTAGGGGATGGTCGGGGAACATTGTTTTTGAAAATTTGCCTATAGTTCTTAAGACAAAATTTGGTGGGGTGCGTATTCGAAGGGACTGTCTTAATTCAACGGTTCTTGATATTCGGGGTGGAGATTGGAATGCACTTCTGAGGCGTATTCCGGAAAGTGTTATGATTCTCGGCTTCATACAAACGATGCACTTTAATGACACTATCGACTCACGGGTTTAGAAGGTGGAAAGAGACGAAAAGTTCATTTCAAACCAATCTTGAGAGTCTATTCGCGAGAGGGAGAGCGATGTGGACTGGTCTCATGTCGTATGGTCCTCCAAAATCATTTTGAGGCAGCAATTTGTGTTGTGGTTGTTTTTTAGGAAGAGACTTTCAATTAGGGATCGTTTTAAAAGTTTTATGGGTATTCCGAATTCTAAATGCCTACTTTGTGATGGCAATGAAGAGACGATGAATCATTTATTTGGTGGTTGTTTGTTTACATTTGAGTTATGGAGGTGGTTTACAAAAACTATGGAGTTAGCTTTCTTCCCCTCGGATTGGATTGATATCAAGGAGGTGGCCATTTTGAAAGTTAAAGGTAATCTATTTCATTCAAATATGATGAAGTGACATTGAATATGATGAAGTCACTCAATCTAGCAACTTCAAGGCGAGCTTATAAACTTATTATTGTTTGTTTGAAAAGCTGTAACTCATTTGTTTAAATGTTTTGTTTGTGTTTATTCATTTGGTTTGTAATTCCGATTTTTAAAAACTAGAGCAAAAGTTTGTTTTGTTCTAATTCATGAACTTATGTAGGTTTTCCCCCTTTTAGGGGGCTTATTAATGAAATGACACTACGTCGTTTTCCAAAAAAATAATCATTTGATCCTATCAATTACTTGATTGAAGATAACATTTTTGCATTATAGTTTTGATCACTCTAGTTTTGATCAGATAGAAGATATAATGTTTAATCTATTGAAGGAATGTTTAACAATATTAGCTCTAAGATAAAAAAAAAAAAAACAAGGGCATCCTCTACCTTTGCTTAATGATTCATGGGCTTTTTCGGTTTTTGAGTTATTTAAATAACTCAATTCAAAAACATCATCTCATTTTCCCTCTCATTCATCTAAAATCCAAAAATACTTTTTATTTTAAATTATTATTTATTATTTTATATTAATATTTCAAGTATTTTTTACCAAAAATCTCTAAATTCTTAGAATTATCATCACTTTTTAAATAACCATATTTTTTTAAGAGTCGTGATAAATTTGAAAATAAAAACAAGACCACGAATCTGATGTGCCATGTCACTTGTGTAGGAGAGAGAAACAAAAAAAATATGCTACAAAAATGGCCATGAAAAAAAAACACCCAAAAACTCTCCAACATTGCCATGTTCGGGACAAAAAACTCCTGAAATGGCCATTTTATTGGAATTTTTTTCTCGTCGTAGCCTTACTTTCGTTATAATATATTTGCCCAAATTATTTCTCTTTATTTAAACCCCTAATCCTAGTAAGAACATATAAGTCTTGAGTATAAAACAAATCTAATATAATAAATGGTTTTGTTAATCATAAATATCTATATAACAACTAATCATTTTTGGTCTAATATCCATCTTCCGCCCTCTCGAGTCTCGATTAGTAAACAAAGAGAGAAGCGACAGACTTTCATATTCCCTCTTCACAAGTTCACGGTTAATTCAAATCTTTTCTAAAGCAGGTTTAATACCATTCAAATATATATGTATATCTTACATATAATGTTTTCTTTCTTTAATACATAAATTCACATATAATCCTTATATTCTCCTTCAATTGTACGATTCGAGTTTGATCGGATCACCTTGTAATTCTCTTATTGAATAATATATAGTTTTGTTGTATTCTCGATAAAATAAGGTTTTTTTTATGAATAGTGATTCTGCATTTTGTGTTGGATTTAGTTGATGGGGTTTAGGACAAGATTCTTCTTTACAAGATTTAATGGGTAGAATCTATTCTCACTTGTGAAGATATGAATTAAAAGAATTCAATAACTCATGTATGTGTTCATCATCTCTTTCAATTTCCTATAGTATAATTTCTATATCTTTTAATATTTCATATTTTATCATCTCGATCACATCTAATATAATATAATAGAAATTGTTCATTACCTTTATTGCAACTAATCCCATTTTATCATTTGAATGAATATTAGGATATTTTCATAATCACTACTAATGAACATGATTATCATTCCTGATCATGAATAAAAGTCCACTCGAGTTGGAAATGAGTACCAAACTGAAACTCCTACATTAATATCACGATCTAAATATATTAGTAAACTTAAGAACAATTTTGTTAGGATCAGGATCGCTAATAGGAACTAAGGTCCAACTATTGTTGAACACTTACACACACAACAATTGATAATAACCCTATTAGAGGTTGATTATCTCGTTTCCACTCTACACAAATCGTCACAAACTCTTGACAAAGTTAAGTGCGAAACTGTTAGTTTGGGTTTGAAGCAACAAATGATCAACAGAAATAATGAGATAAAGAAGAACACATATTTTATGGATGTTCGGAGACAAAAGCTCCTACGTCACCCCTTCTTCTCAAACCTTTGAGAAGGATATTCACTAGAAAATTCAACCTGTTTACAACACGTACACAAACTCAGTTGAACAACCACGATTTAATTACTGCTTGTTTTCGACCTTTCAATATACTCACTCTGTTGAACATGAATGAATTCTGTCAACTTACAATGCTCACCACTCACACAGCATAGGTAGTATTTTAATACACTTGAGATTCTAACACACTTTTTGAGAACTTGTAAGTTTCGAAAGCTTCAGCGATTTGATAGCAAAGATTCTGGGTGTCGAGAAAAAGTGTTAAAGTAGATTAAATTATGATTTCTTAAGTGGGCAAAGATATCAATAGATATATTTGTGACTTCAATGGCTATATCTACTTCATGAGACCACTGTCTTCACTTTGATTGGTACAACATAAGAGATATTATTTGATCTTGTCTGTACTTTGATTATAATAAGTTAAGATGACATTAATTGGATTATCATTCCTAGGAGAATGTAGCAAGAATAATTTTTTCTTTTGGTGCTCTTGACAGTCTGAACTATATTAACAGACAGCTGCTATCAAAATATTTTCCTCAGACTTACACCAAAATGGAAATAAAATTCTGATGTAGCATAAAGCTGATTTATGCTGTTAAGTAGTGAAAATAATACCATACGCGCTTCATGGAATGCTTAAATGTAGAATGTCGAATTTTCTTGTAGAGAGCCGATATATGGAAATTCGGACGCACGCTTTCTGAAATGCTGATATTTGGAAAGTCGGATCCAAATGTCGATGTCTTCCGAAGGCCGATTTTGTGAGTGCTGATCTTCCAAAAGCCGAACTTTTGAAAGCCGAACTTCCGAATGCTGAACATCTGAATACCAAACTTCCGAAAGCTGAACTTCTGAATACCGAACTCCCGAAAGCCAAACTTCCTAAAGCCGAACTTCCGAATGCCGAACTTCTGAATACTGAACTTCCGAAAGCTAAACTTCCGAAAGCCGAACTTCCGAAAGCCGAAATTCCAAATGCCGAACTTCTGAATATCGATATTTTCCGAAAGCCGAATTTCCGAAAGCCGATATCTTCAAAAGTCGATAACTTCCGAAAGTCAAATTTGGTTTAGTCTGCATATTATTATTTTGCCAAAATTAGTTTCTTATTTTAAATAGTTAATTAATACTACTACTTAATTAACTATTTTTTACTTATCAATTTTTTTTTTTATTATTTAAACTAAATATTCAAAACATAGTAATTTTATAATTGTTGGCTAGTTTCTTAAGTTGATTAACATATTTAAATAGTTAATTGGTATTACTACTTAATTAACTATTTTTACTTATCAATTTCTCCCTTTTTGATTATTTAAACTAAATATTCAAAACATGCCGTTTATTTCTTAACAAATTCTCCCTTTTTGATTGTTTTATCCTAAAACTATCAAATTTAGCTAGATAAGAGAAAAATCAGTTTGACTATGTAAGCATTAATAGCCCTGTCTGATAACCAAAATAATGAGAGGCAATTAGTCAAAAATTTCAAACATTTGGCCACAATAATAAAATATGTTCATGATAGAAGTAAGATTGAATAGATATATTGCGGTAATGAGAGGGGGGGGGGGGTTTAACGTCTCCCTTTCGATTTTAGATCCGGTTTTGTAAAGTCGCATATGAATCTCGTCATGAAACCCTAACTTGGTTGACCCGGAATATTGATTTTAGGACTCTTTTCCCTTTGATGATCAGGTACGTTGTCAATGGAACTCCCATCACCTCGTCGTAACCTTCGATTTGACCGAGCACTGCGTGGGATCACCGGTTGAGGCGCTTCAGGTCGAGACCGAGAGTTCGCAACTTGAGCGTTATATTGGGACAACGTCATATTATCCATCGCAGCCCTGAGTTGAGTAGTCTTCTTTCGTTTAACTGTTTTAGGCTTTTTGGCAGTATTCGCTTGGTTAGCAGCTTCATCTGCATTTTCCTCTTTCTGAATACGTCGGGCAGCCTCCTCATGTTCTCTGAGTTTCTCGGCATCAGCAACGTTTTAAGATTTTACCATTTCTATGAGTTGCAAAGAGATGACTCCAACAACAGACTTTGTTTCTGTCTGGATGGTGATTGTCTTGTGGATCATGGGTTTCATCTATCACAGTTCTTGCCTCAGCTTTGCCAGTTCTTAATTATGGGAACTTGAAGAAGATGTTTGCTTCCTTTCCATTTCATCCAGTCGGGCATTAATAGATTCTTGCCATGGAGCTAGAGCGTTCAAGATAATCTGCCGAATGTCCTACCTTAGGGTTTCCTTAGAGTCGGATCGAGTTGAGACGTGAGATCCAAGAGCAACGGATCAGAGAGGTCGGGCATGGTGAAAGTTAACTTGAAGAGACAATTCCAGACGGACCGGTCCTTCAATATTTTCATTCATTTTCTCATGACCATGACCAGATATTTTTTAGGTTCAGAAGACTTACCCGATTTAAATTGAGCAAGGGTCGGCATCTTGGCAGGTGGAGCTTCAATTTCCTCTTCAACGGGTGGTTGTTCTGGGGAGGGTTAACATTTTTGTCGGCCCAGGATTTTCAATTTGACAAGAAGATGCAAGATCCTTGTCAGCTATAGATAGAGGATTAGAGTTAGCTGTGTATTGCTTGTCCTCGTTTTCATATTCATTTGATATTATTCCTAGTAGGCTAGAGTCCGTTACGTCAGCCGAAGTAATTTTATTTCTTTCGGCAATTCGTTCAATATCTTGTTTAGACATTCCAAGATATTTTTCTTTAACGCACCGTCTTCTAACTTCATATCCCTAAAAAACTCATGTTCTTTAGAGGGATTTCAGATTGTCTTTGATGTCCGAGCCTCGTTAATAGGTGGTTGTTCGATTCTGATAAGTTGAAATTCACCTTGAGAACGGGGCATTTCTTCAATGAAATCCAACAGTTCATTTCCGCTTCATGGAATGCTTAAATGTAGAATGTCGGATTTGCTTGTAGAGAGCCAATATTTGGATATTCAGACGCACTCTTTTTGAAATGCCGATATTTAGAAAGCCGGATCCAAATGTCGATGTCTTCTAAAAGCCGATTTTGTGAGTGTCGAACTTCCGAAAGTCAAACTTCTAAATGTCGAACTTCTGAATATCAAACTTCCGAAAGACGAACTCCTGAATATCGAACTTCCAAAAGATGAACTTCCGAAAGACAAACTTTCGAATGCCGAACTTTTGAATACCGAACTTCCGAAAGCCCAACATCCGAATACCGAACTTCCGAATGTCGAACTTTTGAATATCGATATTTTCCAAAATCTGAAATTTCGAAAAACGATATCTTCATAAGCCGATATTTTCCGAAAGCCAATAACTTCCGAAAGTCGAACTTGGTTTAGTCTGCACATTATTATTTTGCCATAATTAGTTTCTTATTTTAAATAGTTAATTAATACTACTACTTATTTAACTATTTTTTACTTATCAAATTTAATGCAACAGTTGTTGATTCAGACTCAACTAACAATGATTTTTCAAGAAAAATAGAAAGGGAGAGTCTCCTCCTTAGTCTCAATAAATTTGGGAAATATTTTACGCAAATGAGGAAATTTCTAGGATGCAACATAATCTCATTCTACTATGGAAATAAATTCTACATAGTGATGAATATCTTAAATGTTCAAATTGCAAAAAAATCAAAAAAGGAGAAGGTTTTTTTGGGAAAATGGATTTTCAATGGCTTCAAATTAAAAATATTGTTGTCTTGTTTGTCCGTGTCAGAAAACATGCAAAATCAATATTGCAGATAATATTTATATTATAATACTTGTTTCTGTTGGATTATTTTGTGAAATCATCAGTCTTCTAAATTGTTTAATGATCGTAAGATAACATTAATAAAATTTGTCTTAACCTTAAAAGATATAACTCGTATGAAAATTTTGGTAGAAGTAGTGGCGATAGGAGAAAGAAAGAAAGATATAACAAGAATGATGAGAGGTCCTTGAAAAAAGAAACTAGATCTCCAGGATGGAATAATTTGTTTTTCTTACCTCACACCTTCCCAAATTATTGACTTTCTAAATGGATCAGATATCCATTAAAAGAATGGTGTGCGAAATAATGGTTTATTCTTGGAAGTTGTTTGGCCACTTTTGCTTGCACGAGGGTAGCACTTAGAGCAGCTGAGATCATGTTATATCAAAATAGAATATTTAGTCTTTCTAGTTCCAGGGTTGCAATGTTCTCGAGGAAAAGAGGAGGGGGATTAATAAAAGGAATGCACTATTTTGATTTAGTTTCGGATGTCTTGAACAAGGATTCTTCGGATCCTAGACTTCTAGAGGTTTCTCTAGAGGAAGAGTCGCTAAAAGAGTGTGAAAATCATGATTCAATGAGAATGTTCTATAATGTGGTGGAGACTATCAGTCATGTAGATTCTGAAAACGAAATGGATCTTAACCTTCGTCTAGAGGCTGATGAGAGCAGTTCTGAGCCTGTTAAGAAACGATAGAAGAATAAGATTGTAGATGAACCGTGTCCATTGTTTGACCTTAATTATCCTCCTCTAGTGTTGTTTGACCTTAATTATCCTCCTAAAGTTCTAGCCGGTTTCAATCCACGTGACATTTTTTGACGAATGAAGAAGGCGGCCTAAATTGTAATGAGCCGAAGATATCATCGGTTATTGAGAATGGTGTCGAGCAGAGGAAGAGTAGTAGGAAGAGTCCCCTAACAGCAAGAGTAATGGAAGCTCTGGTTGATGGGTTTTTGATAATAGAAAGTCGTTCTAGAAGAAAATCAACATACACTTTCATTCGAATATCTTCATTTCTTCGTTAATTTGTGATCGGCATTTATTTTATTTTATTTTTGTCTTATAGAATTTGATTTGTGAATATTTAGCTTAAGTTTAGAGGATTTTATTTAATTTTCTAGTTATAATGTATGAATTCAGGTTTTGATGAATTGCTACATATAAATGATTAGGATTTAAAACTATAAATTAAAAAAGTTTATAAATATGCAGCACTTCAAATGGTCAGATTGCAAGAAAGTCAAAAAGGAGAAGGTTGTTTCTTGGAAAAATGGATATTCAATGGCTTCAATTTAAAAATATTGTTGTCTCGTTTGTCTGTGTCAAAAGAACATGCAAAATTAATATTGTAGGTAATATTTACATAATAATTCTTGTTTTTGTTGGATTATTTTAGTCTCTAATAATCATTGTGAAACAAACATCAGGCTTCTAAATTGTTTAATGATCGTAAATAACATTAATAAAATTTGTCTTAACCTAAAAGATATAACTGGTAAGAAGAGTTTGGTAGAAGTAGTGGCGATAGGAGAAAGGACTAAAGATGAGAGGTCCTTTAAAAAGTAAATTAGATCTCCCAGATGGAACATGTTTTTCTTCTCTCACGTCTGCCCAAATTATTGGCTTTCTAAGTGAATTAGATATCCATAAAAGGAAGGGTGTGCGGAATAATGATTTATTCTAGGATGATATTTGGCCACTTTTGCTTGCATGAGGGTGGCACTCAGAGCAGTTGAGATTGTGTTATACCACAATAGAATCTCTAGTCTTTCTAGTTCTAGGGGTTGCAAAGTTCTCGAGGAAAAGTGGAGGAGGATTAGTAAAAGTAATGCACTATTTTGATTCAGTTCCGGATGTCTTGAACAAGGTTTCCTTGGAACCTAGTCTTCTAGAGGCTTCTTAGGAGGAGAAGCCGCTAAAAGAGTGTGAAAACCATGATTCAATGAGCCTATTCTATAATGTGGTGGACACTATGAGTCATATAGATTCTGAAAACGTAATGGATCATAACTTCCGTCTAAGGCTTATTGGGGGTAGTTCTGGTCCTATTAAGAAATGATAGAAGAATAAGATGTTAGAAGAACCGCGTTCGTTGTTTGACCTTAATTATCCTCCGTTAGTGTTGTTAGATCTTAATTATCCTCCTCAAGTGAAAGCCGGTTTCGATTCTTATAGCATTTTATTTGACGAATGAAGAAGGCAGCCTAGATTGTAATGAACCAAAGATATCATCGGCTATTGAGAATGGTGGCGAGTGGAGGAAGATTAGTAGGAAGAGTCCTCCAAAAGAAAGTGTAATGGAAGCTTTAGCTGATGGGTCTTTGATAACAGCAAGTCGTCCTGGAACCAAATCAACACAAACTTTCATTTGAATTTCTTCATTTCTTCCTTCCTTAATTTGTAAAAGACATTTATTTTATTTTATTTTTGTCTCATAGAATTTGATTTGTGAATATTTAGCTTAAGTTAAAATGATTTTATTTAATTTTTCTAATCATAATGTATGAATTCAGGATTTGATGAAGTGCTACATATTTATAAACTTTTCTAATTTAATCTTTTAAATCCTAATCATATATATGATTAGGATTTAAAAGTATAAATTAGAAAAAATTATAAACATGTAGCACTTCAAATGGTCAGATTGCAAGAAAGTCGAAAAGGAGAAGATTTTTTTTTGGGAAAATATATTTTTATTGGCTTCAGATTAAAAATATTGTTGTCTCATTTGTCTGTGTCAGAAGAACATGCAAAATCAATATTGCAGGTAATATTTACATTATAATGTTTGCTTTTCTTGGATTATTTTAGTCTCTAATAATCGTTGTGAAACAAACATCATGCTTCTAAATTGTTTAATGATCGTAAGATAATATTAATATAATTTGTCTTAACCTTAAAATATATAACTGGTATGAAGAATTTGGTAAAAGCAGTGACGAAGGAGAAACGAAGAAAGATATAACAAAAATTATGAAAGGGAATCGAAAAAAGAAACTAGATCTCCCGGATGGAATAACATGTTTTTCTTCTCTCATGCCGGCTTAAATTATTGACTTTCTAAGTGGATCAGATATCCATAAAAGGAAGGGTGTGCGGAATAATGGTTTATTCTGGGAAGCTATTTGACCACTTTTGCTTGCACAAGGGTGGCACTCGGAGCAGCCAAGATCATGTTATACCAAAATAGAATCTCTACTTTTCTTGTTCTAAGGGTTGCAAAGTTCTTGAGGAAAAGAGGAGGGGATTAGTAAAAGGATTGCACTATTTTGATTCAGTTCCGAATGTTTGAACAAGATTTCCTCATATCCTAGACTTCTAGAGATTTCTCAGGAGGAGGAGCCGCTAAAAGAGTGTGAAAACCATAATTCAATGAGCCCGTTCTGTAACGTGGTGGACACTATGAGTCATATAGATTCTAAAAACGGAATGGATCATAACCTTTTTCCAAAGGCTAATGGGAGCAGTTCTGAGCCTGCTAAGAAACGAGAGAAGAAGACGTTAGAAGGACCGGTCGCATCCATTGTTTGACCTTAATTATCCTCCTCTAGTGTTGTTTAACCTTAATAATCCTTCTCTAGTGCCAACTAGTTTTGATCCATATGACATTGTTTTACGAATGAAGATGGCGACCTAGATTATAATGAACCGAAGAAATTATCGATTATTAAAAATCGTGGCGAGTAGATGAAGAGTAGTAGGAAGAGTCCTCCAACAGCAAGAGTAATGGAAGTTTAGTTAATGGGTCTTTGATAACAGCATATCGTCCTAGAACTAAATCAACACAAACTTTCATTTGAATTTCTTCATTTCTTCCTTCCTTATTTGTGACAGACATTTATTTTATATTATTTTTGTCTTATAGAATTTGATTTTTGAATATTTTTCTTAAGTTAAGAGGATTTTATTTAATTTTTTTAGTTATAATGTATGAATTTAGTATTTGATGAAGTGCTACATATATAAATATTCTAATTTATAGTTTTAAATTCTAATCATATATATATGATTAGGATTTAAAACGATAAATTAGAAAAGTTTATAAATATTTAGCACTTCAAATGGTCAGATTGCAAGAAATTCGAAATGGAAAGTTTTTTTTGGAAAATGGATTTTCAATGGCTTCATATTAAAAATATTGTTGTCTCATTTGTTTGTGTTAGAAGAACGTGAAAAATGAATATTGCAGGTAATATTTACATTATAATGCTTGTTTTTGTTGGATTATTTTAGTCTCTAATAATTGTTGTGAAATAAATATCAGTCTTCTAAATTGTTTAATGATCGTAAGATAACATTAATAAATTTTGTTTCAACCTTAAAAGATAAAACTGGTACGAAGAATTTGATAGAAGTAGTGGCAATGGGAGAAAGGAGAAAAGATATAACAAGAATTATAGGAGGGTCTAAGAAAAAGAAACTAGATCTCCAAGATGGAATAACGTGTTTTTCTTCTCTCACGCCTGCCCAAATTATTCACTTTCTAAGTGGATCAGTTATCCATAAAAGGAAGGGTGTGCGGAATAATGGTTTAATTCTGGGAAGAAGTTTGGCCACTTTTGCTTCCACGAGGATGGCACTCGGAACAGTTGAGATCATGTTATACCAAAACATAATCTTTAGTCTTTCTAGTTCCAAGAGTTGCAAAGTTCTCGAGGAAAAGAGGAGGGGGTTAGTAAAAGGAATGCACTATTTTGATTTAGCTCCAAATGTCTTAAACAATGTTTTCTCGGATCCTAACTTTCTAGAGGCTACTCAGGAGGAGGAGCCACTAAAAGAGTGTGAAAATCGTGATTCGATGAGCCTGTACTGTAATGTGATGGACACTATGAATCATATAGATTCTGAAAATGGAATGGATCTTAACCTTCTTCCAAAGGCTGATGAGAGCAATTTTGAGCCTACTAAGAAACGACAGAAGAAGATATTAGAAGAACCGCGTCCATTGTTTGACCTTAATTATCCTCCTCTAGTGTTGTTTGACCTTAATTATCCTACTCAAGTGCTAGTCGGTTTCGATCCATGTGACATTTTTTGACGAATGAAGAAGGCGTGTGGATTGTAATGAACCAAAGATATCATCGACTACTGAGAATGGTGGCGAGTAGAGAAAGAGTAGTAAGAAGAGTTCTCTAACAGCAAGTGTAATAGAAGCTTTAGTTGATGGGTCTTTGATAACAGCAGGTCGTCCTATAACCAAATCAACACAAATTTTCATTTGAATTTCTTCCTTCCTTAATTTGTGACAGACTTTTATTCTATTTCTGTCTTATAGAATTTGATTTATGAATACTTTGCTTAAGTTAAGAGGATTTTATTTAATTTTCTAGTTATAATGTATGAATCATGATTTGATGAAGTGCTACATATTTATAAACTTTTCTAATTTATAGTTTTTATATATATATATATATATATATATGATGGACATTAACGCTTGTATAAATATGATTGAAGTGATCATGATCGAAGAAGTTGATTGGTCGGGTCCTAGAACATAAATATCTTGTATTGGTACTTTGATGATAGTTAAACTTGTGTGTTTGATATTGTACACGTTTAAATTCTCTCTCTACCCACGTACCCCAAGGAAATGTTTTCTTTGTACACGGGATCTTTGTTCATTTTTTCATCGAAGTGTCTACTAATTTTAAGATTTCTCTTAACGTTTTTCATTTTAGGTCATGGAGAATCTAATCCTAATATTGATTTATCCATTTGAATGCTTCGACTTTAAATGCGTTTTGTGCGTTCCGAAGTTGGTCGGTCTCATGCCTTACCTATCCTTTCGAGTGATTCGCCCATGGAGGGGACGCATTATTATGCTTAGTTTAAAGATGATTCTAGACTCTCATTATATATTCTTGGACTTAAAGAAGATGAAATGAATCCTTGAATGCGCTCATTGGGAACACATGTGAACCACAATATTTGTTTGATTGTTTGCTTGTTGATAGATTCTGAATCATTGCACATGAAGGATTTCACTAGTTCATGGAAATATGGATTAATAAACGAAGAGGGGAATTGGAGCCCCGAAATATTCAACAACCGAAATCGAGAATTTTCCGAAAAGAATTAGAAAATCTCGAGAGTTCTTATGCATGTCGAACGTATTTTTTTATAAATAGTTTGCTCTTTATTACGGAAATTTTTGGGATTACGAGACACCCAATATGACTCCGATAAAACGATTTTGTTTTTTTAAGTGTTCCAAAATTTTGAAAATTTCTAGAGGGTCAAAAATAATTTTATGAACCTACTGCGAAAATTTCATAATTTTTAGGGCTATGGAGCTTCCAAAATGAGCGTTCGAAATTAAGACGTTTTTTAAACGGGACCCAAAAATTATGAAAAAGATTATTTTGTTGAATACAATATTTTAGACCATCCCTGAATTTTTGGAGTTTTTAATAAAATCGTTTGAATGCTCAGATTGAAAGAACAAGGTTGTTTGGCATAAAAGGAATCCAAACAAGCCTTAAAGAATTTCCCAATAGTTGGAAATTAAAACTTTATATCTGAAATTGGACGAATATAAATTTGGAGGGCCGAATTGGAAGTTGAATTTCTAGGGGACAAAATGAATTAGAATTCTCAGAAATTAATTCGAGTTTAGAAGTTTAAGGTTGAAATTGAACATGGTGGAAAGTTCAGGGCCTAATTTATTCTAATTTAAGAATTAATCCCTAATTTATACTTTCCAGGCTATTTTAAAAGATTGAGAAGTCCAGGGATCTCTTTGAATGTCCCTTGGAACTTCAAGAAATTGGAAAGGACGAAAGGCTGAAAAAGCTGAAATGACGTATGTCGTCTTCCTCTGTCTATAGCCCGTGTTCGCTTCTTCTCGACGATGCGCAAAGAATCTCTGACAGCAACAATAATAGCAGCGGTCGCCTAGGAATCAATCCAGGATTCGTCGCCTTGTTGTTCGTCCGAGGTTCTTGTTGGATTCTTGAGTCAAAGAATAGAAGACGTTATGTTCTTCTGATTTGGAAGCTCGCTTTCTTCGACAGAGCTCCGCCTATACTTCGCTAACACACTAGAAGACTGAGACTCATTGAAACAGAGGCTTACCAATACATTGACGACCTCTGGAAAGAATTTTGAGAAAGGGATATGAAGAGCAGAGGATACAATGAACTCTCCCCTGAAAATCTAGAAAAACAGAATGGACGGCGATTATCGTTTGTAACTTCTCATCTGATAGTGTAATGACTTCACGAATAGCACGGAAGCAATCTTCATCACCTAGAGTGACAAATGCAACTATGTGGAGCCGACGAGACCGCCTGGAACATTGTCGAAGAACTGACCGACAATTCTTCCTCTGACGATCAACATTTGATGTTTTTGACGACTTCTAGATTTGAGTATCGAGGCTAGTCTTGACCTAGCCTTTTCCTAGAATTAGACTCAACTACCTAGATTACTAGCAGCAAAGTTTACCAATCAATTAGGCAGCATTCAAACCAAATGTTCAATCAATTAAAATCAATATAAATTAATTAATCAAATCAAACTATGTAACGATCATCGACGTTAGTGTTCAGAACTGACGTCCTATATGATTATAATAGTATAAGAATAGAGGCCTACCTGAAGAAGACAAGAAACAAAAAGAACTGCAATTGAAGAGGACTCGTCGAATCTTCAAACCTCGCTGGAATCTCCTTCCAATTGTTCTTGATTTGGTTGCTTTCTTTCCAAGGCTCTCTCTTGCTCTCAAATGTGAAATTAGACAAAAATGAATAAATGTCCCTCAATCAAATGAGGTGAATCCTATATATACCCCTTAGGCAAAGGGTAACTTAGGAATTAAGAAGACAAATCAATTAGGCTGATCTAGTATGATTTGAAAATGTGAGCTTGTTAGATTTCACTTTGTTGTTGGAAGAAATCTTCAAGACTGGTCGCAGGTCCATGCAATCCTCGATGAAACGACAAGGGTTACGAAGTGAGCAGCTTGACTTACTGGAGACCTCACGTGGGTTGTAGGTCGAATCACGTGCGTTACTTGGTATCAAATGAAAGATAACTCAAATACCTTTCCAATGGTATCTTGTTTTCTAAAAATAAAAGATATGAATTTTTAAAGTCACCACATGCTCCAGTTTGCTCTTGGAACGAAGTGGGTGAACTTACATCAGGTTGTCGGGCCCAATTGACTGTCTTAGCCATTGAATGGAGATGCGGGACCGGTGTCATTCGAACGGTCTGTGTCTTATTATTCTAACCATAGGTTGCAATCCAAAAACTATGCATTGTTGCATTAGTTATAAATTAAACACCGAGGGCATGTCTAGTTTAATCATGTCTTGGTCGCATCGTCTTCAATTACCAATTTGAGGGGATAAGAGTGCCGAAATTATTCCAGGTACAAAATAACATGGTAGAGGACTCTCTCAGCTTTCCAAAACATCCAATAATACCTAAATTCATTGAGTATAGCGTCATGGATGATATTTTGACGTTGGAGCTCTTCTCAAATTTTCTTTAGTCGAAATCAACCAAAACAAATGGTTTTGGCCGTTTTCAAATGAATCACGTGTCTGGCATCAGCATGCTCGTTTTTTTAGTTTTTTGGGCACGTTGGCCTCCATTTACTCGCTCTCGACTCGCCCGTTTCGACTCAATTTTGACGTTTTTGTCTTTTTGAAGGTCTTCTACACAAAACTGCTAACATCAATATTTTACTCAAAATTCAAGATTTTTTGAACCGGACAATTTGAACGTTTCAGGTTTACCGAATTCGGACTATTTTTTAAAATTACCGTTTGGACACACAAATGAACCCAAACTAGTAGTTCGGTACATTTTGTCCAACAATAATATTACACTCAAAGTTCATGATTTTTCAAGACAGTCATTATGAACGTATGAAAACATATAAAACTCGAGTATTTTTGAAAATTGGTGTTTGTACTGCTACTCAAGGGTCTTCCGAGCCATTTTTAAAAAATATTTTTTTATTATTTTACTCTCTCGATCAAATAATCAAGTATGAACATTATAATAAACTAGATAAATCCATTTTAATTTCGGAATATACAAATTGAGTATATGTATATATATAAATATATAAACTTAACCTGAATTGATATAAATTAAAATGTAATTTTTTTTTTTATTTTAATGACAAAATTAGTATGACCATTATGACTTCCACCTCTATATTTAAATGATATGATCTCTTAATAATGATTAAAACTACCTTAATATGTATTAATATATGAAATATAAATATATATATATATATATAATATAAAAAATGAATATATTTAAAAAAACAATTTTTTAATTAAAATAAGTAAAGTAAAAAAAATTACCCATACATAAGAATGTGATGATTAAACAATACATTCAACTTTCAATCATAATCATAATTACTAAATTATAATATATATATATATATATATATATATATATATATATATATATATATATATATATATATATATATATATATATATATATATATATATATATATATATATATATATATATATATATGTGTGTGTGTGTGTGTGTCAGTGATCATATCAGTATTTGATAGAAAATGTTTGATTTCATTGAATCAAACTTTTACAATATTTCCAATGAAGCTAAGAAAAATGTAAGTTGATATAGATAATATGACATGGTTTTCTAGTTTTAAATTATTTTGTGCTTTCTGAGTATATGACTTTTAACTAAACTTATTAGATCTATCAATTTCTTTTTCTTTTTTAATGTTTATATAACATAAAGTTTTAATCTCATAATTTTATTAATATAAAATTTAATATTTTAAAAATAAATAAAAAGGGGATCTTTTATTGAGCGGATATAATGTGTCTATTGTTTCATTTATGTTTTTTAACTTTTATTTATTTTTATATGTTAGATTGGTGGTGGTTACAGGTAAAAATAATAATGGGTTTAAAATTAATATTTGTTTGATTAGAAACCCTTAAAATAGAACGGTTGCAAATATATTAAATCTAAATAAATTTTAATTGATTTTAATTTATAAAAATTAAGTTAAATTCAAATATAATATATATATATATATATATATTAAATTCATTAAGTATATAAATATAAAGTTGATAAACATTTAAAAGAAAGGTCTAATTCGGGCATATCTATTTATATGAAGCCCTAATCTTCTTTTTCATTTTTTTACTGTAAAAATGTGATTTTATATCTTAATTTCTTAAGAAAATTAATTTAATTCAATATTTATTCATTTAATTATAAAAAAATAATAAAATACATTTTTATTCTGTTTTATTTTTAAAAAATTATATATTTTTAAGCACACCTCAAATTATTTTCAAGTCCTTGCAACTTAAATTCATTCTTATATATTTAATGCAAAATGTCCAATCATATAAATTAACAAAATTTGATGAAAATAAAAATTATTTCGAATTTTGGATCAAATTATATAAACTCATATTCAATATTACTTATTATTATATACTTATTTTAAAAAATATTAAAAATTAAAAACAATCAATTTAAAATTTTTATATTTTTTATATTAATAATAATTTTAATTATTTAATAACTAAATTTAGTAAAAATTGATATTAATATAAAAAATATTATAATAGATAATTTATATAAATATATAAATAATTAAAAATAAATATATGATAATAAAAATTGTTTATACTGTTTTTTTTTATAATAATAAATTATTATTATAATAGATAATTGAAATTGAATAAATATTAAAAAATAATTAATTAAATTAATAATTAATTAAAAAATATATAGTAATATAAAATTATTTCATACAATATTTTAATTTATTTTTTATAATAATAAATTATTATAATAGATAATTAGACAAATATTAAAAATAACATTTAAAATTAATATGTATATATAAATAATTAAATAAAAAAAATATGCGATAATAAAAAATATTTGTTGGTCTTAATTTGTTCTTTTGTTTTTTTAATTTATTTTTAGCAAACATTTTATTTTAGTTTTTTAATTAATATATATAATAATTATTTTTTATTAAAAAAAATAACATTAATTATTATTTTTTTTGTCTTGAGTTACTTAACACATATCTTATTCTAAATAATTTAACCGTTAGATGATTAAATTATTTTTATAATTTTGTGTGTATATATACTTATTTTATAAGTTAGATTTTATAATTATTATATTTTTAATTTTTATCTAAACATAATTTATATTTTTATTTTTTTCTAATATAATATATATATTATTATAATTAAAAATAACAATTTGGTCAGACATTGTTGAAAATTTATGATTTTTTGTAACAAAATTATCCTAATTTTTGCTAGGAGACGCAGAAGTTTGATTCCAACGTCAATCGAGATTTCTTTTTTGTTTTAATCGGTTAAAAATATTGGTTTTTAATAGTTCATAATTTTTTTACTAAATAATAAAAATTTTAAAATATAATAACAAAAAAAAAACATATAAATTATTAATATAAATATTTTTTAATAAAAAAAATGAAATTTCCCTACTATTTTTTATATAACTCAAACATCTTTAATTAATTTAATATTAATTAATTCATAATTATTCTCTCTTATAGTAATAATAGTAATGGGTAGATATTAACCCTAAGTTTTTGGGTTCGAATCTGTGCTAAGTGTATACTAAGTGTATCGTTGTCACATTTTATTTTTTTTAATTGATTCTTAAATATAAACAAATTGTATTCCTTTTAATTTGACCCTAACCAAATGGACAAAATTGGTTTTCCATTTAAACTGGCTAAGCCATACACCACCGGTGCCTAAGTTGCCTTACAATATGGTGGGGATGTCTTTAACAAGATCATTTAAAACTCAAGATCTACCTAATTCTATTAAAACAATTTGAAATATCTTACAAAAATTGACTTTTGATTCTTTCAATTTACAAGTTTATTATTATTGTATATGACATTTTAATACATGCAGTCTATTACTTTAAAGTTTTCATAATAAAAATGACATGAAAATAAATAAATAAATAAACAAAATACAATGATAGATCAAAACTTTATCAATTGGAAACTTGTGGATTGAATTGGTCATTTTAATTTCCTTCCTTGCAAACTACCAACACTAACTTTCATGTCATTTGAGTCTTCATAAGTTGAATTTCAATAGATTTGGGTTTTAAACTTTTAATATATATATATATATTTGGACAGTATGCTTATGTTGGACTAATAACAATGTAATATTGTGCCTATTTATCTTCCATCTTTATCCTTCTCTGTTTAAAGATTTTCTTAGAGGAGAAGAATTGAGGCACATTAGTCATTCATACAAATGGAGTATGTGCATTATCCTGATTTCAAGAATTGCATTCTTTATTAATAGATATACATGGAGTGTGTGCATTATACACATTCTAATTATCTTGTTCTTTTGCTTTCTTTATTAGAATGTCTTTACACAAATCAAACTTAGGGCCTCTTTCCACAAGATCGTGTATTATATGATCACCCTTTAATTCTCAAAGTCAAATAAGAGCTCAATATGATCACTTAAAATGCCACAAAATTTTGAAGGGTTTTGGTTCCCATTTGATCATTAAACACTAATGCAAAGCTCCAATTGCAGATTGTATTTTTAGTAATCTTTAAAAGACCCTTGAGGACATTCAAACCTCGAAATCATGGTGACATCAATTCCTCCTAAACATTGAACAAATTCAACATTTAATATCCTCAACAATAGGATCAAGAAAGCATTGCAAAACACTTCTTACCTAATGCAAGGATTATTACAAGGAGATGTGTTTAAACTCAAGACAACTAATGAAACTAACTTTTATATGATAAAGCAATTTCACACTCAACTTCTCCAAAAATCAATTGATTGCATTTGGGTTTTGGCATACCTTTGTTTTAGTACATAATTAGTTGGATTTCTTCCACAGATAATAGATCAACTCGCCTTATGGAAGAGATATTCATTCAACACATGAAGTTGATTGTGAATGAAGAAAAGAGTAAAGATAGTAAAATGAAAGAGTACATTAGTGCGCAGGCCGTATAATGACGGAAAACGCAAGCATATGATACTTCATTGTCTCTTTCGGCAATCAATGAAGCTGATAGCGCTAAATCTCCGACGAATCGAAGCACAACGCATCAGAACAAATGTATATTGATTGCCTTTCAAGAATTAATCAGACACAAAATCAAAGCATAACTAATGAGAATAATTTCGTATTGATTGCCTTCTAAGAATTAATCACGCATACAAACACAAAACCTGACACAGTGTACAAAAATACAGAAGATATGAAGAAAAAAGAGATCGCCTTTGATAGGGGGACAGAATTATATGATAGCGAATGAAGAACAGTCTTTATATATATATATATAGATTGACCGAAACCCTAAACCTAGCTTTACGAAGAAGATGGGCTTCTAAAATCAGTCCATTGGATTGAATCCGTTCGAGCCTTTTATTTAAACAAGCCCGTTTATCTCTCTCTCTCTCTTCTATGATTCATTCAAAAAAAATTACTATTTAAACATCCTATAATCCCAAAGTCATGTCATTCTAACTTAAAATTTAAAAATTATAAATATAAAATTTATGTTTTATACAAAGAGTTAATTCTCATTTTCAATCAAATAAAAAGTTATATATAATAATTTATAAAAAATATTTAAAAATTTTAATGAACTAAATAAAATTAAAATTAAAAAATAATTTAAATTTGTAAAAATTGAAATTATAATAGAAATAATGTATGAATTATATATAAAAAAAGTATTCAGTACAAATTTACGATGGACAAACTCATTTGAATTTAATAACAATAAGGGATGAATAAGAGCAAATTGAACCAACCAATTAAAAAGTGTAAAAATTATTTATTTAAAACTCTAAAACGACAATGAAATGTATAAACATTTTTATACGGAAATTGATAAACAATGTAATAAAAGAAAAAATGGTTAGATAATAACTAACATTCTACAATTTATCAAAAGAGTGATAAACCATATAAATTATTAAAAAGATACTTGTAGATAAAAAAAAATTGTAAAAATTCTTTATACAAAAAATAAAAAGAACTCGAGATCCAACAACATTATATTCTTTGCTACATAAAATGAGACGAACGCGAACTCTAGAAATGATGATCAATATGATTTGAGGGTACGAGTAATAAACGACTAATCAAAGATTTAAAAATATTATTCGAATTACAAAAATACAATAATTCAAATCCGCTGATAATATTAAAAAAATAAATAATTTATTCAACATAATACAACACCACTCAAATATTGAGTATTGTAAAAACAAATAAGTCATTCTCCGTCATAAACAAAAAGAAGACATCAAACAAGATTACTTTTCAAGTTTTTAGAAGATGTCCTATGTTAGATAATTTGATAGGGTTGTATAGATGAATTATTTGAAAATGATGTTTATATTTTGAAACCGTTGCTTAAAACTAAAGCTACGAATCGCCCTAGGAACATTCTTCATAAGCGGTCCCTCTAGCAACTTTCTTCCTCTTTTATATTCTCCCCTTTGAACACTTTTGTTTCAAATAAACCAGAAAATTCACAAACGTGAGCACAAGAACCACTGCGTTTTCACAATTCTGATCTAATCCAATGGATGAACTGATGGGTCTCTTACGCGTCCAAGTAAAACGCTGTTATAATCTCCCCGTTGGCGATACCAAAAGCAGCGATCCTTATGTAGTCATCCAGATGGGTCAACAGGTCTCGACCTTCATTTGATTCTGTTTCATTGATCATAACCTAATTCTTCTGGGTTTTGTGTATTTGTTTGATTACAGAAACTGAGGACAAACGTAGTGAGGAAGGATGTCAATCCCAAATGGGAAGATGAAGATTTAACCTTTTCCATTTCAGAACCCAATCTCCCAATCAAGTTGGTAAGTTCTTCATAATTTATAAGAACTGATAATTAAATAAAACAATCTCATTGATTTCCATTGTTGTCCATTCAGACAGTGTATGACTACGACACTTTTAACAAAGATGACAAAATGGGAGATGCAGTTTTCGACATACAATACTTTGTTGAAGCCATGAAGATGGATCTAAGAGGCATTCCCGCCGGAACTGTCATAGCAAGAATCAAACCGTCGAGGGAAAACTCTCTCGCCGGAGAGAGCTGCATTAGGTTGACGTCGGACGGAAATGTTGTCCAAGATATGATTCTTAGGTTGAGAAACGCTGAAGAATGTGGTGAAGTTGAAATCTCCCTTAGCTGGATTGATGTTCCTGCTACTATGGTTATTTGAATTATATTATTAGGTCTTGCTCATCAATCATGATATTCGAAGGCGCCGGAATAATTTTAATGTGATCAAATACATTTACTCTACTTTTTATGAATAAATAGGCCAAATATCATGAATGTGGTAGACTTGAGATAAATTCTATGTAACAACCAATATATATATATAATAAAAGGTGGGTTAGCTCACCATTATTTACTAAATGAGTTTAGGAGAGGTGTGTCACTTAGCATGAACCTCTTTTTGGCTATATAAATTTCTTTCCCGATCAAAGAAGGGGTAAAAGGAAAGTAAGAGAAAAAAGGGTATGAAGCTTTCAATTCTATTTATTAGTCTTAAATGTATTTTGAGATGTATTGGGTCTAACATAGTATAATAAATAATATATAAAAATCTTCTATTCTAGTTTAAGTGCAATAAGAGGTGGATACTAACCTTAAGTTTTTTGGTTTGAGCCCGTCATGCGACAAGTTCTGCGTCTGATTAAATAGTTAAGTGTGTTTGCGGTACTTAATCCGTTGTCCCATTTTAAATTAAAAAAAAAACAATAGATAAAGTGTGTAAAAAAAACTATATAGAAAATTGGGAAAGATGCCTATTAACTTGCCTAATGTTTTTCATGTATCAATGTTAAAAAGGTAAATTCCTAATACTAATCATGTTATCGAATACACCTTATTAAAACTCGAAAATGATTTTACATACGAGGAGAATTTAATTTGAATTGTGAACAGAATAAAACATTTGTTATGTTAAACTTCAGTAGAGTAATCATTCTGACAAAAAACCACATGATAACTCGAAAAATAAGTGTATTTTGAGATAATAAAACTATTTATATGAACTTTGTGTCAGGACTTTCGAAAACTAAAAAATAAAATATTAAAGTACGAGTGATTATTGACCGATTAACAAAATCAACACATTTCTTAGAAGTAACAACATGACTTTTATTAGATAATTTAGCACAATTATACATTAGGGAGATTGTACGATTACACGGTATCCCGTTGTCTATTGTTTCAGATATATATAGTCGATTTGTCTCTCACTTTTGGAAAAGTCTACACCGATGTTTAGGGACCAAATTTAGATTTAGTATCGCATTTCACCCTTAGACTAACCGACAAATATAAAGGGCCAATCAAGTCATGAAGGACATGCTTCGTACATCCATCATCGATCTAAAGGGGTCATGAGATTAACATGGCCTCTTATAGAGTTTGCGTATAACAACGACTATCAAGCCACTATTCAGATGACTCCTTACGAAACATTATATGATTGAAGATGTCGTTCATATAAAACAAGATAGACGAGAGAAGATTTATTAAATCAAACACAGTACAAGAAACAATATATAAAGTGTGTGTAATTAAATAAAGATTAACTAATCCCAAAGCAAACAAAAAACTATGTCGATAATCGTAGAAGAAATTTGGAATTTGAAGAAGACAATCATTAGTTTATTAAATTATCACCAATAAGGGGAGTAATGAGATTTGGAACATGAGAAAAATTAAGTCCTTTATTTTTCGGACCATTCGAAATATTGAAAAATTGTTTAAGAACTTGCATTACCACCACAATTGTCTGAAGTATATAATATTTTTCATTTATCAATGTTGAAATGTACATTCTTATGACTAATCATGTTATCGAATACACTCCGCTGAAACTTGAAAATGATCTAACATTTGAAAAGAATCAAATTTGAATTGTGAAAACAAAGAAAAATGTTTAATTAAGTTCAACTTTTTAACTAACTAATATATATACCTAATAAACTCAACCAAAATAACTAATAACTCCCTTAACCGAACCGGCTTCTTCCTTAAACCGATATCTCCTAAATACCTTCCAAACCGAACTGGGTGAGTTGCTTCAGATTGAAACGGACATTTCCGCACTTGAACTCGGTTCAAGAGTCTGTGTAATGTTGAGAGGGGTTCTAATCTTTAACCGGATTAGTTCCAGTTTGTGTTGTGTTGTAAGTGATTACCGATTAGCCGAACAAACTGCTGTGTCATTTACATTCTGTCTTCTTCTCTTTTATTGGATCTTAGCTTTAAACCTGAGCAAACGTTTTCGCACTTGAATCGCTTCAAGAGTTTGCAAGGGTTTGTGAAGAATAGAAAATGATATTAATCCCTAACAAGATTTATATCAAAACGTTTTCTAGAAGTTGTCATAAATAGTCAGACCCCGTCTCTATTTGTGTCACTAATCCTATCAAACTACGTTACAACAAGAAATAGGTCTAAATTCTTAGACTTTATCGGGTACCGAAGTTTTGGGGATCAGGGTCAAGACTGTCGTGTTCCATTGCCTGAACATTTTCTATTCTTGAAGAATTCGAGAACCTCAACAGTAACATCGTATAAGATTAATTCGCTACTGTCTTTAGCCGAGATCCTCTTATCAATAATATTGTACAGGGTGTTCAAGTGGCTAAGATGCTGCTTTTGTTGAGAAAATATTTAATTTAAACACGCGATAAAAGAATATATAAAGATAAAGTGATAAAGAATAATAAAGAACACAAGATATAACGAGGTTCGGCCAACAATGCCTAAATCCTCGGGGAGTCGTTCATTCTATTGGTATTCCATGGAATAATGGTCCAAGTAACCCTAGGTTACAATGTCTCTATTTATAGGAGTACTTCAAAAACCAAAAGACTAAACTACTACTCCTAAGCCCAATAAAGGCTTAAAGCCCAATTACAATATATAAACTCTAATTAAATATGAGCCCAAAACCCAACAATCTTCACCTTGGGCGAATACCACGCTTATTAAGATGTGATGAATAAATTACAAATCTCCACCTTGACGAATTTCACGTCCCTTAGGAAATACACGAACCGTACCCATCAATCTTCACCTCCACTCCACTCAAGAGCCCTTAGAAGAATAACAATCTCCACCATTACGTATATCGCGCCATCAAAAAGTTATGAGCCACACATCAATCTTCACTGCTCGAGCCATTCACGAGATAAATCATTATACCTCTAGTTCCGCTCAAAAGCCCTTAGAAGATAAAATCATAGAGTTTATAACACCAAGTAAATTTGGCAACTACGCTACTTCAGCGACTAGAGACATTCAACAACTCTTCTCAATCTTTGTTCATACCCGTTGATATATGCAGAAACTAGAATTAACAATTCTTTATTATGTCAAAATAATCTTTACCTTTGTTTGCCACAAACCGAGTGTCTTATTTTTCAAGTCCAACAATCGACTAAGACAAAAATACCGAATAGACCAAAGACAAACTTTCATCGTCTACTTTTTCAGAATCGGATATCTATCGAATACCGAGGACACCCAAAATGAACTTCCATCGTCTACTTCCTCAAAATAAGATATTGATCGAAAGCGAGAAGACCCAAGACATATTTTTATCGTCTACTTCATAACAAATAAATTAGGCTATCACGACATCTCTTTTCTCTAACTCAAGATCTGACAAAGTATTTGTCACCCATCTTGCCTTGAACGTTGCATACTCAATTAACTTGAACCTCATATTTCTCCTTGAACAAATTAGCTTGCAATCTGTTAGTTTCTTGAATCCAAAAATGCCTAGCAATCCAAGAATATTATTTCAAGATTCACTATCTCTCTTCAATTGTCTTCACTAATACTTCAAATGATCATCTATAGTTTCTCTGAAAGAAATCGAATAACCTTCCATTTGAATTGAGCGAACCTCTCATCTAGCCCTTTTTTATGACTATGAATCCCATTCAAGGTCTCAATCATTTAATTTATGATTCACAATGTACAGACAATTAAGATAGAATAAAAGAAGTAACAAAATCATCACCTTCGAATTAACCGAGTCTCCTATCTAGCCCCCTTTTCATGACTAGGAATCTTACTCAAGGTTTTTTATTTATCTTCTCACATTAGAGCCCAAAACCCAACAACTTTTTAGTCCCCTATGAGCTTCTTATAGAAACAGATAGCAAGATCATGCACACCCTTCCGCCTTGTACGTATTCATTAGTGAATTTAGTTAGTAGAAGATGGGGAATACAATAATTTTCATTCTCTTAGTTTCTATGCACACCCTTCCGTTCTTGTGTGTCATTCATGATTTTCATTGTCTTAGTTTCTATGTCAACAATAATTAGTGTTAATCTTTTGGTTAACACCATTTGTCGAAAGATAACTAATAAAAGCATATTGTTCAAAGTTGTATGTTTCAATTTTGGACAGGGCGAATTTAGAAAAACTAGTACAATTTGTTGTAAATGAAGGTTTTTATATTGGGAGTGCTACCCTTGATAAGATAAATTCTCTTATGGGTGAGACAAAGGATCCCGCGATAATGAAGAAGCTCAGAAATTGTACAGATGCCTATAAATCTTTTATCGACTCTAGTTTTGGGGTGCACAAAAGACATAAATTCACATTTTTTTTACCAATCTGGCTAGTGATCATATGTGCAAGCTTTTTGTTAATATTTGTATAGATGAATATAAGACCGCACCGGTAACTTCATGTCCTTTTACAGCTCAAAATAGTAATATTAATGACTTAGGTGAAATAATATATATAGAAGGTAAGATGTTTTAAGATGCACAAAATAATATTAATGAATAATTGGGTTGATACTTGATGTTTAAGATGCAACGCAGATCTTCTATGTTTGTGATATTTTCTTGTTCTATTTGGCTGTCATTTATATTGTGGCATTTTAAACCATTTATGGTAAATATTTTTTATAGGTGGCATTTTGGATTTATTAGAGCAATAAATATTGCCATAGTCTTTCACATTGTTTGCATTGCTTAACAATTTTGAATTTTCCGCTTTTCTTTATTTTTGGAACTGATCATTAATGTTATCTTAGTTTAAAATGGGGAATTAATCATTTTTTTGTTTGTTATTTTCTAAGATACAAATTTCATATATTTTAAGAAATGGGCTATAATTAAGTGTGTAGTTTTCATCTTAGTTTGTATTTAAAAAATTATAAAAATATTGATATCATAACTAGAATTATGTTTAATCGGATCAATTAATAGGTTATCATTGGTTAGTCAATTTTATGTTTTTAAATAATAAATTAAAGTTAATACTAAATTTAATTAGAAATGAGATTATATACAGTTTCATTAAATATAAATTAAAATCAATTGTATAAAATAGTACAAATGCAGATTAAACTATTCAAATAATTAATTCAAACTGAAATAATTGAGAAACACACCGACATTGACATTATTTAAATTATTCAAATTATATAATCTTATTTAGGCTAGTAGTTTTTATCGAGTTTGTATTCGTTCCCTTAAAAAAAAAAGTGTAAAACGAAAAATAGAAAATTAACATGTACGAAGAAATCAAGTAAATAATGAAGAATTAAAAGTTATAGTCAAAGAAAAGGCATTTTTTAAAATCAGTAATTACCCTAGCATAGAATCATGTCTTCCATGAAAGGAGCATTCGGGAGTGCATCGAAAAAAAATTCGACCCAAAATATGTGAAGTCTCATCAAATAGCCGACAACATTACGAAAACATTACGAAATCATTGAGGCAAGAAACATTTGCTATGATAAGAATCATGCTAGGATTTACAAATCAAATTTAAGGGGATGCCGAAATATAAACTTGATTTGAATTTTGATCTTTTGGGTTAGTATTAGTTTGGGTTCATTAATATTACCTAACTCAAATATCTTAAATCTTAATATATAGTTTCTAGATGATTCTAGTGAAATCTTATATAAAATATTCAATAGAAATCTTATATAGAATGTGTAGAGAAATAAAATAAAAAAGAGTTTCTTGTTATTAGAATATGAAAAAAAAAAGAAATTATATATATTGAATGATATTTTTAGTTACATATATTATATCTATTATATAGACATTAATTAAACTTATAAAAAAACTAATATATAATATAATAATAATACCGTTTTAAGTTTATGTGCGAATCAACCTATAATTCGATCCAAGTATCAATTTACTCTTACATATATATATATTCAAATTAATCACAACTTTCGACTCGGCAATCCGAACACTTTTATATATATATATATATAAGTTAGTTAAAAAGTTGAATTTATATGGTTAAGAATGTCCCACGTTCATCAAATTTGGTGTTTAATTTAAATTATAAAGTTTATTAGCCCGGTTGATTAAAGAGTTGTAATTGTTTCGTTAAGTTACAAGTTCAAAACATATATATAGTATTTTTAATTTTATTTTTAATCGATTTAAGTTTATGGGCGGGTCAACCCACACTTCAACTCAAGTATCAATTTACTCTCACATATATATATCCAAATTAACCACAACTTTAGACCCGACAATTCAAACACTTTAAAAATTAAACATCATTATATATATAATATATAAATGTGTTGCCTAATAAAAAAAATATGATAATTATAATAATTAATAATTAAGAAGTAAATATGATGTTATTAATATATTTCGAGAACACGGTTACTTGTCTCACTTTTATAATTGGTATATTCTTTTAGGCCATATATATTTTTAACAAACATATATGTATAACATTCCGCAACTGCATCCTGTCTTATATAGAATTCTGGGTTAGGGGTATGACATTCTAAGAGTTGCATTGGAGATAGGGGTGATCATAATTTGGGTTTACCCAAACCCAATTCTAACCCAAACCCAAAATATTAATTTGGGTTGGTTAATATGAGTTGGGTTGAGTATGAGTTGGGTTGAATATGGGTTGAGTTTAATTTGGGTTGGGTTAGGGTTACCCAAATTACCCAAATTATATAAATTTAATTTAATTCTCTATTATTAATCCAATATAAATTAATTCTCTTCCAACTTTAAGTCGAACACGTTTTTAACATGTTTAACACGTTTTTCACACGTTTAACACGTTTTTCACACATCTAATACGTTTTAAATATTTTTAACATATTTTCACACTTATAACACGTTTTTGGCACGTTTAACATGTTTTGATATTTTAACACGTTTAACACGTTTTTGATATGTTTAACACGTTTAATACGGTTTTCACACATTTAACACGTTTTTGGCTCATTTAACAAATTTTTAACACATTTAACACGTTTTGGTACGTTTAACATGTTTTTCATATTTTTGGCACATTTTCATGTTTTTGGCACGTTTTCACGTTTTTGACACATTTAACACATTTTTGACATTTTAACACGTTTTACACATTTAACATATTTTGACATGTTTATCCTGTTTTTTGTACGTTAACACGTTTTGATAAATTATAACACGTTTTTGTCATGTTTAACACGTTTTTGGCATGTTTAACATGTTTTCACGTTTTGGCACGTTTAACACGTTTTTCATGTTTTGGCACGTCAAACGTGTGAAAAACGTATTAAACGTGATAAAAATGTGAGAAACATGTTAAACGTGTCAAAAACGTGTTAAACGTGTTAAAATATGCCAAAAATGTGGAAAACGTGCCAAAAACGTGAAGAACATGTGGAAAACATGTTAAACATATTAAAAACATGTTAAACGTGTCAAGAATGTGAAAAACGTGAAAAACATGTTAAACATGTCAAAACGTGTTAAACTTGCCAAAAACGTGAAAAACGTATCAAAATGTGTTAAATGTGTCATAATCTTGAAAAACGTGTCAAACGTGTCAAAAACGTGTTAAATGTGTTAAACATGTCAAAAATGAAAACAATGTTCAACATGTCAAAATATGTTAAACGTGCCAAAAACGTGTTAAACGTGTTAAACGTGTTAAACTTGTCAAAAACGTATTAAACATATCGAAAACGTGAAAACGTGTTAAACGTGTCAAAATGTGTCAAAAACGTGTCAAAACGTGTTAAACGTGCCAAAAACGTGTGAAAACGTGTTAAATGTGTCAAAAATGTGAAAAACATGTTAAACGTGTTAAACGTTCTAAAAATGTGAAAAACATGTTACAATGTGTCATAATCATGAAAAACTTGTCAAACGTGTCAAAAACGTGTTAAACATACCAAAAACATGAAAAATGTGTTCAACGTGTCAAAATGTGTTAAACGTGCCAAAAACGTGATAAACATGTCAAAAACGTGTTAAACGTGTGAAAAACGTATTAAACATGTCAAAATATGAAAAATGTGTTAAATATGTCAAAACGTGTTAAATATGTCAAAAACATGTTAAACGAATAAAAATGTGTTAAATGGGTCAAATACATGTTAAATGAAAAAATAAAAATAAAATAATTTAGGTTACCCAACTCATACCCAACCCATATTAATAAATAATATGGGTTGAATTATGGGTTGGGTAAATTTAATTTGGGTTGAATATGTGTTGGGTAATACGGGTTAGGTTTACCGATTTGTTCACCCCTAATTGGAGATGAGAATTAACCTCAATGCATAAGGACGTGAATGAAGAGTTATATATTTAAATAAATTAATAATTTATATATTTAATTGTATTTATTAGTGTTACGGTAAAATTATGACAAAGTCGGGACGGGAACACAAATACCATCCTCGCTCTTTCCTACTCAACTACCGGTTAACCACGAAAAAACTTCTCCAAACCATACAATTAGACATAAAACGGCTACATGAATTATAATTTTTGTTCTTATTTACTTGTCACTTCTCATCTAAAACTTTACATTACCTTCTTAACAATTTTGTAATAATCTATTCACCACTTCAAAATCCCATGTTTAGAAGTGATATCTAAAAGATAATCATTTTTTATTTTTGTTATTTGTCTATCTTCCTCGAAAGAAAGAACTAATCTTTTCTCAGTCTGAGGCTAAAAGAGCCCTATTTGCCCACATTTCAGATCTCTGTAGTCTGTACAGCTGTTGGATCTGAATCATACCATTTCCATGCATTTCTCGCTCTATAAATATCTCTCATAACACATCTTGCCTCATCGAAACTCAACCCTAGATCTTGAATTCGGAGTGAAACTTTCCTTGTTATGCATCAGAAGGGCCGACAGAACAACCGTAGATGCAGGACATTTTCCAGATCTCGAATCGCCATTGAGGGTTCTTAATCTCTTCATTTCCATCCCAAGATCTCTCTTTTAGATCGATCTTTCTTTCTCCTCTACTGGGTTCTTGAAGCATTTTACCTTACCGCATCTAAATCTGTCAGTTCACTGAAAACGCATCGACATGGCTTCTCAAGGTGAATTTACTTACTCTCGATCTGTGTCTCTAGATAATGTGATCAAGGGTTTGCGATAATTGAACTTCAGATGAGCTACATTATCACCAATTGACTTGATTCATTGTGTTTTATTTATAGGACAAGAACGTGAGGTTCAAAAAAGCTACTGGATTGAGCATTCTGCTGAACTCACTGTCGAGGCCATGATGCTCGACTCAAAAGCTGCAGATCTTGACAAAGAGGAGAGACCTGAGGTTTTGATTACTTTCTTGTCATTCAAATAAGATCTAGCATCCATTAATTCACCTATTCTGCTAAAGAAATGAAAATTATCAAGAACTCATCTTTTGGAATCGATGCAGGTGCTATCATTGCTACCACCTTATGCAGGTAAATCCATCCTGGAATTGGGAGCTGGGATTGGTCGTTTTACTGGTGAGCTAGCTAAGGAAGCTGGTGAGGTTTTGGCCCTTGATTTTATTGAGAGCATGATAAAGAAGGTAATCTCATGTTCTTTCAAAAGTATAAAAGAATTTTGTGTTTTCACACAACCCTTCTAATTCAAATATATGCAGAATGAGAGCATCAATGGGCACTACAAAAATGTGAAATTCATGTGTGCTGATGTGACATCTCCTGATCTGGATATTCCTGCTGAATCCATGGATATTATATTCTCAAACTGGCTATTGATGTATCTGTCTGATATCGAGGTGAAGTATATAAACAAGTTAGCTAAATTGCTTATAAAATGCCATAAATTTTTTCAAATTCGAGAATGCAGAAAGAACTCTATCCATTTCACAATCTCCTCTTCATTTGTATATTTTACATGTACATGGTTTGTGAATATGTTTTTATTTTGCCCATACATACATAGTTGTTGATTGGATATCAGTTTAAGTGTTCATGTCATTCTCTCAATTTTAGGTGGAGAATCTTGTGGAGAGAATGGTCAAATGGTTGAAGGTTGGTGGATTTATCTTCTTCAGAGAGTCATGCTTCCATCAATCTGGAGACCATAAGCGGAAGAACAATCCTACTCACTATCGGGAGCCAAGATATTACACAAAGGTACTAATATGCTTCTTGCTAATACTTATCATTCTTTTGAGTGAGCTTGCTTATAATAGATTGTCATAATTCTTGTCCACTTTTCGCAAAAAAGATGTAATACCATCTATGAAATTTATCAAACGAATTGAATGGAATTACAGATTGTCTTGGCCTCCATTTCTCTCTTGATTCTAGTCTAGATTTTATTCTTCTCATCTAAGAGAGCTAGAGAAAGCAAAAACATGTCTTTCCTTCCAAACTTTTTTTTGTTACAATTTCAAAACTCTGTTTGCTATCTAGCAATATGCCTTTTCGTTTGAGGAAAACCTATTTACTATTAGTCTTCCCCCCCAATTGAATGGGATAACAGGTTTTCAAAGAGTGTCATTTCCGTGATGATTCTGGGAGTTCTTTTGAACTGTCTCTCATAAGCTGCAAATGCATTGGAGCGTATGTTAGAAACAAAAAGAACCAGAACCAGGTAACAAATTGTATTTTTCTCAATACTTTGTCGTTGTTAGTTTGACCAATTAATTAGCTTATGCAAAGTTTTTAAGTCCTAGCTCATCTTCTTTCTTGATGCAGATTTGCTGGTCATGGAAGAAAGTTGATTCTGAGAATGATAGGGGGTTCCAGCAGTTTCTGGACAATGTTCAGTACAAATGCAGTGGAATACTTCGCTATGAACGGGTATTTGGCCAGGGTTTTATTAGCACAGGCGGAGTTGGTAAGCTTTCTTTCCATGTGATTTCTATATGTCTTAATCCTTGTTTGATCTGTCACCATTTTAATAATTGTGTGAGAAGTGATTGAACAGGCGGAGTTTTCTAATTTTATTTTTATGTTTGATCAGAGACAACAAAAGAGTTTGTTGCAAAACTTGATCTTAAGCCCGGTCAGAAAGTCCTCGATGTGGGATGTGGAATTGGTGGAGGAGATTTCTATATGGCTGAGAACTTTGATGTTCATGTCATAGGCCTTGATCTTTCGGTCAATATGATTTCCTTTGCTCTTGAAAGGGCAATTGGACTGAAGTGTGCAGTTGAGTTTGAAGTTGCTGATTGCACCAAGAAGACCTATCCAGATAATACATTTGATGTGATTTACAGCAGAGACACCATTCTTCACATTCAGGTAATTTTTTTATTAATAATAAACCGATCTTTTCAAATTTGACAACTTTTCCTGCTCATCAGAACATTCCAGTAAAATTGATATTGACTATAATCTCGATTCTGATTTGTTTTTTTTTTCTTTCTCAGGACAAACCTGCATTATTCAAATCATTTTACAAATGGCTAAAGCCAGGAGGAAAGGTTCTTATCAGTGACTACTGCAAGAGCCAAGGAAAACCTTCCACAGAATTTGCAGATTACATAAAGCAAAGGGGATATGATCTTCATGATGTTGAAACATATGGCCAGGTACATACTACACAGAAAGTTCTTTTCTGGCTGGACACTTGTATCTTGTTTCATGTAAATTATTTTGTAGATAAATCAACTTTTCTTTGAAACAAAACCGCCATGAATTATTTAGGGATAAAAGCCTAAAACATCCTTTGTATTGGTAATTGGTTGATGCAATAATGAGTTTTATTTGGATTAATCGAAATCACCCTTCCTGAAACAAGGCCTTGATGACTAATTTAAGTTTTGGGACATCTACAGATGCTTAAAGATGCTGGCTTTGAGGATGTGATTGCAGAAGACAGGACTGATCAGGTTCTTTATCCTCCATTTTCTGCAAAGTATGTGGACTTTGAAATCATACTAACCAAAGATGACGTTTTTTATTTTATTTTTTTCAGTTCCTGAAGGTGTTGCAGAAGGAATTAGATGAGGTTGAGAAAGAAAAAGATGCATTCATTCAGGACTTCTCTGAGGTGAATCATTCTTTGAAATTTCCCTTTGTAGTAATATATTAATTAATCTGTTGTTATGAATATTTATTCTTTGGATTAACAAAGAAAAACTGGAATAATCTTATAGGATGACTACAAAGATATAGTTGGGGGTTGGAATTCCAAGCTGGTGAGGAGCTCTAAGGGTGAGCAGAAATGGGGATTGTTCATTGCCCTCAAGAAGTAAGCTTTCTGGTTTAATTTGCAATAAAGTTTTTGGCTCTTCCTTTATTTATGTATTCGGATTTGCTAGCACTTGATTATTTACAGTCTGCTTGTACTATGACTATGGATAGTAATGTTTGAGCCTCTCATTTTAAAAGCTTCTTGTAATTTGATTGTCGATGCTACTGATGTGTTGGTAAAGCATGCAATTTCTTGAATCACTTGTTCATGCTGAAACAAACAACAATAATAGCATAAAAATTGAAATCCTGAAAAACACATCATAAAAAAATCTTTTTTGGATGAATCTGAACCATGGTATTGTTGTTGTATGAACATTTTGGGTAACAACATAATATGAACAATGAGCCATCTATTTCTTTATAGATATGGTTGATAATCTTGCATAGAAAAAGTATAGCAAGCCATGTGTAGGGGTGTGAGCAAAGTTCGGGTTTACCCCAAACCTAACCCAACCCGACCCGAAATTAAAAGTTTGAGTTGAATATTTAGGTTTGAACAAGTTTAGGGGCTGGGTTTGAGTTAAAATTAGTTTTACCCAGACTTATCCACTATGGATTATTTTTTGTTATTTTGTTATTATTTAATATTTAGTAAATTAATAAATTCTTAATTTGATATATATAATGATTTATAAATTATTTGTTATACGGAAATAATTTATTTTAATATTATAACTGTTTGATGATTCAAAGATATAAAGTTAACAATTAGAGTAGAGGATATTTTAGGTATTAAGTAACTTTATTTTATTTTATTATATTTTTGAAAAAAAAGTCACTTTATTTAATTATAATAATTTATTAAATAAATGTGTTAAATATAATAAATGAGTCAAAATTAATTAAAAAGATTAAAAATGAAATGGGTAAATTAATTTTGTTCAAAAAATAAAATTTAGTTCTAGGTCATACTATTTGAATAAGGATTAGTTAATAATAATTTTAGTTTATATGCCTAACTCTAGTCATGTTATTTGTAGAAGAAAAAATGCACCGAATGAAATTGTTGTTGTATGAATATATATAAATTTTTTTGAAATATTCTAAGGTTTTGGGACATGTTATTTAAATAATTTATAACCTAAAAAATCATATTTTTCTTTAATTACATCATTTAATTCATTATCTAAAATATCTTTTATTTTATTATTATATATTAATATATTTTAAATCTTTTTATAAAAAATATATTTACCTCAAAGTCATTTATTTAAATAACTCGAATCATATATTTTTTTTATATATTTTAATCCGAAAAATCTTTGATACATAAAAAGTAAAATAATATTTATTTGATCATAATTATCATATGAATATATATATATATATATATATATATTATTTGATCATAATAATTAATATGATAATGGTTAGAATAAAATTATGTTTAGAGGCATTTCTTTTTGGTTTAGGTTTGATAATTTTTTTTTTTAAGAAGTTTGTATATTATTGAACAAATGTTTTTTTTTTGTGCCAAAATCATATATTTTCTTAATATTTTTTGAAGTAATTTTTTTTATTATAAAATTCAATCTTCCACCCTGTTATTTAGTTATATTCTAAATAAGAATTTAAAGAATAAAATAAATTATCATATATAAATAAAATAACATTATTTTTTTTATGAAAATTAAAGATATGTTACTTAACCATTTGAATAAGTGTTTAATATAAAATGTAAGCTGACAAATAAAACTAGTACTCTCCTCCTTATATTAAAAGCTTGTTTAATCTTGGGAATTTAAGAAATTTTTTTATTTGATAGAAAAATGAAAATTTAATATTTTTTTATATAAATTATTAAAATATATTTTTTTATTTAAAATTTAAAAGTAATAAAAAGTAAAGTAAAATTAATTTAACATTTTTATTAATAAATTAAATAATTTAATAATTAGAATAATAATCCTATAATAAAAGGTGTATTTTTTAAAAATATTAAAAAAACTCAAAATAGTACAAATAAATCCAAAATAGTGCAGCTAAACTAATATGCCGCAGGGAATTTATATAGAAAATCATCTTCTTTTATTATTGATAAATGTCATCTTATCCTATCAAAGTGGGGTCCCAACTAGGCACATTTTTCCATCCTATGACAATATATTCACACTTTTTAGTGTAATACTAGTTTAAAATATTTTAATTAATTTATAAAAAAAGAAAAAGAAAAAATCAATGAAAAGAAAACTCATCAACTGTGCTAACGTGAGTATTTTATTTACAATCATAATCCATTCTTAAATAACCGAATTATTGAGGGCGCACACACTCTATTCATGCCGGACTTATGTACTTAGGCACGCAAGATTGCTACGGTATTATCGGGTTCATTTATTATCATTCTTCATAAAAAAATTTGCGCGCAATGTTTATATTATCTAAAATAATAATAAAATTATATAAACACATTTTTTTGATATAATATCTCAAAAATTTTAAATTATTATAAAAAAATATATTTATGATATTATAAATTTAATTATGTATATTAATGTTAGGAACAATTCATTAAAAATTGGAAAATCTCTTGACAATTCAAATAAGGAACCTTGGATGTGTGGTGTTTGGGTGTAATATTTTCTCACTACTCATAGTATTTTTGTATATTTATTAAATATAATAAAATAAAAAAATATTTTATATTTTTTTATTTAATAAATTAATTAATTTGAAAATAATAGGTAAAATAAAAAGTCAATTATTAAAACTATACAAAATTCAATAAGTGCAGCAAAACTAATTTGTAAAATAGGGTATTCATATAGAAAATCATCTACTTTTCTATAAGACTTTTTTTTATCTTATCCTAACAAAGTGGGTCCCCCAACATGACACGTTTTTTCATACTATGACCACGTGGACAGACACAATGAAAGAAACAATGAAACATCTTTACACTTCTTTTGTTTATTACTAATTTAAGATATTATAAAGCAAAAAAGAAGAAAGCACCTCCAACTGTGGACACGTGTAAATGTGAAGATTTTGTTTAAATAACCATCTTCTTCTTCTTCCCCAAATCACAAACTCTGTAAAACAACATCAATGGCTACCAATAATAAGTCGGTTTATCTCCAAAACCCAGATGAAGTAAAGAAAGTATTCAGCCGTTTCGACACCAACGACGACGGCAAGATCTCTATAACAGAGCTTGTCCACGTGATGAAAGCACTCGGTTCGAATACCTCCGAAGATGAAGTTCAGCGAATGATGGAGGCAATCGATACAGATCGCGACGGATTCTTCAATCTCGAGGAATTCACCACCTTCTGCGGCGGCGAGAATGGAAACGGAGGCGTGCAGGAACTGAAGGACGCGTTCGAGGTGTACGATAAGGACAATGATGGAGTAATTTCATCAGGTGAACTCCAACAGACGATGACGAAAATAGGTGAGAAATGTTCTGTTGATGATTGTGAATCGATGATCAAACCTGTGGATTCTGATGGAGACGGATCTGTTAATTTTGATGAGTTTAAGAAGATGATAACTGATTCTGGTACAACCGCCAGCGGCGGCAAGTGAACACGACGGTCCGAACTGCCGATTTAGATATGTTAACACTACTAGCTACTTAAATAACGAGCCTCTTGAGGCCTTTTAACATTTAAAATTCTGGTTTTTAGTAATCATTTGATCTTTATTACCTGTTCTATTGAATAATAAATATAAAATGATATTTTACTTATATTTATATAATCGAATAAACTCTACCGACAACGTAAACAATGTCGGTAATATGGAGGGAATGACATGAAGTGGTTACATGTCAATTTTTGTTCAGTTTTCAGTCTTATTCCCTACATATCTACATATGTTTTAACCCTCACAATTATTTTTCATTTTCTGTCTCCTGAATCCAGTTATCTCTCCATTTTCTGAGCCAAGATTTGAAAATGCTAATTTTCATCAAATAAATAAACAAAATATAGCGACAGGAAATAATAAATAAACGGTAATTTACCGTCGTTATTGAAGAATGTATACAGGATGTTTAGGGCTACCGCCCGGGCCAAGCTTGTACTTGGCTACGCCCCTGCTCATAAACAAATTTTTGATTCTCCATTCGTTCTCGCAACACAGTTCATTCTCTTTGACCTCTGCCAGTTCATTCTCTTTGACCTCTGCCTTCGATTGAACGAAAATTTTCATCCACATATCCTGCCGCTTCTCACCGATCATAAAAGTAAAATTTTATTTTTGTAGATCTATTGTTTTTGTGTAGATTTTCTGCGGACTCTTATTTTTTGTTTTGTTTTGTGTAGATCTTCTGATTTTAGGCTGGATCTAATTTATGGCGATCTAAATCATGTGAAACCTTCATTTACATTAATGAATCATTTGAGACTTTCATTTATTGTTGCATTTTATTAAAAGAGAAAATTTATATGGGAAACTAAGATAATATAGTTTATAATTCCTTTATATTAGTAAAGATAATTAAATGCAATATTTTATAATTTGGGAATTTCATATAATATTAATTTATTGTTGGGTGAAAGGATTTTTTTTAAGTTACATTAGAGGACATATTAGTGTTGATATGTTTGAGAAGATGTGACTCCTTTATTATGAAAGAACTATTGTATAAATTTCACATTAAATCTTGAATATTATAATAGTTGGGATTGTAATTTAATTTTTTTTAAGGCTTCTGCAAATTGAACTGATTCTTTTAAATTATTATGTGTGAGTTTGTTGGGATTTAAATCGCACTTAATTAGCAATTTTAGATGTTAATATATTTTTGAGGTAAATTACCTATATTTTTTGTCATTTTTTGGTGTATGAATTTTAACATAAGTTCTCATTATTATCTTTACCTTTTAGGGTCAAGGTAGGGGTGTTTAACGATTCGGTTTTCGGGTTATTCGAGTTCCTCAGTTTGGTTTCTTTGAATTTTTTTTTTAGCTAATTCAAAAAATGAACCGAATTTGAATAAATTATAATAAAATTTAACCGAATTTGATATTCGGGTTCGAATTTCGAATAATTCAAATTCGAACCGAATTTAATTTTTTATAACAAATCTTGAATTCAAAATATTCTAATTCAAAACAAAATTTGAATTAAGGTGTTGAAAGGTGGAGATAGGTGTTGAACGGCGGAGATAGATATTGAATTCTAAATAGGTGTTGAACGGCGAAGATAGATCTTGAATTCTAAATAAGTGTTGAACGACATAGATAAATCAAGACTGAAATAGCGAGCGAGATTAGATACATCAAAGCATCAAAGCTTCATAAGTCAAAGATGGCGAGATTAAATCAATAATTTAAATAAAGTGATGGTTGGACAGGAGGTGAGCAGATGAAGGTTTTTTTTGATGAGGTTAGAGAATAAAGAGATTAAGTTTAAAGAATATCGATGAGGTGAGCGGCTGAATGACAATGAATTAGGCTTAAAAAATATATTAAACAAGAGAGGAATTATTATATTATATATAATAAAATAAATATATTATTATATATTATATTATAATAAATAATATAATATATAATAAAATAAATAATAATAATAAATAAATACGATTTTCGGTTTGGTTTTCGAGTATAAACTCCAACTCAAAAATCAATTTGAAAATCATATTTGAATTTGAATTCGAATTGGTTTGAAATTCGATTCGAAAATCGAAAATGAAATTAAAATTCGGTAAATTCGAATTCTGTCAAATATTCGGTTTATACCAAATATTGAACACCCTGGTCGATGGTGTAATTTCTGGGCTTGAGTTGATCATGAGCTGCTCGGATAAGGGCTTGCAAATCAACGCCGTGGTGCTCCCAAAAACGAGGATCCTCTGTTGCCAAAAATGCCTTTAAAGGGAGTCTTCTAGCCTGATCAAACGGCCTCGCCGTTTGCCAAACTCCTCGAAAATTTCCCATCTTGGGTATATACCCGCATGGGGACTGGTAATTACACTGAGCGCAGGCTAGCTACATCCGGTAGCTGGCGGTTGAGGTAAATGTACAGTAAAGTAAGCCGCTTGCAACTAGCAGGGTTAAACATAGGCTGGTCAATGCAAGGGTGCGTCCAACGAAAGAAGGGTGACATCTTTTCATCATAAGAGACAAATTATGTCTCATCATAGCAATATTCCTAGCAAGAGAGAAAGAATTCCAATTCCTATCATCATCGTCGCAGCTTGCGAGTTTGAGGAGGATAAGGTCGATTTGATGGAGGTGCAGCAATCCCCTCGGTGCCATTTCTGAGCCACTACCACTAGTTCAGAATCTCCAAGATGGTCGACCACAGGGAGAGGAGAGACCTTTGTTTGTGGTATACATACTATACAATAAAGATAGTTCTTTTAATCGGTAACAAGTTCAATTCGGAAGCTGTAAAGCAATAAATGGGTGGGCATTGAAACGTGCATACATCATTTAACTAAATAAAGTAAGGCGGCCAGGAAAGACGTAGTAGATTGTCATTATTAATACTAGGCTTGCTAAAAAAAAAAATACGCTAGAGGCTAAGACTGAGAACTGAAAATTGTAAATATGAAGAGAAGAATTATGGTATTTCTTATGATGGTAATGTGATGTGATGGTCATAGTTAATATAGGGCGCCATAAATAATAATGTTTTACCATAACAATTGAATATAGGGGCTTCATGACAATAATCATATATTACAAAAATTATGTGTAATATTTCGTTTTTAAATATGTATTTATTGCTGTGATTTTTTTGTTTAAGCTATAATTCTTATTTATTGACTATTTTTGATCAACTCGTTAACGTCATTTAATTGATTTTACACCGTTGAATAAACCATAAACATCTGATTGGTTTTGTACTATATTCTGATAGGAATTAATTCATTGGCATCATCCTCGTCTCTACACAAATTCTTTCATCCTATATATAATAATAGAAACATCTCACAATAAATAAAAATGAAATCATGGGAAGAATCAAGAAATTTGATTAGAGATTAATCATCTTACCACCCTCGAGAGTAATTCAGACTTTGGAAAACCAAAAACACCTCAACCAACCGTCCATTGAACCTAAAACATCCCTCTAAGATTATTATTATTATATAGTTTCATTTTTAAGGTGATATTTTTACCACTAAAAATGACTCTATTTAAATAATAGTATTTAGTATGACATTAAATAACAAAAAAATAGCATGACTTATAGGGACAAAAATATATTCGTTGAAACAAATGTCTCATGTTTAAATTTAAGGATGCAATATACATTAACAACTAATGCATTTAACAATGTAACAAAAGACATACAAACACAATTTGTTACACAATTTGAAAACAAGTATGTCCCGAGAAAATGAAATAATTAATTCAACTAAATTGTGTAAAAAACATAGAGACATAATTTGCATAAGTAGAATGAATATTGTGTAATTGTAGTAGGATAATTTTGGGAGGGAAACAACCTTATCACTTGTAGAACTCAAAATTAATGTATTTCTTCTTGACATTGGTCTTATATCACTTTTTAAAATCCTTTGGCAGTATTACATATATGTTTTTCCACACTACATGCATGTCCGCTTCTTGGCATATAACCATTATCGGTAATTTCATCACAAAAAACTTCCTAGTTAGATCAATAATTGAAGATAGATGAATCAACAAAGGTGACTTGACTTCATCATTCCACCAACATCTCCATAAATGAGGATAAGTGAGTCTATTACAATTGATTCCGGGCACATTCAACTCTAGTTTGTAGAACATACAACTGGTTCTTCTACAACCTAACCCAAAAAAGAGGAGATTAATAAAATTATAGGCAATTAAATTTGAAAATAATAAATAAAAATTGAATGAATTTAATGTATTTGACTTACATTTTGACTGGACTGAGTATCGAATGTCTCAATTGTATAGTTCAAAACAGATACCACTTCTTGCTATGATATATTAAATTCAATGTTATTAAAAAAACTAGAATTAATAATTACTAAAAATACAATCTAAACCTTTTTCCGACCAACATATTTCTCACAATTTTCACAAGCTTGGATTGTTTTATTTTCGTCGGTGGACGTTGTCACAGACTCAGTCTTTTCACTAACGATCCGTGCGACACTAGTTACAATCTTCGTAAGAACGAGTAACTAGTCAGCCTTACTCGACGCAACACTCGACGTTTAATAGAATTGACACAAGAATTCTAGAAAGAGAGAGTAAAATCTTACAAAGAATAATATTATATCACTTGAATACTTGGTGATTTATAATGTAATACTTCACAGATATTTATAGGACTAATTCTAGCTATTACATTAATGACACACAAATTTAGGGCATTCCTTATAAGTGTCAATCAGTGATGCACTAATTTAGGGATTCCTTCTAATTGTCAATTAGCGATGGACTAATTAAGGACAATCCTTTTAAGTATCAATTAGTGATGCGCTAATCAAGGACATGCCTTTCAACTCTCAATTAGTGATGCGTTAATCAAGCACCTGCCTTCAAGCTAGAATATTCATTGTGTTGGGCTTAAGCGGGCTTAAGCCTCCTCCTCTTCTTGGGTCAAGAAGTTGGGTCGTGACATTCTCCTTAAGCCTCCTCTTCTTGGGCCAGGAAGATTGGACCGTTACATTCTCCCCCACTCAATCTGGCAACGTCCTCGTCGCTTCCTCCTTGTAGGCCTGGATGGTGTCTTCACATAAGATAAAAGTTTTGAGCGACATGCTGGCTTTTCAACCCATTTCTTCTCTAAGAAAGGGCCTTCGTATTGCCTCACAAGCCCCTTGTGAACTTTGGAAAATCATCTCTCTTGATGGAGGAGAAGTTTTACTATCACTCGGTTTCCTCCGAACTCCAAGTGTCTTCTCTTCTTGTCCTCCCATTTCTTCATTCTTTTGGCGGTCTTGGCTATTTCGCACTTCTCTTTCTTGAAGAGAAACTCCTCCGGTTGCCTCTTCAATTCCTCCAATTTGGGAGGTTTAATGCGATAAAGAACTACCACCGATGGTTTAGTACATTTGACTAACTTTTCTCTGTGATCCACCTCTCTCTTATGGTGGGGTTTCTCTGATAATCCAGTGGGCATTACATCGTGACCTTTCTCTAGACAGTTATAACTTCTGGAGGTATCTTCTCTTTAGACGCAGTTTTCTCATCTTCTTTCACAGTGACAAAAGATGATGGGTAGGTCTACTCCGCAGCTTTTGAGAGTTGCATGGCAGATAGGTGCCTAGTTTCTCTCTTGCCCTCTCTTGTTAAAGGTATTGTGCGAGTATTACCTTTCTCTATAATGTACATCATATTGGCAGAAGAGAGTAGGATGGAATTTACCTTGTCTAGGAACTCTATGCCGAGAAACATTTTGTAGTCGTCCATGTCAATAATGGAGAAATCCAGAAGGCCAGTCCACTCCCCCAAGTTGATCTTTACATTACGAGCAACTTCATAAGTTGCACTTGGTGCCGAGTTGACTGCTTTAAGCCATCCTTGCTCCTTATTGTACTTGATCCCCAGTCTTCCCGCCTCCTTTACCTCTAGAAAATTGTTGTTGGCTCCCATCTCCAGCAAAGCTTTAACCATGTGGTTTCTTACTTTTGTTTCCGCAAATAGCCGTCATTTCTTTGCGGACTTTGCCTCATCAAAATTTGCTGTAACGACACTAAGTAAGTTTATTGACCCCAATCGAGCTTCATCGTGAAGGCGTTCTTGCTCCTCCATCAATGCTAATAGTTTATTCTTCATAGGGCACTCTCTTGTTTTGTGCGGCCCTTCACAAAAGAAACACTTTATCCGGGGGTCTCTCTACATGTTTCTCCTCCCAATCTTCTCTACCATTGGATTTGGTAAACTTAACTGGGTCTTCATTGTTGTAGATATGGTTTCTACCATTTTCCCCCTTGTTATTCCTCTCATAGGTTGACTTTGGTTTCTTTTTCCTTCTCATTTCGACAAATGATTCAGCCACGACAATAGCGGAGCTTAGATCTTGGACACCACGTCGTTCCAATTCCAACTTCGCCCACATTTGTAGACCATCAGTGAAGGCGAACAAGACTTCATTGTCTGAGTAGTTAGGGATATCAAGGAGAGTAGTGATGAATTCCTTGACATACTCCTTGATACTCCCTCTTTTTGAGAGTCGCCGCAACTTGGCCATTGCTGCTCGAATGACGTTTTTAGGATAGAACCGTCTCTTGAGTTCCTCCTTGAATTCATCCCAGATATTGATAGAACACGCACCTCTTTCAATATCGCTACTCCTTTACTTCCACCACAGCATCGCGGTGTCTTCCAGGTATGTCGTGGTAGTATCTATCTTCCTTGCCTCTTCTACTAGGTCGAGTGCTTTGAAATACTGGTCCAGACTCCATAGGAAGTTGTCGATCTCTTTCGCATTCCTCTCGCCTAAATACGTTTTAGGCCTTGGAACGTCTATCCTTATCGGATTGGGGACTCCTATAGGCGTGCATCCGCACTCTTGTGCAACCGCCTTTTTGAGTAACGCCACATCCTCTTTGATAACTTGTAACTTAGAAGTCATTACCTCGAGTTTCTCAGTCAAGGTATTGATTTCAACAAGGAAGGTCTAGTCCACGATTTGAGCTTGCTCTTGATATTTGGACAAGCCTTCGTTCAGGGCACCTTGCATTCCTCCTTGGAGCTCATCTCTCTCATTCTCAAGCTCGACAATGCGTTCCTCTAGGTCCCCGGCATTATCTTGTCCGTACGCCACAATGAGTTCTACCTTCTCCAACCTGGAGATACTGTCAACCATAGCGTCTCTTGATCTTTCTCTTTCTTTGGTAGTTTTGGTTCCTCCCGCCTGAACTTTGCGAGAGTTCCTACCATCTTCTCCAGTCCCGTGGGGAAGATTCTCTACTTCGTCCACGACCTTTGAATTTTCTTCCGATCTCTTTGTCATTTCAGCTTTGATACCAATTGTCACGGTCTCAGTCTTTTCACTAACGATCCGTGCGACACTAGTTACGATTTTCGCAAGAACGAGTAACTAGTCAGTCTTACTCGACTCAATACTTGACGTTTAATAGAATTGACACAAGAATTCTAAAGAGAGAGAGTAAAATCTTACAAAGAATAATATTATATCACTTGAATACTTGGTGATTTACAATGTAATACCTCACATATATTTATAGGATTAATTCTAGCTATTATATTAATGACACACTAATTTAGGGCATTCCTTATAAGTGTCAATTAATGATGCACTAATTTAGGGATTCCTTCTAATTGTCAATTAGCGATGGACTAATTAAGGACAATCCTTTTAAGTATCAATTAGTGATGCGCTAATCAAGGACATGCCTTTCAACTCTCAATTAGTGATGCGTTAATCAAGCACCTGCCTTCAAGCTAGAATATTCATTGCGTTGGGCTTAAGCGGGCTTAAGCCTCCTCCTCTTCTTGGGTCAAGAAGATTGGGTCGTGACATTCTCCTTAAGCCTCCTCTTCTTGGGCCAGGAAGATTGGGCCGTGACAACGTGCACGAGACATTGCTTTCAATGGATTATGCAAACTCTTCGCAACTCTACTCTCATCACCTTCCAAAGAATGAATTTGGTTACATCCTAACCCCTATTTTGTTTCTTTCAGCATCTTCTCTACAATCAAGAAGTTTTCATTATTTTTGACCCAAGGTCTTAGACTTCATTTCACAATGGTTGAAAGCTATTTTTTCTTTGTTTATCTTCCTCAATATGACCCGAGTCATCATAAATATAGGTGATTCCTTAATAACCACGATTAACATTTTTCATCCATCTGTTCATAACATATTTGTCAAGAACTATAGAGACTTTTAGTCGGAAAAGAACATAAATCAAATGTCTACACACAATTCCTCGAAACTCAAAAAGGCGACACAAACACTTCATCTCACTCTATGACTCGTTATAGTGCACCAAAATAGAATGCCATTTCCATTTGCGCCTCCTTTCCCAAAGACTATTTCTACCACTTCAAACAAAGTAGTTTCACTAATGAAGTGATGCAATATATCAAATCCCTAATTTCAGTTTGAGCCATCGTGAATATTTTATTGGTGTAGATATTTTGAAACTGTTTCTCAATTGAATAAGCACTAATAGCCATAAAACAATAATGGTAGGACACAAAATTAGAAGTTTTTTTTTTCCTTTTCAATCTTGTTTTTCATGGCATTGTCATATTGTTCAACAAAATGTTTCAACGTTGTTTTTGAATGAACATATACATAAAAAAAATGCATTCATACTCTCACTTCTGTGACTCGTTGACATCCCAACCCAAAATTTATCATTCACAAAAGATGACAACCACTTTTGACGGATTTCATATAAAGAATTCAACCAATCATTCCCCCCATATTGAATTCTTCAATGAATTTATTCCAGTTAGTCTCACATTCGTCAGAAGTCAATGAATTGTAAACAACATTCTTCAAAATTTTATTTAACAACTTATATTTGACATGACTACTAAACTTGGTTGGAATGTTTTTCATGATATTCCAAAGACATAAACGATGATGAGTATTAAGAAATACTTCAAAAATGATATTTTTTATGGCTTTACATTGATTAGTAATAATACTTTGTGCAGCTCACCTCCCATGCATGTCAACCATGATTTAAATAACCAAATAAAAGTTTTGTGAATTTTCTTTAGAAATCAAACCACAACTAAGCAACACAAATTCACCATGATAATTTACTCCAACAAATGGAGCAAAAAGAATATCATATGCTTTATTCATATAAGTAGTATTAAACGTAATGACATCTAAAAAATACTCATATATAGCCTTACATCTTGCATCAGCTAGAAGGTCTAGGATGAAAATAATTTTTTTCCGTTACTAATAGGCTTACGTTGTTTAGAGCATCCAAATCAAAAATACCTCGGTTGGCCATCATTTCCTTTTTTTTAACTTTGCTTAGAAATTCCAAAACCAACACCTTGGGCATAGGACTTATAAAAATCACGAACTTCATTTTCGGATGAGAAAAGCATCATAAGGTGTGGAGTTTCAACTTGATTTGTTGTTGACGAACCACCCAAACATTGCACATCACTCTCATTCAATGACACACTTGAGTTTTTTTTTTTTTTTTTTTTTTTTTTTTTTTTTTATCAATATTAGCTTCAGTCTACACTCAAACAAAGTATTTATAAAAAAAAATCTCTATAATAATTATTAATGCACCCAATTAATGAAAATGAAAATAGAACATGCAAAATGAAATGAATATAAATTTCTACAAAAGTTAATTTATGACCAACAATGAACATTAAACAGTTTGAATAAATTATCAACTTATAATAGAGAGTATTAATGTGTAGATTTTAAGAAAACTCTTCTGATGAATAATAATAATAATAATAATATCACTATAGTTACTTTATTGATGATAAGTGTTAGATAACTATTATTATAAATGACGTTGATGATAAATAATAATAATAATTGAGACAAAATTGAATTGAATTGAATTAACATGGTGTACCCATTTTGAATAAACACTATATATAGGCTTGAAATTAATGGTCATGACTTGTGAAATATATAAGTTACCAAGTTTGAATTTGTTAAAATGATATTAATTGGTAGGTTAGAGATATTATTATTATAAATAGAGCACACAAGTATTAACTAACTTCCCAAAGTTTGAAGTTTTAATTATCTTATTCATATATTCGTTATCTACAATTATATTACTAATATAGATTGGTGACCATTTTAAACATATATATATATATATATAAATTATCTTACTCATATGAGATAATTATAAACAACATTATCTTAGTTCCTCATAAATTGTCTCTTTTAACAAAATTAACAGTAAATGAAAGTTTCAGATGATTACTATACTTTAAGATTATCAATATCTTTTTCTCTAGCTCACTACAACATATGTCACTTGTACCAACACACAAATACCAACGTATAATATGCGTCGGTAGAACATAAATACCGAAGTTGAGCCCTAGCCACCAGAGCCGCATTAGGGAAGAAGACGAACGATTGTCGATGGAGTTCACATTAAGGTTACCTAGCATGAGATCCGTAGAGAGACACTAACCCTCAGGATGGTTGGTTGTGTTGCCGACCGCGGAATAGAGGCCCCTTTGGGCTGAGAAATGACGGTTCGTAGGGATTCGCGGAGGATTAATGGAGGTTCTTAGCCTAATTTATATAGTGTGAGACTTATTTTTATTGGTAAAGTTCACGAATCGCTTTCTCGAGCTGAAAAAGTGAGCTGCAAGACCTCCAAGGTTAGATTCCCTTCCTTTCTCTCGGTATCTCGCTATTAACTCTTTCTATCAATACAATGTTTTTATTTGCAGCACTTCATTCTTATTTTAGCTTGCACAATAATATTGTAAGTCAGACTCAAACAACGAACTAGAATGTATTGTCTATATGATGTTATCCAAATCTTACATATAATGAAAACAATTGAGCCATATCTCAAGCTCAAATTTCAGGTAATTTTATGAGGCAATAACTCAATCATATTACTAATACTTTTTTTATTACTTATTCATTCCTTCAACAATACTGATAGATGATAATAGAGTCATATTTTCAAAGTCAATTCTGGTTAATTTCATGAGACACCAAGTCAATCATACTGATAGATGAAATAGAGTGTTTCCAAAAAGTTGCTTCAATATGGCCAAATACACTCATTTGTTTCCTAAAACCAGAATTACAAAGTTTTGAGCTTAAATCATAGGGACTTATATCCTATATGTCTGTTGGTTCAATTGTTAGGAACGAAACATATAAAGTTGTATTTGTAGTAAAATAATGTAGTAAGTTCATGATCCAATTTATATAATTATACACACGATTGTAGCTTAATTTGGTGATCACGTGTTTCTCTTTATATTGTAACTGAGTGTCTATTATGTAGACTATGTAGGGTATATTGTTTTTGTTATAATAAAGTAGAGAATATCATAAGTTATGCATTGATTTTGTTAGCAGGTTCTCATTTCATTGATGAGTCATACTTTCATGTACAACTGTTATGGCAGAGATACTAGAAATAACTTAACCTTCAATCTCTGATTGATCTCTCCTGGGCACAGCAGGTGGATGGTTGGGTCATGTTAGGGATCAAATAACTAACCCAACAAGTGTTGTTTACGAGAATGCAGACAACTAACCCAACAAGTGTTGGTTACGAGAATGCAGTTAATGCCCCTGCTCCCAATGTTGATCCACTCCTCAATCATTGGGCTTTAGGGAAGGTTTGTTGATATAATGCAATTTCCTATTTAACTGCCTCAAAGTTAGTAGGTTTCTAATCTTTAACTTGTAAAATTGTATCATGTTTTTTTTGAGTTGCTGTCATGTTTTCTGTATGTAATCTAGTTATATAATATGTATGTAATCTACTAATTAGTATGTAATCTAGTTATATAATATGCTTGAACATGTATAATTCACAAGGTTTCAACCTGTCAGTTTTGACTAATTAAACCGTGTCAAATTGTATCATCTAACAACTTGAAGACAGGTAAAGAAAAAGAGATATATATGATTCTATGAGCTAAATAAAATAGTGTCAATGATTGATGCTCCAAGCTCTATTGACTGACAATTCCAGCTCGGAGAGTATTGAATATATACATGTGGTTTTTTTAGAATCATTCTAGTACACTGAGAATTAAGCCTATTAAATGGCTACTAAACCTTTTTAGATGTTCTAGCATTTGGTGTGAGGATTAGTTGATCAATTATTCACCATTTGGTTTCTTTTTGTTGCTTCATCTATTTTAGACAAAGGCAAACAACCTACCCTTAAATTGAACTCTGGTAGGCCTGGAATTTTTTATGTTATTGTATCAAGTGTGTTAGCTCATTCTAGAATCACGTATTGTGAGTTTAAGCATTGATTGTCAGAAAATATAAAGTTGTAGGCCTTTATTGATGTTAGTGTATATAATATAATAATATATTATATTGATATATTGTTATATTATACAATATAATATATTATATTATTATATTGTCTTTTATACCATTATGGTATATTTAATTATAAGTAATTTAGGGTTCTAGGCTAATTACTCCTATATAAGGATTGTTTGTAAAGGTTGAATATACAACACTAAAGATTTTCAAGACTTTTTCTTCTTTAACAAGTATCTATTTTCTAGAGTTTCATATCTTCATAGCTGTTCTTAGAAAGATCCAATAGTCAAAGCCAACATTTGGTATCAGAGCTAGATTGAAGAACATGTCGTCAATAAGATCAACTAGAGATGCGGCGGCAATAAAGATTGGAAGAGAAGGGAACATGACGCTCTCCTATCCGTTACTCACGAAGAGTAACTACTCGGTTTGGGCATTGAAGATGCGGGTAAACTTACAAGCACAAGGAGTGTGGGAAGCCGTGATGCTCGAAGATGTCGATGAACGGATGTATAGAATGGCTCTCGCCACAATCTATCAAGCACTCCCTGAGGACGTCATTCTCATGGTGGCTGAGAAGGATTCCGTCAAGCTAGCGTGGGAGACGCTAAAGACAATGCATGTTGGATGGAGAGAGTCAAGGAGGCAAAAGTGCAAACCTTGAAGACACAATTTGAGGCAATTCGTATGAAGAATGGGGAATCGGTGGATGATTTCGCCATGAAATTGACATCCATTGTGACTGGTATCCGCTCGTTAGGAGAGAAGGTGGAGAAGATCTCCGTCGTCAAGAAGTTCCTTAGAGCCTTACCACAAACATACATGCAGATCGTTACAGCGATCGAGCAATTTGGTGACCTCAAGAATATGACCGTCGAAGAGATCATCGGTCGTCTCAAAGTCCACGAGGAGAGACTTCGCGGATACGGAGACCAAGAGGAGGAGCATCTATTGCTCACGCATGATGAATGGATGTCACGAATGAAGAAAAACGGAGAAGCCGGTTTTTTCTTCTGGATCATCGAGTCGTAGCGGCAACGGTGGAGATAACTGAGGTCGTGGCAAAGGGCAATGGCAAGGTCAAGGGCGAGGTTGTGTAGAAAGCTCACCTCGACAAGAAGGTACCAAGCCCCGCAAAGACAAGAGCACAGTGAAGTGTTACACTTGTCAAAAGTATGAGCACTACGCGTCTAAGTGCCCTAACAATAGGTCTGATGGTGAGGCAAACCTCACTAGCTTCTATGATGAGGAGCCATCATTAATGTTTGCTGAGTTAGTGACGAAAGCTTTGTCCGAAGAAGATGATGCAAACCTCGCTAGCTTCTATGACGAGGAGCCAGCATTAATGTTTGCTGAGGGAGACGAGAAGACAAACCTTGAAGAGTTCATGCAAGAACCGTCCAAGGATGAACCAGATGTGGTGTTGTTCAGTGAAGAGAAAGTCATGGAGAAACTCTTCGCAAGTGGCGATGAGTGTAATCACATTAATGTGTGGTACCTTGACAATGGAGCAAACAACCATATGAAGGGCCATCGAGAGAAGCTCAATGAGCTCGACGAGAAAATTACTGGAAATGTGAAGTTCGAAGACGGAAGCGAGGCGCACAAGTTTCCTAATTCATCTTACAGGGAAATTTATGTGAGCAGAGACGCTATATTCAAGAAAGAGAAGAAGTGGGAGTGGTGCAACAATAACAACAAGCTCGTACAAAATCTCGTGGAGTTCGGAATCCTACGAGATGTCTATGTGGAGGCACCAGTAGTAGAGATGGATCTTGATGAATTGTTGTTGCTCACCACCGATGAGCCAACAACATATCACGAGGCGGTATTGGAAGAGTCGTGGAATGAAGACATGAACAAAGAGCTCGAGTCTATCAGGAAGAATAAGACATGGGAGCTCACCGACTTACCACCCAGTCACAAGACCATCGAGTTAAAGTGGTTTTTCAAGTTGAAAAGAGACTGCGAAGGCAACATCTTCAAGCACAAAGCGAGATTGGTAGCAAAAGGCTATGTGCAGAAGCAATGCAATGATTTTGAGGAGAACTTTGCACCGGTGGCGAAACATTACACAGTCAGGTTAATTCTTGGTATCGAGGTGGACCAGAAGAAAGATAGCATTAAGGTAAAGCAGGAAGCTTATGCGAAGAAGATGTTGAAACAATTTGTAATGCAGGATTGTAACTCGAGCAAGTATCCTATGGAAGCAAAGTTGCAGCTCGGAAAGGATGTGGAAGGAAGTTTAGTGGATCCGAAGGAGTATTGGCGTATCATCGGGTGTCTCAGGTACTTGACACACACTCGACCGGATATCTCTTATGTAGTTGACATACCGAGTCGATACATGGAGAAGCCTGCCACTCTACACCAACAGGCAGTAAAAGACATTCTTCGTTACGTGAAGGGAATGATGAATTATGGGATTCAGTTAAGAAGAGGACGAGAAGTTGAAGAACTCGTTGGTTTTACTGACAGCGACCTAGCCGATGACACAGATGACAGAAAAAGTACTGGAGGGATGGTGTTTTATCTCAACGGGAATCTGATCACGTGGCAATCTCAGAAACAACGAACTGTTGTTTTATCTTCATGTGAGGCGAAGTTTATGGCAGCTACTGCAGCGTCGTGCCAAAGACTTTGGCTAAGAAACTTGTTGAGCGAGGTGCTCGGATGCGAGCTGAGGCCGGTAACCCTCTATGTCGGCAACAAGTCTACAATAGAATTAATGAAGAACCCGGTGTTTCATGGACGCAGAAAACACATCGACATTCGGTTCCACTTCATCCGTGAATGCGTCAAGAATCAACAGATCGTTGTAGAGTTTGTAGGCACTAGAGAGCAGCGTGCAGACATTCTCACTAAGGCACTAGAAAGAGTCAAATTTGCAGAGATTCGAGAGATGCTCGGCGTGAAGTATCTCGAACCAAATCAAGCTTATGGGGGAGATTGTGAGTTTAAGCATTGATTGTCAGAAAATATAAAGTTGTAGGCCTTTATTGATGTTAGTGTATATAATATAATAATATATTATATTGATATATTGTTATATTATACAATATAATATATTATATTATTATATTGTCTTTTATACCATTATGGTATATTTAATTATTAATGGGCTTGAGCCTATATGTATAAGTAATTTAGGGTTCTAGGCTAATTACTCCTATATAAGGATTGTTTGTAAAGGTTGAATATACAACACTAAAGATTTTCAAGGCTTTTTCTTTTTTAGCAAATATCTATTTTTTAGAGTTTCATATCTTCATAGCTGTTCTTAGAAAGATCTATGTGTTTCTTTTTCATATTCACAAGAACTTGTTATTTTGGAGATGTTAGTAGATAGTAAAGTTTTTAACACAATTGTTTACCCCTCCATGAATAACTAAAGCTGCATTTTGAATTCTTTCAAACAAACTCAATTTTATCTAGATTATATAACTAGATATGTCATGTATATATTAGTTGCTGGATTAAATGGTATAGGTCTTCTGACACTTGATTAAATGTTTGGATCTATAAACGATATGTCTTATTTGAACTAATTTATGCAAAAATCAGCTGTATCAGAATTGATGCAAAGTCTCTTTTCTAATCTTAATATATGAATCAAGTTGCATTCTTTATTATATTATACTGAAACTAAAACTTATGAGAGGCTTTCAAATATATGTGGATAGGGAGAGGATCGACAAACTCTAATGGTAGACTTAAAGATACCATTACTAAATTAATCAACGTATTTATGTCCCTTCATGTGTGATTTCCTGCTCCAATGATAACTCACATATATACAACTTTATTCTTCTTAACACTACAATGAATTTAATTTACTTGAATATCAATCAAATTTTATTTGGTATACTGTCAGTGCCATTTGTTATTATTGAATTGTACATTCATCCTAAATTGATTTTCTATAATTTTTTATATGTTATTATTGTAAGTTACATTCTTCTATTAAATTTATTTTTAATATTTCTTATTTTACTATTTCTATTATGTCAGAGTACATACGCTTGTACAACTTATTTTTAAAGAAGGTAAAGTTCTCCCACAACAGGTTTCGACAAAAAAATCTTAATTAAATGTTTACGTAAGTATGCCATTCCATATAGGAATTCTCCACTTTTCTAAATTTTGTTATTCTTATTATGGTTTCAAAACTTTCATTGCAGGTTGACCAAAGTTCTACCTTTGTTTTTATCAGACGATGAATGTCAATCATACTCTGATAACTACATATAAATTTTCTTTTATCACTACCAAATGATACTAGTGGATGATTAAATACCAACACATATTTTGTTATCACTACCTTTGTTTTTTCTGAAAAAAAAACATTTTCGCTTGAGTCTTACAATTCGTTTGCAATGCTTACCATCAACCATAAAGAACCTAACTTGATGATCATTTTTTTTATTATGTTGATTTCATATTTTTCAACAAATATGGTGTATTACAGACTCCAGTTTCTCTAGAGTTCATCCTCGAGTTTTATTCCATTGACAGAAGTATTCATCGTCGAGTTGTCAACTACAAGAAGAAGAAGTGCGGACAAAGCAACCAGCTTTTTTTTTTCAGATTTTGTCTATATTTAATTCATATAAATGTATCTTTTTTATTTCTTATCTTAAAAAGAATATTTTTTTACTTAATTGCAGTGAAAACCCAAGAAGAAGATTAAGTAGATGAAAATTATCCATTTCTAGTTTTATATTTCAGTTTTGTTGTTTAAAATTATTTGGTTTGTTTGAGATAATTTGAATATTTTGCCTTTAATATGATTTTAAGAAATAATTTTGTTGATAGAATTTATATTAATTTTATTATAATTTAAAATGTCAATAATTAGTATGAAATAATTTTTCTGAATAATGATTAAATAAAAAAATATTAAGAGAAGATTATAAAAAAAAATAATAATATTATAATATAAAGAATTGCAAAAAATTAAAACAGATTTTTGGCCACGCTTAAATTAATGTTACCGACGCTTAATTAAGCGTCGTTATAACTTGTATCCACCTGCTTCTGGCGACGCAAGAATAAGTGTCGGTATTATTTTTGGTGACGCTTTTAAAGATTCACAGAAGTCTTTTTAAGCATCACCGAAAGTTTTTTTTTAGGTTAAAGAGCAGTAAATGTAAAAAATGTGGATGTCAAAAACTAGATGCGACCTAATTACCTAAAATCAGGCATACACCTTTCTGATGTACACTTAAACAAAGAAAAATACAAGAGATCTATACAGAAAATTCACATAAAAATAATAGATCTACAAATTAAAACTTTAAATTTCTAATCGGCGAGAAGATAGAGAAGCGGTAGGATCGGTGGATGAAGATTTTCATTCGGTCGACACAGAGATCAGAGAGAAGGAGAAGCGGCGAATGTGCGAGAACGAACGAGAATCACAAATGTTTTTTTAGTGAATGTGAGCAGATGGAGATAGAAAGAAAACTGGGTTTGAGGAGACAGACAATGAAAGATAATTGTAGGGTTAAAACAGACGGAGGGAATGGAGACGGAAAATTGAACAAAATTGAACAAAATTGACACGTAAGCTCTGCCATATCAATCCCTCATCAACACCATTTACTCTCTATCACAACTCTAAATTCTAGACACTATAAAATAAGAGGAATGTTAAAAAGGGAGATTGAAGGAGAGAATACTAGATGGATCTTTTATTTTTCAGTCACTTTGGATTGAGTTATAAATTTGCAATATCACAAATTATTTCATTGAAATTTATTTAAGTGCTTTAAATACAAACTCTTTTGAGTTCCATAACTAAGGTATTTATTGGTTCGGTTATTCAAGTTCCTTGGTTCAAATTTTTAAAATTTTATTTTTTATCCAATTCGAAAACCGAATCAAATTCAAATAAATTTGAACCGAATTCGATATAAATTTTGGTTCGAATTCGATTTGATTTGATTTTAATTTTATTGACGAATTAATTTTGAATTTAAATTATTCGAATTCAAATCAAATTTTTTTAAATCTAGTAGGTCACGATTGACCTAAACCTAATTTAATTATATATAATAAATTATATAATATATAATTAAAATAAATAACAGAAAATGAATTCAGTTTTCGATTTGGTTTGAGATAAAATCCCAACTTGAAAATCAAATTGAAAAATGTATTTGAATTTGAATTAATTTAAAATTCGATTCAAAATTCGAAATTGAATTTTGAATTCGATTTATTCGAATTCGGTCGGATATTCGATTCACACAAAATATTAAACGCCCATATTCATAACTATGAGTGAAAAAGTAGAGCAAACCAAACAAATCTATAATGCGGTATCAGCAAAATTTCTATAAAATATTCTGAACGACATTGAAATTTGTCATTGCCCGTAGATTGATATACAATGCAAGAATATGTTTTGTCATGTGATAATTGACCACTACATCTATAGTCAAAATAACAAGAAACTCGTACAAATCAACGAAAGAAGAATAAATGTAAGAGGGACTCCAAATGTAAGATTAACTTAAAAAACTCTTTATTGAAAAAAGATAAATAATTTCAAAATTAACAAATTTTATCTTTACTGCTAAGAAGATGTTGTACACAAATTCAAGAAAGCATTAAAAAAAACAATGGATGAGTATGAGTAAGAAACGATTCACAAAAATCTTGGAGTATTATTGAGATTATAAAAACACAGAACACAAAATTCGATCAAGCTAAATTAAATGTCAGATCGTACCAAATATGACACCAAGTTAGACCGATCAAAATATGGCACTAACTAAAATCTGGTAATAGAAAAATAAAGAGACACACTACAATGTTAAATAAGTCATATGAAAGTCCTAGGAAAAAAAACTTTAAAACTTATTTACAAGATTTAAGAGATAAATAAATGTTTTTATAATTATATAAAAAATGATTATTAAAAATCATGAGTTTAGATTTTTTTTTTTTGTTCATTATTTTATTAATATGAAAAAAATAAGTAATAACTTATAAAAACAAAATGTCTTAGTTTTGATTTCATTAGGTGTTTTAAATGAGAGTCCCTGACTATAAAATTATCGTGTCAATTAAATAAAATTTGTATTAAAATTTATAATCCATAAAAAAATCTTCTCTATTAATGAAAAGTTATTTTAATATATATATATATATATAACAAGTAAATAACTAGTAAATTTAAAATATATTACCTATTAAACAAATATTATATTTTAACGTCGAAATATAACGTCCAATGCTCAAAATTTGCACTCCAAATCCAAATATATATCCAAATCCGATTTAAAAGAGATTTTATTTGTGACAAACTTTATACCAAAAATAAAAATCTTGAATTTATTGTCAACATTCACAATCTTTCTCGTCTATTTCTATTTTCACTATATTTTAACATTGAAATAGAATGTCCAATACATAAAATTTGCACTCCAAATTTGAATCTATATCCAAACCCGATTTAAAAAAGATTTTATTCGTGACAAACTTTACACCAAAAATAAAAATATTGAATTTATTGTCAATATACACAATCTTTCTCGTCTATCAATATATTTTAACATTAAACTAGAATGTCTGATACTTAAAATTTACCCTCCAAATCCAAATTTGAATCTTCATCCAAACTCGATTTAAAAGGGATTTTGTTCGTGACAAACTTTACACCAAAAATAAAAATATTGAATTTATTGTCAACATGCACAATCTTTCTAATCTATATCTATTTTCTTCCCCATGCATGTCAATTTGTCATCATATTTTCATTCCTTTCTTATTGCTGATTGATAGTCTATTCTTTTCTCTACTCTACTTCCTTATCTTGATTCGGTAAGGGACCAAAAGAAGGACAATGTCGACTTCTTCATCGAATGAATCGATTGAGATTAGAGAAGTTTGGTCATATAATCTTCAACAAGAATTTAAAACGATTGCAGATTGCGTGTCATCATATCCTTACGTCTCTATAGACACAGAATTTCCTGGAAATGTGATCCCCGAACAATCCAAACGCATCAACAAAACCAAAGTCTCGTATTCTTGCTTAAGGAACAATATAAACGCGACAAAGTTGATTCAACTTGGTTTAACTTTGGGTGACGAAAAAGGAAACCTTCCTAAATGCGGGTCTAATAGGTCTTCATGTGTTTGGCAGTTTAATTTTTGCGATTTCAATGTTAAGAAGGATAATTATGTCAAAGAATCCATTGAACTTCTAACAAGAAATGGCATAGACTTCAAGAAGAATCAAGCTAATGGCATTCTCCTAGTTGATTTCGCGGAGTTGGCCATGTCTTCGGGCATCTTCATGAACAATGATGTTCGGTTGATTTACTTTCACGGATCTAGTGATTTCGGGTACTTGCTGAAAATGTTAACGGGGCGAAAAGAACTTCCGAACACGCCACAAGAATTTCTTAAATTGATGAATGTGTTTACCCCAAATTTTTATGATGTGAAACACCTAGCTATGTTTTGTCAAATTTTTGGAGGGTTGGATAGTATGGCAACTCAAATGAATCTTACGAGAGTCGGTATTGCCCATCAGGCGGGATCCGATAGTCTACTCACTTATCGTCTTTTCATGAAATTTATTGAGATATTCTTTGGCGGAAATTTGCCCCAAGTTGGATCAAATGTTATCTATGGTGTTGATATATATTATTAACACGACAATAATATTGTACCTAAAATAAAATGTTCACATGTGCAATTTTTTTTCATAACAATTTATTAAAAAGTTCAAATGTATGCATGTTGCAAAAATGACACCAAATGTTGCAGGAAAAATATCAATTTTGGTAAAGAAGAAAACACTAGTCTAAACACAAATAGTTATAAAAGTAAAAATAACTCATTCAAACATATGAAAAATTAAAACCTCCTCTTATTAAAAATTAAAAATTGACTCAATTAACCTCTAACTCTGACGTCTATAAAGATAAAACAGATTCAATGCAAAGAAAAGTTATAATCAAATATCGATCTTAACTTTTTTGACATGTTTTGATTCATTTCTTTATTTTGTTTTGAACTTGTTGTTTTGTTTTTCTTCATTTTATTTAAGTTTTATTTATTTTACTTGTGATAAATAATGTCATAATTTAATTTGTATATATTTATTTTGCTCCTAATTCTGTCTATCTTCACGAAACTAGACATAAATGAAAAATCTTCTTATTTTACAAAAACAAAATCCCGAAAGCACATACCCCATTTTCTCATTATAAAAAGTAATAAACATAAAAAAACACATTTGGAGTTATCAACTTATTTTGCCTCTAATAAGCAATAATAATAAAGAGAACATAGGTCTCCTCCTCAAAAGATCGATATCAAGATCCAAACATTATCGTAAGGATCTAGAGAATTATAGGAATATTTAGTTAGATTAATTAGGATTGAAATTGAATTAATGAAACACAAGTATAAATAATTTTAGTTAAGATTTAAATAAGTTGATAATATATATGAGTAAGACATATATTATAGATGATCATATGAGTACTTTGGAGTTAATTAAGGACACATTTCCCACCCAATTTAATTCATTTTTCATTACTCATGACTTTAGAATTAAAATAACTTAGGGAATCTTATTGTAAGGTATTATAATGGGCCTGGCCTTCTGGGCCGGGTCTAGCTCAGTTGGGCTTCCTTTGACCGGGGTAACTCGTTGACCTCCGGGTTAGCTCGGTTTAAGGTCGGTTTGACCCATTTTTTATTCTTCTGAAAAATGTATATATTAGGTTAGTAAGTTTTTAAAAATAAACATATTAGAACCATCAGCCCCAATACTCTATTGGACCAAATTTAATCCTTTTTATTTTATTTTTATACTTCTCTTAACAAATAAAACATAATATATATGTCTCTTAAAATAAAGAAAATTTATCAAAGTGAAATGGTTAAGTTAAATAAAAGAAACAGTATGTGCAGTTCAAAAGTCAAGACTAGACTGTATTTTCACACTCAACTGAATTTCATGATCCATTAATCTGATATTTGAAGAGGAGATGACCAAATAAAATCATCCAATTTGTAAATTAGTGATTATTGAAAAATCTTCTAATTTAATCCCAGTCATTATCCGTTTCAACTCAAAGCGATAGTTAAAAACGAATTCGTGACTTTTTGGTCTTTTAATCCGACTCTTACAACTGGACTACTTTGGTGGATTCAAAATTGTATAAAAAATTATAAAACTAAATTCTCAATAAAGAAGATTCAACAAGAAAACAATTTGTTGAGGATTACTCGAAGAACAAGCTCATTTGAATTTTTTAAATGACGATGGTTGAAATAGAGTAATTTGTAGTACAAATCAATGAAACGACGTCGAAAGATTTTTTTTTATCAAATATTATTTGCGAAAATTGAAATTATCCTTAGCCAATTGTTAGTAAACAACGTCAAAAAAGATATTGTCAAATGATAATTGATCATCAACATATATAATCGAAATAGTGAGAACTCAAATAGATGATGAGATGATATATGCAAGAGGGTCTTCATATACAATATAAAATCCAATAAATCTTTATTAAATATGAAAAGGAACTCTAAATTCGATAATTTTGTCTCGTTTGTTACTAGGAATGATACGGACACGAACTCGAGAAAAAATCACCAAAATAATCGGAGTGTATGAGCAGCAATGACCCATCAAATGTTGAGAGTCTTATTCAGATTATAAAATTTGAAGTTGAAAAATCTAATCTGACTAAACAAGATGTCTTATCGAAAAAAAATCAACTCAAATCTGAGTGATAGGAAAATAGATGAGTTACCCTACTTAGAGAGCCAAGAAAAAATGAATACATTTCAACTTTTATAAACTTTTTTTTTTTTTTATCTAGGGAAGAAAAGAAAAAAGGAAAATTCTTAGGTTTAACTGACCCAAATAATACCGATTAAATTCAACATATATTTATATCAGATGATAAGGAGCCTGAAATAATTAGGTGTACATATTTAGAGCTAATTTGATTCAACTCATTAAATCAAATTAAGAATCTCCTATATTATTCAACTTATTCGTAGTGAAACTTATTCGAATCGCTACGCCAAATATGATTATATGCTTAAGGCTATTAAAATCTCGAGTTAACTCTTAAAATTTTACGGTTTTGCATTATGTTAACGAGTCTGATTTTAAGCAAACTCTTAAATATGTAAACTCTTACGTTTTTAAATTTACGATAATAAGATTTTACGAGTTTATAAATAATTTCGATTTTACGATTTTATACGATTTTACTTAAAAAAAAATAAATTTATATTTAAAAATTAAAAATAAAGTTATTATTTATTTAAATAAATAAATTAATATAATTAATTTTGTAAGTATAATTTTTTATAGTGTTATTTACTTATTATTATTTTTTAATTAATTTTATATTAAAATATATAATTTTTTAAAATTAGATAAATATAAAATATTTAATTATATATATAAATAATAATAATATATAACTATTATTTTTTCAAACTAAACTCTTACGATTTCATGTATACTCTAGATTTTACGAGTTTACAACTAGAAAACGATTCTACGTAAACTCTCAATTTTGACAGCACTGTGCTTAATCATTTCAATTAACTAGGCTTATTTGATTCAGTTTTTGATTTGATTTATTAATGATGATATATACTTATTATTATATAATTACAACTTATTCGCAATTAGAAGATGAATTAAAATGACCTTTAACTATTAAAGATTATTTGATGAGCCCCAGAAGTCTGCAGGTCTTGAATGATAGATATGGAGATTTTTCATGCCTTCTTTTCCTACCTTTCATGAATATTAACGAGGGAGTTGGTTACTTGTGGCTTGTTTGATTTTGGATTATTGAGGGAAGTCCATTTTCTAGATTAAAATAATTCTATAACATTAAAATATACCTTTTTTTTTATCACAAGTATAAGTATATTATTTGACTATTATTATAAATAACCAAATTGGTCAAACTAATAAACATTAGGTATTTGAAAGAGGTGATTGTTTTAAAAGAAGGAAACAAACAAGGCCTAACATGCCAACAATTCTCACCAAGAAAAGGATACACAAATAAATCACTAGTACACACTATATTATTTACAAAACTATTCTGGGGCTCAAATATTTTAAAACCGCTAAATAAGAAAAAAGAAGGGATTAATTCATTTTTTGATTAATCAAATATCTACTTCTAAATGAAAAAAAAGTAATGTTCAGAAATTTTGAAAATGTCTCAAAAAATTAAAAATATTAAAATTCAAATATCTAATAACACAATTCAAAATTTGAGTTTTATATTACAAATTCATCAGTACTTTATAAAAATTAAATTAAAATTTTTATTTTTAATACAATTTATATGCTTGTATTAATAATAACAAACACCAAAATATCTTAATTGAAAATGAATAAGAATAAATTTAGGAGACTAAATTACAAGTGAGTAGTCTGCAATTACAATGAACATAATAAAGAATTCATTTATTAGGTCACGGTTCGATTTATCTTAAAAAGCTTTGAGTTTAAGCGGGGCTATAATTATCGGGTGTCCTTTTAGTTCTTTTTTAATTTTAAAAATAAATTCATTTATTATACAATAAAAATTCTTATATATCATTTTTATTATGTGGTATGTCATTTATAAGTGATAAGCATAAATTGTAGATGAAAGAGATAACATGTCATATATAAAATACTCTCTTATTAATTACCTATTATTGTGGTGGTCGGAATTAAGATCAAAAGAAATATTGCAAATGTGTCATTTCTTTCATTAGAAAGAACCATGGAATCCATGAATACACCAGAAACCTAAAGATGACCATCATATAGTGACTTTAATGTCAACATCAAATTTTGGTCAAATGCATAAACAACAAAATGTTGTAAATGTCACAAACACAATTGAATGCAAATAAAATAGTAAGAAAAAACAAAGTAAAAGAGATGATATAGGAAAAACAAACAAATATAAATATCTTGTCCAGACAAAATGACCAAAAAAATGTGAGTCATTCATCGTTTACCAACTAATAGGATTTTTCAACTAAATAATCAAAAACAAATGATCATAAATATCTTGTCACTTAATTGTCCAATGAAATCATCATCCACAACAATTAAATAATCATCTCAAATCAAGTGTCGGAGATAGTTAAAATTATCAATTGAACTGACTTAGTAAATATTATTTAAAATTTCATTTTTTAATATATTTTTATTCCAAACATTTTCCATGTCCCAACTTTCCCAACTCATACTATGTAATTTTGAAAAAAAAAACACATAATCCACAATCAGTATTGACACCATAGTCAATATTTTTTCAATTCAAATTTAAGTGTTATATCGTGTTATCAAAATATTATTTAAAATAAAAATTATTCTTTATCCTTTCTTCATTTCAAGAAATACTCTTATTGTAATGTACTGTGGACTAATACCAAAAAAAAAAAAAAATATCAAGTAAAACCATGACATTAGTTGTCACAATTTTAACAAAAACAATTTTTTTAAAAGAAATAGAGATCATCATCAAAACAAAAACAAAAATTAGATCACAAGAATTCGTATGAAGAAATATCATTGTTAATCACAACCCTATTTGTCTCTTCAACTTAATTTATTATCTTTTGCTTTTTTCTTCTTATGACCTCTTAAGTTTCTTAATCACTTTCTCAATTTAATTGAATGTTGTCTATTCTACCCCATAAAATTAAATAGATTCCTACATAACAAGATTAGTCCTTCCTAAGTATACGATAATTTTTTTTTATACTCAAAATATATTATTGACTTATTTTAATCTTGTAATACAACCAGTAATATATTTTAATCTTATTTTAAAATATATTAAAAATTAACTTTTATTTTTATTTTTAGTTTTATATATATATATATATATATATATATATATATATATATATATATATATATTAATCTTATTTTAAAATATATTAAAAATTAACTTATATTTTTATTTTTAGTTTTATATATATATATATATATATATATATATATATATATATATATATATATAATATCTCTTATATAAAATAAATGTAAATTATGATAAATTTGTAGAGACTTACAAGATCTATTTAATATTAGATGTTGTATAACAAATTAAATTGTAACCAATGTAATGCACTATTTAAATAAAACAACAAAATTTACCAAATCAATATATTATTCATGAATTGCCAAAGGCTTATATATATTATGTGACAATATTGGCATAAAAAGATAGATACCAACTTAATATAACTAAAAGATTTAGTGCGATGCACACAGATAAAAATATAAACAAAATAAATTATTAAAAAAAGTATATTAATATTTACAATTCTTAATAAATCACGAATAATATATTAAAATAAAAATAAAACACTCTTATATATCAACCCACGAATTTCATCGCAAATTTTAACCAATATCATTCGCATACAACCCCACATTCTTTATCCTCAATTCGGCTAACCATCCATCTCATTACACATCTATTCACCCAAATAATCGACCTCTCATATGTGACCTTATACTTTCACTTCAGTGAAATCAACCATCTCTAACATCACTAATCCCCAACGTACCTCTTATCTCGTGACACATCTCCTCACATATTTACAATATACAACCTGACTTTTTTATCCTCACTTCGGATAACTAACCATCCCATTCCATATTTATCCACACTTTAATAAACCTCTCATATTGTGTGACCTTGCAGAATTTCATTTCGGTCAAATCAAACATCTCCAACGTTACCAATCTCTTTTACCCTCACTTTGACTCATCAATCCTCCAATCGACCTCTCATAGAGTGACCTTACTTACTTTGATTAATCAAAACAATCTCATTCCATATTTTATCCCACTATTCTCAATCGACCTCTCATCTCGAGACTTTACTTTCATTTCGGTCAAACAATCCATCCATACCTCACATATTTTACAATAAACAATCTGACTTACTTATCTTCACTTCGACTAACCAGCCCATCTCATTTCAAATTTATCCACCCTAATCGGACATCTCATACTGTGACCTTAAACTTTTACTTTGGTACATTACCAATCTCTTTTACCCTCACTTTGGCCCACCAATTCCCAATCGACCTCTCATCGTGTGGCATACTCACTTCGACTAACCAACCATCTTATTCCATATTTTATTCACCTCAATTAACCCAGTCAACATGTCATTGTGTGGCATACTCACTTCGACTAACCAACCATCTCCTTCTATATTTTATCCATCTCAATTGACTTATAATTTTGCGACCTTACACTTTTACTTCAATCAAATCAACAAACAACAAACAACAAACCATCTTCCATATCATGAATGTCATTTACCCAACCATCAATTTTATCGCATATTTTAACCGTCCATCTCGATCGACCTCTAATTTTATGAATGTCATTTACCCACCCACTAATACTTTTACTTCAATCAAATCAACAAACAACAAACAACAAACCATCTTCCATATCATGAATGTCATTTACCCAACCATCAATTTTATCGCATATTTTAACCGTCCATCTCGATCGACCTCTAATTTTATGAATGTCATTTACCCACCCACTAATTTCATCACAAATTTTAACCAATATCATTCGCATCCAACCATCTCCTCAATTCGATAAACCAATATTTTTATTTTACATATTAACCATCAATATTTTTTAATAGTTTAAAATTTGTGCCTAACAGGATTTGAACCATCGTCTCCATTATGCAGCATTAACAATTCCATTGGACCACTTAAGATTATTGATTTATATTTATAATTTTATGTATACATATATAATTCACATTATTAACCATTAAAACATACTTATATATATAATATTTGTATTTTAAAAGTATTTAATAAATATTTATTATTTTAATATATTTAAATTAAATATTTATTTGTAAAATTTATTAATTTTTTTTACTAAGGTTTGTTATATATATATATATATATATATATATAAATGAATTATTATTATTATTGTACTATTACTGTTGATTTTTTTTATTATTGTTTTAAATAAATTTTAAATTATTAATTTTATTTATTTAAATTTATTATTAAAATAAAAATAAAGAAATGTGTTAATTTCTCTCATAACTAACTAAACTCTATTTTTTATTATTAAGGTTTTATTATATATATATATATATATATATATATATATATATATATATATATATATATATATATATATAATAAAACCTTAATTTTATATATAATAAAACCTTAATTTTATTGTATTTATTTTTGTTAGGTTGCAAGTTCAAAACATACATATAGCATTTTTAATTTTATTTTTAAACGTTTTAAGTTTATCGGCGGGTCAATCCACAATCCGACTCAAGTATCTATTTACTCTCACATATATATCCAAATTAACCAAAACAGTAGACTTGAAAATTCGGACACATTGAAATAAAGCATTATTATATATATATAGATTAGTTATTTAAAAAGTTGAACTTATATTGTTAAGAATGTCTCACGTTTATCAAATTTGTTGTTGAATTTAAAATATGAAGTCTTATTAGCCTAGTTGGTTAAATGATTATATTTATTTTCTTAGGTTGTAAGTTCGAAACATACATATACCATTTTTAATTTTATTTTAAATTTATGGTGGGTCAACCACAATCCGATCCAAGTATCCATTTACTCTCACATATACAGTTAAACCTATTTAAAGTAATACTATTGGGACCGAGAAAAAATATTATTTTACCAAATTTATTAATTTATCGATATATAATATTTTATTACTTTATCGAAGTTTTATACCGTATTTATGTATAATATTACAATACATTGTTTAAAAATAAGAATCAATCCCATGCAATGTATTTGATCTAAAATTACTTTTGAACAAGAACTTGGTGAAATAAATGAAGGCATTGAAGGATTAAATGAATCTATCTCTAATTTACGATATAACAATATAAAGGATGTTGAGCATCTCTTAAATTATCTAAGCGAGAAAGATGCGGTTATGGAATCACCTTCGGATGAAGAAATCATTGAGTCGGTAATGAAACTAACATCTCTTAAATTATCCAAACGAGAATGATGCGGTTTTGGAATCACCTACGGATGAAAAATTCATTGAACAATTAATAACTTCTTACAACACGAGGAAAACATACCAAAAGTTATTTATGCTTTACATAAAGTTAAGAATGAGATTAATTTTGACTTTGGTAGAAAGAAGAAACAAGCTACTATATATTCATATTTTAAAATAATTGAATTTTGCAACTCATATACAATATACATATATATAATTATGGAATTATTACTTTACATATTACATATAACTTGGGCCTTAATGACTTTCTAATTTTTTTTTATTATCTTATGCTTTTAGCAAGAATATTACTTTATAACATTGACCCAAATTAGGACCGACGAAATTTACTACTTCAGCGTGGCTATTAGTTTATCAGATATTACTTTAAAAAAGGTTTAACTGTATATCTAAATTAACCACAACTCTCGCCCGACAATTCGGATATTTTAAAATTGACACTTTGAAATCAAGCATTATATATATATATTATAGTTAGTTAAAAAGATTAACTTATAATGTTAAGAATGTCATACGTTCATCAAATTTGGTGTTAAATTTAAAATATAAATTATATTAGCCAAGTTGGTTAAATCGTTGTACTTGTTTTATTAGGTTGAAAGTTCGAAATATATAACATTTTTAATTTTATTTTTAATCGTTTTAAGTTTATGGACGGATCTACCCACAATCCGACCCAAGTATTCATTATTTTCATATATATATATATATTCAAATTAACCACAACTCTCGACTAGATATGGCTCGCCTTCTGGGAAAGACTTAACACTCATGATCGTATCAACAAGTATATGAGCATCCTGGATGCAAGCTGTCTTCTATGTAGAGGAAATAAAGAAACCATAGATCACATATTCAGGAGCTGTTGTATTGCTTCGGAGCTTTGAGACAGATTCTATAAAAACTTGGAGCTGATCAGTTTCTCGAGCGAAGGGAATGAAATCAAATAAGCGACACTACTCAAAGCCAATGGAAATAGATTTGCAACAAACGTGTTCAAGTGCGGCTTTAGAATAGTGGTGTATAACATTTGGCAAGAACGGAATGCAAAGGTACATGGCAGAACCCACAGGAGCGTTGAAGAGTTATGGAAAGATATTGTATCGGATTGCAGCGCCCTCGCGGGAATGTGGAGAAGAATTCTAAGCACGGAGCATAACTGGAATATCTATAGGAACTGAAATTTACTGTTTTTGTAACTCACTAGAATTGAAAACATTGTAATTAGTTAATTCATTTACGTTTTTAGCATTTTAGCTTTTATTCAGAATGTTACGACTTCAAAATTATTCTAGGCCTGTCTAGAATTATCTCTTAAACTCGTGGTTTTTTTTCCTCATTTTTGGGAATTTTTATTAAAATGACGCTAAGTCGTTTTTTCAAAAACAAAATGCACATTATAATGTTAAAAGATTATCTATAATTGTTAATGTGAAACCTACTTCTAATAGATTATTAATAATTGTTTTTAAAATTATTAAATATTATTGCAATATAGCTTGGAATAATAAGATATCAATAATGTGTTAATGAAATATATATTACAAATTTCATTATCAATTAGCCTAGTTATTTCAGAATTTAATTCGTAATAATGACAGCTTTATTTATATAATATTTATTACTATTGTTAATGGAAATATATTTTATTGTAAATTCTTTTACAAACATTGACTGTAAAATTGACGTGAATATATGTTGCTGATATTATTAGCATTATTCTGTTTTTCTTTATTACTAGATTAGTTACAAGGATGTATAGAACTTTAAAAAAATAGATTTTTCATTTCTAGTGATATATTTTGTAATATATATTTTCTAGATTATATTTTTCGAAAAATATGTTTTGGTTGAAAATATAGTTTGAAGATTTGTAATATTTCAATTTTTGATTGCAACGTGGATTGAATTTCTTAAAAACTTGCATTAAAATAAATGTTTTACCTATATGTTGCTGATCGTTTTTTTGGTAGTGTTAGCTTATTCGAATATTTTGACATGCTTAAACATTTTTATTTATTCTGTTAATTTGATTCATTTTTTTTATTTGATTTATTAATGATAGTATATTAGCTCAAACTACTAAATCAACTTATTATGTAATTAATTACAACTTATTTGCTATTTGAAGATAAATTAAAATGGCCCTTAACCAAAAGATTATTTGATGAGCCCTAGAAGTCTGCATGTCTTGAATGGTAGATATGAAGATTTTTCATGCCTTCTTTTCCTACCTCTTTTTCAATGTTAACGAGGGAGTTGGTTACTTGTGGCTTGTTTGATTTTGGATTATTGAGAGAAATGTACCTTAATTTTTTTTTTATCATAAGTATAAGTATATTATTTGACTATTATTATAAATAACCAAGTTTGAGGTCAAACTAATAACATTAGGTATTTGAAAGAGGTGATTGTAATCAGAAGAAAAAAAGAAGGAAACAAACGAGCCCTAACATGCCAACAATTCCCACCAAAGGATGCACAAATAAATATTCAATCACTATTCAATTGACAATGTTTGTAAATACAATGTGCACACTATATTATTATTATTCTTTTTATAAAGGCAATTTAAAATAAAAATAAAAATGAATAAAAGCCCAATTACTATTCCATGGCTCGAATTTGAGCTATTTTTATAATACAAAATTAAGACTTTAAATGGTATCATTTGAGTAGTTACAATATGAATACTTTGCAAAATAAGAAAGAGGGGATTACTTTATTTTTTTAATTAATCAAATATCTAGTTCTAAATGGTTATGTGACAAACAAAAAAATGTATTGTTTAGTCTGTATACAGAAATTATGAAAAATGTTTCAAATAATTAAAAATATTAAAATTAAAATATCTAATAACATAATTCAATATTTTGAGTTTTATTTAACAAATTCATATTTGTACTTTATAAAAATCAAAGTAAAAAATTATTTTTATTATAATTTATATGTTTGTATTAATAATAACAAACACGAAACACTAAAATATCTTAATTGAAGATGAATATGAATAAATTTGGGAGACTAAATTACAAGGAGTAGTTTGCAATTACAATCCACATAATAAAGAATTCATTTATTGTATAATAGAGATATTCTCATATATCATTTCAGAATTTCATTTTTATTATATGACATGTGATTCATAAGTGATAAGAATAAATGATATATTTTTTTTAATAAAGGAGAGCTAACATGACACCCTACAACCATGACCCTCGCTTAAACTCAAAGTGCTTTCAGATAGAATCGAACCATGATATTTTGGTATCTTAAGCCGACTTTTACCACTAAACATAAACGCTAGATGAAAGAGATAATTTTGAGATATATAAAATACTCTCCTATTGATAACCTATTTTCGTGGCGGTCGGAAGTAAGATCAAAGAAAATATCAAAATAATGTGTCATTTCTTTCATTAGCTACTACCATGGAGTCCCATGAATATATCAAGGACCTAAAGATGACCATCATATAGTGATTTTAATCTCAACATGAAATTTTGATTTCAAAGGCAATGAAAACTTCAATGTCTAATGCATAAACAACAAAATGTTAATGTCACAAACACAAGTGAATGCAAAATAAAATAATAAGAAAAACAAAGTAAAGGAGATTATATAGGAAAAACAAACAAATATAAATATCTAGTCTAGGCAAAAAGACAAAAAATAATGTGTGTCATTAATCGTTTACTATATAATACAAAGTTTCAACTAAATGATAAAAAAACAAATGAAATCAATATCCACAATAATTAATCATCTCAAGTCAAGGGTTGGAGAGTTAAAATTATCAATTGAATGCCTTAGTAAATATTATTTAAATCTTCCTTGTTTAATATATTCTTATTCCAAACATTTTCCATCATGTCCCAACTTTTCCAACTCATGCTATGTAATTTTGAAAAAAACAAAACTCACATAATCCACAATCAGTTTGACACTATAGTCAATATTTTTCAATTCAAATTTAAGTCATGTTAAATTGTGTTATCACAATACCGTTTAAAATAAAAATTATTCTTTATCCTTTCTTCATTTCAAGAAAAACTCTTATTAATGTAATATTGTAATGTATGGTGGACTAACACCAACAAATATTTCAAGTCAAACAATGACATTAACAAACTTAACAAAAAAAAAAAAGTAAAAGAAGTAGAGATCATCATCAAAACCAAAATAAAAATCAGATCACAAGAATTAGTAAACAAAAATCAGTTTTAATCATCGTTATAAGATTTGTTTCTATCTTATTAAAACATCACATTTCATGTCACTAAGAGGTTTACATGTTTGTCTCTTCAACTTGAATTTATCTTAGATTTTGTAATCCCTTTTTAATCTAATTGAACTTTGTTTCTTATTCATCAATGAAATTAAATTGATTCCTACATAACATGATTAGTCCTTCCTAAGCATAAGAATAAATCATTTTTTAGTACACTCAAAATATATTATTGACTTATTTAATCTTATAATACAACCAGTAATATATTTTTTGAAATTTTTATTGATGTTTATAAACACGGGTGAAAAAAGGGTTATTACCGAGAGTATAAACTCTCGGTAATGGCTCTATATCTGTCGGTATAGATATAATACCAAGAGTTTGGGTAACTCTCGGCAATCGTCGGTATTGCCACTTTCGGTAAATTTAATTGGGTATTTATCGAGAGATTTCATAAATCTTTCGGTTTAGATACCAGAGAGAAAAAACGAGAGTTATTTAAAAAACTCTCGATTTTTCCTTACAAGAAAACCCGAGAGTTATTTGAAAAACTCTCAAATTTTCCCTCGCAAGAAAAATCGAGAGTTATTTGAATAACTCTTGGTTTTTCCTTACAAGAAAATCTGAGAGTTATTTGGAAAACTCTCGGTTTTTCCCTTACAAGAAAACCCGAGAGTTATTTGAAAAATTCTCAGTTTTTCCCTTGCAAGAAAAATCAAGAGTATATCAAATAACTCTCGTGTTTTCATGTAAGGGAAAAATTGAGAGTTTTTCAAATAACTCTCGGGTTTCTTGTAAGGGAAAAACCGAGAGTTTTTCAAATAACTTTCGATATTGCCTCTATAAATATCTCAAATAGGCTAATCATTTTGTGTGCAACCAAAACCTGTTCAGCCAAACCAATACATATACAATAATATTCATAAACCCAAAGATCATTATAATCCAAAATTCTAAACCAAACTCAATCATCCAAATAACAAAATAACCCAATCAGTCGAACCAAAATGTTTACAATTGTTCAAAAATTATAATGTACTAACTAGTTAAGGGAGGGGGTTGTCATTAAGAATTCAATTTGTTGTTCATATTTCTCCATTCTTTGCGTCATTTGCATCCTCTCCGATTTCATTTGACTCTACCTTTGCGATTTTATCTCTCTCTCTTTTCCATTTCACTAATCATTTCCTCTATTTATATATCCCTCCTTTGATTTTCCTCAATTGTCAACGTTATGTGTCTCACATCCGCCTTTAGCTATTCATTCTCCTCCAACAACCGATTAGTGGATCGTTGAGAATTGTTGCCACTCCGACGATCCTCTTGTGTGGGCCGGACGCCGGATTTCATATCGATCATTGTCCCATGTATTTGGCGTTTGAACACTTTCTTCGTCAAGTCGAAGTCAGAGATATTTGATTCATTGCTTCTTACTTCCTCCATCTCTGCCTGCACATTTGAAATTAATTTTCATTTATATAAATAAGTTATATATAATTTTATTAAAGTCAATTAACTTACAATCTTCTCTAGCGCTCGTTCGTCCGGGATCGGGTTGGAGTTTTCTTTTGTAGCTTTTGGGGTACGAGTCCTGTTGAAAACTCAACGATAGAGGGGGTCCGTCTTATTTCACCCGCATGTTGAAATAAATGATTTATGAAATTAGTAACATCCATGATAATCAATTCATTCACAAACTTAAATCAAACTAAATCTAACATCAATAATAATCAATTCATTCAGAAACTTAAATCAAACCTAAATCTAACATCAATAATAATCAAACCTAAAACTAACATCAATAATAATCAATTCATTCACAAACTTAAATCAAACATAAATCTAACATCAATAATAATCAAACCTAAAACTAACATCAATATTAATCCATTCATTCACAAACTTTAATCAAACCTAAATCCAACAAAATATAACATAAATCAAACATAAAACTAACATCATTCAAACCTAAATCTAATATAATTCTTAAATCTAACAAAATCTAACCTAAATCTAACAAAATTTAACATAAATAAAACATAAAACTAACATCAATCAAACTTAAATCTAACAAAATTTAACTTAAATCAAACATAAAACTAACATCATTTAAACCTAAATCTAACATAAATCAAACTTAATTCAAGAAACTGTAACCTAAATCAAACTTAAAACTAACCAACATCAAACATAAATCTAACCATATAATATAAACATAATTAAACTAACGTAGAAGTTGAAGAGAAGAAGTACGGCGGCAGGCAGATCGACGACGAGCTAGAGACGCGGCGACAGGTAGATCGACGACGAGCTACAGGCGGCGGAAGGATAAACATAATTAAACTAACTATTGAAAATAATAATTTTTAATAATTTTTATTTTTGAATTTCAGATAAATACACACAAAATATATAATCAACTTTGCATCACAATGACATAACACCCGTATGAGTTAAACCCTTTTTTTCTAAGTATTTTGTAAGTGGTTCTTGACAATTTTGTTGACGAGTGATTATACAAGTATATTGATGTAGATTAAACATAACACCTCCTCTTATATAAAAATAAATGTAAATTATTTTAAATTGATAGACTTACAAGATTGTTTAATATTAGATGTTGTATAACAAATTAAGTTGTAACCAATGGAATGCAATATTTAAAATAAAACAACCAAATTTACCAAATCAATATATTATTCAATTGCCAAACGCTTATATATTATGTGATTGCCATAGACAGATAGACGTACACCAACTTAATATAATTGTTCCTTCTACTTCAAGTAATTATAAATGAGGATATTGCTTCAAATAAACACTCATAAAAGAAATATATATATAAATTGAGGTAATTTTCATGAATATAGATGATATATATATGATCATCATGTGAATAGGATGAGTGTTGATGAAGTCTTGCCCTCAATGCTTTCCTCCACTACAATTGGTATGACTTGTTCTTTATTCACTTCAATGTTGAGATTCAGATCAGGCAACTTACTATTTGTTTCTCCTACAATCGATGCATTTGCTTCGGGATCAAGTGGTTTGTTCTCCTCTTGTGATTTGCCCGGTTGAGATTTTTGAATTCCGACACCATGCATGTAATTCTTATTTGGATCAATATTTCCATTTACTACCAACTTATTTTTGAGATGGGAATTCCAATAGTTTTTAATCTCGTTATCAGTTCGTCCCGGCAGTCTTCCTGCTATGAGTGACCACCTAATAATAAGGTCGACCATGTTAGAAAGAAATAAATTGGAATTGATCACATGTATATTATAATCTTCTACCTGTTAACTATTCACTCGATATAAAGAGAAAGTAACTAAACAAACAGTGAGGAGCGATGAGAACAAAGTCCAAGATCAAAATAGAAACGTACAAACTCGATATAATGAACTAACGTAAGGGAGCAAGATTAGATTATGCACATGACACCAAGAGAGTCAAATCGATGTTGATCTCAACTTCTTCAACCTTTTTGATGTTGTTTCGATGTATTTTCATTTTGTTAATTAGTAACTTTTCAAAAACAAAGTCATTATTTGATTTGTAATGGGTTTTGGTTGTTCCCGTAAACAAAATTTTAGTATTTATGGATAATTAATAAAAAATAATCTCACTTATTTAAAAACATATATATATTTTGTTTACCAACTTCTACATGATCTATTGAATAATTTATTATAGAACATGCTTAAAAATATAAGATTTAGGAAGGAATTGAAGTGAATATTTTAGAACAAAGGAAAGAGTTGAAGAAGGTATAGTAAAAATTTATTGAATCCACCTGTTTCCCAAGAGAGCATGGAGCTTGAAAATGAGATCATCTTCATCTTCACCAAAGTTACCCCTTTTAACATCGGGCCTTAAATAGTTTATCCATCTTAATCGACAACTTTTACCACACCGAAGCAAACCTGATAATCGAGAAAGTCAAGCAATTACAAAACTAGTATTATGAAATTGTCGATCAATTATTTTTCTTAATAAATCTATCGATTTGAACCTGCAGCTTGAGGGATCTTGCGCCAATGGCCTTCACCATGCTTTTCAATGTAATCAGAAAGCTTCTGATCTTCTTGTTTGGACCAAGCTCCTTTGTTTTTTTCTAGGGTTTCACAGCAAGGCTGTCTCATGATCTTATAATCTCTCTTAGAAATTTAGTTAGCATGAGTACTAGCTCTTCTTAAAACAAGTTATATATATAGAAAAACATGCACGCCCTAGGTTTGACTTGGACTGGTGGTTTGATCTATCTTATAACGGATATTGTTATTGTATATATATATATATATATATATATATATATATATATATATATATATATATATATATATATATATATATATATATATATATATAACAATCATTCTATTGCCCTTTCTAGGGTTTCATGGTTCATGGCTTCAAGTTTTAATTTTTTTTCTTAATACAAAAGTCATTGTTTTAGTAACTATAATTCATATCACCCATATTCACTTACATATGGGTTATTATTACGATGATACGAACTTGATTTAAAATAAGAGAGAAAAAATTGTATATAAACAAAATAGTAAAAAAAAAAAAAAAAAGGACAAAACTAGGTTGACTGACAGTCATGCAAAAAAAAAAAAATTATAATTTTTTTGGGAATTAAATCCATTAATAAATATCCTCGTTTGAGGTGAAGTAAACATCTATCTACCCTTATTACCTAGTAGAGATTAATTAAACTCACTTATAAATTACTACGGAATATATATATATATTAGTTGAACTTCTTGGTGAATTTTTTTTTCTAATAATAAAAAACACTTTGTTTTTAATTTCGAAGTATTGAATAAACATAAATTAAACACAAATCTCAAGTCATGGTGAAAGTTTAATTACCAAAACCGTGGGATTAGGTACATTCCCCTTAGGTAGGTAAATTCGACCGGAATCACATAGTCTTTATAGTTATTTTCAAAGTTTAAGACATCTTGTAGTTTCCTTTCACAATCAATACATATTCATTATTGAAGTTGACACAAAGACTCATGACGACGGTTAGTTTAGAAAATAAAAAGTTGGTTCGAAAGTAGAATAAGAAAATAAATAATTGACCTTAATTCACATTTCGTATTATTATGGTACTTGTAACAACTTTTCTTGTAAAAGGCCTCTTTCTATATACATTTGTATAAAAACTATTGTTATAACTTATAAGTCCTACACTAAATTATAAATATTTATTTATTGTACACTCTTCTACAATAGAATTCAAAAACGGGAAAGTGGGGGGACATGCTTGCATCATAATGAGAATGTCCAATTGCTGAAGAAGAAAGGAAGAAAACTAAAATCAAAGAACAATCCATATCAAAATGATCTTGTGGGGAGAAGGAAATCAATCAAAGGGACCGACCTATTACTAAAACAATGTTGAGGTTACTTTGTAAGAAAACAAAATAGTTCACTTTGTTATCATCACATTCTATATATATATATATATATATATATATTTAAATGTAAGTTGAGATGGCTAATGGAAAGCTAGTAGTACATATATCCCCTGTAGCCGCCATAGTCTAGAGAGGTTTGGTTTCTTCGGGACACGAAAATCACGGGTTCGATTCCTACTTACAATATTTTAAGTTGAAGTTAAGATAGTTGAAATTATGTTAATTTCTTAGCTTTAAAACAAAAACAAAAATTTGGTCTCTCTATATATAAACTCTAGGATAACTGAAATTAAAACATTTTTTTTTAGCTCATTTAATGACTTTTTTTAGTATTAAGGTATGCCTTATTTATTTTATAATATTCAGTTTTGAGTTGGCGTTGTGTTTTATTCGATTTTGCCTCTTACTTAATTAGATTAAAATTTTCATCTAGAATATTTATAATTCAAATAATATTTCAAGTTGTTAGTGGGCCGTTTGCTTCTCATATATAACCTCCGATTATTTTGATGATAATTTTTAAATTCGTGTTCGAATTTTCGAGTTTGGTTAGTTACTCTATTTAATTACTTTATGATTCTTTGGAGTTATTATAATCAAATTTACAAGATTATTGAATCTTGTTAATTAGAAATTTAATTATATCAAATTTATCATATTATTTAAATTTAAAATTCTCATTTAGTTGTTTTGACTTTGTTAATATTATTTTATAAAAAAAAAAAATTAGATGTAACTCCTTATTTAAATTATTGATAATTAATTTTAAAAAGAAAATAACTATAATCTTCACTAATTTAAGACGTTTTTAAAAAATATTAAATCGATGAATTTTGTTATTTTAAACCACTAAAAATGTCACTAGATCAAACATTTTTTCATTAAATTAGAGTTCCCCATTATATATATCTATTTTATTTTTTTTCATAAATAATTTTGTAACAATAAATAAGATATAATATAAAAAAACAACATAGGAGCTTGTTCCGTAGTCGTTTTTAAATAATTTTAATTTTTTAAAAATATTAATTAGTAATGATTTTGAGTAGTTGTTTAGTTTTATAAATATTTTTATAATGTATAATGATAATTGTAATTTATTTATATCCCAATTAATGAAATTTCTTGAGATTCTAAATCTTGCAAAGTTATAGAAACAGTCCATGTAATCTATTTTTTTTTATATATATTTGTAAGGTTAATGTGTATAAAATATTCAAACCAATATATATATATATATATATATATATTATTATTATTATTTATTTGATTCCTTTTGTTGAGAGAAATGAAATGATATAAATTTACCACTTTCTATTTATTAATGTTTTTAGCCAATAACCACATGTTCACTTTTCTACAATGGAAGCTTTCATTCTCTTATCGATCATGATATAATAAATTAATAATATACCATTTCATATTTTTTTATTGAAAAATAATAATAAAGGGTTTACCCACATATCTATTTATCCTTTTAGGTTTCGTCCAAGAATATATAAATTATTTAGGCTAAATTATTATTATTATATTTTTATTTAAAAGTTAATTTTATTTTTAGAAATAAAAATATTTTAGAAATTTAATTAATAATGTGATAGAATTTTTTTTATAGTAATTCCAATATATAACACCAGATCAAAATTTCAAAGAGTTTCTTTAAATGTCTATATTATGTTTTAACCCCATAATTAAAAAAAAATGTTTATATTAAGTAAAAATGTAATAAAGATATGACATCAATTATAAGAAAAACACAAAATAAGAAGAGAATCGTTAAAATGTGAAGAAATCAATAACAAATTGTTTCATTTTAATATTTTTGCTCCCTAATCATTTTTGTTTCACCTTAAGAAAACATTGTTATATTTTTTAATTTCCACCGGTTATTCATTTTACATTATTTAATAAAATGAATGCTATAAGTAAGAGAGAGAAGATACATATATATGGTATAAATGTAGATTTTTATTTGTTAATATTTGGTAGATGAGAATAGAGAACACGTGATATTTAAGGTTCGTTGGATTGACTGTTCGGTTTAATACCGAATGTTAGATTTCAATAATATTTATTATTATTATTATTATTTTGTTTTTGCAATTGGAAAGTCAAGATAAAGTCTTGGTGTTTCTCTAATTAAATAATTATTTAAAATTTATATAGGCTAAAAGGCAACAACAAAGCATGCCAAATTAACAAATTTCATTTTAGAATAATTCAGAAACTTCCATTGATTCAGTACTGTTTTTGTGAAAATTTTATTTTATTATATATATATATGTATATAATGGAGAAAAGACAATAAAAAATTGTTAAAAATTAAATCAAAAGAAAAAATAATGTTTGAAAGACATAAAAAAAACAACCCTATATAAAATGCCAAAAAGGGATTAAAATCAAAACTATATATGGAATTTTTCAAAAGGACTATGATAGGAAGCTAGATTTTCTTACAAAAATAATGTGTGTCACCTTTATAGTTGTGCTTCATTACTATCACTAGTAGATGATAATACCACGGAGTCTTCATTCTCTTTATATATATAGATTCAATGTTATAACTCTCGATTCTATTTATATTCATGTTTTGTTTTGTTTGAAAATAATTTGTTTATTTATTCGAAGAGTTACATAATTTATTTAGGCATGAAAGATTTAAACCATGTATCTTGTTAAAAAGAAACTTCTTTCTCTCTACATGCATTTCAAATCAGTTAGTGTGATTTTATGAATTATATATATCAAAACTAACTAAATAATGTAGCTTAAATGACATGAATGATTTTTAAGAAATTAAGTGTTATTTTTTTTTTCACTTAGAATGTTTTATTATCTAATCTGAAAAACACAATATATTTTATAATTTCTCAAAGAAAAAAAAAAGAATATAGTTAAAATTATCTTACTTAAACTTAATAAGGTCTAGATTTGGAGGCACTACAACTCATAATAGATCTATTTAAAATAATTTATTTTTTAAAAATAGACTTTAGGCTGCTCATTAAAAATATGTTACAAGTGATATTTATTTATTTAGTTAGTTAGAAACTCAGAAATTTGATTGTCAAGAGAATAATTTATTTCAAAATAATTTATATAAATTAGTTTTAATTAGTTTGACCTAAAATTTAATTTAATATAAGCTATTGTTACAGTAATTTTATTTGTTATTCATCAAATGTAGTATTTTTGAATAAATGGTAAAAACAGGTCTTTTACCGAAAGTATAACCTCTCGGTAAAAACTTTATATATGTCGGTAAAAGTCTTTTCCCGACAACCCATAAGACTGTCGGCATCCGTCGGTAGTGATCTTGTCGGTAAAGATGTAGAGACCTAAGCCGATAGCTTTCATATCTTTCGGTATAACCTTTTCCGAAAGTTTTAGTAAAATCTTTTGGAAATGCTTTTTACTACGTTTATTGAAAGATTTATTGAAATCTTTCGGAAATGCTTTACTTCCTTTCTCGAAAGATTTATGCATATCTTTCGGCTCTACTTTACTTCCTTTGCCGAAAGATTTATGCATATCTTTCGGCTTTGCTTTACTTCCTTTCGGCTCTGCTTACTTTCTCTACCAAAAGATATATGTATATCTTTCAGTTTTGCTTTACTGCTTTTACCGAAAGATATATGCATATCTTTCGGTTTTTACTTTAGTACTTTTACCGAAAGATATATGCATATCTTTCGGTTTTGCTTTACTGCTTTTACTGAAAGATATGCATAAATATTTCGGTTTTGCTTTACCACTATTACCAAAAGATATGCATATATCGGTATTTTCTCTTTACAGATTTTTAATATTTTGTTTGTTTTTTACATAATCTTAACCTGTTTAATTATCAGTCAAACCAAAGAAATACAATAATCAAAAAAATTCATTATATTTTCCAAAATTCTAAATCAATACGTATTACAAACACGTGTTACAAACACACGTGTACTAATCCAAAAATATAATCCAACATACTTGTTCCAAATACGATAACATTATCCAAAAACTACATAATAAACGTACTAACTCGGTGGTTGATTCGATAACCTTGCTAATATTTCTGCAATCTATTGTTGCGTTCTTTCGTTATTAATTTGAACTATCTATTCTAGTTCATTGACCCGCGCCCGGAGTTGTTGGTTCTCTTCTCTTAACGACGACCTTCCACGTTGAGAATTGTCGCCCTCCACCGATCACCGTGAAAGCGTGATGGCCGGATGCCTGACCCCATACGCATCACCTGCCTGTGTCGTTGGGGCCCGAAGGCTTTCTCGGTCACCTCAAAGCCGGAGATATCGGGTGTTTGACTAATTATTTGCTCCATCTCCGCCTGCACATTTTAAAGTTTCATTATATAAGATGTATATATAGTTCTATTAAAATTTCAACTAAACTTATTTATTAATTACAATCTTCTCTTGTGATAATGGGTTCAACGTCGGGATCGGGTTGTCTTTGGTGGGTCTAAAAGTTTGAGTCTTTCTGAACCTCTATATGATAGTTGGTGGACGTCCGAGTTCAATCGTCTGTACAAATAATTTAGTTAGTGTTCATAAATAAATTAGTTAAATTATTTATAATAGGTATAACTGAATAATGTACATACCAATTCTTCTTCTACGCGTGAAAATAGTTTACTGCATGTATGGTGGAGAAACTTCACTTGTTTACTTTTGTCAATATTGATATAGCTTTTTTCTGCATTTTAAATAAAAAAGAAGTTAAAACTAGTGTCATTAGTACATATTTCAATTCTGAAATTATACGTACCTTGAAATTCTCGGTGAAGAAGTGGTGTCTGCAGAGGTAGGCATGTCATTTTAGCCCCGACGGGTCGGGTACCCGAAGAAACTGAACCGATCGGTTTGGGTAATTTTCTTATTTTTCGGTTCCGGGTAATTTCGGGTCGGGACTAATCGGTTCCGGTTCGGGTCCGGTTCGGGTCCGGTTCGGATCCGGGTACCCGAAAGAAATTTCGATAATTATTATTTTTTTTTTCTGGTTCTCACTTTTCCGTTCAGATTCTCTTCTTTTTTACATTTATGCTGCCGGGAAGAAGATGATATTCCATAATTTCATTCATAGATCATCTCAAGCTTGGGTACTAAGATTCAAACTGTATTGATAGATGAGTTATACAGCAGAAAAAACTGAAAATGAAAGAATAGAAAAAACTGAAAATGAGAGAGAGAGTAAGAGATGGGGAAGAAGATGAATGTTAGGTACTGTAGGTAAGAAAAATTGATTTTTTTTTTAATATATATTTTTTTTAAATATTATTTATTTATAAACCGTTTATTTTATTTTATTTAATATAATATTTATAAATTTTTTTATTAAATAATTTTTTAAAACTTAAAATATATTAATTTTTTTGAATGTTTCATCTAATATTTTTAAAATATAAATTTTATTCCATTTCATTCAAATTATGTTGAACATAAATAAAAACTAAAAATATAATAACTTATAAATAAAAACTAAAAAAAAACAAATTAATTAAATAAGTAAAAAAGATATTATTTTAAAAAACTGGGTCTAGTTCGGTTCCGGGTACCCATCGGTTCCGAACCGATATTTCGGGTAATTTAAATACCCGTTTTTTCGGGGCAATATCGGGTCCGGGTCGGGTCCCCCGAAACCCGGAAATTTGCCATGCCTATGCAGAGGAACTCCCAATCTGCTGGATCATAACATGGTGGTGGATTCGCAAGTACGACCGCCTCATCTCCGATTATGAATTTGGACGTAATCCCAACTCAAATCGGAGCGCCACCTATCCTATATCTATAGACATATCTGTATTCTCAAATGGATCCTAAAATATAAAATCACCAAATGTTATAAAACTTCATTTGAATGTTAATTAAGGTTCAATTTTTTACCGTCATAGCACGCCATAGTGAATCGAGTTGGTCGGTACTCAAAGCTCTCCACTTTAATTGGCGATGCGAGATGAGTTGAGGGTCTCGCACCATCGACCCCACATGCCGAGACCACATACGCTTCGCATCACTTAATTTCTAGCCTCTCATCCATGTTTCCGAAAGTCAGTTGCAATTTAGATCCTTGAGCCATTTATCATTAGAGAATATTTTTTTTTTTAAAACAAACAAAAATAAAATTCCAATCAATCAATTTTATTATCAATCACATTAAAATACTAAAATACCTTTATAATTTATTTTTTATATAATAAATATTTTAATATTAAATTAGGTTTGAAAATTATTCTTGTAATATTATTTATTTTTTATTAGGCCTACTTTGTTTTATATTTTACTATTAATTATTTTAACAAAATAATTATAATTAGTTTATTTAGTATTTTTTTATTTATTATAATTTATTTTAAAAAAAATTATTTTCTTAATAAATTCAAAAGCAAACCAAATCTTATAAGAACACATATAAATTATTTTAATTAACAGAATCACTTTAATTTTTATTTATTAAAGTTAATTATTATTTTTATTTAAATATATATTTTTTAATAAAATTATTAACATGTTTGTAAACACTTATCTTTTATACCCTAATATTATAATTTAATTTTAGACTAATTTAAATAAACCAAACAAATTTAAATAAGATTTAATTATTTGTCTATTTGACTTTCATTTGCCTTCTTTTTCTTCCACGAATAACAGCAACCAAATAAACACGCCTAAAGTATAAAGTAAGGCTTTCCTATTTCATCTTGGCATGCTCTATTCTCTCTCCTTGGAGAAGAGCCAACATGGACAACAAAGATCTTCTATGAGAAAAACCTGATTTCTAATTTGTTGGATTAAATCATCCAAAACAAAACAAAAGGCCAAATAACCTTTGAAACACAAGAATCACGAGGCCATGAAGAAGTTCTAAATAAAATGGCTTTGAGAAGAAAATGGAGGAAGAAGAAGAGCAGTAGAAGAGGAGGAAAAACGAGGACACAATTTTTGAAGAGGGTCTCATTATGCTTTTGACTAGTATTTTTCAAATTTTAACATATCCCAAATATATTTTCAAAATTCTATCTTATTCTAAATGTATTATTTTGATTTTATCTATTAATTATTTTTTTTCACTATGATAACATAGATGCATGTTTTTAGGGATATAACGAGATAAAAATAGACACATGTTTATATTTGGATTCATTTTTAGACGCATGCTATATGATAGGATAAATAAATAAAGTGTAATTTAAAGATGCACTCATTCTGCTGCTTTTGACCGGCATATTGAAATTTTACCATATCCCAAAGGTATTTTCAAAATTCTACCATATTCTAAAAGTATTCTTTCAATTTTATCTATTAATTCATTTTTCGCACTATGATAACCTAGACGCATGTTTAGGTTATCATAACAATACAAAACTAGACACATATTTATGTTTGGATTCACTTGTAGACGCATGCCATAAGATTGGATAAATAAATAAGGTTTAGAATAATATTTTTTTTAGTGATCAAAAGTTTAAAATAGAGACTGTCATATGATAGACAAATTAAATATAGTGCAAGAATCTTTTCTAACGTGTAACCAAGTACCGAACCAATTACATAATCTCTAAAATTTGTTTGCTATGAATAATTGTGATTTTTTTTGCTATTATAGTTGTGATCCTCAGGAATTCTATCTTCTTCTTAGCCTCCTCTCCTCCACCATCCTTCTTTACCTTACATGCTTCTACTGATCGATGATCAACAATCTTAGCAATATTACATTTTCACTACACCCATACTCTCCGCTTAATTTGAACTCCTTCTTATAATTCGAACACATGTATTCACCTTTTGAAAGAAGACATATTTCATATGAAAATAATACATCTTTCAACAACTCTTCAAAGTGTTGAGTTATGGAGCCTACACTTATAATAAACTCTACTTTGTTAATTAGAGTTTATTGGGTTTTCTTTTTGGTTTTGGTTTTGGGCTTGGGCTTGACCAAAATTATTTAGGTTTATTACCTGAAGGTTTACCATATAAATATGTAATTATTAAGGGTTTACATTGTGGAGACAGAATTCTAGAGAGATAAAGTGTGAGGCAAAAACTCTGTATTTCTTCTTCTTCTTCATAGTAAATCTGGTGGTGGCTGAAGTGGATGTAGCTCAATTTGAGTGAACCACTATAAATCTGTGTGTTCTTGTGTTATTCTTTCTTGTGTTTTTACAGATTGTTTTCAAGCAGGTCGGATTTAGGAGATAAAAATCCTAACAACTGGTATCAGAGCAGCTAGGCTAGATCTGAGCATTAGAAACAATGGAAAGTGAGAACAGTATAGGACATGAGATTGGAAGATTTGATGGGACAGATTATGCCTTCTGGAGAATGCAGATTGAAGATTATCTCTATGGAAAAAAACTTCATGTTCCTTTGAGCGAGAAATCAGAGAAGATGGATGAAGCTGAATGGAAACTCCTTGATAGACAGGTTTGGGAGTTGTCCGATTGACGCTAGCCAAGACAGTTGCTCACAATGTAGCAAAGGAGAAGACCACCATGAGTCTGATGAAAGCTCTTTCTGATATGTATGAGAAACCATCTGCTAACAACAAGGTACACTTAATGAAAAGACTCTTTTACTTAAGAATGGTTGATGGTACTTTTGTCACTACTCATTTGAATGAATTCAATACAATTTTGAATTAATTTCTATATGTTGAGATTGATTTTGGGGATGAAGTTAGCGCCCTAATTTTGTTAGCATCCCTACTAAATAGTTGGAAACCTATGAGGGCAGCAATTAGTAATTCAGTTGGAAATGCTAAACTGAAATTTGTTGAAGTTAGAGATCTTATTCTTGCTGAAAAGGTTCGTAAAATTGATTCTGGTGAAACATTCAATGGTTCTGCTCTGAATGTGGAAAACAGGGGAAGATGTAATGATAGAAATTTCAACCGAGGTAAGAGCAGATCTATGTCAAGGAGCAGGAGGAGTCAGTCCAAGTCTGGGTGAACATTTGAGTGTGGAATTGTGGTAAACAGGGTCATTTAAAGAGGAACTGCAAAGTACCGAAGAAAAATGGTGATGATAAAAATGATGTAGCCAACGTTGTTATAGAATCTGTCACTGATGCGTTACTTCTGTTTGTTGATAGTCTGATAGATTAATGAGTTTTGGACTCAGGAGCGTCTTTCCACACCACTGTCCACAAAGAATTAATGGAGAATTATGTGTCTAGAAACTGTGGGAAAGTTTATCTCGCAGATGGTGAGGCACTAGATATTGTTGGCATGGGGGACATCAAATTGAAGATGGCAAATGGTTCTGTTTGGAATATTAATAAGGTGAGACACATTCCAGGTTTAAGGTGCAATTTGATCTGTTACACAACTTGATGAAGAAGGTCATAATTTCAGTTGTGGAAATGGTGTGTGGAAGGTGACTAAAGGAGCAATAGTTATTGCTCGAGGTCACAAAAATGGAACGTTATACACGACTTCAACTTGTAGAGAATCAGTTGCTGCTGTAGTTGATGATTCGAAGAACAATGAACTGTGGCATTGTTGGTTGGGCCATATGAGCAAAAAAGGGATGAAAATTCTTTTGAAGAATGGGCAGATTCCAGAACTGAAGTTTGTTGAACATCAGTTATGTGAAACCTGCATTCTTTGAAAAAACAGAAACGGGTGAGTTTTTTAAAAATTGGGAAGGAGCTCAAGAACGAAAGGCTAGAGTACACACTGATGTGTGGGGACCTGCACCTGTTTCTTTTATTGGCGGATCACAATACTACATGACATTTATAGATGATTCGACAAGAAAGGTGTAGACATTTATAGATGATTCGACAAGAAAGGTATGGGTATATTTTATGAAGCACAAGTCTAAAGTATTTGCTATTTTCAAGAAATGGAAGGCTTTGGTTGAAAATAAAACAAATCAGAAAGTTAAGTGTTTGAGATCCGACAACGGAGGTGAATATATCAATTCAGATTTCAAAGAGTATTGTGACGTGAATGGGATCAATATGGTGAAGACTATTCCCCGAACGCCTCAAGAGAATGAAGTAGCTGAACGAATGAATCGAACATTGAACGAGCGTGCTAGAAGCATGAGATTGCATGTAGGGCTACCTAAAACCTTCTGGGCAGAAGCTATTAATACTGCTTCCTATTTGATAAACAGGAGACCCTCTGTCCCTCTTGAATTCAGAATTCCTGAAGAAGCTTGGAGCAATAAAAAGGTAAACCTTTCTTATTTGAAGGTGTTTGGTTATTTATCATATGTTCATATTAATGAATGTGATAGGAGAAAACTTGATCCAAAGTCTAATAAATGTTTTTTCATTGGTTATGGTGATATCGAGTTTGGTTATCGTTTCTAGGATAATCAAAATCGGAAGATCATTCGTAGAAGAAATGTTATCTTCAATGAACAGGTTCTCTACAAAGATTGTGTTGGGAAGACATCAGATGGCGATTCCAAGTTGGAAGAGACTGGTACAGTCAATTTGAGAGAATTTTCAGCTGAATATATACCGGTTGTCGAAGAAGAACAATGTGTTATTGAAGATGAAATCGTTGAGAACGTGGCACTAGAGGTAAATCAGCAAACACCGGTTATACAGTTGAGAAGATCATCAAGGAATCGAAAATCAGTTGAGAGGTGGTCTCCATCTCTAAACTATATCGTGTTGACAGATAGAGGTGAACCTGAATGTTACGAGGAAGCAATACAATCTGATGAATCGATTAAGTGGGAGTCTACTATGAAAGATGAGATGGATTCTTTGATGTTGAATCAGACTTGGGAGCTCACTAAGCTACCAAAAGGAAAGAAAGCACTTCACAACAAATGGATCTTCAGGATTAAAGAAGAACATGATAAAACCATGAGGTACAAGGCAAGGTTGGTTGTGAAAGTATTTCAACAGAAAGAAGGTATTGAATACAATGAAATCTTCTCTCCAATAGTTAAATTGATGACAATCAGAACTATTTTGAGTTTGGTTGTGAAAGAAGACCTTCATCTTCAACAAATGGATGTCAAAACTGCTTTTCTTCATGGTGATTTAGATGAAGAGATTTATATGCGACAACCAGAAGGATTTGAAATCAAAGGAAAAGATGAGCTTGTGTGTAAGCTTCAGAAGAGTCTGTATGGTTTGAAACAGGCTCCAAGGCAATGGTACAAGAAGTTCGATAGCTTCATGAAAAATAATAATTTTCTAAGGTGTGAAGCTGATCAATGTTGTTATATCAAGAGATTTGATAAATCGTACATTATTTTGCTCCTCTACGTTGATAACATGTTGATTGTTGGAGCAAGCTTGTATGATATTAACAAGCTCAAGAAAGAGTTGTCTGAAAAGTTTGCAATGAAGGATTTGGGTGCTGCTAAATAAATCCTTGTGATGAGAATTTTCAGGGATAAAAAAGTTCTCAAGCTTTCACAAGAAGAATATGTGAATAAAGTTCTTAGCAGGTTTAACTTGTATGATGCAAAACCAGTTACTACCCCCTTAGTTAGTCACTTCAAACTATCTAAAGATCAGCCGCCTTCAAAAGTGGAGGTGAAAAATTACATGGCCACTGTTCTGTATGCCTCTACCATTGGTTGTATTATATATGTGATGGTTTGCACAAGACCAGACATAGCACATGTAGTGGTAGTTGTTAGCAGATTCATGAGAAATCCGGATAGACAACATTGGGAAGCAGTAAAGTGGATACTACGATACTTAAGAGGAAGTACGAGTCTCGCTTTGTATTTTCGAAAGTCTAATATGGGTTTGGAAGGATATGTTGATGCTGACAATGGTGGTGATGTTGATAATAGGAGGAGCACAACAGGGTATATTTATACTCTGGGAGGTACTGCAATCAGTTGGGTTTCTAAATTGCAGAAGATTGTTTCTCTTTCTAGTTGTGAGGCAGAGTATGTTGCTGTGACAGAAGCTGCTAAGGAAATGATGTGGTTACAACCCTTTTTGCGAGAATTGGGTCAAGATTACGAGGGAAGTGTGTTGTGATGCAATAGTTAGAGTGCCATTCATTTGGCAAAGAATCCTGTTTATCATGGCAGGACGAAGCATATACATGTTCGTTATCATTTCATCTGGTCAACTTTAGAAGATGGAGTATTAGCTCTTGAGAAGATTCTCGGGAGTGAGAATCCAGCTGATATGTTGACGAAAGTTGTGACAAATGAGAAACTGAAGTTGTGTGCAACTTCAGTTGGTCTTATTCGTTAAGACACCGAATGGAAAGCCACTACCGATCGAGAGATGATGAAGTTAGTCTCCAAGTGGGAGATTGTTGAGTTATGGAGCCTACACTTATAATAAACTTTACTTTGTTAATTAGAGTTTATTGGGTTTTCTTTATGGTTTTGGTCTTGGGCCTGACCAAAGTTATTTAGGTTTATTACCTGAATGTTAACCCTATAAATATGTAATTATTAAGGGTTTACATTGTGGAGACAGAATTCTAGAGAGATAAAGTGTGAGGCAAAAACTTTGTATTCCTTCTTCTTTTTCATAGTAAATCTGGTGGTGGCTGAAGTGGATGTAGCTCAATTTGAGTGAACCACTATAAATCTGTGTGTTCTTGTGTTTTTCTTTCTTGTGTTTTTACAGATTGTTTTCAAGTAGGTCGAATTTGTGAGATAAATATCCTAACACAAAGGACACGTTTCCCACTTTCTATAACACCTGTATTCACTTGTTTTTCTCTTTTTATAACAAATGCACTTTTCTATGAATCTTTAACGAGGATGTTTCCCAATTTCTTCAAAGCCTCCTGTTATCCTCCTATAAATCTCCCATGACCCATCATCTTTACATTCACTAAATGACATTTCATAAGTAATGTACACATTTAATTCGCTCACCCCACGTACCTAGAATGTTTTCTGTACGCGAGACTTTCTCCATCTTTATCTAAGCGCCTACCAATTTTAAGAGCCCACCTAACATCTTGTATTTTAGGGTATGAAGGATCTAATCTTAAGATTGATTTATCCAATCGAATGTTCCTTCTTTAAGAGCATTTCTACGATCCGAAGTTGGCCAGTCCCATGCCTTACCTATCCATTTGAATCCTCTGCCCATGGAGGGGACACATTGAAATATTTAAATGGTAAACACGAACCGTGCACTTTTAGAAAAATGTTTATTCTATGAAAGATATACTATAGAACCCCGTGGCTTAATTTCTTCTCGAATCTCACAAAAAAAGTAGATAAGGGAACTATCCATATATGATGTTGTCTTATCTATTTGAGATGATGAACCAAAGTGGATTCTATATCATAGATCTTTCCATGATTGGAATGTACATGTTCCAGATTAGTACGTGTTCAAAATATAATAAACTAGTTAACTTTAATAGTCATCACTTTAGTTTACTTCACAAAGAAACTAAAGAAAGAAAATAGAGTATTCACGGATTAAGGGTTCGGTGCTTGGTTAACATGAGAAATGGGTTGTAGCAACTATGTCATATGCGCCTATCCCGTGGGATAGTCTCTACTCCTATTTAGTTGGTCATTATTTGTGAAGGTACATTACACAATTGCATTATGAGTTCATAATTATTTATTTGTGAATGCACTAACCTTGTCTCTAATCCAGAAAGAGTAATCTTACCTCTTGATTAGATTCCAATAACAAATTGATATCAAGCCATTAGAATTATTGAATCATTTATCGCGTCTTAAGTCTATTTAACAAGATATCATAAGCTTAGTCTAAAGGTGATTCTGGACTCTCCTTAGATATTCTTAGACGTAAAAAAGATGAAATGGATCCTCAAATGCGCTTATTGGGCACACATGTGAACCACAATGTGAACTCTCAAATTTGTTAATTTTCTTAATTGTTTACTTGTTAGTAGACTGTGAATCCTTGTACATGAAGGACTTCACTAGTTCACGAAAATATGGATTAAAAAAACGAAGAGGGAAATTGGAGCCCTAATGTATGCAACAACCGAAATCGAGGATTTTCCCAAAGGAGTTGGAAATTCTTGATAATCCTTGTGCATGTCGAACATATTTTTAGAAACACTTTACTCTTTATTACGGAATTTTTCGGGGTTGCAAGACACCCGATATGACTCTAATAAAACGATCTATTTTTTGAAAGTGTTCTAAAAATTTGTAAGGAGGTCAAAAATATATTTATGAACCTACTGCGATAATTTCATAATTTTTTAGGCTATGAAACTACCGAATTGAGCATTCCAAAATAAGCCATTTTTCAAACGTGTCTAACAAATTATGGATAATATTATTTTTTTTAAAAATGATATTTTAAACCATCCCTGAAGTTTTGAAATTTTTATAAAATCTTTTGAAAGCTTCAATTGGAAGAACACGATTGTTTGACATAAAAAGAATCCAAATAAGTCCTAAGGAATTTCCCAAAAGTTAGAAAATTGAAACTTTATATCCAAAATTAGATGAATATAAAGTTGAAGGGCCAAATTGGACGTTGAAAAAAAATCCAGGGACCAAATGAAATCGAATTTTCAAAAAATAATTCGATTTTGGAAATTTGGGGTTGAAATTGGACAAAGCTGGAAGTTTAGGGGCCTAATTAATTCTTAATTAAGAATTAATTCCGGATTTTAACTTTCTAGACAAATTTAAATTAATAAAAATTCCAAGTGCCTCTTTTAATATCCCTTGAAACTTTGGGAATTCGGACAGAAGAACAGGAAAAAGGCATGTCGCCTTCGTTGTCTTCCTCGGACAGTCTGTTCGTGCTCCTTCCCGATGCGGCGTAGGAGAATCTCCAACAGCAGGTGAAGACAACCACGGTCTCCTAGGAGTTCTCCTCAATCTCGTCATCTTGTTGCTTGTTCAAAGTATTCCAGAATCTGAAGTCGAAGAACAAATAGGCACTATGTTCTTCCGATCTGGAACATCAACGCCTCCAGCGGACTCCGTCCTAACTATGCTGATGCACTTGAAGATAAGGACTGAATGCAATGTAGGCTCACCGAAGCAATGACGACTTCATATAGGAATTTTGAGATGAAGAAACGACAAGTAGGGGAATCCAAGATTGATTCTCATACGGATTTGAGAATATAGACGACGATTAACGTATGTAACTTCCTCTTCGACGATGCAATGGCTTCACAATCATCATAGGAGCCTTCCTTCTCCTCTAAAGATCTGAATGCACCAACACCGCACCGAAGAAGCCATATGAAACGTCGCTGAAGAATTAGCCAACGGTTCTTCCTCCGGCGACCAATATTTGAATATTCCGGTGAAGAAGAATGTTTGAATTGAGACTAACCATGACCAAGCCTCTTTTAGAACTAGACTCAACTATCCTAGGACTCTAGCAGCTATGTTTAACCAATAATCAGACATCAATCCAAATATCATTCAACAATTAATAAATTCAAACATAAATTAATTAATCAAATAAATGTTCAAAGGTGTCGGTGTACATAACTGGCGTCCTACATGATTATGATAACATGAAGCAAGGAAACCTACCTGAAGCAGACAAGAAACAAAGAAGACAATTGAAGTTCAACTCACTGGAAACTTTTAAGATCCATCTGGATCTCCTTCAAGTGTGATTTTAGTAAAAATGAATCTCGATGGTCGTAACTCACTCGTCCCAAATGAGGCAATCTCTTTAAATACCCCTTAGGAAAGGGGTAACTTAGGAATTAAATTTTAGGCAATGCTTCAACTTCTTCTTTGAGTTCAATCGACCTAACATTCTTCATAGTCGCGCCCCGAACATATTTTTTCCTTGTAGGTAACTGGACACTCTATATTTCAATCATTTTTATCGGCCAAATGGGCAACCTCACGTGGGCTGTAATTCGAACCATGACCGCTACTTGGTATCAAATGAAATATAACTCAAATAAATTTCCAATAGTATCTCGTTTTCTCAAAATAGTTGAGCCAAACAAATGATATAAATTTTCAAAGTCACCTCATGCTCCAGATCGCTCTTGGAACGAGATGGGTAAACTTGTATCATGCTGTCAAGCTAAATTGACTATCTTAGCCATTGCATGAGGACAAGGGACTAGATCCATTCGAACAAGCAATGACTTAGCTTTCCAACCATAGGTCACAATACAAAAACTAAGCCATGTAGCATTAGTTATGAATTAAACACTGAAGACATGTCTGGTTTGATCCTGTTTTAGTCGTATCGTCTTCAATCACCGATTTGAGGAGTCTAAGAGCGTTGATATTATCCGGGCAGAAACGAATGTGGTAGAGCACTCTCCCAAATTTTCAAAACATCCAAGAACACTTAAATTCATTTAGTGTAGCGTCCTGGGTGATATTTTGAAGTTGGAGCTCCTCCCAGTTTTTCTTTAGCAAAAATCAACCAAAAACACATGGTTTTAGCCACTTTTCAAATGATCTGTGTGCCTGGCATTAACATGACATCAACACACACGATTTTGAATCCTTTTGGGCGCGAAGTTTGGAATGATGACCCCGTATAGTTGCTCCCGACTCATCTAATTTCAACTCGGTTTTGACGTTTTTTCCCTTTTCAATGCCTTCTGCACAAAATTACCAACGATAATAATATACTCAAAATTCAATGTTTTTTGAACCGGTCAGTCGAAATATTTATGGTTTACCGATATCCGATTCTTTTTTAAAATTAACGTTTGGACACACAAATGAGCCTAAACCAGTTGTTCAGTACATTTTGTCCAACAACAATATTACACTCAAAGTTCATGATTTTTCAATACAAAAATTCTAAACGTATGAAAAAATATGAAGCTCAAATATTTTTGGAAATTGGCGTTTATACCACTAATCGAGGGTCCCTCCATGCCAATTCCTCAAAGTGATTTTTTTGACTTTGTTCTCCCGATTCAATAATCAAGTATGATCATCATACAAAATTGGGTAGACTTGTTTTAATTTTGGGTATAAAAATTGAGTTTCTACAAGTAACCAACTTTAGAGTACAAAAACCAAATGAATAGATATCAATCAAGATTTTATTGTTATTACATGCCCCTCCTTGACTACTACAATAAACTAATTGTCCGGGGGTTAGAGGACTCTAGGAAGCTGCGGAACTGAAGGTTAGATGAGCTTTTAACGGTGAGCATCGTCGGGTTTTGATCAGAATCAATATAATTCACGTCCCAATTGTCCTATTCCTCAACGAACCCAAATCGGGATTGGATTCCTTGAGCGCCTTCAAGATTGTGAAGGTACTACATCGCTATCTATGGAGTAGCAAAATCATGATTACATTAATTCATAATCTAGTGAGAGGTCACATTAATCCAATGATAAATCTCTACAAGTTAATTTTAGCATATTCGATGACCTCCAACCGCTCCATAGCCATCATGTTAGTCGTGATGGAGGAGTGGTTTGACCTACTGTTAAAAATATATAAGTTTGGGCTTATTTGTTTAGAATTTATATCTTAATAGGCGCGCTCTATTGGAATTATGTTTATAAATATGTACCTCAATAAATATAGATAATATAACCTAGGTTAATTAAACTATTACAATATGATAATTTTATGAGTGACTCCCCGATGATGTATGCATTGTTGGTCGAACAATTAATATCAAAGCTAGGTGATAACAACATAATCTATTTTTGTGAAAAACCTTAATTGTGTTGATATTCTTTCAACATGATGTGAAATTCCAATTAGTGTGAGTCTAAGCATTGATTGTTTTATTATCTTTTATGCAATTATGCCTTATTTAATTATTATTGGACTTGAGCATTTATCGTCTTTTATGTTAATTAGATGATCTTTTGACGATGAGCCTCGTCGCCATCTATCAAGTGCTCTCCGATGACGTCCTTCTAATGGTGGCCGAGAAAGATTATACCAAACTAGCGCGGAAGACGCTAAAGACAATGTATGTTGGAGTGGATAGAGTCAAGGAGGCAAAACTGCAAACCTTGAAGACACAATTTGAGGTGATTTGTATGAAGAATGGGGAATCGATGGATGATTTCTCCATGAAATTAACAACCATCGCGACTGGTATTTGCTCATTAGGAGAGAAGATGGAGGAGATCTTCGTCGTCAAGAACTTCCTTAGAGTTGTACCACAAACATACATGCAGATCATTACAGTGATTGAGCAATTTGGTGACCTCAAGAATATGACCGTCGAGGATCGTTGGTCATCTCAAAGTCCATGAGGAGAGACTTCGTGGCTGTAGAGACCAATAGGAGGAGTATATATTGTTCATGCAAGATGAATGGATGTCATGAATGAAGAAAATTGGGGAAACCAATTTTTCTTCCGGATCATCGAATTGTAGTGGGAACGGTGGAAATAACCGAGGTGGTGGTAAAAGGCAAGGTTGAGGACGAGGTCATGCATAAAGTTCACCTCGACAAGAAAACACCAAGCCTCGCAAAGACAAAGAGCACATTGAAGTGTTACGCTTGTCAAAAGTACGGGCACTACGCGTCTGAGTTCCCTAATAAAAGGCATGACGATGAGGCAAACCTCACTAGCTTCTATGAAAAGGAGTCTGCATTAATGTTTATTGAGGGAATGATGAATGCATTGCCCGAAGACAATGAGACAAACCTCGAAGAGTTCGTGCAAGAGTCGTCCAAAGAGGAACTAGAGGTGGTGATGTTCAATGAAAAGAAAGTCAAGGAGAAACTTCTCGCAAGTGGCGATGAGTATAATCAGACCGATGTGTGGTACCTTCACAATGGAGCAAACAACCATATGACGAGCCATCAAGAGAAGCTCAGTGAGCTCGACAAGAAAATCACCGGAAATGTGAGTTTCGAAGACGGAAACAAGGTGCATAGGTTTCCTGATCCAGCTTGCGGGAAAATTTGTATGAGTAATGATATCGTGTTCGAGGAGGAGAAGAAGTGGTAGTGGTGCAACGACAACAATGAGCTTGTAAAAAATTTCGCGGAGTTCGAAATCTTATAATGGGATGTCTATGTAGAAGCACCACTAATAGAAATGAATCGTGATGAATTGTTGTTGCTCACCACCGACGAGCAAACAACATATCACGAGGTGAGAACCAAAGAGCCATGGTATGTGGCCATGAAGAAAGGCTCGAGTCCACTAGGAACAACAAGACATGGGAGCTCACCGAATTACCATCCGATCACAAGACCATTGGGTTAAAGTGAATTTTCAAGTTAAAAAGAGAAAGTAAAGGCAACATCCTTAAACACAAAGAGAGATTGGTAGCGAAAGATTACGTGCAGAAGCAAGGCGTTAACTTAGAGGAGACCTTTGCACTTAACATAGTAAAGCTAATTCTTGCCATCCTAGTTTACCGTTGATGGGAGATCCACCACATGGATGTCAAATCAGCATTTCTCAATGGTGATATCGAAGAAGAAGTCTATGTCGCTCAACTTGAAGGCTTCATCATCAAGCATAAAGAGCACAAGGTGTACAAGTTATACAAGACTCTCTACGGACTACGTTAAACATCAAGGGCGTGTAACATTTTCCTCAACAAGAGAATGACAAGTCTTGGCTTCATGAAATGTTTTCAAGAGCAGCCTATGTACACGAGAAACCATGGATAAGAAGTACTAATTGTTGGCGTATACGTCGACAACTTGATCGTGACAGGATCAAGAATCAAGGGTGTTGAGGAGTTCAAAAAACAGATGATGAAGGAGTTCGAGATTAGTGATTTCGGGCTACTTTCTTACTATCTTAGTATCGAGGTGGACCAAAATAAAGAAATAAATATCGACTTTTAAGAAATAAATATAAAATATAAATATCTCTTTGAAAATTTTGAAATAAAAATAAATCAAATCGGGGAATTATTTAAATACCAGTTTGTGACTAAAGAGTCGCCAACTAAATTTTCTTATAAAATTAGGAAAAATAAATTATTGGCATGTAAAACAATTGAAAAGAGATTATTTAAGGGTTCAGTGCTTAGTTACACGTGAAAATGAGCTTTTGCGCTATGTCTCACATGTTCGGTAAAAACACAGTCTTTACTCCTAAAATTTTGCCCATTTTTAAAAAATATTTTACACTTCTTTTATTCGTTTATTAGTCAATTTCTATCCGATCTAAAATATTAATATTAAATCTAAAGATAATACTTATTAAATATAATAACGGATGATAATAATTATTCACAAATAAAAAAATAAACTAAGAAAATAAAGGAAATTAAAATTTATTATATTCATAAATTAATTTTATGATTATAAATAAATCAACGCATCAATTTTTGGAGTTTTATAATTGGGACACAAAAATTAAAATAAATATTTAAAAAAATATATCCAAAAATTAAATTTATAAAACATATTATCTTTATTTTCTTGAGTTTTTATAAATTTTTCAAAGTCATTTAAATGAAATAAATAAGAAAAATAAAATAAAATAGAAACAAATCGTGAGTTGTGACTTGGTCAACGAATTTTATCTTCAACATTCCTGTTGCTGGCAAGTTTTTTTTTTTTTTGAAAACAGTTTAATACCATTTTATTAAAAAGCCCAAAAGTGGGAGAGGTCAATAATCAAAACTAGACAAACCCTAGTTTTGATTGTAAGATGACAAACAAAATACCCAAAAGTTTCTGAATTGTGGCAATCAAATCACATTACAAAATACAGATTAAAATAAACAAAGACTACAATCTAGCTATCCCAACCTATGTTGTCTCTATATCCAACTTTTGACCATATAGCCTTCTTCCACGTCTCAATCTTCTCGTGTTCTTTATGAAGGGAGATTGAATTGAAGCAGATGATGATGTATGTCTGCTCTTATTGTTTAATCTTTCTCTATATGAACTCGTACTAACATAATAAAATGTATTCTTTTTTAGGATTTCAAGGTTTTTGTCACTACTTTTCTCTACTTTAGTTTTCCGTGATTGAGGATCAACAACCTTAGTTTCCTTCCCCCCTGTTGTATCTTTGCTTTCATCTTCTGCCTCTTCCTCTTCCTTGCATTTATGTTTATCTTCTTCAGAATCCCCTGTTTCATCAATTTCATTGATTTCTTCATTATCTGATTCTACCTTGCTTTCTTCCTCTACAACATTACTTTCTTACTTCTCTGATTTTTCCTTAATTTATTCCTCTGTATTTTTTCCTTGTTGATCTTTAACTTCCCCAATATGCTCTTTGATCCTTGAGTCTTCCGTTTCATTTTTCTGTTTTCTTCATCTTGGACTTTTAGGATTTTATGCTCTTCCTCAATTACTTTTTCACATTTAGTATTAACATATTGAAAAGTATTACAAAAAACACACATGTTTAGCCTCCATTCATATGAGATTTCCATTATTGTAGACTTTCATTTCCTGTCAACTACTGTCATGTTCTTTGGAAGCGTACTTCGAGGATGCACTTTAATACTTATTCTAGCAAAGGTAAGTTGTTCTCCTCCTTCTATAATTGGATCTATGTATACTGGTTTCCCTAATAAACTTGCAAAGTGACTTATAACTTCTGCATTATACATGTGTGCTGGGATGTTCCAAAGCTTAAACCATATTTGGGTTGTTTCTTTTGGTTTGCTTAGTAAGTTCAATTCTTCATATCATCTCTCCAACTTCATACAGTTGGATCCAATATAAGTATGCCCATGTTTAAGAATATCATCCAAATTTGATTCTTTTTTGAACTGTAAAAAATAGAGATCATGTATATTTGCAGAAACCTTCTCTAGTCCCTTTTACTCACATTGTTTCATTAAGACTTCCTTGGTGACTGAGAATGATATTTTATTCTTCCCTATATAGTTTCCAACCAATACATTTTCCCATTCTTTAACACATTTTTCCTCCACTTCAGTTGGCAGTTTAAATTCAAAAGGAGAAGTGAGTACCTCCACTTTTGTTTTAACATCTTCCAAGTAGATTTTTCCTTTATAAGCATGATCCTATACTTTCTTTCCTACATTATTTATATAGACTTCGTTTACTCTCCAACTGAAATTGCTCCTGATAGTATAAGTCTTAGATTTAGGGGACTTCATCAGCTCCCTCATTGTTTAAACTAACCAGTTTACTATCTTTTCATACTCTTCCTTTTTTTTAGTAAATTTCAGTCTTTAAGATATTGTACATTTAATTGGACGGTTGTTTGCTGCATTTTTTCTTTGTTGAGAACAATCTCTCATTTCTTTGCGTGCATCAGGAACTTTGTGATTTGATTTTTAAGTCCAAAGAGATTTGTTCTTTCATTGTAAACAACTTTCCAAATTCCTTTTTTCTTCCCCTGTTTTCCTACTAAATTTTCTTCAGAATTTTTATCAGCAATTGGTTATTGACTTTTGTTGCATTCCTGTTTTTTATGAATAATCTCTTTAAGCAATGCTATCAATTTCATTTTCAGTTGCCTCCCTTACACCTTCCATCACAAATTCTTTGACTTCCTTATCCTTATTGTTTTTCTTTCTTCCAATTTAATGAAGAACAGAAAACAACAACAAAAAGAGCAATTATAGAACAGGGTACACTAGAAATCCTAACTATTACAGAATAGGGTAAACTAGAAACTTTATCCTTCCAACCAAGTTTTGCAGATGAATGAACGACATAGCTATTAAAGTTATTATGTCGTTCGTGTCGTACGTGTCGATTTTATCGATTGTGCCGAAAGAGACCCAAAGCAACTAGCAACTACGAACATAACGAGCGAACCGCGAGCATAATATCTTGTTGATCATTCTGTTCGTGTCAATTGTGTTGTTCGTACCGATCGTGTCGTTCGTGCCGATCATGTTATTTGTGTATTCGTGATGAGATAAATTGTTGCCGAAATTTTCGCCAAAAACCTAAAATCTCTATAGCTTTTCTCTCTCTTCCTTTCTTCTATATGATACGTTAACCGTTGCTGGCAAGTTGTTGACAAATAATTTAGTTTCTTGTGATATCTTTGGAGTTTTCGTTCTTGAGGGCAAATCCATTTTTCTATTTTCACAATTTAAATTTGAATATTTACAATATAAAGTTAATAGAATAAATTTAATTCAAAAAAAAAAATAAAGTTTTTTAAATTAGGTTAGTAGTGATTCTCAATCAATAATTTAAATTGAAATTTATAAATTGTTAATCAAATATATCAAACTCAAATGTATCAAATTGAAATTTATAAATTGAATTATGACAAAATGAGAGCTTATAGTAGTTTTAAATTGTTTCCTAAAATGCTAAAAATTTCTTGAATAGTTAACTAACACTCAAACAACCTCACACACGAAAAAATAAAAAATTTAGATAAAAGCTCAAAAATTAAATATTTATAATATAATTTTAGTCTTCGTATTTTTTTTTTCTCCTCTTCTAGCGCTGCTTTGGTTCGGATACCAATATTGGTTGGTTAACCGGTTTGTAAAATAATAGGTAAAAACTAAAATTAATTGGAACCGTTTAACCGGTTGAACACCCCTATTAACATCACCTCACATATATCATATCTTATCCTTAAAGGATTCATCACCTTCAAATTCTCATTCACGTATTAATTCCCTTCATTCACACTCAAATATACCATCACCATTTTCATTTTAATTCTTATTATACCTACTCTAGAATTCAGATGTGTTGGGATTCAAACATTGGTCTCGAGTTTGACATGTGAATATTTTAACCATTGGACCGCTTGTGATTATTAAATTTAATTTATAATTTTATGAATTTATATATATTTAAACATTGTGAATGAATAACAAATAAAATATATAATGAATAATTTTTATTAATTAATTATAAATATAATAAATATGTAGAGAGAATGTATAAAAAAAATATTTTTTATAAAATTATTTGAATATTTTAGTGAGAGGGATGTGAAAATATTTTAAATTTTATTATATAATTATATATTATAAGATAATTAATACAAACAGAACTATCTATATATATAATTATTTATTAAAAAATATAATATTTAAGAAAATTAAATTTAAAAAAAATAAAATAATCGTATATTTAATAAATATATAAAAATATAAATTGTAATAAATATTAAAAGATTAATTTAATAAATATGTAAAGAGAAAAAATATAGTAATATAAAAGGGAGGCAAATAGATAAATGTGATTAATTTATTTTTATTTAAATATACGACAAAATAATTTTTAAATAAGTGTTAAATATATTTATAATATATAATTATATAAATTATTAAATAATTCTCAATCTTACAAATGAAATCTAGTTCCAACATCTCAATTATTAACTCTTCAATTATTTTCAATTTTGAATAAACTGAAATATGAGGTTCTCTTGCCTTTGCAAAGTCATGAATAAGGATATTACATGTTACAATATTTAACTCACATACATTTGATTCTCCTTAACATAACCATTTCATTAGCCCTCTCTAAACTTTACAATTCGCATAAGCTTTTGATTGTTAAAGTTAGCATGAAGGGAAGGATTTATGTAGAGGCTCAGGTTGGACTTCAGCCCACTCAATTTTATTTTTTTTACGATTAAAATGTGACATTACTCCTAATTTTAAAAATAAAATCAATATAATTCACTATTTTGTTTATTTAGTTATTAAAAAATGGTAAAACCTACCTTTATTTACTTATTTTATTCAAAATTTTCTCGTTATTTATTTAAGCCCACCCTAAATTCCTTTTAAGCTCACCCCACCACCGAATCATGGGTCCGTCCCTGGCATGAAGGGATCGGGCTATAAATTTGTAATTGAAACCCCGTCGAATAGATTCAAAGCAAGTTCAAATTGCTTAGTTATGATTAAAGCATTCATAACATGTTAAATAAAAGTATAAACTATAACTATAAGTGTATAAATAAAGAACTGAAATGTGTTAAATCAATTCTGTACTGATTGAAGAAAACCGAAAAATAAAAGTTGTCCAGTAATAGATCAAATCTGACATTTGATCTAACTTCGGTTTTTAAAAAGAGGCTTCCAATTTTATCTCCAAATCGGTATTATACAAGTTCGGTTTTATACAAACATGTATCCGGTAGTTTGCAAGTTCGGTTCTATACAAACACGTATTTGATAGTTTGCAAGTTCAGTTTTATACAAACACGTATCCGATATTATACAAGTTCAGTTTTATAGAAATACGTATCCGGTAGTTTGCAAGTTCGGTTTTATACAAATACATATCCGGTATTTTATATCTTCGGTTATATATTGGAGCGCTTCCGGTAGTTTGTGACTCGGTATTTTACAAAGGCGCGTCCGATATTTTATATTCAGTTTCATATTGAGACGTATCCGGTATTATAATGAAATCGGCATTTTATACTAGGATGTGTCCGGTATTAAGTAAGCTTCCAGTTTTATATCAAGTCGGTATTTTATCGAGAGGCGCAAACGGTAGTTTATCCAAATTATTTTTGGATAAACGTCTCCAGTTATTTATCAATTCGGCTTTATACTAAGCGTCTCCGATATTTTACCACTTCGGTCCTACACAAGGCGCTTCCGGTAATTTCCAAGTCCGACATTTTGACAAAGAACTTTCCTATATCTGATCAACCTTAGTTCCTAAATAAGTATTCGTTATGAGCACTCTAACACGGCATCAAAACCATTCATATAAAAGACTATTATGAACCAAGATAACTCAAACCCTCTAAGTTGTACAATCCTCGTACATCGTAATCCCTTTAATGAGAATTTGGTTAAATATCATCCAAGTAGAGACAAGATCAAATAAGATCCTCCTTGATTTACCATTCTGGAACTCAGCCAATCAAATTAGAACAAGCGTCCTCTAAAGCAAATATGTTTGTTACATGTCTGTCGCAGTTTACATACTTAAGAAGACAGAGGACAATTTGTCTCACAAGTTTTTCAACAAGTTTTCAAAAAGCCTTATCAATTTTATCATCATTTTTACACACAAGTTTTCTAACAATCAACTGCTTTTACAAGCAAAACACCAATTGTTCTCACTACTCTCTCAAGCTCTCAGAGTCCTAAAAGCTTTCGAGTTTGTTAGAGTATTAAAATTGTATTACATACTACCTATTCTGTGTGAGTATTCAGTGTTGTAAGTTGACAAAAGTTGTTTCTGTTCAATAGAGTTTTTGTGTGCTAGGAGTTTAGAAACAGGAAGTGTTTAAGTCCTGGTTGTCCGGCTGGGTTTGTACAAGTGTTGTATTTAAACAAAATCTTCTAGTGAATATCCTTTTCAATGTTGAGAAGAAGGGGTGACGTAGGAGCTTTCGTTACGAACATCCATAAAATCTCTTGTCTCTTGTGTTAATTTCTTTTCAATTTCATTCACTTACTGCTTCAAGTCTAAACAAACATTTATGCACTTGAAATCCGTTCGGGAGTTTGTGATGACTTGCGAATAATAGAAATGGATATTAACTTCTAACAGAGTTAATATGTGTAAGCGTTCAACATAGTCAGACCCCGTCTCTATCGTTGATCATGATCCTAACATAACAACACTGACTATTCTGACATAAGATTTAATATTGAAATCACTCGTAAGCAATCAAACACACTTTTATAATTATAAAAGAGAAGACGTGGAAAGAAAATAAATTAAGAATTATTTTATTTTACTTTTGTTATGAGATAATAGAATTATGAGAGAGCAAATCTTCCAGAAAGACGTGAAAAAAATAATTAAGAATTATTTTACTACAAGAGAATAGAATCATGAGAGAGAGCATATTTTATTTAATTAGGTGAGAGTAAATATTTATTTAATTAGAAGAGAGAGTGGATGTTTATATGAAGCTTGTGAATGAAATGAACATAATTTTTTCAATTCCACTCAAATACTAGACATTATTCTCGACATAATTTATGACATCAATTTCTCGTACTCTATTCTATTATATATATATATAATGATGCTTAATTTTAAAAGTGTCCGAATTGTCGGGTCAAGAGCTGTGGTTAATTTGGATATATATGTGAAAATAAATTGATACTTGGGTCGGATTCTAAATTGACCGTCCATAAATGGTTAAAAATAAAATAAAAAATGTTATAGGTATGTTTCGAACTCGCAACCTAACTAAACAAGTAAAACTCTTTAACCAACTAAGCTAATAACATTTTAAATTTTTAATTCAACACCAAATTTGATGAACGTGGGACATTGTAACAATATAAGTTCAACTTTTTAACTAACTAATATATATATATATATATATATATATATATATATATATATATATATATATATATATAATAATGTTTAATTTTGAAAGTGTCTGAATTGTCGGGTCGAGAGCTTTGCTTAATTTTGATATATGTGTGAGAGTAAATGGATACTTGGGTCAGATTCTTGGTTGACCCGCCCATAAATTTAAAACGGTTAAAAATAAAATTAAAAATTTTATAGGTATGTTTTGAACTCGCAACCTAATAAAATAAGTACAACTCTTTAACCAACTAGGCTAATAACACTTTATATTTTTAATTTAACACCAAATATGATGAACGCATAACGTTGTAACAATATAAGTTCAACTTTTTTAACTAACTAATATATATATATATATATATATATATATATAATGACGCTTAATATTGAAAGTGTCCGGATTGCCGGGAGAGCTGTGGTTAATTTGAATATATATGTGAGAGTAAATGGATACTTGTGTCGGATTCTGGGTTGACCCGCCCATAAACTTTAAACGGTTAAAAATAAAATTAAAAATGCTATAGGTATGTTTCGAACTCGCAACCTAACAAAACAAGTATCACTCTTTAATCAACTAGGTTAATAACATTTTATATTTTTAATTCAACACCAAATTTGATGAACATGGAACGTTGTAACAATATAAGTTCAACTTTTAACTAACTAATATATATATATATATATATATATATATATATATATAATGATGCTTAATTTTGAAAGTGTCTGAATTGTCGGGTCGAGAGTTGTGATTAATTTGGATATATTTGTGAGAGTAAGTGAATATTTGGGTCGAATTCTGAGTTGACCCGCCCATAAACTTAAAACGGTTAAAAATAAAATTAAAAATGTTATAGGTATGTTTCGAACTCGCAAGTATAACTTTTTAACCAACTAGGTTAATAACACTTTATATTTTTAATTCAACACCAAATTTGATGAACACGAGACGTTATAACAATATATTTTATCCATGTACATCGCACGGGGATCTTCCTAGAATATATTGGGAAAAAAATCATTTGATGAGATTATTTATTTATCCATTAATAAATATAATATTTATTTATTGATAAATGAATAATAATTCATTTAGATGATATTTTGACTTTTATTAATTATATCATTTTATATATATATATTAAATTCAAATGTTCCTGAAACGCAATGTGGATTAATTGTATTAGAAAAAAATATCAACTTTGGAGGTATTTTTCGAAAAAATATGACTTATTAATTAATGTGTTTGAAATTTAACCGATGAGATGTATTATTCATGATATATTATATAAATAAAATATATTATTTAAAATATAATAATTATTCATTTATATTTACCTAGGGAATGTAAAGACTTAATTTGTATTTATTCATTAATGTATTAAACGATGTTATTCATTAAAGTTGGGACCAGATAAATTTATTGATTAAACGAAATTATTTATTTATCGAACATTCATTTATTGATGTTCTACTTTAATTATAACTTGTAACACTAGTACTCCTTTTTTAGTTAATTTCAGTTTTAAAGAGTTTATGACCAACTAATAATCAATCAAAACTTTTAAAAAGTTTTAAAATTATTGATTTATTGACTAATGAAAGAGAAAAAAAAAAGCACATCAGATGTGTGTAAACGGGAGTAAATTTGTTTACTCTCACAATCAGAATCCGTTCTTAAATAATCGAATTATTATGTTCTTACCAAAATCACAAAATATATGGATGTTGCAACGGCATTAACACACAATATGTTCTTGGTCATTGACAATGACGCAATTAACCTATTTACCTAGGTCTTGTTCTTTTTGGTTATTTTAAAAATTCAAATCAAATTATTTTTTCTATTAATCATTTTTTAACAATCACATCACTTATTTAATTAACCAAAATATTAAAATAGCCTCTAATTTAAATTATTATTTTATATTTTATTTATATGTCTCAATATTCTGTAAGTCTTTTTACCCAAAATAATCATTACTTCATCAAAATTATTATCCATCATTCAATTTTTCTCACTCTTAAATTTAAAAAAAACCATAACCGAACAAGGCCCTAATTACCTTCCCTCTTATTTTAGTTCAAAATTTTATTTTATTACAATTCCTACGTTAGAAATTCACGCTCACAGTTTATATCATATCATTTAAAACAATACAATAAATTTATAATAAAATTATATAAATTAAGTTTTTTAATATAATATATATTTAATATTTTGAAAATTTTATATTATTATTAAATTATTAAATTATTATAAAATATAAAAAAATAAATATATAAATTTAATTATGTTTATTAAAGTTCAATGAAAACTATAATAAGAAACATGCTCACGAGTCACCAGAATCTAATATTCTCGCACGAATTTTAATTAATTTTTTTAATAAATGAAGTAATTATTATTTTTATTTTTTTTCAAAATAAATGAAATAACCCATATCAAACCAACTGATTTCTATATTAGGATATTCATATAAAAAATATCTTTTTCTTGAGACTTTTGTTATCTTATCCTATCAAAGTGGGCCCTCAACTAGACAAGATTTTCCATACACTATGACCACGTGTATGGACACAATGAAAGAAACATATTTGCCCTTCTTTTTATATTACTAAATAAAAATATTCTAATCAATTTATTTATAAAGTAAAAAGAAAAAGAAAAAAGAAAGCACCTCCAATGGTGGACATGTAAATGTGAAGGGTTTTGTTGGTTGTCTTTAAATAATTGAATCATTCAGTCTTCTTCTTTCTCAAATCACAAACTCTGTAAAAGAACATCAATGGCTACCAATAATAAGTCGGTTTATCTCCAAAACCCAGATGAAGTAAAGAAAGTATTCAGTCGTTTCGACACCAACGGCGACGGCAAGATCTCCGTAACAGAGCTTGTCCACGTAATGAAAGCATGCGGTTCGAATACCTCCGAAGATGAAGTTCAACGAATGATGGAGGCAATCGATACAGATCGCGATGGATTCTTCAATCTCGAGGAATTCACCACCTTCTGCGGCAGCAGCGGCGGCGATGATTCAGAGAATGGCGTGCGGGAACTGAAGGACGCGTTCGAGTTGTACGATAAGGACAACAATGGACTGATTTCATCAGGTGAACTCCAACAGATGATGACGAATATAGGTGAGAAATGTTCTGTTGATGATTGTGAATTGATGATCAAACCTGTGGATTCTAATGGAGATGGATCTGTTAGTTTCGATGAGTTTAAGAAGATGATAACTGATTCTGGTACAACAGCCGCCACCGGCGAAAGTGATCACGACGGTCCGACTGCAGTATAAGTCGTCGTTATTGAGTTGTTAAAACTACTACTTAAATAACCTATCGAATTAGACCAGCCCTTGAGGCCTATTAACATTTCAAATTCTGCTTTTTAGTAATCATTTGATCTTCATCGTGTGTTCTATCTATTGAATAATAAATATAAAATGACATTTTAATTATATTTATATTATCGAATAAATTTCACTGAAAAAGATAGAGGAGGGTAAATGATGTCGGTAGTATGGAGGAATGTCATGGGAGAGCTTACATGTCAAATTTGTTTAGTTTTGTGTCTTATTCCCTAAGTCTTGTTTGATAAAGGGTTTTTCGGATAAAACTTAGTTTTTATCCCAAAACCCAAATATTTTATCAATCATTAAATCAAATAATTTTTTCGTTTAAATACCAAAATTACCCTCTAATTTTATCTTTTCTCTCTAAACCATCATTCTCTCACTTACACCATATCTTCTAATGTCAAAGGGCAAATTAATATTTAAATTTTAAAAACCAGATTTTTTTTACTTTTTATCAAGTGAGAATTATTATTTTTTTTTTTTTTCTTATAAAACCCAAACAAAATCAAAAAACCCCTTCTTCTAAACAATGCCTAAGTCTCCTCAAACCCAAATATTTTTGGGTCTCATATGCTCACATTCACTGAACAATTATTTTTTATTCTTAGTTCGTTCTCGCACCTTCGTTTCTTCTCCCTTCTCAACCTCCGTCTTTGACCGAACGAAAATCTTCTTCTACCGACGAAAATCTTCATTGGATTATGCCATTTCTTTGTCTTCTTGCGGATCAGAAATGCAAATTTTTATTTTGTAGATCTATTATTTTTGTGTGAATTTTCTGAATTTTATTTTGTAGATCTATTTTTTTTTGTGTGTGAATTTTCTGTATAGATATCTTGTTTTATGCTTTGTTTTGTGTAGATCGGAAAGATTATTTTCGGCATCCCATTGTTAATTTCACATCTACTGTTTTTTTTAACCTTGCTATGAGATAGAAATGAAGGTATTGATAATCTGAAAGTGAGTCACTTTTCGGAATCATATGAAACCTTCCTTTACTGTTCATTTTGTTAAAAGAGAAAAGGGAATTAAGAGTGGAAATGATTTTTCCGCTGCCATTAGAGGGCATTAGTGAAGGTATTAGTATTGATATGTGTGAGAAGATGAGACTCCTTGATTTTTAATGTATTGATGAAACAACTATTATATACATTTCACCCACCTTAAAGGATATTAGTTGGGATTATAATTTAATTTTTTTTCAAGTCTTCTGCAAATTGAAACTGATTCTTGTAAATTATTATTTGTGAGTTTGTTGGGGGATTTAAATCACAATTAATTAGTAATTTTAGACGTGAATATATTTTTGAGTTAAATTACCTATATTTTTTGTCATTTTTTTGTTGCATGAGTTTTTAATATAAGTTCTCATTATTATATTTACATTTTAGGGTCGAGGGTACGTAGGAGTGTTCATCAGTTTAGTTTTCGAGTTATTCGAGTCCAGAGTTTGGTTTCTTCGGATTTTTATTTTTTTATAGCTAATTCGAAAACCGAACTGAATTCAAATTTGATATTCGGTTCGAATTTTGAATAATTCGAATTTGAACCGAATTCGATATTATTTTTCTTTTATTGTCAAATCTTGAATTCAAAATATTTTAATTCAAAACAAAATTTGAATTAAGATGTAGAAAGACAGAGATAGACGTTGAACGATGCAGAAAGATTTTGAATTCGAAATATATGTTAAACGACGGAGATAGATCAATACTTAAAGAGTCTTGGAAAAGAAGTACTCCAGAAATAACGAAATTAGATAGATCAAAGTTCTAGAGGGCAAAGATGGTGAGATTAGATCTATAGTCTAATTTTTGAAGTGGATGGCTGGACAAGAGGTGGGCACATGAGGCTCTTTAATATGATAATAGAGATGAAAGAGGAAGGTGGCGGTTGGAGTATTAGGTTAAGAGAATAGAGATGAAAGAGGGAGATGGCGCCTAAAGTATTAGGTTAAGAGAATAAAGATAAAAATGAGGGAGGTGGCAGCTAGAGTATTAGGTTAAGATAATAAAAATGAGGGAGAGAGATGACGGTTGGAGGATTATGTTAATTAAGAGAATAGAGATGAAGGAGACTAGAGAGATTATTTGATTATGTTAGAGAATAGAGAACGATTAGGTTTAAAGAATATTTATGAGGTAGGCGACTGAGGAATTAGGTTTAGGGTGTGTTTGATAACCCTGGAATTGGCATTGGAATTGGAATTGGAGGGTCCAATTCTAATTCTTATGTTTGTCAAACACTTTAATATTAAGAATTGGAATTGGAATTAGAATTCCAATGGAATTCAATATAGTGTAATTTGATAGTTCTCAATTCCAATCATTTTAGGTCGGAATTGTAATTCCAAATTAACATGTTTTTCATTTTTTTACATGTTTAACACGTTTTTCACACATTAAACACGTTTTTAACATGTTTTTCACACGTTTAACATATTTTCATATTTTGGCACGTTTAACATGTTTTTGACACATTTAAGACGTTTTTTACGTCATTGACACATTTAACACGTTTTTGACACGTTTAACATGATTTTCACGTGTTTAACACGTTTAACACGTTTTTGACACGTTTAATACGTTTTTGGGACATTTAACACGTTTTGACACTTTTAACACGTTTTTCACGTCATTGACACGTTTAACACGTTTTTCACGTCATTGACACATTTAACACGTCCTTGACACGTTTAACACGTTTAACATGATTTTCACGTTTTTAACACGTTTAACAAGTTTTTTACACGTTTAACACGTTTATGGCACGTTTAACACGTTTTTGACACGTTTAACACGTTTTGACACATTAAATACGTTTTCACGCCCTTGACACGTTTAACACGTTTTTGACACATTTAACACATTTTTCACGTCCTTAACACATTTAACACGTCCTTGACACGTTCAACGCGTTTTTGATACGTTTAACATGATTTTCACGTTTTTAACACGTTTAACACGTTTTTGGCACGTTTAACACGTTTTTGACACGTTTAACACGTTTTAACACGTTTAACACGTTTTGACACATTTAACACGTTTTTCATGTCTTTGACATGTTTAACACGTTTTTGACACATTTAACACGTTTTTTACGTCCTTGACACATTTTTACATCCTTGACACGTTAACACGTTTTTGACATGTTTAACATTATTTTCACTTTTTTAACACATTTAACACGTTTTGACACGTTTTTGACACGTTTAACAGGTTTTTGACACGTTTAACATATTTTGACACATTTAACACGTTTTTCACGTCCTTGACACGTTTAACACATTTTTGACACATTTAACACGTTTTTCACGTCCTTGACACGTTTAACATGTCCTTGACATGTTTAACACGTTTAACATGATTTTTACGTTTTTAATACATTTAACACGTTTTTAACATTTTGGCACATTTTGCACGTTTTGGCACGTTTAACAAGTTTTTCATATATTTAACACGTTATCACGTTTTTGACACGTTATCACGTTTTTGACACATTTAACACGTTTTTCACGTTTTGGCACGTTTAACAAGTTTTTCACTTATTTGGCACGTTTAACACATTTTTGATATTTTTAACATATTTTTACGTTTTTGACATGTTTAACACGTTTTTGACAAAATGTGTGAAAAACATGTTAAACGTATTAAAAATGGCAAAAACGTGTTAAATGTGCCAAAAATGTGAAAAGCGTGTTATAAACGTGAGAAATGTGTGAAAATGTGAAAAACGTGTTAAAATGTGTGAAAATGTGAAAATTGTGTGAAAAACGTGTTAAACTTGTCAAAACGTGAATAACATGTTAAACGTATAAAAATTATGTAAAACGTGTGAAAACGTGTTAGACATGCCAAAAATGTGTTTAACGTGCCAAAATGTGAAAAACATGTTAAACGTGTGAAAAACGTGTTAAATGTGAAAAACGTGTTAAATGTGCCAATACGTGAAAAATCATGTTAAACGTGTCAAAAATGTGTAAAACGTGTTTGAAATGCCAAAAACGTGTTAAACGTGTGAAAAACGTGAAAACATGTTAAACGTGTGAAAAATGTATTAAACATGTTAAAAATGTGCCAAAACGTGAAAAACATATTAAACGTGTGAAAATGTGAAAAACTTGAAAAACGTGTTAAACATGTTAAAACGTATGAAAAACGTGAAAAACGTGTGAAAATGTGAAAAACATGTTAAACTTGTTAAAACGTGTGAAAAACGTGAAAAACGTGAAAACGTGTTAAAACGTGTGGAAAACGTGTTAAAACGTGAAAAACGTGTGGAAACGTGTGAAAATGTGTGAAAAACGTGAAAAACATGTTTATCGTGTGAAAAATGTGTTAAACGTGAAAAACGTGTGAAAATGTGTGGATAATGTGTGAAAAACGTGTTAAATGTGCCAAAACGTGAAAAAACGTGTTAAACATGTCAAAAATGTATTAAACGTGTTAGACATGCCAAAAACGTGTTAAACGTGTGAAAACGTGAAAAACATGTTAAACGTGTGAAAAACGTTTAAACATGTTAAAAACGTGTCAAAACGTGTTAAACTTGTTAAAACGTGTGAAAAACATGTTAAACGTATTAAAAATGTCAAAAACGTGTTAAGCATACCAAAAACGTGAAAAACATGTTAAACGTGTGAAAATGTGTTTTAAGTGTGAAAATGTGTTAAACATGTCAAAAACGTGTTTGAACGTGCCAAAAACGTGTAAAAATGTGTTAAACATGTCAAAAACGTATTAAACGTGCCAAAAACGTGAAAACATATTTAAAAAGTTAATATTTTGAATCAATATTTTATTTTACAAAAATAGGAATTAGAATTGAATTACAATTCTATCATTTTCCCAAACATAGGAATTGGAATTGAATTACAATTCTATTATTTTTCCAAACATAGGAATTGAATTGTAATTCAATGTCAATTCTCATGGAATTGGAATTAGAATTCCAATGTCAATTCCAATTCTAATTCCCCCTCATCAAACACACCCTTAGAGAATATAGATAAGGTGGCAGCAACTCATGAGTGGCCGGCCGCAATGAATTATGTTTAGAGAATATATTAGATAAAAGAGAAATTATTATATATTATATATAATAAATAATAATAAATAAATTTGGTTTTCGATTTGGTTTTCGAGTATAAACTCCAACTCGAAAACCAAGTCGAAAACTGTATTTGAATTCGAATTGGTTTGAAATTCGATTCGAAAACCGAAAATGAAATTTGAATTATGTGAATTCAAATTTGGTCAAATATTCGGTTCAAACTAAATATTGAAACCTCGACTAGGATGTGATTTATGGGCTTTGGTTGATCCAGATATGTAGTAAATTGACATTGTTAATACTAGACTTGCTAAGAAAAATAAACACGCTGAAGGTGGATACTAAAAACGCTGGAGGCTGAGAATGATAGAACTTTTTAAAAGAATTGAGAACTAAAAATTGTAAATATGAAGAGAAGACTTGTAATGATCATATGGTTAATACAGGGTGCCATAAATAACAATGTATTACCATAGCAATTGAATATAGTGGCACCATAACAATAATCATGTATTACAATAATAACGTGTAATATATTTTGTGTTTAAATATGAATTTATTGCTGTGATTTTTTTGTTTGAGCCATAATTCTTATTTATTGACTGTTTTTATCAACTAGTGAGCACAATTTAATTATTTCTACACCGTTGCATAAACCATAAGCATTTGATTTTTGATTGGTTATGTACCATATTTAAATAGGGATTAATTCATTGACATCATCCTGATATAATAATAGAAATATCTCTCAATAAATAAAAATAAAATCATAGAAAGAATCAAGAAATCTGGTTAAGGATTAATCATCTTACCGCCCTCGAGAGTAATTCAGCCTTTCGAATACCAAAAACACCCCAAACGAACGCTGTCCATTGAACCTAAAACAACCCTCCAATATTATGGTTATTATTATTATATGTTTTAAGCTAATATTTTAAGCACTAAAAACGGCTTTATTTAATTCATGTAAGGTCAGTATTTAGCATGAAATTAAATAACAAAAAAATCAAGCATGACTTGTAGGGACAAAAATGTATTTGCTTAAATAAATAAGTCGTGTTTAATTTAAGGATGCAATGCACATTTATAACTAATGCATTTAATGATGTAACAAAATATATACTATAACACAATTTGAATACAATCATGTGTCGAGATAATGAGATAGTTAATTCAACTAAATTGTGTGAAAACATAGAGACAAAATTTGCATAAGTAGAATGAATATTGTGTAATTGTAGTAGGGTATTTTTGGGAGTGCAGCAACCTTATCACTTGTAGAACTCAAAATCAGTGTATGTCTTCTTGACATTGGTCCTATATCATTTTCAAAATCCTTTGGCAGTATTACATATATGTTCTTCCACATAACATGCATGCTCGCTTTTTGTCATATAGGCGTTACATACAACTTTATCGTAAAAAAAAACTTCCTAGTTAGATCAATAATTGAAGATAGATTAATCAACAAAGGTGACTTGACTTTATTAATCCAATAACATCTCCATAAATGAGGATAATAGGTCTATTAAAATTAATTCTGGGCAAACTCAACTCTAGTTTGTAGAACATACAACTGGTTCTACTACAACCTAACCCAAAAAAGAGGAGATTAATAAAACTATAGGCAATTGAAGTTGAAAATAATATATAAAAAAATTGAATGAATTTAATGTATATGACTTACATTTAGACTGGACTGAGTATCGAATGTCTCAATTGTATGGTCCAAAACGATACCTCTTCTTACTATGATATATTAAAATCAGTGTTAATAAAAAAAACTATAATCAATAATTACTAAAAATACAACCCAAATCTTTTTCCAACGTTTGACCACTGTATTTCTCACAATTTGCTCAAGCTTGGACTATTTTCTTTTCGTCGGTGGACGTGCACGAAACCTTACTTTCAATTGTCAATAAAAATGGAATACGTGTGCAAACATATTTTTAGACAGAGTTTCTTTTAGTTCGTAACTTGGTGATAATTGGGAAAAGGTTTTTGCGCTTCATCCTCCATACACGTTTTAAAAATAGTCTCTACTTATAAATTGAGTTTTTGAAAATTATTTGTATAACGTTTTATTTTAATAGATTATTCTTCCGGTCCTAAGCATGCATAGGTTTTAGTTTTATTTAAATAATTGTAACAACAATTATTTAAAGGCTAGTACCAGTTGCACATGGTGTTGACTATGGAGGAAAATACTTGAAGAACATCAGTTTAAAAGGTATTAGAGTTTAAAAATAAATCTTAAGCGAGCATTTGTCAAAAATATGTTTTTGTGGAAATATTTTGAAGTCGTTTTCTAATTTTTCGGGATTTTCAGAATATGGATTGAGATTTCAAAATTAAAAAAAGAATTTTGGAATTTGAAAAAGAAAACGAAACATTCCTTACGACCGGTGTCCTAGGTCCTGAGTTCATTTTATCGGTCAAGATGCGGGAGTCCCTCGGTTGGGGTGCTAAGACTTATCGGTCCTAGACTAGAATTCTCGATCGGGTGCCAGAATTCTCGATCGGATACAACAGTTCTTGGTGGAAGTCATCGGTCCTAGATGCATGAGTTCTCGGTCGGATACAAGACTCCTCGGTCCTAGATCTAACTTCTTGGTCGGATGTAAAAATCATCGGTCGGAGCTCTCAGTCGTAGATGAAGAACATCGGTTGGACCTCTTGGTCCTAGCTAAGTTTTATCGGTCAGATCTCTCGGTCCTGACCGAAGACTCTCGGTTGAATATCTTGGTCCTAGGTCGGGATAGCTTTACAAAATTATAGATTTTGTAATTTTTATGGAGGCTTGGATTCTTTGATCCAAGGGGCTGGGTAGCTTTACAAAGCTCTCAGGAACATTCAGAACATCATCGCAATGTATCAATCGACCTGGGTGATGATCAATTCGTTCAAAATAGTTTATAGCCTAAAATTGGTTTTTGGTTTTAAAGTTGTTTTGAAGTAAAAGGAGCTCGCAATCGCTTCCTTATACTTCATATACTTGATTGGTACTAAAACATGAACACTAATTATTCGTTTGGACTAATTCAAAAACTCAAAATTTTCAATTATTTTGAAGTTTTTAATTTTGATCAAATATGATCGAGGTGGATCAAACATGAACTAAATAGTTTTTCAACGTGTTTCTCCATGAACTAAATAGTTTTTCAACATCGATAGAAACATGTTGGGAAGCTTTTTGAACTACTTTTCTTGATGATTAGCACAACAACATCAAACCAGATTTTTTGGATTTTTAAAATTCAAATTTGGGTTTTTCTATTTAAGGTTTATTGATTGATTTTAACCTAACAGAAAGCTTGAACATGATCTTAGGATCGATTTCCAAACCTAAAATTCAACAAACAGACAGTATACAAACGTATGAAATCTGAAAATATAAAAATTTCAATATCAAACTAGAAGTATGAATTAAAGGGTGATTGGAAGCATGCCAAAGATTGGAGAACACTTCTTAGACCTTAATGAAGCTTTTGGGATGCATGGATCCATGCTTTATAGCCTTATACAGAAATTTTGAAACATCCGAAGTTTTGAGCTTTAATGTCGAATTTTTATTTCTTCTGATTTGAGGCTTGAGATGTTATCTCATACCGTCGAAAGTGTTGAGGGAGACTATTTAGAGCATTATTGAGTCGGTGGAAACTTCAAGTGGATCTAATCAGCCAAAAGTCATTAATGACTTTTTGGCTATATTATTGGATCAACTTGCCAGAATAGGCATAATTGATGCCTAGATTTATAGGAGAAATGATCACCGTGGTAGGGTGATCATTACACCTTTCGAATCAGCCGGAAAGGTTGAGTAACGACTAAGTTCCATCTTTAAAAAATCAAAGATGGGGTTCGTCCTTATCCCTTCGGCGACCGCGATGAGGAAGACGAACTAGGCGTAAAATGAATTTGTTTCAAATGAAAACGCGAACGCAGAGCATTCCATCCGTGTTTCGTTTGGTTCCATCAGCGATCGAGCGATCCGTTAGCGTTTCAGCACCTAATGAAATTAAAACTAAGTCATTTTATTTTTATAAGTTATAAATTGATTTTTTCATATTAATAAAATACTGGCAAAAAAAATTCTAAAGTCATATATTCTTTTTGATAGAAAACAGAGAAAAGAGAAACTAGGGTTTTATTATTGATTAAATGTAATAAAATAGAAAACAATGAAAGACTTATTTATAAGCCAACAAAGAGACTAAATAATAAAATATATAAAAGTAAAGGTCTAAAATGCTAATATCCCCGTCAAACTCATGATGCAGCAACAATGAGCATTGAGAGTTTGGTAACAAAAAAACGAAAACGAGAAGAGGATAGAGCTTTGGTGAACAAGTCGGCGATTTGCACAAAGGAAGAAACAAATGGTAATGTGATGGTACCGATTGCAAAGTGATGTCGAACAACATGACAATCAATCTCAATGTGTTTCGTCCTCTCATGGAACACCGAATTACGAGCAATCTGGATGACACTCTAATTATCACAGAACAACGGAGTAGGCTCATGAAGAAAGACTCCCATGTCGGCAAGTAACCATCGTAACCAAACAGTCTCAAAGGTCGTAGAGGCCATAACATGATACTCAGCTTCCGTGGAAGTTCTAGAGATCACATCTTGCTTCTTACTCTTCCATGAAATCAAAGAATCACCAAGAAAGATACAAAACCCTGTGATGGACTTGTGATCGGAGGGATCAACAGCCCAATCAGCATCAGAGAACGCTCGAAGATCCAAGGAAGAAGAGGAAGAAAGGAGAAGGCTCTGAAATTGAGTTCCCCGAAGATACCGGAGAATACGAAGAACATCACTCCAATGAACTGTAGTAGGCGCAGTAACAAACTGACAAACAATGTGTACATCATGAGCAATATCAGGACGGGTGATGGTGAGGTAAACCAAGCTGCCAACAATAGTACGATACAAGGCTGGATCTGGCAAAGATGAGCCATCGGTTAGGGAATACCGAGCATTGTTTTCAATTGGAGTATCCACAATCTTATTATCAGTAAGACGAGAACGATCAAATATATCACCTATATATTTTGACTGAGATAAAATATACCCCTTTGGAGATAAACCAACCTCAATCCCAAGGAAATAATGTAGCATCCCCAAATCTTTCATCACAAAACTACGAGCCAATTCGGATTTCAAGAGCCCAATCCCGTCAATATCATCACTTGTAATAATCATATCATCAACGTATAAAGATAGAAGAATACGGCCTCGATCTGTACACTTGATGAACAATGCCGAATCATGATGACTACGATGAAATCTTATTGAAGTGATCACAGTAGAGAATTTATCAAACCAAGCGTGTGGTGCTTGTCTAAGCCCATAGAGAGCTTTCTAGAGCTTACAAACTTCACCAGGTTTGTGAGGGACACTAGGTGGAGGAACCATAAAAACCTCTTCTTGAAGATCTCCATTGAGGAAAGAATTCTTAACATCCATCTAAGTTATATTCCACCTACGAACGGAAGCGACAACAATAAGAGTGCGAACTGTTGTCATTTTCGCAACTGGGGCAAAAGTTTCCTCGTAATCCATGCCATATTCCTGAGAAAAACCCCTCGCAACGACTCGGGCTTTATATCTCTCAATAGACCCATCAGACTTGGTTTTGATTTTGTATACCCATCAAGAACCAATAGGTCGTTTTCCTGATGGTAAAGAAACCAAATCCCAAGTATGTGTTTGATGTAGTGCTGCAAGTTCCTCAGCCATAGCAAACTGCCAAAGAGGATCAATAATAGCTTCTCGATAGGACGATGGCTCATACAAACAATGAATAGATGCTAAAAAGGAAGCAAAAGATGTAGAGTACTATCATGAATAAGAAAATTCAGGAAGTTTGGTTGACTTACGTATACGGGTTGACTAACGAGGTGGAGGATCCACATAATCGGGAGGAGATTGAGAGACCGTGGAGGGAGGAAGATATGTGTCAGGAACTGTAGTACTAGAGTCTGTAGTAGGAGGTGTCACCTCTATAATACTAGAATCTGTAGTAAGAGGTGTCACATCATCATCAACCGTAAAAGGATCAATTTTAACAAAGTCTAGGTGAGTAATATCATGAGAATTTATAGGAATGGAAAAAAATGGAATATGCTCAAGAAACGAAACATGACGGGAGACATATAATTTTTGACTGACAGGATCAAAACAACGATAACCTTTCTGTCCTATCCTGTACCCCAAGAAAACACATATTACAAATTGTGAAGTCAATTTGCTACGCTTAACGTGTGGACGTAATACAAAACAAGCGGAACTAAAGACACATAATGAGGAATAAGCAGGAGCATATCCTTGAAGCTTTTCAAACGGTGACAAACCTGAGTTGTGAGATGTTGGAATCATATTAATAAGATGTACAACAGTGAGGATGGCTTCACCCCAAAAGACACTAGGAACATTGGCAGACAATAAGAGAGAGCGAGCTGTTTCAACAATATGTCGATGTTTTCTTTCTACAACACCATTTTGGAGGGGTGTCTAAACAAGAACTTTGATGAAGAGTTCCGTATGAAGCAAGTAACCTAGAGAAATCATTAAAGGTGTATTCCCCACCCAAATCCCAACGAAAACATTTAATGACAGACGAATACTGAGTTTTGACAAGAGCTCTAAAAGTATGAAATATACCTAAAAATTCATAATGACGTTTCATAAGAAAAACCCAAGTATAACGAGTACAATCATCAATAAACGAAACATAATAGCGGGAATCCCCTTTTATAGGTAAAGGAGAAGGTCCCCACACATCAGAATGAATTAGATCAAATGGAGCAAAAGATGAAGATAAACATGTTTTAAAAGGCAAAGCCGAAAACTTAGCAAGTTTACAACCACTACAATCAGAAACATCATCAGTTTTCAAATCACCTAAAACTCTAGTAGAAGCCAAAATTTTTAAACGGGATCCCGAAATATATCCTAAACGAGAATGCCATAAAAAAAAGGTAGAAGAAGAGCGACTCAAATGAAAAGATGTCAAATCCATAGTAGAAGCAGCACTAGTAGCTATTTTTGGTACTTCAAGTTCATCCAACACATATAATCCTCCTCTCCTATGGTCTGTCCCAATCAGCTTTTGAGAATGTGGATCTTGCACATAACAAGTGGAATTAGAAAATAAGACGGAATATCTCAAGTCACACAATTGACTAATCGAGACAAGATTTAGGATAAGACTTGGAATATAATAGACATCTGAAAGAGTTAAATTGTGTGTATTAATATAACCGACTCCTACTAATGGCATATGGGTACCATCAGCTGTTGCAACCGAGATAGACGAGTTTGGTGACAAAGAATCAAAAGAAGACAATTTAGGAGACATATGATGAGAGGCCCCAGAGTCTAGAACCCAGCAGAAGAATATATACCTGAGGGAGCAGAGGTATTGGAAGAAGACAATCTGACATGAGAAGGCGCTGACATGGCATGAGGTTGCGAAGCGAGAAACCTTTGGAACTGCTCAATCATCGATGGATCTATAGGAGGTGGAGTCAATACACTACTAGCTTGGAATGCTTGACTTGTAGGTTTCCATGGGGGCAAATGAGATGATGATTGTGGAGGGCGTCTTTGTGATTGTTGTTGTGGTTGCGATTGTTGTTGTTGGTGCAGTTGTTTACCTTTATTGATTAACAAAGGAAATTGACCTTTTCAGTGACCCTTCTTCTTACATAAATCACATTCATCCATAGCCACTCGTGAGTTCAATCGATTCAGATAATTACTAGAGGGGTTATGTGGAATTGCAAGAATGAATGAAGTAGATGTTGGGTTATGCTCTTTGTCAGGTCGAGTCTTGATTCGTATCTCCTCAGCTATCAACTCATGGACAACCGAATCAACTGAAGGCAAAGGGTTTCGATGCAATATTGATCCATGCAAAGTCTCAAAATCAGATTGAAGAGCAACCAAAAATTGAACTAAGCATTGTTGCTCTCGATGTGTGATGTAAGGTGCCAATACCCGTAACTCCTCAGACTCGGTAAGAGCCAACTGATCTCACAAATCAAACATGGCGGATTAAAAATCTTGGATATACAAATCATTCTGCTTGAGTGCACGAATGTCCGTTTCCAATTGAAATTGTCGGGCAAAATTTGACTGTGTATAAAGACGAGCAAGATGGTCCCAAACGTGCTTGGATGTATCATACTTTGCCAACTGAACCCCAATCGAATGTGTGACGGAATTGTTTATCCACGTGATGATCTTCGAGTTATTGGCCTCCCAAACATCGAGAATTGCTGCATAAGTCTCTGCAGCCTTATCGGTAGGTGGAATTTTCGTACCCGTAACATAACCCAACATCGATTTTCCCTTCAAAAAAATTTTCATCACATAGCTCCAATACGAATAATTTTTCCCGTCCAACTGTACACTAATAGACTGAAGAGAATCGTCTTTACGAACAACCATAACGAACAAGAAAACGAGATCCAAGCGACAAAGGACCAAACAAATAAAATCCCCAATTCACAAGCCAACAAACAAACCCTAAGAGCTGCAATCAATCAGTGCGGAAGCAAAACAAAATACATACCGTAACAGATTAATCCTTCGGTGTAGAAGCATAAGAATCTTTGTAAAACCCTCGATCCCAATAAATCAAGCCCTATAAATGAATGGTAACTCTGATACCATGATAGAAAACAGAGAAAAGAGAAACTAGGATTTTATTATTGATTAAATGTAATAAAATAGAAAACAATGAAAGAGTTATTTATAAGCCAACAAAGAGACTAAATAATAAAATATATAAAAGTAAAGGTCTAAAATGCTAATACTTTTCTCTACCCTACTTCCTTATCTTGATTCGGTAAAGGACCAGAAGAAGGAAAATGTCACTTCTTCATCCAATGAATCGATTGTGATTAGAGAAGTTTGGTCCTATAATCTTCAACAAGAATTTAAAACGATTGCAGATTGTGTGTCGTTATATTCATACGTCTCTATAGACACAAAATTTCCTGGAAATGTGATCCCCTAACAATCCAAACGCATCGACAAAACAAAAGTCTCGTATTCTTGCTTAAGGAACAATATAAATGCAACAATGTTGATTCAACTTGGTTTAACTTTGAGAGACGAAAATGGAAAAAGTTTAATTTTTTCGATTTCAATGTTAAGAAGGATAATTACGTCAAAGAATCCATTGAACTTCTAACAAGAAATGGGATAGACTTCAAGAAGAATCGGGATAAGGGCATTCTCCTAGTTGATTTATCGGAGTTGGCCATGTCTTCGGGCATCTTCATGAACAATGATGTTCGGTTGATTTACTTTCACGGATCTAGTGATTTCGGGTACTTGCTGAAAATGTTAACGGGGCGAAAAGAACGTCAGAACACGCCACAAGAATTTCTTAAATTGATGAATGTGTTTACCCCAAATTTTTATGATGTGAAACACCTAGCTATGTTTTGCCAAATGTTCGCAGGGTTGGATACGATAGTCTACTGACATATCGTCTTTTCATGAAATTTATTGAGATATTCTTTGGCGGATATTTGCCCCAAGTTGGATCAAATGTTATCTATGGCGTTGATATACAGTATTAACATGAGAATAATATTCTACATAAAATGTTCACATGTGCATTTTTTTCATAACAATTTATTAAAAAGTTCAAATGTATGCATGTTGCAAAATGACACCAAATGTTGCATGGCAAAAAAAATATCAATTTTGGTAAAGAAGAAAACACTATTCTAAACACAAATAGTTATAAAGTAAAAATAACTCATTCAAACATATAAATATTTTTAAAAAATTCTTATTAAAAATTGACTCAATTAACCTCTAATGTCTATAGATATAAAAATGATTTTAATACAAAGAAAAGTTAGAATCAAATATCAATCTTAACTTCTTCTTTTTTACATGTTTCAATTCATTTCTTTTTTGTTTGGAACTTGTTGTTTTGTTTTTCCTCATTTTATATAAGTTTTATTTATTTAACTTATGATAAATAATGACATAACTTAATTTGTATTTGTATATTTTTACTTCCAGTTCTTACTATCTTCACGAAACTAGAAAAATCTTTCCGAAACTAGACATAAATGAAAAATCTTCTTATTTTACAAAAACAAAATCCCCAAAGCACATACCTATTTTCTCATTATAAAAAGTAATAAGCATAAAAAAAACATTTGGAGTTATCAACTTATTTTGCCTCTAATAAGCAATAATAATTAAAGAGAACATGGGTCTCCTCCTCAAGCAATCAAAATATCTTATAACATCCAACCTCTCCACAAAAGATCATATCAGTTTTATTTTTGGAACACTTGATTTTTAAACCAGCTTTGATTTTAAGTTGTCAATTTTATTTTCTTTGTAAGAATTCAAGAAAGGTATAATGGAACGGTTGAGCGCCAAAATTTTTTAGACATTCCGTTTTTGGTTCCACTCGAATAAAAACCATTACGTTCCGTTGAAAAGACAGCCTCTATTATAAATTTTGATCATTTTCTAAAAATCAAAATCTCAAGCATAATAAATCATATCATGTGTCTAATTTTTCGGAAAGATATTTGAATTGAGTCTAATTTATTATCATGTATATTATTAACATGATTTTTAGTATTGTCAGGTCTACAATTTTGAAATTAGTTAGAAAAAAATATTACACACTTGACTTAAAAGATAATCAAAATACCAAATCAAAATGTTAGTTATTCTGATATGAAAATATTTGAGCAATTATTTATAGATGTAATTTTAGAAATTGATTAACAAAATTTAATAATTTATTTAAAGTTAAAATTAAGTTGTTTTTTATAGTTTATTATATAATTTTTATTTTTTAAAACAAACGTGGAGGAGGCCCTTCGAATCCTTTCATTGGTGCAAAGAGACCCCTCTTTCCTTGCTTGTTTTTTTTATCCTGGGCCAACTGCTGGGTCTTCCTTGGCGTTGGGCCTTACTCGATGAGATGGGCCTGGCGCTCTGGGCTGGGTCTAACTCAGTTCGGTTTTCTTTGACTGGGCTAACTCGGTTGACCTCCGGGTTAGCTCGGTTTAAGACCTGTTTGATCCCTTTTCTATTCTTCTGAAACATAAATATATTAGGTTAGTAAATAAACATGCTAGAACCATCAGCCCCAATACTCTATTGGACCAAATTTAATCCTTTTTATTTTATTTTTATTCTTCTCTTACTTAACAAATAAAAACAATAATTTAAATGTGTTAAAATAAAGAAAATTTACCAAAAGGTGAAATATGGGTTAAGTTAAAATAAAAGAAACAATATTTGCAGTTCAAAAGTCAAGACTAGACTGTATTTTTACACTCAACTGAATTTCATGATCCATTAATATGATGTTTGTCATTCAAAGAGGAGATGACTGATTAAAGTAGTAAGCAGATGAAATATAGGTTGTGACATTTCAGTTTCTGGTGGGTTAAATTGTATAAATAATTTATAAAACTAAAAGATAAGAGAAGATTTAACGAGCAAACAATTTGTTAAGGATTAATCAACGAACGAACTCATTTGAATTTTTAAACAATGAGGATTGAAATATGTAGAGTAATTTGTAATACAAACCAATACCAATGAAACGGCATTGAAATAATTTTTACCAAATATTATTATCGAAAGGTGAAATTATCATTAGCCGATTGATGGTAAACAAAATCGAAAAAGATAATGTCAAATGACAATTGATCATCAACATATATGATCACAATATATAATAAAAACTCAAATAGATCATGAGATTATATATGTAAGAGGGTCTTCATTTACAATATAAAATTCTATAATTCTTTAATAAAATATGAAAAGTAAATTCATATTAGATAATTTTGTCTCATTTTCTACTAAGAAGAATACATACATGAATTCAAGAAAAAAATGAACAAAATAATCGGAATGTTTGAACAGTAAACGACTCACCAAATCTTGGGAGTATTATTTGAATTATAAAAATTCAAGATGAAAAATCTAATCCGACTAAATAAGATGCCGCACCGTACAAAACAAAATATTAACTTAAATCTGAGTGAGTGCAAATAAGTAATGACGACTTTTCAACTTTTATAAACTTTTTTTTATTCAGGGAAGAAAAGAAAAAAAAAAGGATAATTCTTAAGTTAAACCGGTCAAATTCAACATTTATGTCAGATGATAACGAGTCTGAAATAATTTGGAGGTGTACATATTTAAGGCTAATTTGATTTAACTTATTCAATCAAAGATTCTACTATATTATTCAACTTATTTGAATTGCTATGCCATATATGATTGATATGCTAATCATTTCAATTTATTATGTTAATTTGATTTAGTTTTTGATTTGATTTATTAATGATGATATATTCGCTCGAACTACTAAATCAACTTATTATGTATAACAACTTATTCGCGATTAGTAGATGAATTAAAATGACCTTTAACAAAGATTATTTGTTGAGCCCTAGAAGTCTGCAGGTCTTGAATGGTAGATATGGAGATTTTTCATGAATTTTTTCCTACCTCTCATGAATATTAATGAGGAAGTTGGTTACTTGTGGCTTGTTTGATTTTGGATTAATGAGAGAAGTCCATTTTCTAGATTAAAATAATTCTATAACATTAAAATATACAAAAAAAAAAAAAAAAAATTATCATAAGTATAAGTATATTATTTAACTATTATAATAAAGAACCAAATAATTTGAGGTGATCAAGCTAATAACATTAGGTATTTGAAAGAGGTGATTGTAATGAGAAGGAAAAAAAGAAGGAAACAAACGAGGCCTAACATGCTAACAATTCCCACTAAAGGAAACAATGATATTTGTAAATACAAATATAAATATATATATATATATATATATATATATAATATAATATAATATAATATAATATGATGCTTAATTTTCAAAGTGTCGGGATTACCGGGTTGAGAACTGTAGTTATTTTGGATATATATGTGATAGTAAATGGATACTTGGGTCGGATTGTGGATTGACCCGCTCAAAAACTTCAAACGGTTAAAAATAAAATAAAAAATGTTATAGGTATGTTTCGAACTTGTAACCTAATAAAATAAATACAATCTTTTAACCAACTAGGCTAATAAAATTTTATATTTTAAATTCAACACCAAATTTGATAAACGTATGTTATTTTAACAATATAAGTTCGGTTTTTTAACTAACTAAACTATATATATATAATGATGCTTAATTTTCAAAGTGTCGGGATTATTGGGTCGAGAACTGTGGTTAATTTGGATATATATGTGAGAGTAAATGGATACTTGGGTCGGATTTTGGATTGACCCGCTAATAAACTTTAAATGGTTAAAAATAAAATTAAAAATGTTATATGTACGTTTCAAATTTGCAACCTAACAAAATAAGTACAACCCTTTAACCAACTAGGCTAATAAAACTTATATTTTAAATTTAATACCAAATTTGATGAACGTTAAACATTTTAACAATATAAGTTCAACTTTTTAAATATATATATATATATATATATATATATATATATAACGATGCTTAAATTTCAATGTGTCCGGATTATCGTGTCAAGAGTTGTAGTTAATTTGGATATATTTGTGAGAGTAAATAGATACTTGGGTCGAATTATGGGTTGACCCGCCAATAAATTTCAAACAGTTAAAAATAAAATAAAATTTTTTATATGTATGTTTCGAACTTGTAACCTAATAAAAACAAGTACAACTCTTTAACCAACTGTAAGTCACAATATGAGAGTCAATTGAGGGGTTAAGTGGGTGCCGAGTGAATAAAATATATCATAACATTAAGTTTAGATTAAACTTAATTTTTAAAAACTAAAACTAATTTTAAATTAATTAAATTTAAAAAATATTAATTTTATCTAAAATATTTATTAATAAATAATATTTTATATATATTTTTATGGGTACTACATTTTAATGTTAGTTTTTATAAAGACAAAATAGAATAAAAATGAATATAAGCCCAATTACTATTCCGTGGCATGAGCTATTTTTATAATATAAAATTAAGAATTTGAATGGTATCATTTGAAAAGTTACATGCTTTTTTTCGCCAAATAAGAAAGGAGGGATTGATTCATTTTTTTAATTAATCAATTATCTAGTTCTAAATGATTACGTGACAAACAAAAAAAAAAGTGTCGGTTGAGTTCAATTGGGATCCTTATTATCAAAGGGATCATGTGTATCATCTCATGTGCCCTACCATAGGGAAGGGAATATAATGATGGATTATTTTTACATTTTTAAACTGGGTTGAATCTATATACAGAAATTATGAAAATGTCTTGAATAATTAATATATTAAATTTCAAATCTCTAATAACACAATTCAAAATTCTGAGTTTTATATTACAAATTCATATTCATACTTTATAAAAATCAAAGTAAAAATTTATTTTTATTATAATTTATGTTTGTATTAATAATAACAAATAAGGAAATACCAAAATGTCTTAACTAAAAATTAATAAGAATAAATTAGGAAAACTAAAATTACAAGCGAGTAGTAATTTGCAATTACTAACCACATAATAAACAATTCATTTATTGTATAATAGTAAGACTTAATAAATTCACATCTATCATTAGTGATAAACATAAATTGTAGACGAAAGAGATAATATGAGACATAGAAAATATTTTCTCTTATTAATAACATATTTTTGTGGCGGTAGTCAGAATTAAGATCATAAGAAAGATAGCAAATAATGTGTCGTTTCTTCATTAGTAACTACCGTGGAGTCCATTAGTAACTACCGTGGAGTCCGTGAATATATCAAGAATGACCTAAAGATGACCATTATATAGTGACTTTAATCATGTGAACATAAAATTTTGATTTCAAAGGCAATGAAAACTTCAATGTCCAATGCATAAACAACAAAATGTTGTAAATGTTACAAACACAAGTGAATGCAAATAGAATAATAAGAAAAACAAAGTAAAGGAGATGATATAGGAAAAACAAACAAATATAAATATCTTGTCTCGAGAAAGAGACCAAAAAATGTGAAAGTTATTTATCGTTTACCAACTAATACGATTTTTCAACTAAATGATAAAAATAAATGATATAAATATCTTTTGTCAATTAACCGTCCAATAAAATCATCCTCCACAACAATTAATCATCTTGAAGATAGTTAAAATTATCAATTGAATTGACTTAGTAAATATTATTTAAATCTTCTTGTTTAATATATTCTTATTCCAAACATTTTCCATGTCCTAACTTTCCCAACTCATACTATATATATAATTTTGAAAGAAAAAAACTCACATAATCCACAATTATAAGTTTTGACACTAGTCAATATTTTTCAATTCAAATTTAAGTGTTAAATTGTGCTATCAAAATACCGTCTAAAATAACATTTCTTCATTTTAAGAAATACTCTTATTGTGGTGGACTATCACCAAAAAAAATATTTCAAGTCAAATTATGACATATTTTTTAGAACGTTGGATTCTACTTCTTTTTCTTTTTCGGAGTGCAACCGCAAAATACTTAATCAGTTAACCAGATGAGTAAAAATTGTCGTCTGACGAGCTTGAACTCAGTACCTCCAAAGAGGCGGGAGATATCCACCTCTTTTTGTCGTTGTCACAAATTTAACAAAAACAAAAAAAAAATCAAAAAAGAAATAGAGATTGTCATCAAAACCAAAACAAAAATCAGATCACAAGAATTCTTATGAAGAAATATCATTGTTAATCATAACCATCCTCCTTGGATATGATTTGTTTCTCTCTTCCTAAAACGTCATATTTCATGTCAGTAAGATGTTTATGTATTTGTGTCTTCAACTTGAATATCTTTTGCTTTTTTCTTCTCATAACTTCTCTTAAATTTTTTATTCATTTTCTCATAATTGAAATCTGTCTCTTCATCGTCGATAAAATAAAATAGATTCCTCCATAATAGGATTTTTTTTTGGAAAACAACAAAATTGCTATTTCATTAAACACCTAAACAATGGAAAAAAACAGATGAGTTTTTGAATCAAAATAAACAAACCCTAGTTTGATTTTAAAGAAAAAAAGTAATAAACCATGAATACATACAAACTACAAATAACACAAGTCCACGAACTACTTTATACAAATATAAATCGGTGACTTTTTCAAATATAATACTCTATTCTCGACAAAATATCCAATTCTCTTCGGTGATAGGATTAGTCCTTCCTAAGTATACGATAACTTATTTTTTTTATACTTTCAAAATATATTATAATAATGTAATACAACCAGTAATATATATTTTTAATTTTAATTAAATATATATAATATCTTATATAAAAATAAATGTAAATTATGATAAATTGATACTTACAAGATTGTTTAATATTAGATGTTGTATAATAAATTAATTTGTAACCAATGGAATCCAATATTTAAAATCAAAACAACCAAATTTATCAAATAAATATATTATTCAATTGCCAAAGGCTTATGTATTATGTGACAATATTGCCATAGACAGAGATAGACACCAACTTATTATAATTGTTCCTTCTATTTCAAGTAATTATAAATGAGGATAACAACTATTGCTTAAATTAAATACTCATAAAAGAAATATATATATATAAATTGAGGTAATTTACAAGATTATAGCTGCTATATATATGATCATCATCATCATGTGAAGAGGATGAGTGTTGATGAAGTCTTGCCCTCAATACTTTCTTCCACTACAATCGGTATGACTTGTTCTTTCTTCACTTCCACTACATTATTATTAATATTATTAGACGACCCAATGTTGAGATTCAAATCAGGCAACTTGCTGTTTGTTTCTCCTACAATCGATGCATTTGCTCCGGGATCAAGTGGTTTGTTCTCCTCTTGTGATTTGCCCGGTTGAGATTTTTGAATTCCGACACCATGCATGTAATGCTTATTTGGATCAATTCCATTTACTAGCAACTTCTTTTTGAGATGGGAATTCCAATAGTTTTTAATCTCGTTATCGGTTCGTCCCGGAAGTCTTCCCGCTATTAGAGACCACCTAATATAAGGTCGACCATGTTAGAAAAGAAATCAATTTGGAATTGATCACATATATATTATAATCTTCTACCTATTAACAACTCAATCGATATAAAATAATATAAATCTACACTAGATATTTGTTTTTAATTTTCCATTAACTGTCATGATAAAGTAATTTAACAAGCGGTGAAGGGCGATGAGAAAAAAATCCAAGCTTAAAGTAGAAGCGTTCAAACTCTATAATGAAGTGAATTGACGTAAAGGAGCAAGAAATCTTGCACATGACACCAAGAGAGGCGAGATCTTGTTGATCTCAACTCCTTCAACCTTGAGATTGATGTTCGCTCTTTTTCTAACGTTTTAATGTATTTTCATTTTGTTACTTATTTATTAACTTTCCAAAAATAATGTAATGATTTTATTTTGTAAGGGGTTTTAAAATATTTTTTTTATTTATGGAGGATGAATAAAAAAGAACCCATTGATTTAAAAACATGTATTTTTTGTCATGAGTCGTTCTACATAATCTATTGAATAATTTATTATAGAACATGCTTAAAAAATAAGATTTAGGAATAATTGAAGTGAATATTTTAGAACAAATGAAGGAGTTGAAGAAGGTATGGTAAAAATATATTGAATCCACCTGTTTCCCAAGAGAGCATGGAGCTTGAAAATGAGATCATCTTCGTCTTCACCAAAGTTACCCCTTTTAACATCGGGCCTTAAATAATTTATCCATCTTAATCGACAACTCTTACCACACCGAAGCAAACCTGATAATCGAGAAAGTCAAGCAATTACGAAACTAGAACTATGAAATTGTCGATCAATTATTTTTTTGACAAATTTATCGATTTGAACCTGCAGCTTGAGGGATCTTGCGCCAATGGCCTTCACCATGCTTTTCAATATAATCAGAAAGCTTCTGATCTTCTTGTTTGGACCAAGCTCCTTTGTTTTTATCTAGGTTTTCACAGCAAGGCTGTCTCATGATCTTATAATCTCTCTTAGAAATTTAGTTAGCAAGGAACAATTATATAAATATTTACATGAGTACTAGCTCTTCTTAAAACAAGTTATATATATAGAAAAACATGCTGGCCCTAGGTTTGACTTGGACTGGTGGTTTGATCGTCTCTTCCATCTATCTTGTAACGGATATTATTATTCTATTGGCCCTTTCTAGGGTTTCATGGTTCATGCCTTCAAGTTTTAATTTTTTTTCTTAATATAAAAGTCATTGTTTTAATAACTATAATTCATATCACCCATATTCACTTAAATATGGGTTACTAGTACGATGATACGAACTTGATTAAAATTATGAAAGAAAAAATTGTATATAAACAAAATAGTAAAAAAAAAAAAAAAAAAAAAAAAAAAATAAAAATAAAAAAGAAAAAAGAAAAAAGGAGACAAAACTAGGTTGACTGACAGTCCGGCAAAAATAAAAATAAAAAAACAAAAACAAACTTATTATAATTTTTTGGGGATTTAAATCCATTAATAAATGTCCTCGTTTGAGGTGAAGTAAACATCTATCTACCCTTATTACCTAGTAGAGATTAATTAAACTCACTTATAAATTACTAAGGACTATAAAAGAATGTCATATATATTAATTAGTTGAGCTTCTTGGTGAATGTTTTTTTCTTCTAATAATAAAAACAACTTTTGCTATTTCAAAATGGATGCGCTATTGTTTGAATAAACCTAAATTAAACACAAATCTCAAGTCATGGTGAAAGTTTACCAAAATCGTGGGATTAAGTACATTCCCCGTAAGTAAATTCGACAGTGAAATCGCATGGTCTAATTTATAGTTATTTTCAAAGTTTAAGACATCTCGTAGTTTTCTTTCACAATCAATACATGATCACACAAAACTCATGAAGGTTAGTTTAGAAAAAAAAAAGTTTGTTCGAAAGTACAATAAGAAAAAAATAATTAAACTTAATTCATATTTCGCATTATTATAGTACTTGCAACAACTTTTCTTGTAAAAGACCTCCTTTCTACATATATTTGAATCAAAAACTATTGTTATATATAAGTCTTACACTAAATTAGAAAGATCTATTTATTTATTGTCTACTCTTCTATAATAGAATTCAAAAACGGGAAAGTGGGGGGACATGCTTGCATCATAATGAGAATGTCCAATTGCTAAAGAAGAAAGAAAGAAAACTGAAATCAAAGAACAGTCCATATCAAAATATATATCTTGTGGGGAGAAGGAAATCAATCAAAAAGACCAACCTATAGCCGCCACAGTCTAGAGAAGTTTGATTTCTCTTTGACTCTTTAAAGATAAGTGAAGACTTGTCCCTAATAAACCACAAAATACGAGTTTGATTCCTAACTTAAAATATTTTAAGATGATGTTAGGACGGTTTAAAACAAAAATAAAAAGTTATCTCTAATCTCTATATAAAAAAAAACTCAGGATAATTGAAAATAAAACATTTTTTTCTTAGCTCATTTGATGACTTTTGTAGCATTAAAGAGTGTCTTATTTATTTTATATTATTCAGATTTTAGGTTAGGTTAGGTTGTGTTTTATTTAGGTTGGCTCTTATTTAACTAGATCAAATTTTTTATCTCGAATTTTTATAATTCAAATAATATTTCAAACTGTAAGTTGTTAGTGGGTCGTTAGTTACTCGTACCCTTCGATTATTTTAATATAATTTTTCGAGTTCATGTCTATCCCTTTCTTAATAGGAGAAAAAATGAAATTACAAAATTTGGAATATTTTTTGTTTTTTTAATAAAAAGTTAATAACATTGATCTTTCTGTTTGATATAGATCACCTCATTATTTTTTATGAGTTTCTCATTTTTTTTAAATATAGATGATCCGTTATCATTTAACAAAACTTATAAAGGGTCATTAAAAAATTTGATTGTCTATCATAATATTTTGTAGAAATTATTCTGACACATTTGATAGGTTTGTTCGGTTTATATTATTTTATAAATTATTTTTTTATATAGTTAACTCCTTATTTAAATTATTGATAATTAAATTTAAAAATAAAATTGCTATAATTTTCAATAATTTAAGACGTTTGAAGTAAAAGTTGAATAGGTGATTTTTGTTATTTTAAAGAGCTAGATCTAACATTTTTTTATTTATTATTTATTTTTCTAAAATATAAAATATCATTAATCGCCTTTCGCCTATCATGAGAAGCTCTGATCTAAAAAACAAGAATCATTTACGTGTTTATGTGAACACAATGAATGTAAAAAAATGTGACCATAAAGGTTAAACACATATCTCACAAACACACTTAATCAGACGCAGAATTTGTCGCATGACGGGCTCGAACCCAAAACTTCTCGAGGAGGCTGTGGATATTCACCTCTTGTTACCGCTAGGCTAGAAGAGGGGATATGTGGTCACAAGGGGGTAAATACATAACCCGCAAACATACTTAACCATTTAATTAAGCACAAAACTTGTTGTATGATGGGCTCGAACCCAGGACCTCTCAAAGAATGCTAGACATATCCATATCTTGTTACCGCTAAACTAGAAGAGGGGATAAATGTGATCACAAAAGGGTTAAGCACATAGTCCACAAACACATTTAACCATTTAATTAGGCGCATAACTTGTTGTTTGACAGGTTCAAACCTAGAATATCTCAAGAAGGCTGTGAATATCTATCTCTTGTTACAGCTAAGCTATGCTAAAAACAATGAAGGTAGACTATTGGTATATGGTGATATTTTTTTTATAATTTTATATTATTTAATTATTAAATATTAAATTTAAATAGAGTTCCAGGTGTATATATATTCTTATAAATAATTTTTTAACAATAAATAAGATATAATATATAAAAAAAAACAACAACATAGGATCTTGTTCCGTAGTGTATTTAAATAATTTTTAGTTTTGGGGTGATTTTTAGTAGTTTTTTTTTATATATAATTTTTTTAAAATATATAATGATAATTGTAATTTATTTATATCCCAACATGGTCTTTCATATGATATGAAATTTCTTGAGATTCTAAATCTTGCAAAATTATTCATTTTTTTTTATATTAGTAAGGTTAATGTGTATAAAATATTCAAACCAATGATGTCATCAAAATATATATATATAGTTGAAATGAAATGAAATTATATATATATATATTATTTATTTGATTCTTTTGCTAAGAGAAATGAAATTATATAAATTTGTCATCTTCTATTAATTAATGTTTTTAAGCAAATAATTTCTACAATGGAAGCTTTCATTCTTCTCTCTGTTAGATCATGATATAAAAATTTAATAATATAACATTTCATCTTTTTTTTATTGACAAAATAAAATAATAATAATAATAATAATAATAATAATAATAATAGAGGATTTACCCACATATCTATTTATCCTTTTAAGTTTCGTCCAAGAATATATAAATTATTTAGGATAAATTATATTTTTATATAAAAGTTAATTTTTAGAAATCTATATATATATAAATGATGCTTAATTTTTAAAGTGTCCGGATTGTCGGGTCGAGAGCTGTGGTTAATTTGGATATATGTGAGAGTAAATGGATACTTGGGTCGAATTGTGGGTTGACCCGCCCATAAACTTAAAACGGTTAAAAATAACATTAAAAATACTATAGATATGGTTCGAACTTGCAACCTAACAAAACAAATACAACATTTTAACCAACTAGGCTAATAACTCTTTATGTTTTAAATTCAACCCAATATTTGATAAACGCGTGACATTTTAACAATATAAGTTCAACTTTTTAACTAACTAATCTATATATATATTTAATGATGCTTAATTTTTAAAGTGTCTGGATTGCCGGGTCGAGAGCTATGGTTAATTTGGATATATGTGAGAGTAAATTGATACTTGGGTCGGATTGTGGGTTGACCCGTCCATAAAATTTTTACCGTAATATTTTTTTCATGGTTTTTTATATTATTACTCGTGCAAATGCACGGGATACATGCTAGTTTAATTAATAATGTGACAGAAAACAAATTTTTTAAATAATTACAATATATAATCCCAGATCAAAATTTCAATGAGTTTCTTTAAATATCTATATTATGTTTTAACCCCATAATTAAAAAATTGTTTATATTAAGTAGAAATGTAATATAAATATGGCATCAATTATAAGAAAAAACACAAAAATAAGAAGAGAATCGTTAAAATGTGAAGAAATCAATAACAATCTACGAAAATCAATAACAAAATTTTCATTTTAATATTCTCAAAAATATTTTTGCTCCCTAATCATTTTTGTTTTCACCTTAAGAAAACATTGTTATTTTTTACTAAATATTTAAGTTCCACCGGTTATTCATTTTACATTATTTAATAAAATGAATGCTATAAGTAAGAGAGAGAAGATACATATATATGGTATAAATGTAGATTTTTATTTGTTAATATTTGGTAGATGAGAATAGAGAATAGAGAACACGTGATATTTAAGGTTCGTTGGATTGACTGTTCGGTTTAATACCGAATGTTAGATTTCAATAATATTTATTATTATTATTTTGTTTTTGCAATTGGAAAGTCTTGGTGATTCTTTAATTAAATTATGTAAAGTATATATAGACTATAGGCAACCAAAGCATGTCAATTAACAAATTTCATTTTTAGAATAATTCAGAAACATCCATTAATTCACAATTTAAACCAAAAGAAAAAAAAACTGTTTGCTGAAAGACATCAAAACACCCATACAAATTGCCAAAAAAACGATGCAAAATCTCTATATCGTGTTTATAATTGTGTTTTATTAGTGTTACTCGTCATTGATAATACTAAGAGTCTCCATTCCATAGATTTGATACAGGTAAATGGGTAATTCATGATTCTATTTCTATTCATGTTTCCTTTTGTTTGGAAAGAATCTGATTATTTCTTAAAAGGGTTCCATCATTTATTTAGGCAGGAAAGATCCAAGCCATATTTTTCTTGTTAAGTAGAGCCTTCTTTCTCTTTGCATGCATGTATTTCGATCATTATGGTCTCGTGAAAATTATATATTGAAACTAACTATTAAGATATTAAATGTCACAAATTTGTTTCTTATTTAAAACGTCTTATTATTTAGTTAGAAAAATACAATATATTTATAATTTCTTTAAACTAGTCAATCAACTAAAAATAATAATTATAGTTAAAATGATCCCAAAATTAAAATTTTGGAGACTTAAACTTAATAAGGTCTGGATTTAGAGGCACTACAACCCATAAAAGATCATATAAAATAATTTAAAATTTAAAAATAAAATTAGGGACTTTAGGTTGGTCACTAAAAATATGTTACAAGTGGTCTTTTTTTCTTTCATTTTTTTTTTTGTTGTTGTTAGAAACTCAGAAACTTTATTGTCAAGATAACTATTTAATTCAAAATCATTTATATAAATTAGTTTTATTTAGTTTGACCTAAAATTTAATTTAATATAAGCTATAGTAATATTTATTTAGTTTGACCTAAAATTTAATTTAATATAAGCTATTGTTAGTTTTATTTCTTATTTATCAAGTGTTGTACCTTTTCAATTATTTGTTACCTTAAATGTTTTTGATACAATTAGGGTGGTCATAGAATAAAGCAACCGAGGTCCTAGGCCTTAGCCCTTAGGCAGCCCCTTATAGGACGTCCCTCCCTAAGTCCCTCCGCACCCTCCTTTTTTTTTTATTCATTTAGGCCCATAACTATCTTACTATTTATAAATTATAAGAGAACAAATGAGTATAAGAATGAAAATATAATAAAAATAATAATAATAAATTATTTATTATTATCATATATTTATAACTTAATATTCTTCTATTCAATATTTGGTTGAAAAGGGAAAATTCTTCTATTCAATTTTAAAATCTAATTTTTATACATTATATATATATATATATATATATTCAGTTTCGTTATTTATCTATTTGTTTATTATAAAACAAATAAAAATATTAAAATATAATTAATTACAAAATTTATGAAATTCTTATCTTTTATTCATGTTAGAAAAATATTTTATTAAAATTTGATACTATAAATATCTAGTTTATTAAAGAGCATAAAAATATCATTAATTTTATAATCAAGAACCGGAACACACAAAATAAAAATTAATAAAGAGTTCTTCAAATTAAGATTTTGCGTAAATATATATAGTTCTATTCATTGTAAGTGTTATTTATTTTGGTTACAACAAATGATTTTTGCGATCCTGATATAAAAAAATGGAAGAATGTCTTACCATTTCGGACAAGTACTAATAATAAACTTTTTATTTATTCTCTGTTTCTTGTGTGTCTGATTGCTACTAATCAGGTTCTTTAGGGTCGTTTAATTGTCATCATTTAATCATAGATAAAATTTGTCTAACTTTCATTTTTTATCTTCCCACATTTGAGATTTTAATGAAATGGTTTTAACCGTTTTTCAAAAAAAAAAACTTTTTATCTATCATTTTGAAGATTAGCTTCACAAGAGCTATTGTTAAAAAAAAATAATTCTTTAGAGGTTTTGTTATTGGGTTTATGTTATTATTATTATGGTCATTTCAGTACCCATGATCTAAGTCAAATTTGATGGAGTTTATATTAATTAATTGCAAACTTTAATAATCTATTGTCATTTTTCTTGTTACAAAAGGAACCAAGATTAAGTAGTCAACTGAACTTATAAATAATACAAATAAACCATCATAATTTGCAAGAAAAGGCTCCAAATTATTCCGGATCCATGTGATAGAATACTTGTAATGATGTTAAACAGAATTCTATTTTATTTGGAGGCATCATGAGATTGTTGAAGGAGGGTTTAGATTACGTTACAATTATTATTATTAGAGAAGTCTTTGTGGCATTATTTTATTTATTTATTTTGTAATTAAAGGCAAGTTCATATGTATGTCGTTAATTATTTTTGTTGTAAGGTTATGCATGAATGAATTCAAATTTTAGAGTTAGGGTTAGCTTAAAAAAGAAAAATTATGAATAAAAGTATATTTTTGTTAATTTTATTTATAAAATTATAAAAATAAATAATGAATTAATTTGGAAAAAAATTAAAACTTCCCATCTCTAATTTTTGGTTTTGAAGGTAAAACATTAATTAATATGTGCTTTTTCATCCCTTAAAAAAATTTGTTATTTTTACTTTTTTTCAAAAACAAATTTGTTTTATTTTTTGTTTTATAATTCTAGTCACATTAGTAGAGAAATGGATACTAGTAAGGGCGAAAACTGTTACTGAAATCCACAAAAACCGTTACTGCTATTTTCTGTAACGGCGAATAAAACCGTTACCATTCGTTACAGAAACAAGCGTTACTGAAACTCTCCGAACATCAGTAACAACTTTCGAAAGCCATTACTAGCTGGGTGCTTGAATGGGAGGCGAAATAGAGAGAAGAGGGAAGAAGAGAACTTACCTGATTGCGGATGATCAACGTCTTCTACCGGCGACGACTTCAACAAACAGACGGCAGAAGAAAACGGGAGCGCGGAGAAGAGGGAAGAAGAGAAGAAAGAAAGGAAGAAGGAAAAAAGAAAGATGGTGGCACGCTCTTAGGTTATAACAGAGAATCAGTAATGGATTTATAATAATCGTTACTGATACGTTCACAAATTTTGTAAACTGAAGCCTTATCTGTAACGGTTTTTTCAATAACCATTACAAATACTCGTTGCGAAGATGAAACGACAGGACCACTATCTGTAACGGTTATTGAGAAAACCGTTACCATTACTCTATTAGTAACGGTTTTGGATGAACACGGTTACTAATACCCCTCCAAAAAACCTGAACTGAAGCCTTATCTGTAACGGTTTTCTCAATAACCGTTACAGAAACTTGTTGTAAAGTGAAACGACATAATTGCTATCTGTAACGGTTAGTGAGAAAGTCGTTACCATTACTCTATCAATAACGATTTTGCCAAAAAACCTTAATTGAAGCCATATCTGTAACGATTTTCTCAATAATCGTTACTAATTCCTTTACATCGACTTAAAAAAATTAAGCCGCTATTATCTGTAATGGTGATTACTTATATCCGTTACTGAAAATTCTTAACAGTAAAGGTATTATATAGCCGTTACTGATTTATTCCTAACAATAACGGCTTATTAGAACTGATACTAACAAAAAGTATTAGTAAGGGCATTCGAGCGCTGTTACTAGTAGTCGTTACAGAAGACCTTTTTTTCTACTAGTGTCAAATAAAGAGAGTTTTTATCTAAAAGATAATTTTTAATATTAAATTAATTTAAGTTTGATTTTAATTTAAAAACATCTTAGATTAAAGTTTTTTTAAATACTTTTCACTTCATGCTACTCATTATTGATCTAGTATAATATTTTATACAATGGTTAGTGTTTTTATAAACTACCAACTTATTAAACCTTTCATTTTAACATTTTACTATACATTTATCAAGTGAAATATTTCTTTGTAAAATCTATTGATTCATTCTTTGTAAAAATATTAAACCACATTAAATACAAATGTTCTGAATCTAAGTCAATTTGTTCATTCTAGTTAAACAAAATCAAACCAAATAATATATGTTCGAATGTTAGTCAATTTTTAAATATTTTAATTATCACATTTACAAACACTCAAACTATATTACTCAGTTCTCAATATTAAGATTTTTTAATTAACCAGTCACTTAGTCACTTGTAAAAGAAAACCATATATGTTCAATAAAATACATTGTAAAATGAAGTTCAAATGATGTGTAGATATAAATATTATTAATTCGAAAAAATACAATATCTCATCAAGTATTTTATTTTTTTTTAGATCCCAAAAAAAAATTTCCATTGTTTCAAATTTATTTTATTTTGAAAGAAAAATATGCATATGAAATTTCTTTTATAGATCTAAGATTTGTTGATGGGAATTTCTTGTAAATCTTAATTTCTTGTAAGTTGTTCTAATTTATTTATTTATTTTTAAACAGAATTGTATCTTAATTTATTTTTGTTAGATTTGATTTTCCCCCCCAAATATTTGTATAGGTAGATCTAACATTTTTCATTATATTTTATAAATAGTTAAAATATAATATTTTTGATTCAACTTATTATTAGCTTATTCACTCAAAATTATTCAGTTTATTCACATGATACAGCTTATTAAATTGTAGGTAAGTTTGAAAAAACTTATATGTCCAGCTTATTAATTTTTTATATTTATAATATTATTTAATAATTAATATTATATATATTTAAATATATATTGATTAATTTAATTTTAAATATTAATAAATTATTTAAATTAAAAAAATTATATATTTAAAATAAATTATATAAATATACTATTTTTTATTAATATATAATTTTAAATATATATATATATATATATATATTTAATATGAATATGATATAAAAAATATATATATATAAGTTTTTATTATTATTATTTATTTTATTCATTTTTAAAATGCAAAATTTATATATATGAAACAAATTTTTATTGTAATGTTATTTATAACACAGAATTTAAATATATATAAATATATAATTTATTAATATTTGATTTTTAATAAGGGATGTGATGTGAATTGTTGAGGGTGTATTTATGAAAATTTAATTTAAAAAAAACTGTATTTACACTTGAAAAAACATAAAACAAGCTTAACGTTCATCATTTTAATCATTGAATAATTTGCATAAAGGTTTTTTTTTTTGTCAGTGATTTGAAAAATAAATATGATATTATATAAAAATATAATATTATTTATATATATTATAAAACTATCCATAATTTAAATTTTATAATTTTTATTCTCATTATTTATATATATATATATATATATATATAATAAATTTGTTATATAACCTTATATTTGTTTGTAAAGAATAAATAAGTGAAAGATAAATATTTATATTTATGTTTTAATATTATAACATTTATATTTATATTTATATTTATATTTATATATATATATATATATATATATATATATTAAAAATAGATGGAAATTAATAAATAAAATAATTTAAAAAAAAGATGAAATAGATGAAAAATAAAGAATAAAATAATTAGAAATAGAGAAAATAATGAGAGAGAATGATTAGAAAAATAAAAAATAAATGAGAGAACGAATAAAATGATTAAAAAAAATATAAAATAACTGATAGAGAAGGAATAAAATCATTAGAAAGTGATGGAATAGAAAATATATAATGAATAATAATTTATTAAAAAGTGATGAAAGAAAAAACGCTAAGATTATAAATTTAAATTTTAAGGAGGGAGGTAGAGAAAAAAAAATTAAAAACGCAAAATGTGTGATTATAATTTTTTGTATTAACTTATTACGTAAAATTATTGTAGCAGCGAATGATAAACGTGACGTTCAAACGCCGAATCAAATGTGACATATTTTTTTTAAAAAAAAAATCAAGTTGAAGTCTCGTCGAATCCAAGGAATTTATTTAATGTAAATTTGTTATATATATATATATATATATATATATATATATATATATTATTGTTTGATTCTTAATATATTATCGTCTCCAAGGATTAATTACATGTTTTTTAATGGAAAAAAGCTCACTTAGACGTATGTACTTGTAAAACTAGATCACTTAAACGTATGTACTAATAAAATGTCATTTAAACGTACGCACTATCAAAAATTGACTCATTTAGCCTATTTTAGTAACCATAGTTAACTTTTATTTTTAAATTTATATATTTATTAATTAAATATTAATATATTTTCTCTCTCTTTCCTTTTCATTTATTATTTTATTTATTACTAATAAATTCTCTATTTTTATCTTTTTTATAATTTTTTATTATTTCAATAGGAGTATTTATGCTTGATTATTTTAATTTTATTTTATATATATGAACATTCATCATTAATTATTTTAACTCTATATTTCTTCTTCTTTTTTATATATTTTTTTTAATATTTACATTAATTATTAATTATTTTAAAATTGTTTAATCCCAATAATTGAATATAACAATAAAAATTCTTTCAATAAAAATTCTTTAACACAAAAATAAATTAATTAAGAATTAAGAATTGAATAATAATAAAAACTCATTCATCAAACACTAAAAGAGTAATAATCAAATATTTAGACAAAACAATTCATTTACTACTAATATAAGTCGTGAATAAAAAATAAATAAAATATTATTAATTTCATTTTTATTTATATTAAACTAAATAAGAAAAAACTCTTTTTCATTTTTATTATATTAAATTAAATAAAAAAAACTTTCAAAAAAATATTACAATAAAACATAAATAAGAAATATGAGAAATAAAAACTAATAAAAAAAAAATAAAATATAAAAGAGAAATTAATATTAAAATAATAAAAAATTTAAAAATAAAATAAATTATCTAGTTTAATTAATGAAAAAGAAAGAGAGAGAAATATATTAATATTTAATTAATAAATATATAAATTTAAAAATAAAAATTAACCATAATTATTAAAAGAGGCTAAATGAGCTAATTTTTTATAGTACATATGTTTAAATGACCTTTTTATTAGTATATACGTCTAAGTGAACTAGTTGTACGAGTACATACATCTAAATGAGCTTTTTTCCTTTTTTAATTATTTAATTAATTTTGGTTGAAAAAGTCTTAAAATTGTTCTAGATAAAAAAAAAAATTATTACAATTAGGTTATTATTACTTATTACTTCAGTTACTTAACTGTTTAGGAAAAAATATATTATATTTTATAAATATTTTATTTATTTATTTTTATAAATAAAATATTTATTCATATAAGGGAGGCTTCATTATTAATATAGTATATATTGGACGTCTCATTGTCTCCTAATTGAAACGAAACTTGTTATTTTATTTTTATAATTATATATGTATAAGAGTATAATGAAAAGTAATGATAGTCATTTAAATATAATAACAAGGTATAAAATTGAAAAACCCATTAGAAGTGGTATAGGAAAATGTAAGAGACCAAAATGTAAGTTATGACTTTGTGTGTATATGAACTATGGACAAACTTAGGTTGGGATATGGAGACAACATAAGTTGGGATAGCTAGATTATAGTCTTTGTTTATTACAGGACCGACTCAGGGGTAAGCCAGTAAACCTATGAGCTATGACAGACCCGTCCGCTGCCAGCCCAATGATTCTAAAAAAAAATTAGACTTTAATTTTTTTATACCTTTCCTTATCCTTAGTCTGTAACGAGTTTTATTTTTTATCTTTTCTTTTCCTTTTACATTTATCTTTTCTCTCTCTATAATTTTAATAATATCTCATTTATATATTTGCACGCAATAGCATAAATATTTTTCTTTTATATTATTTTTCATAATTTCCTAATTTAATATACTTCTTATAAATTCTATCAATTCCTTATATTTACTTATAAATTGAATAGAGTATATTTTAATTTTATTAATTTTATTTTTAATTTCTGAATTAGTTTTCAATTTTATTAAAGAATTTTCTAATTTAAAATATACTTTAATCTTTTATTATAGTTATATGATTTTGATTTTTTGAAAATTAAGTATTTAGGTTAAATATTACTATGTTAATAAAATAGTAGTTAATATGTTATTGTTAATAGTTAATGTTAGTATAATAATAATAATACGGTAGTTTTGTAACTACTTAGCATCAATATAAGGAAATTGGAATTTTTTTTTTAAAATACTTAGTCTTCCTTACATTCAACCCTTATATTCAACATTGTTGTAATGACTATGGCCTATGTGTAGCTTTGAAAGATTTGTATTTGATAATTATCTCAATTGCGGATAATATCTAATTCTTAAAATAATAAAGAAACTATGTTTAGTTTTACAAAATCAACTATGTTAGCATGTTAGAGTAGTAAACTTGATAAATAATGTTAGTTTATATTTATGTTAAATTTTGAGTTTGGAAATTAGGATTTAGGAATTATGTATTTACGTTAAATATAAATAATGTCCTAACATGACTAATTTCTCATTGTTGTCATTTACAAATTGAGTATGTTACCTCACTTTTGTAAAAAAGAATAAAACAATTATGTTAGCTTATTAGGCTAATAAATTTAGTAGTCAATAGGATAGTTATTATATTTTAGAAATTAGAATTTAGGATTATGTTATATAAAAATAATTATATAACTCATAACATTTTTGTTAAATTGTTATTTATTATCTGTTATAAAAAAAATCAATTATTTTAATATAGGTATTTTATGAGTAATGAAGAAGAATAAAAATCAAAACAGAGTAAGATATTTTAAAACAAACTTCCGGATCTTATAATAGAAAAAATAAGCATAATGCAATGAAAAAGTCACTAGTGGACTCGATTTCTAAACTATTCATTGAAAAAAATAAAATTGTATCATTCATGTCCGATTCTTAAAGATGAAGAGATAAGTAATGGAGAAAATGATACGATTAGAGATGAAGAAACAAGTGATGAACAAAATCATGTCATTAGAGATTAACGTGATAATGAAAAAGATGATATTCTTCAAGAGATTTTCAACCACCGACAAATGATATAATCTTAGAGATTAAGGAGTTAACGAATAAAATAAGCATAAAAATATAAATGAAGAAAATGAGAAAAAAGAAGAAAATAATAATGAAGAAAATGAGAAGGAAGAGGAGGGTGTTAAGGGTGATTATGAAGATGAATGTGTTATTAGATATGTAAAATACGACCTGGACTGTAGAGAAGTATTAACGATCAAAATGTTACTTATTTGATGTCCAATTAAGATGATAAAAGAAAATGATACATTTTCAAGAGAAAGTGTTCGAGATTGAGGGACACGTTTTTCATTTTATGGCTTAAGTATATTATTTAAACTTAACAATTATTATTTATACGAGTTAAATAAAATGGCGGGTCTAGGGCAGCCCAATATTACGGGCCAACACTAGCTCATTATAATATGTGTTTTCTAATATGATTTGACTGCCACCATTCAGAAATTTTTGGGTCTTTTGTTTGTTATCTTACAATCAAAATTAAGGTTTGTCTAGTTTTGATTATTGATCCCTCCCACTTTTAGGTTTTTTAATGAAATAGTGTTAAAACGTTTTTGCAAAAAAAATTATGAACGAAATATACATATGTTAATATAAATAAGTATAACCTTTTGAATTGGTTTGGGTTAATATATATATATATATATATATATATATATATATATATATATATATATATATATATATATATATATATAATAATAATAATAATAATAATAATAATAATAATGTTTAAATTTAAAAAACACTAGTATAATTCACTGTCATATAATTCATTTTTTTAAAGTATTTTCTCTCCTACTCTCTTCATTCTTAATTAAATTTTAGATTTTAAAAAATATAAATATATTTTATCTTATATTTTTTTTTCTAATTATTTTTTCCCTCATTAATTATATATATATATATATATATTCTCACTCATTATCAAATATATATTTTTATTAATAATATATATATATATATATATATATATTAAATATTGTTATCTTATATATACATTATATTATTTTTTATCATTAATTTTTTATATAAATACATTTTTTTTTATTATACATTTTCTCTCATATATATATATATATATAATATTTTCCTTATTAGTATAAATAATTTTTTAGTTAATATAAAATTTAACTAATTGGTAATAAATAATAAATACAATATATATATATATATATATATTTACATACACAAAATAATAAAATTATTTCAACAATCTCAAATGATTTAGCGGTTAAAGTATTCGCATTTCATGCTTAAGAATAGAGATCGAATCTCAAAACATTCAAATTTAGATTTTCAAGAATGCATTATTGACTATAATATATGGTGACACAACTTTTAAACAAAGGATACGAGGCATCTGAAAGTGTGAGGTTGGAATTAGTGTTTGTTTCACGAGTATTTGAAAGCGTGAGGTCACAAGATGGATGTTAAGTAGTGGGTGGTTTGTCGAGTGTGAGGTCGGAATTATTGGTTGGTTTGGCGAAACATTTGAAAGTGTGAGGTCACGAGATGGAGGTCGGGTGGTTTGACGAGTGTGAGGTTAGAATTAGTTGTTGGGTTGACGAGCATTTGAAAATATGAGGTCACAAGATTGAGGTCGGGTGATGGGTGGTTTATCGAGTGTGAGGTCGGAATTAGTGATTGGTTTGGCGAGCATTTAAAAGTGTGAGGTCACAAGATGAAGGTCAGGTTGTGAGTGGTTTGTCGAGTTTGAGGTCGGAATTAGTTGTTAATTGACAAACATTTGAAAGTGTGTGAGGTCACGAGATGGAGGTCGGTGATGAGTGGTATGTCGAGTGTGAGGTTGAAATTAGTGATTGATTTGACGAGCATTTGAAAGTGTGAAGTCACGAGATGAACGTTAGGTGGGTGGTGGGTGGTTTGTCGAGTGTGAGGTCAAAATTAAGATTAGTGAATGACTTTGACGAAAGATAAGAGATGTTTCATCAATTGTGGTCGACTAAAATTAGTGGGTGGTTCCCCAAGGGGATAAAAAAGCATATGAAAAATTGTGAATCACAAGATGATGATCAATTGAGGGGTTAAGTGGAATTGAGGGGTTAAGTGGGGTGCCGAAGAATAAAATATATATGTTAACATTAAGTTTAAGATTAAACTTAAAATTTACAAATTAAAACCAATTTTAAATTAATTAGAATTGAATAATATTAATTTTATCTATAATAGTTATAGATAAATAATATTTTAAATATATATTCTTATCCGTGCAAATGCATGAGATTCAAGCTAGTGAAGGTAAAGTTTGAAAGTAACTTTTCAAAAGGTAAAAATTTAGATATACATATAAAGTCTCTGTAATTCGAGGATGAAGAAAAAATAACTCATGCTATAAATGCTTATATCTAAAAAAAATATTAAGATTTGTCTAACTTTAATGTTAATTCCATTGCATAAGTGAAGATAATGCAAAGGTTAAACCATCATGGAATAGAAAGACCAAAACTCTCCCTATATAAAGAGGGTTCAATAATTAAGTTTTCCATCAAACATACAACTATTTGAGAACTAACTCAAATCAAAGATGAGTGCTACAAAAATTCTTCTTTTTCTTTGTCTTACCACCGTTTTTCTTTCGAGTTACTCTTATGCAAGGAATCTCTTAAGTCACGAGGATTTGTTAACTTCTTCTGATAACAATGATGTTATCTCAATGGATGAATCACCATATGATATTGACTATGATGATGACGAATCGTCAATTCTAATTGATGATAAAAATAGTAAGGAAAATCGTAATGGAAGGGCTCCATCACCAAAACGTACTCGTGGGAAGGCTCCATCACCAAAGACTACTCCATATATTAAAGGGTCGATAAAACATGCTATTGATGCTCCATCACAAAAGCCTACTCATGGGAGGGCTCACTCACCAAAGCGTGCTCCATCACCAAAGATTACTCATCAGATTGAAGAGTCACTAGAGCAAGATGGAATGATAGACGAAAATTGGAATGGGGATGGAGATGAAAACGAAAACAACAACGACGATTATAATTATTCAAGTTTGTCCTCAAATCTAAAGAAAGGCAGGAAGGCACCGACAAGGCAACCAAGTGCACCATCTCCCAAGAAATCTTTTACAGAGGGTGAAAGCTTACTTTAAAGTGTCGAGCAAAAGAAAGAATATAATAAAAGACATGAAAGACAAGATTAAATCTGTAATACATAACTTTTAATTTGTTTGTCTTTACATTATTATATATACTTAAGAAATAAATAATGAACATATATATTTTGTTCTTTCATTTAATAAATTCACCGAAGTGTTTATTAGGATATCATAAAAACTATTAAAATCTATCGATATTGTAGAATATTACAATGAGTAAGTTCATAAAAGCACAAAAGTATTATGTTCATTGTCTTCTTTTACTTAATTAAATTAGTTTATTTCGTCACACGAAATTCTTGGAACTAAAATAGCATTAAAATAAGCATTTATGAACTAATTTAGTAACCTTGACAATAATTATAATATAATCTTCCATGCTACATAAATTAAATGTTGGTTGAAGTTCCAATTTTGAAACTTATGTTGTCACTCTTTTTATTTTTATTTCAACATATATTATTCAAAATAGTATTCAAAATATTATTAATATTATAATATATATTACAACATTATTTTCCTTGCATATATATATAATGATGCTTAATTTTCAAAGTGTTCGGATTGTCGGGTCAAGAGTTGTGGTTAATTTGGATATATATGTTAAGAAATGAGTCAACAATAACAGGAGGTTGATCAAATATTGTTAACCACGTCGATTTACACTTCGATATTATCTCTGTTAGAAGATAATATTTGTTTCTATTCTTCACAAGTCTTCACAAACTCTTGAACAAAGTCAAGTGCGGAAATATTTCTTTAGACTTGAAGCGGCAGATAAAGGGTTGAAAGATTCAGAATGTAAAGAACACAAGACACAAAGTTTGTTTATGGATGTTCAGAGCAAACTCTCATACGTCACCCCTTATTCTCAGCCTTGAGAAGGATATTCACTATAAGATTTGGTTTTGAATACAACACTTACACAAACCCGGTCAGACACACATGACTTAAACACTGTCTGCTTCTGAACTCCTAGCACAACACACTCTGTTAAACAGAACAACCTCTATTTAATTTACAATACTTAGTCTCACATAGAAATATCAATGAATATAATACAACTTTATGATCTAGAAAATTTGTAGACTTCTAGAACTTGAGAACTTGAGCGTTTGAGATAAAGTTCACAAATATGCTTAAGACTCGTGAATATAGTAGTGAGAACGGTAGGTGTGTCCGAGAATGATAAATTGTCCTCCAACTTCTCCTTAAATAGGTAAATGGTAACGGACGAATTTGCTTCAGTTGGATGAGCTCCAGAATAGTAGCAAAGAAAATATTCGTTGAGAGATGATGGTACTGAAGGAGGGTAGTGCGCAAAATATTCTTGATCGTAGTGTACTGGAAAGATAACATGGCGTCTCTTGTTATTCGATTTGTACATTCGATGTGTCAGACTGTGCATAATGGATTCGGCTAAAGAGCGCTGAGAATATGCTTCAGTTACTTTCACAAGTAAGTAACCGAAAGCGCTAGTCGAGACACTTAATGAATTGAGTAGCCAAAATTTACAAGTAACCAGAAGTACTTAATAAATGAATAGCCGAACAGAGAATTCATTCTAGATAGCCGAAACTTCTAGTCGGACGTGCATCTTTAATTAAATAGCCGAACTTGGATAGGTAGAAAAATAGTCGGACGCGCATATTTATTTATAGTCGAACGTGGATAGACAATAAATAGTCGTACGCGCATATTTATTTATATCCGAACGTGAATAGACAATAAATAGCCGAACGCGCATATTTATTTCTAGCCGAACGTGGATAGACAATAAATAGTCGGACGTGCATATTTATTTCTAGCCGAATGTGAATAGACAATAAATAGCCGGACGCGCATATTTATTTCAAGCCGAACGTGGATAGACAATAAATATCCGGATGCGCATATTTATTTCTAGCAGAATGTGGATATATAATAAATAGTCGGACGCGCATATTTATTTCTAGCCGAATGTGGATAGACAATAAATAGTTGGACGCACATATTTATTTCTAACCGAACGTGGATAGACAATAAATAGTCGGACGCGCATATTTATTTCTAGTCGAACCTGGATAGACAATAAATAGCTGACTAGAAATAAATAGCTGGACATGCATATTTATTTCTAGCCGAACTTGGATAGCAAATAAATAGCCGGAAGGGCATCCTTTATTTGTAGCCGAACCTGGATAGACAATTCGGCTACGCTTTCTTCTAAGATAATCCTACACAAACACAATGTGACATAATTTAGTCTTATTTAATGTACTTAAATTGATAACCAATTTTAACCCAACAATTTCTCTCTTTTTGATTATTTAAACTAAATTATTAAAACCTGGTAGTTTTATAACGTTGATTAATTATCCTAAGTTAATTAGCGACTTTAATCTAACAATTTCTCCCTCTTTGATTGTTTAGAATAAATTATCAAAGTCAGTGATTTATACCTAGCAATATATGTGAGAGTAAATGGATACTTGGGTCAAAATATGAATTGATCCGCCTAAAACTTAAAACTGTTAAAAATAAAATTCTCTTTAACCTAACTAAATAGGTGATACATGTAGTCGTAAATTTGAGAAATGAATGAGTTATATGTGCATGTGAGTGCTTGCACTACAAGATAAAAAACTTTTGGCGACGCTTAAAAAGACTTTACCAACCCTTAAAAGCGTCGCCAAAAATATTACCGACACTTACTTATGCGTCACCATAAGCAAGGTGGGCGTAAGTTTTACCGACGCTTAATTAAGCGTCGGTAACACTAATTTAAGAATTGCTAAAAGTCTTTTTAATTGTTTAACAATCCTTTTTAATAATATTGATTTTATTTTACAATTATTTATAATATATTTTTGTGTATTTTTTAAAATTAAATAATTATTAAAAAAATTATTTCATACTAATTATTGACATTTTTAATTATAACAAAATTATATAAATTCTCTCAATAAAATATCTCATTTAATCGTATCATATCATTGTTAGAAGATTCAAAAGATCTAAAACAAACAAAATAATTTTAAACAACAAAGCTGAAATAGAAAAATAGATGATTTTCAACTATTTGATCTTCTATTAGGCCTTCACTGCAATTATGTAAAAAAAAATATTTTTTTCAAAATTAGAAAAAAAAATATATTGATGTGAATTAAATATAGACAATTTGAAAAGAAAAACCTAGTTGCTGTGTCCACATTTCTTCTTCTTGTAATTGACAACTTGAGGATGAACACTTTAGTCAGCCATCAATACCATCAAAAGAAAAAACCAAATACCAATGATTAATTTTCTTTTAATAGTATATAACTCAAACAAAAAGTATAAAACTCAGATCAACAATATAAAAAAAATATTTAATACAAGAAGATAAGAAGAAGAATCACAATATTCGCTCATATAATATTATACTTAAAGTTCTAATAATGTACTACCAATAAAGAGTATTGCAATAAACAAAAGAAAAAAGACATAAAAAAGGTAGAAAAATACCTTTAAGTAGATTCATTTCCGCATAAAGTGGAAGATGTCTCGACAACTCCCTTATCAATCAACAAAGATTTCAACTCAAATCGATCTCATCCTTCCAATTAAAATCACAATGCATTGATAAATGACAGCAGTACATTTTAAAATATAAAAAGTGAATGAATAAAATAGAATGAGAGTTAAAACCTGTCCTAGATTGTCAATTGTAAATTCTGTGTGATATACGTTCAAGGTTAAAAGATGTTTGTACATTTTAAACATTGTTTTAGGGAGGTATTTACTGTCGACATTGTTTCTAAGTGTAAAAACCTGCGTACCAAAGAAAAAAGACCAAATAGGTTATAAGTTATAAAGATTATTATTATTATATGCAAGTTTAACCTTGCTTTTATTTAACACTGTATGTACCTTTTAAACTTATGCATTTGAATGCTCTAAGGCCTAAGTTTAGCTTACATTACTAAAATTGGAAGAAAATATAAAGTTTTCTCCTACAACATACCTAACAAAAGAGCAGGTAAGAGCTTGATATTTATTTCTTCTTGTTTCAGTTCACTTTCTCCTTGAACCAATACTCTTTAAACATCTTATCTCCTATTTCATGATTTGTCTGCATCTTTTGTTTCTTTAGACAAAATTTACTAAGAATTAATGAATTAGTGTTCAATCTTGAGTTCCTAATTATTGGCCTTCCTTCTCAAAATAGGAAGAAAATCATATTCTTTCTTCACGGGCCAATCCAAATTCATGTAGATGATTATTCAAATTCAACATATTTTTTCCCACAACCTTGTCATTTATTGAATCATACAATTTCCCTTGAAATGTGAATCATAACTTGTACATGTGTGCTTGATATTAATTGTGCACGTTTCTTGGTTTGGCATATGAGCATATATGGTGCTTCAATTCTTAAATAACTTGACATCCAAAATAATTTATAAATAACTATTAGCTCTACCACAATGGCAAAAGAATGGGGACAAAAAGAAGAAATGAAACAAAAATACCAACCTTTATGTAAATTGACAAAAGCATCTGACAACTCTGTCAAAAGATTTGATGACAGATTCACCTGTATTCTTACCAAATCAACGTCAAAAGAATATTAATACATACAATTGCTAGATACTCGAACTAAAATATAGTTATACCTCGATGAGTGAGATACAGATGCCAATGCATGTCGGAATAGTGGATAGACTGCAACGAAGAAACCTGTTCACAAAATTTAGGAAGGAGTGTGTAAAAAAGATTCAAATCAATACATTAAAATCTTGAACAAGATAAAGTAAATATATGGCCATGGCGCAGATGCAACACAGTTGTATTACTACTCTCACAAGTATGGGTAAGTAAAGTATTGAAGATCTCCCAAGAATGAGAATCATGATTTATGGCTAAAATAAAATTTTGAACAGGTCAAAATAATTAAGACCTTTGCACTTACCTATTATTGTTTGCCATCAACATTTCAAGCTGAGGTAACAGTCATCTCATTTAGTAATTGCAAATGCATGTGCACTTAATCATCTGCAGTGGACTAATTCTATCACCCTAACTCGACAAGTAATATAACTCAAATTCCTCAAATTCTAAGAGAAGTAGCAGAACATTCATGTACATGAATTTTTCAATCAACCATAAAATAATCAGTCATTCAAACACAATGCATCAGGTCTGCATACTCTCAATTTTTAATTAGGAAGTGAGTGAGGAACCATAATATCTATAAAGTAGTTGTGGAGGAAAAGAAAAGAAATTAAGCAGGTGTAAGATGATGATCTTCTTTAGTGTAGAAAGAAGAAAATAAAGACTTGCTTGTAGTGGATGGATTGCTACAAAGCAATAGCACTATTATTTTCACGAACTTAGCAAGAAAAATAATATATAAAAATAGCAACAAAGAAAGAAACAGGAGAGACTATATAAAACGTCATCAACCTATAAGAATTTTGTGTTGTGAATCAAGCTTTACAGTGACATCAAAATGATGCAGAGCTAAAACAACACAAATAACCTTTTAGAGGACCAACTTTGATCCTCAGACCAATTGTGAATATTGCTTCTTAGGCATTGAATTCGCCATTTACATGTCTTATTCATGAGGTGTATTAGCCAATGTAGTGTAGCCAGTTGGACCCTACTTGGCGTGTTTTAAAAAATTCATGAGGTGTATTATGCTAAATGCGCTTTGAAATTAACTTGCAAAATCTATGCAGATAAAGTGAAAAGATTTCACACTCTAGATTCCAACAATTCCAGATTTATGTTGTATGTATCTGAAATCCAGTACTAAAGACGTCTAAACAAGGTCACCAATCAAATTCTAAAAGTTAGGCTGATTCAAATCCGTAGAGGGATGAAGCTAACACATACATTCATACCAGATCTTAGCTCATGAATATGTTTTACATGTTATTACATCAGTTTGGTAGAAACTTGCCTACTAACAACTTTATCATCCCAGCCACACCATATATTGTCTAAATATCTCGAACAAAACTACATTGCGGAACATCATCTACAAAGAAGGAAATACATTTAGGTAAGACACCTGCGTCCAGTGAAGAAATAAAGCAAACGGTAACACTTAAGAGTAAATGAAGAAACAATTAAAAAAGGAGCTAACCAATGAGTTTCATAGACTCATCCACCCTACTAACTTGCAAAATGGAACCACCAAAACCATTAGTAGGCTCAACAATATATTGGTCTGGGAAATCCCAAAGTCGCATCCATGTGTATAGTTTTTTTAGCAGTATCTACTTTCTCCATCACTACCGGGTTCACATACCTAGACAGACACAACACGCACACTTTACATCTTAATTTGATGAAAAAGACTCAAACACTGTTAAAAAAAACAATTGTTCAAATATTTCACCAGATTCTGCTTTTTGACCTAGAAATTAAATTAACATCTAATTTTTCTATTCATTTCTCATAAAAATGCAGAGTTCCAAGCAAAAAGGAGAAGCGGACTTTCATAATTTTGATGAAAAAATTACTTTGCAGATCTATTCATCGAATCCTACAGCCTATGACTGGATGTGAAAAAGAAAAAAAAAGCTCAATAGTGAAATTTACAATCTCAAGCATCACACCATGACAGACAATCAGTGAGGCTCCACACTTACGATCAGCATCATCAAGGAAACTAAAGCTATATAATTAAACAAGGGAATCGGATTGATCAGAGTAACATGAATGATACCTTTACAATAGGATTCAAAATGATTCAACCACAAAACATATATAAATCTCATGAAATTGGGCCCTGTTTAGTATGTAAAAGTACTATCTGTTATCCTAATTTCTTGTTACACAAATGTTCAATAGAAAATGACAGGACAAGGAAATTTCGGATTCTCATTGTAATCATGGAGAGTGGATTTACCTAGAGTAATCTTTTAGATTTATTGGAGTAATAAATATAAATAATGTGTTTGGGCTATTTTTATTCGGAATTCAATAAAAATAAAGTGATGTATTTATTATTTTTTATTAATATAATTAATATAATTAATAGTACGGTTATGGTTCCCGTGAGAGAAGAAAGGAGAAAACCGCTTGTAGAATCGGAAGAGCAAACCCAAACTCAAAGATCTTCATCATGAATTCAGGTACGCTTCCGCTTGTTTAATCAACTTATGGACATAGAGAAATTTTGTATTACGATTGTGATTAATGCATGTTAGATATTATTGATCTATAAGATTATATATTAAAGCCTGAAAGGAAATCTAATATGTATTTGTTTAGAATCATGAATTTAGGACTAAAGAAAATTTCTTACAATTGGTATCAGAGCCAATCTTTATGTTAGTTTGTTGATATTAAGATTTTTTTTATGATATCATATTATTATGATTAAATCATGAATTCAGATATAAAGATGATGATTTGAAGAAAAATGATTTTTAGGATTTGCGGTTATTTTATTTTATTTTTTTTAAAATAAATAATTAATTAAAGATTAAGTTTCACTGATATTATTTATTTAAATATATATGTACGGAGTTTTGAAAAGTTCATAAATTTAATTATTTATTTAATAAATAAAGATTTTATTATAAATAAATCACCTAACCTATAACTAAGAATATATATATATATATATATATTATTAAATATATGTATTTACATAAAACTGTAACGAGATTTATAAGGAGATATATTATTGAATATATATAAAATAGTTAATTATTATGTCATATATATTTATTTATTTGGAACATAAAAAATATAATTAAAGAATTATATTTTTTTTAAAGAATTATATTTAAAATATATATACGGGTTATGTATCTCTTTCTAATATTATGACGTAAATAAAATAATATTAAGAAAATAATTAAGAATTTAAGGAATTAAGAATTTAATTAATAAATTCAATTCGGTTTTTGAGATTTAAGGAGTTTATTATTCTAACCAATCAATTGAAACAACATATTACCAAAGTAATCTATCTTGTGAATGTTGATTCGATATATAGATTTTAAATGATAAGTACGTCTATAACTCATGCGGATATTATATCGGTCCAAAGATAGATTAATATTGTCGGGCCGATTTACAGAAGTACCTGTGATGATGAATATGTGACGATTATTCGGTTCCATGTGAACAATAATTCAATTCAAAGATAGAATCATTGTTTGACAGGATTTATTGATGATTTCACAAAATATCACTTACAAGTTAATATTTCTGTCCAAAGACTAAATATTAATGTTGTGCTAGATATTTTTTTTGTTGATGAAAAAAATCTCAATGTGAATTTATTAATCAAGACGTGAAAAATGTGTTCATAGTATTTTTTTTGTTTAATTTCAGTTAATGCTTCCGCATCTACAATATCTGTCAATGTCAATTTTATTCTTATACTGAATGGAAATAACTTTAAGGATTGGAAAGAAAATGTTTTGATTATCCTCGAGTGTTTGGATCTAGACCTTGCGCTTCGGATTGATCGACCCACTATTACGGATCAACGTTTCCTTGTTGAAAAACAGGACCTTGAAAATGGGAAAGATCAAATCGCATGTGTCTAATGATCATTAAGCGAGGAATTCTAGAAACGTTTAGGGGTGATATCTCTGAAGTCACTAATGCTAAGGAATTCATTGAGGAAATTGAGAAACGTTTTGCAAAAAACGATAAGGCTGAAACAAGCACGCTTCTTGTGAGTTTGACCTCAATGAAGTATAAGGGAAAAGGAAACATAAGGGAGTACATAATGGAAATTTCTCACCTTGCTTCAAAACTAAAAGCACTAAAGTTAGAGCTTTCTGATGAATTGCTCGTGCATTTGGTTTTGATCTCTCTTCCTGCACAATTTAATCAGTTTAAGGTCAGTTATAACTGTCAGAAGGAGAAATGGACTCTTAATGAGTTAATTTCATATTGTGTGCAAAAAGAAGAGAGATTGAAGCAAAATCGGACTGAAAGTGCTCATTTGGCTTCAGGAAGTAATTTCAGAGATAAAAAGAATAAAAGGAAGAACCCTAAAGAAGCTGCAGGTGGTCCCGTGCAAAAGAAACAACAAACTAAAGAAAATGAGGAATTTAGTTGTTTCTTTTGTCGGCAATCCACACACTTAAAGAGGGACTGCGACAAATATCACGCATGGCGTGCAAAGAAAGGTGAATCTCTTACTTTAGTTTGCTCCGAGGTTAATTTAACTTCGGAACCGAGTCACACTTGGTGGGTAGATTCTGGTGCTACTACTCACATTAGTGTTTCTATGTAGGGTTGCTTCAGCTGCCGAAAGCCAAGTGATGATGAAAGATTCATTTTTGTGGGCGATGGAAAATCAGTTGAAGTTGAGGCTATTGGGAATTTTAGTTTATTATTAAGAACTGTTTTTATTTGGATTTGAAAGACACTTTTGTTGTACCGACTTTTAGACGGAATTTGGTTTCTATTTCTGTTTTGGACAAATTTGGCTATTATTGTTCATTTGGAAATGGTCAGTTTAGTCTTTCTTTAAATTCAAATATTATTGCAAATGGTTCTTTGTCAGTTTATGATAATCTATATTTACTTGATACAATTGCCTCATATAATGAAACTTTGCATACAAGTAATCGCGGTACTAAAAGAAAATTAACAAATGAAAATTCTGCATCAATTTGGCACAAGCGTTTAGGTCATATATCTAAACACAGAATTGAAAAGCTTGTAAATGATGGAATTCTTGATTCTCTTGATTTTTCCAATTTTGAGGTTTGTATTGGATGTATTAAGGGAAAGCAAACAAACGTAAGGAAATTGGGTGCCAACAGAACTACAGACGTCTTAGAACTCATTCATATTGATATTTGTGGGCCATTCCCTACGGCTTCTTGGAATGGTCAACGATATTTTTTTTGTTCATAGATGATTATTCAAGATATGGCTACCTTTATCTCATTAGTGAGAAGTCTCAAGCACTGGACGTGTTTAAGGCATACAAAGTTGAAGTAGAAAATCAGCTTGGTAAAAGAATTAAAGCTATCAAATTTGACCGTGGTGGTGAATACTATGGTCGATATGATGGATCAAGAGAACAACGTCCAGGACCATTTGTTAAATTCCTAGAGGAATGTGGAATTGTACCTCAATACACTATGCCAGGTTCTCCTCGCATGAATGGTGTATCTGAGAGACGAAACATAACTCTTAAAGATATGGTAAGAAGCATGATTTCTCATTCTACTTTACCGGAATCTCTCTAAGGAGAAGCAATAAAGACTGCAGCATATATTCTCAATAGAGTTCCAACTAAATCAACAACTAAAACTCCTTATGAGCTTTGGACCGGTAAAAAGCCAGTCCTAAAGCATTTTCATAATTGGGGATGTCCAGCAAAAGAAAGGCCTTATAAGCCTCGTGAAAAGAAATTGGACTCCAAAACAGTTAGTTGTTACTTTATTGGATATTCTGAGAAATCAAGGGGTTATAAGTTTTTTGTTCCCACGAACAGAACTATTTTTGAGATGGGAAATGCAGTGTTCTTTGAGGATATTGAGTTTGAGGGGAGAAATACTAAGGAATTTGTATTTGAAGAGGAATTTGTTCAAATTCCTATAATTGCTACTGATGATAATCATGAATTTATTTATGATATTAATCAAGAAGCAATTCAAGAACTTCAAGACAATAATACAAATCTTCCCATTGAAAATGAGGTAAACATTCCTGAAGAACAAACTCAACAACCTCAAGAACAAATACCATTACGGAGATCCACGAGAGAAAGGAGAAATGCTATTTCGGATGACTATATTGTATTTCTCCAAGAACATGAGGATAGCGTTGAAATGATGGAAGATGATCCTATTAACTTACATCAAGCAATGCATAGTTCTAATTCTTATAAATGGATTATTTCCAAGAATGAAGAAATTAAGTGTATGGAAGATAGTGACGTTTGGGATCTAGTCTCATTACCTGAAGGTGCGAAACCTATTGGTTGTAAATGAATATTTAAAACCAAAAAGGATTCAAAGGGTGATGTAGAAAGATATAAGGCACGTCTTGTTGCAAAGGGTTTCACTTAGAGGGAAGGTATTGATATTACAGAAACATTTTCCCCTGTTTCGACAAATGACTCTTTTAGGACGATCATGGCATTAGTGGCGCATTTTGATCCTGAGCTACACCAAATGGATGTTAAGACTGTGTTTCTAAATGGAAACATTGATGAAACAATTTTTATGATCCAACCAGAAAATTTTGTGGTGGGAGATCCAAACAAAATAGTTTGTAAACTAAAGAAATCCATATATGGTCTCAAGCAAGTTTCTCGTCAATGGTATCACAAATTTCATGAAATTATTATCTCGTTTGGTTTTGAGAGTAATTTAATTGATGATTGTGTATACCACAAATTTAGTGGGAGCAAACATATATGTTGATGATATATTGCTCGCTAGCAATGATATAGGCTTACTGCATGAAACTAAAAGATTTCTTTCAACTAAGTTTGAAATGAAAGATCTTGGTGATGCCTCTTTTGTATTAGGAATTCAGATACATCGAGATCGTTCTCGAGGTATATTTGGATTGTCACAAAAGAGTTACATTGAAAATGTACTAAAGAGATATGGCATGCAGGATTGTAAATCAGGAAACACCCCCGTTGTTAAAGGAGACAAATTTTGTATTCAACAATGTCCTAAGAATGATCTTGAAGTTAAAGAAATGCAGAAAATTCCTTATGCATCTGCAGTAGGAAGTTTGATGTATGCACAAGTCTGTACTCGACCAGATTTGGCATACATTGTCGGAATGTTAGGCAGATATCTGAGTAACCCTGGTATGGATCACTGGGTAGCAGTCAAGCGGGTTATGCGTTATTTGAAAAGAACTAAAGACTACATGCTCACATATAAGAAATCGGACCAACTGGAGATCGTTGGATATTCAGATTCAGATTTTGCTGGATGCCAAGACAGTCGGAGATCCACTTCAGGTTATATCTTCATGCTTGCTGGAGGAGCAATCTCATGGAAAAGTGTTAAACAAACACTCATTGCTTCTTCCACTATGGCCGCTGAATTTATAGCATATCATGAGGCATCCAATCATGAAATGTGGCTGCGGAATTTTGTCACTGGGCTAAAGATTGTAAAAAGAATTGAAATGAAATGATATAAATTTTATTTAATCATATATTTAAATATTTTCAAACATTTGTCAAATAAATTTATATAATAATAATACAATTTTAAATTTGATGCACGAAAACTTTAATTTTTCTCCCTAAAATAAATATTTTAACTTTTAAGTTTAATTTATTTTTTATTTTTATTAATATATTTCTTACTTACTAATTTAGTTAATTTTTATTATATATATATATAAATTAAATTTTTGCTCTCATTATTATTTATACATATAAAAACACATTTTATATATATTAAATTATTATTATTAAATAAATTAATCAAAAAAATTAAAGAACAAACAAAATAATAAAAATTGTAATTACAAACTCACATAATACTTTTTTTTAATTATATATATATATATATTAAATTTAATATAGGAATATTTATTTATAAAATAACATTTTTATATATAAAACTTTTCATCTCTATTCATATTCTATCCATTCAGTTTTTAATATATCAAATTTTTTATTCATTCTTCCAAAATACTCAATATATCTCGCTAGACACAGTAATTAACTTATTAATTCCAAATTTTCTATTATAAATTATAAATTTATTAATTTTATAAATATAAAATATACAATTAAAATTAATAATTCTTAATAAAATATTTAAAATAAAATAAATTTAAATATTTTATATTACAATAAAATATATTACATAAATATAAAAATTACACATATTTTATCTTTACTTAATTTTATAAATATAATATATATAATTAAAATAAATATAATAAATTAAATAATTCAAATAAATATATATTACATAAATTTAAAATAAAGATGTAGGGATAGATTTGAATTATAAAAATAAAATATTAATTTTAAATTAATTAGAACATTTTAAATTTGTAGAGATGAAGGTCAGGTAGTGGGTTGTTTGTCGAGTGTGAAGTCGAAATTAGTTGTTAGATTAACCAATATTTGAAAGTCTGTGAGGTCACGAGATAGAGGTCGGGTGGTGGGTGGTTTATTGAGTGTGAAGTCGAAATTAGTGGTTAGTTTGGCGATCATTTGAAAGTGTGAGGTCACGAGATGGAGATCGGGTGATGGGTGGTTTGTCAATGTGAGGTCAGAATTAGTGGTTGGTTTGACGAGCATTTGAAAGTGTGAGGTCACGAGATGGAGGTCATGTGGGTGGTGGGTGGTTTGTCAAGTGTGAGGTCAGAATTAAGATTGGTGGTTGAGTTTGACGAGAGATAAGAGATGTGTCATCAATTGAGATAAACTAAGATTGGCGAGTGATTCTCTGAGAGGATAAAAAAAGGCATATGAAAAAGTGTGAGTCACAAGATGATGGTCAATTGAGGGTTAAGTGGAATTGAGGGGTTAAGTGGGTGCCGAGGGGATAAAATATATGTTAACATTAAGTTTAAGATTAAACTTAATTTTTACAAATTCAAACCAATTTTAAATTAATTATATTTGAATAATAATAATTTTATCTAAAATCTTTATAGATAAATAATATTTTAAATATAGTCTTATTCGTGCAAATGCACGGGATTTATGCTAGTAAAGGTAAATTTTGAAAGTAACTTTTAAAAAAGTAAAAATTTAGATAAACATATATATAGTCCGGAAGAAGAAAAAATAACTCATGCTATAAATGCTTATATCTCAAAAGAAATGTTAAGATTTGTCTAACTTTAATGTTAATTTCTTTGCATAAGTGAAGATAATGCAAAGACTAAACCATCATGGAATAGAAAGACCAAAACTCTTTATATATAAAGAGGGTTCAATAATGAAGTTTTCCATCAAACATCCAACTATTTGAGAACTAACTCAAATCAAAGATGAGTGCTACAAACGTTCTTCTTTTCCTTTGCATTACCATCGTCTTTCTTTCAAGTTACTCTTATGCAAGGAATCTCTTAAGTCACGAGGATTGGTTAACTTCTTCTGAGAATAATGATGTTATCTTAGTGGATGAATCACCATATGATATTGACTATGATGATGACGAATCTTCAATTCTAATTGATGATAAAAGTAGTAAAGAAAATCATCATGGAAGGGCTCCATCACCGAAACCTACTCGTGGGAAGGCTCCATCACCAAAGACTACTCCATATATTAAAGGGTCGATAAAACATGCAATTGATGCTCCATCACAAAAGCCTACTCATGGGAGGGCTCACTCACCAAAGCGAGCTCCATCACCAAAGACTACTCATGAGATTGAAGAGTCACTAGAGCAGGATGGAATGATAGACGAAAACTGGAATGGGGATGGAGATGAAATCTACAACAACGACGACGATTATAATTATTCAAGTTTGTCTTCAAATCTAAAGAAAGGCGGGAAGGCACCAACCAAACAACCAAGTGCACCATCTCCCAAGAAATCTTTTTCAGAAGGTGAAAGCTTACTTTGAAGTGTCGAGAAAAAGAAAGAACATAATAAAACACATGAAGGACAAGATTAAATCTGCAATACCTAACTTTTAATTTGTTTGTCTTTACATTATTATATATACTCAAGAAATAAATAATGAAGTTATATATGTTGTACTTTCATTTACTAAATTCACCTAAGTGTTTATTAGAATATCGTAAAAATTATTAAAATCTACCCATAAACTTAAAACGGATAAAAATAAAATTAAAAATGTTATATGTATATTTCGAATTTACAATATAACAAAACAAGTATAACTCTTTAACTATATAGGCTAATAAGATTTTATATTTTAAATTTAACACCAAATTTGATGAATGCGAGACATTTTAACAATACAAGTTAAACTTTTTAACTATCTATATATAATGATGCATAATTTTCAAAGTTTCTGAATTAACGGGTTGAGAGCTGTGGTTAATTTGAATATATATGTAAGACTAAATGATACTTTGGTAGGATTATGAGATGACCCGCCCATAAACTTCAAACGGTTAAAAATAAAATTAAAAATATTATATGTATGTTTCGAACTTGCAATCTAACAAAAAACAAGTACAACTCTTTAACTAACAAAGCTAATTAGACTTTATATTTTAAATTCACCACCAAATTTGATGAACGTAGAACATTTTAACAATATAAGTTCAAGTTTTTAACTAACTAATCTATATATATATATGATGATGCTTAATTTTCAAAGTGTCCGGATTACCGGGTCGAGAGTTGTGGTTAATTTAGATATATATTTGAGAGTAATGGATACTTGAGTCGGATTGTGGGTTGACCCGCTCATAAATTTCATACGGTTAAAAATAAAATTAAAAACGTTATATGTATATTTTGAACTTGCAACCTAACAAAACAAGTACAATCCTTTAACCAATTTAGCTAATAAGACTTTATATTTTAAATTCATCACCAAATTTGATGAACGTGAGTCATTTTAACAATATAAGTTTAACTTTTTAACTAACTAATATAAATATATATAATGATGCTTAATTTTCAAAGTGTCTGGATTGCCGGGTCGAGAGTTGTGGTTAATTTGGATATATATGTGAGAGTAAATGAATACTTGGGTCGGATTGTGGGTTTACCGCCCATAAACTTCAAACGGTTAAAAATAAAATTAAAAATGTTATATGTATGTTGCAACCTAACAAAATAAGTACAACGTTTTAATCAACTAGGCTAATAAGACTATAAATTTTAAATTCACCACAAAATTTGATGAACGTGGGACATTTTAACAATATAAGTTCAACTTTTTAACTAACTAATCTATATATATAATGATGCTTAATTTTCAAAGTGTCCGGATTGCCGGGTCGAAAGCTGTGGTTAATTTGGATATATATGTGAGAGTAAATGAATATTTGGGTCGGATTATGGGTTGACCTGCCCATAAATTTCAAATGTTTAAAAAATAAAATTAAAAATATTATATGTATGTTTCGAACTTACAACCTGACAAAATAAGTACAACTCTTTAACCAAATGTGATTGAGTTGTGGTTTGCCGAGAGATAATAGAACGGTATCAATTGAAAATGGTTAAAAAATATGAATCAAATATTTGATTGACCAAAGTGTGAGATCAGGATGCTAAATGTTAAAAAATATAAATTAAATATTTAATTGACTAAAGTGAAAATGTAAAGTCACGAGATGAGAGCTTCATTCAAAAAAAAAATATATGATGAGATATGTGAGAAGATAAATTATTTTACCGAAGTGAATAAAATGTGAAGTTAGAGTGTTCTATTTTTTATTTTAATATATTATTATTGATTTATTAAGAATTTTAAACATTGAATACATATTATTTTTATTAAATTTATATTATTTTTATTAAATTTATATTATTTATATTTTTATTCGTGTGAATTGCGCAGAAATCTTTCTAGTCTAGTTAAGAATGTTAAATTCAAAATTATATATATTTATATTTTAAGTGGAGTGTTATTCATAATAGAATCATTAATGTTATAATTATATGAGAAATTGATATATTATGGTTAATCGTTGGTTCGCATGTATTATATTATTGTTAGGAGCATAATGAGATGCAAAGATTAGGATAAGAAAATTTTTTTTCAGAATTGTATTTTTGAAATGTAGTTATTCATAGTGTCAACTATTGAGTGAGGCCAACTAGACAACCGCCTAAGGTCACCTCTCTGAGCACCCTCATTTTATTTTTTAAATATTTAAACTTATAATAATAATAATAATATAATATTTAACTAATTAGAATATGAGCCTGAGAAAGAGGGATTTTGTAAAGGGCAAATGAGAGAAAATAACATGACATAATTTATGATATATTTTATTTGTTAAAAAAAAAAATTTAATTTTTTTAATTAATCAAATTGCACCACGTCATTATCTCATCACTCACCCAAATTCTCTCTCCCAATTATTTCCTCTTCTAATATATATATATTATAATATAAAATTATTATGTATTTTTAATATAATAAGTTAAATATTTATTTTACGTTTAGAACACCCCATATTTTGTTCATGTGGTACCTATAATTCAAGTTTTATAGTTTCTTTTCCTAACGTCACCTTATGACGTTGACTGATGTACAATTAATTTAACTTCTTACAAATTTTGGGTTAGATAATTTTTTCACTTTTATTTATTATTATTATTATTATTATAATTATTTACTTCCAATTATTTGAAAATAATCTACAGAATAATTTAATTATTTTTTAATACATAAATCATTTACAAAAACAATAATTAAACTTAACTTAACATAACCTAACCTAATATTTTCTCATTTGTCGACACACGCAAGTAACGGTCTAATATTAATAATTAAAGTGTTATACGGTTTCATAAAATACAAATAATAAGAGTTTTCATAAGAAACAGATTCATTAAGGCCCATGTTTAGTGATAAAGCCCAACGAAACAGGTTCATTTGATAATCAAACATTATGTATTCAAATAATTTTTACTCTGGTAAATAGGTACGGTACTCTAGTTAGTTTTTACTATGAAAAGGTGAATCTAGGTTATAAATATATGATTTAAAACTAAAAAATGTTTTGATTAATAATTTAAATAATATAATTATCAAGAAACATAAGTAATGATAAGTATGTATTAACTTAAAAAGATGAAGACCTTATTTATACTCATTCAATTGTCTTTTGAATTGTCTCATAATCTCATTCACTATTATGTTTTTTCTTGTTATAAAGTATTGCTTTTAATAAAGTTCAGAATAAGTTATAAATTTTAAAAATACCAATTTTTTTCTTTATCTATATTTAAAAATTATTCTTGAACGTGATATTGTTTAATTTATTAATATAAAAATGCAGGCAATAAATATACATACTAGTGACTTTAATTTTCCCAAGGGTCCCAACTCCATGAATAGCAATCAATCAATCACTCTATTTTTGTAGGGGTCCCTACCCCTTTAAAATATCAAAAGTGGTCCCTTTATTGTCTTTATTAAAAAATGATGGTATTCAAATTTCAAAGTTGGTCCTTTGCCAACTAATTAATTAGTAGCAAAGTAGAAGCAATGGTCTTAAATAGCTCCTTTACCCACAAACAAAAATGTATCCCAATTTCTGCAACTAATTGAGATAAGGGTAAACTTTTGACTAGTATAAAAAACTCATATTATTTATTTAATGTTCCATACTATAATGGGACTACTTTTATTATACTTTAAGAACTTTGAACCGGGTCATTTAAATGTCTAAAACCTTAATATTTTAACTGAAAATGGAGAAGTAAAAGAGGAATTAAGCAATAATTTATATTTTAAAATTAATTAAATAAATTAGATTTAATATTTACGTGTGTACGCGTCCGAAGTATTTACTGAAGAAAGAAAATATATAGATATTTAAAATAAATAAAATATTCGTTTCGAATTTTTGAAATAATAAATTAAATCAATTATAACTTTGAAAAACAAGATTTTTGATTTAAGAGTTGTTACTTAATATTTTTGCAAAATTAGAAAAATAAATGTTTTGACGTGTAAAATAATAACGTCTTTGGAAAAGAAATTATTTGTGATAAAAGACATCGGCGCTATGTAATAGACGATATCTACTTTATGATCATTTTTAGAAATATTTTACAATTTAATTCATTATATTGTTACGTGGTCTAGAATGACTGCCTTATGCCCTAACTTAAACCTAAAAAGTAATAAGAAATATTTACAATGAATAAACAAACAAATGCCTTTAATATATATGGAAGGTGAAAAACGGAAAACAAATTCAAGAAAATGAAAATTATTTTTTATTACCATTCATTAATTTATTTTTTTAGAAAACGATATAATGTAATTAAATAAAAAGATATGAAAAGGGTAAAAGATTACAAGAGTTTAGGATTCAGACAAAACAAATATTTGTCAAAAATGAATGAATGAACCAACCAAATGAAAACATAAAAAACAACCAGAATTAGAATAAAAGTGGATGACACAAACAATGTAGCATAGAGCGCATTGAAATCAGAAATAAGAGTGACTTTTTCATATATAATGCTCCATTTTTGACAAAATAACCAATTTTTTTACAAGTTGGAATTCGCCTCCACGTTTGAATGAGTAAGTTTCCATCAAAGATAATTTCATTCCAAACAAACTCCACATCATTTTGAACTCTTGAAAAAGCTTTTATGTCTTCTTCATCCAAATATAATAAACAATGTTTGTAATGAAACACTTGAAGATATTTGAACTAAAGTCATTAATTTTGATACCACACATTAATTTTGTGAGCACAATGAAATCGATTTCATAATTTTTAAAGTTTTAAAAAATAATATATGGGCACAATTAAAAGGTTGAAATGTTTGGAAAATTCCCAAAAATAAAAATAAAATTATAAAAATTATTTTCATATTATTTTTGATTTTTTTTTTAAAAATAGAATTAAAAATTTAAAACAAAGGGTGTGAAATGGGGGAGTTTGGCCAATCAGGCCTAAGCGAAAATAAAGAATAATTTTAGTTAAAAATATTAATTTTAACTTTTTGGGATTTTTTTAAAATTATTCATTTAAACTATAAAATTAATAAAAGGAAAATTATTGTTCTGAAAACCTTTTCGGTCATTCACTCGGTTTTTTGGCAAACTTCAGTCCGACTGGTCCAACCAGTTAAACTAGATTTAAATACATTTTTTAAAAATAAATTTAAATATATTGGTACATAAATTGTATGTATAATAACTTAAGCATATGTAAAATAATCAAATACATACTAATTAAACTCAATAATTTGTCAATTAATATCACACCAAATATCCACAATTCTTTGTACAAATAAAATAACAATTACAACAAATATACTTATAATAAGTTAATAACAACAACATTGTCAACATCGAATGATTTAATGCAAACATAAAAGCTAGCAACCACAATATTGAATATTGTGGTCATACGATTCTTCTCATTACAATAATTGTGTTAGTAAATCTTCATTCTCTCAATTCGTTCCAGCAACATGAATCACCAGAATAACATATTTATACAATATTAACAATATTAGTAAGTTAATATTTTATATTGAAGAACATCTCAATATCACAAATTCACAATATGAATAACATTACAAACCTGTAACATGAAGCAAATTTACTCCCACATTTTTATCTTATTCTTCAGCACAAACGGGCGATTCCTCTATCATTGTTTTCACTTCTTTATATCAATATTTTCTTCTAGTTCTTCTTCAATGATCCAAAATTCCGTCTTATCAATGAATTTATAATCAATAGGTTCATATGATTGTCCTACATGCTTGCACCTATAATTTAAAATATTGTTTAGTAATAACATAAGATAATTATTTAATCATTAAGTTTTTGACAATACATTAATATATATTCTGCAAACGCAAGTTACAATGAATATAAACCAAGTCATTAAGTCTTTCATGCTATAGGTTGTTTCTCTTTTTTAAATGAACCCAATAAGTTTTGCTCCAATTACACTCACAGCCTGATGAATAAGTTGTTTGGCTGAGAAATCTAACTATGCAAAGTTGGGTACTTCCATCAAATAACTTCCACCGTGCATATGTTAAAAATGACATCCAATTATCCAAATAGATAAACATAAAAGATAAAAATGATTTATATTTATACCAATATTATGAATTACATACAAAATTTGTATGTACCTAAACTTAGAGATTTCGACATATCCAATGTCATTTTATGTGCAAAAGATGGTAATCTATGATTTTTAAAGTATTAAACTTCATTAAATAACATTCTCATATATATTGCATATCTTTTTTTTGTAGGGTTTTACAATCAAGTATAGCTTGAATAACAATTTGTTTCTTGTAGTAAGTGTCCTAATAATACTAAAAGGTGATATTCAATTGGTATGCTAACATATGAATAGGTTGACAAAATATACCTTTCTACTTAGCCTTAATGATATCAGTATAAGGCTTGTAAAGTCTTTTTTTTGTTCAAATATATATCCTTTATTTCTTTACGTGTCCTACACAAGCTCATAGACATATCCCATTGCAGGATTATCATCAACGTCACAAATTATCAATAGACGCATCAATGGAGCCATCAACTTCATAAAAATCGCAACATTGATTCAAAACCTGTAATCCAATACAATTTGCTTTACTTTTATACCCTTCCTTCGTCAACATCAAAACTTTAAGTAATCTTGAGAAAAGACCAAAGCTTTTAAGTCTGTGTCATGTGGTCATTCAATCTTTAAAGTACTATAAAAGTTGTTGTATCGAATCTAACAATTTCATTCCAATCGGGACGTTGCCTCAACCAATTCAAAATTGATGTGTGATTATACACAAAGATAATAATATTAGACCCAAAATTAGCTATCATTTTCATCAAATGCATCTCATAAATGTCCTCAAAAATCAAATTGATGCAATGTGTAGCACATGGAGACCAAAAAATGTCATATGTTTTTCAGTCAACAATTTACTAGTTGCCTTATAGTTAGCTCCATTATTAGTCACAAGTTGAACAACATTGTCAACACTTGTTCACTCGATAATCTCATAAAATATGTTGCACAATTTTGAACATCTGAGATGAAACATGATGCATCAACAAACTTGACAAATGTAATCCTTTTAGGATAAGATACCCAAAAATTGATCAAAGACCTTTGTCTACCATCCGTCCAATCATCTATAATAATTGTGCATCCCGTGTCCTTCCAATATTTTCTATAATCCTCAATAATCAACTCCACTAATATTTTGGCATCTCTCAACAATCCAACACGCAAAACATGATATGTTGGATGTGTATATACATGACCCTTTGCAATACTCTTATTAATTGCTACGTGATAATAAGGTGAGTTTAAGGCATTAAATAGAATTTCAAGATCATAAAACTACATTTCCCAAGATAAAGTAGTGTCATGCCATCTTTCGTTACTTTGCAATGCAACTTTAATACTTGGTTGAGAATATTAGAAACATCATGTTTGAAAAACTTTTGTAAAATATTATCAACACCTCTTTTCTTTGTATAAGGCATTAACATTGTAACTTTTTCACAATCAAAATTCTCTAATTTTATCGACTTCTCCTTAAACTTTTTGAAATTCTCAGAATTTATATCGTTAAGTTTTTTCCATACTTCATTTGAAACTTTTTTGTATTTCGCAATATTTCCTTTTATTCCCCATAAGTGTTTCTTGAACAGAGAAATCCCTCTTCAAAACTCAAAGGCGTTGTTTCGGCTAAAAGACAGAACATAGAGACATCATTCATTACCTCTGTATTCTTGTATAGTTCTTGGATAGTTCTCGTACTTCGTGATCCTTCATTAGGGCTTCCACTTGATGAAGATGTACTAGAAGATGTGTTCGGTGTCATCGTAGGAACTACGGGCTTCCATGTTTCTTCTCCTTGATTGTTCTCATCGAAGAATGGGAAGAATTCGTTGACGGAATCTTCATTAACTTCCCAACTCCAAAAAGCATCTTCATAAAACTTTGCATCACGACTCACAACCATCTTTCCATTACAGGATTGTAAAGCTTTCACCCCTTTGATTTTCCGTCATAGCCGATGAACACAAACTTCTTGCTTCTATCATCAAGTTTGGTTCTCTCTTGCTCCAACGCATGCTTGTAGGCAATACTCCCAAAACTCCTTAGGTGAGATACATCTGGCTTCTTTTCGCTCCAAGCTTCATTTGGTGTTAGATCTTTAACGCTTTTGGTCGGACATCAATTAAGGAGATACACTGCACACGCCACTACTTCTGCCCAAAATTCTTTTCGCATCTTCTTATGTTTTATAATGCTCCAAGCCATATTGATCGGTCCATACACATCGACATGAATTAATTCGAGCGGCTTCGTTGCTCTTAACGTTGCTTCCTTCGGAAAGCATTCTCTTGCATGTTTTCCTAGAAGACACGTTTCACGAAGTTGATCCGGATGATTGATCAAAGGCATCCCCTTCACCATTTTCTTTTCGGACATCATTTTTAGGCCACCGAAATTTAGATATCCCATCCTCATGTGCCAACAACACACTGGATCCGTCACGAATACTTGCAAGCAGTTTGAACCTTCAGTTTGAATAGCGAGCGAAAACATCATATTCTTCGACATCGTAACCTTCGCAATTAGGTCAACGCTTCTGTCTTATAGCCAAAGATTACGATCCTTCATTAAAATCTGGTAGCCTCTTTCCATGAGTTGCCCCAAACTCAAAATATTGCTTTTTAATTTAGGGACATAATAAATATTGGAAATAAGTTTGTGTGTATCATCCTTCAATCGAATCAAAATGGTACCTTTGCCTTAAATCTGGACTTTCGAAGTATCTCTGAACGTGATATTTTCGATTGCCTTTTTCTCAATCTCAACGAATTTTGACTTGTCGCCACACATCTGTTTACTCACACCATTGTCAAGATACCATTGAATTTCTCCTCCAATAACTTCTTTATTTAGCAACAACAACAACGTCGACTCCTACGTTTCTTTTTCTTCTATGAGATTAACTTCTACTTTCACATCCTCGGCATATTAGAAGTCACGAGCATAATGACCAAATTTGCGACAATTGTAGCACTCAACGCGTGCCTTTTTGTATCCGTCACTTCCTTGTCCTTTTCCTCGTCTGCGTCCTAGTCCTCTTTCTCTTCCTCTACCTCTTGGATTTCCTCGAAGTTTTTCACCATTTTCTCTCTCGATGTCTGAATTTCTTCCACGTCCTCGACCGCCACCACGAGAATAACCTCGACCGTGACCTTGATGAACTACGCTTCCCTTTTCACAAACGAATGATTGACTAGAAAGGCTTGCTCCAAAGACTCTTTCTTGTGTTTGTTCATTCGTTCCTCGTGCACCCGTAATGATTTATTTAATTCTTCGATTGGGAGTTTTTCTAAATCTCTATTCTCTTCGATTGCAACCACAACATGATCAAATCTTTGATGTAGAGAACGTAAAATATTCTCGATTACTCGAACATCTTCTATGATTTCTCCATTTCGCTTCATCTAGTTGACGATAGATAAGATCCGCGTGAAATAGTCTGAAATAGACTCCAATGCTTCTTGTTGAAGAGCTTTAAACTCTCCACGTAAAATCTGAAGCTGCACCTTTTTTACCTTGACAACTCCTTTGTGGTAATTTTATAGAATTTCCCATGCCTCCTTCGACGTCGAGTCATTTACTACTTTCTCAAAAGCAGTATCATCCAGACATTGGTGGATTACAGAAAGGGCGTGCTTATCCTTCTTTTTGTTCTTCTCGAATGCTTGAATTTGGACCAACGTCGCATCCTCATCAATTTAGACAATCCCATTGTTTATGATTTCCCACACACCTTGGGAACCGAGTAACGTCTTTACTCGAATAGACCAACTATACATCATAGTTGTCTTTCGTAATACGTGGAAACTGGAACATCAAAGACATCCTCGCTCTGATACCACTTTGTTGGAAACGTTAGTGGACAATTGACTTATTCACTCACAAACTCAAGATAAGATTAAAAAAAGAGGAAGAAATTTTTATTTAAGTTCATCTTGTTTCTGCAAATACAACTACTCTATTTATACTAGAAAAAAACTCTTAAACGGTCAGAATTAATTCTAATTAAGACCCCTATTAAATAAAAGATAATAACGTCTAATATTAACTAGACATTTTATTCTAATTAAGACACTTATTAAATAAAAGATAATAACATCTAATTTTTAATTAATTAGTTTTATTTTCAACCGAAAATGTTGATTTCTCACTAATGTATGGATACTCAACATGGTGATCCACAAGCAGGGCCTGGGAATGGGCTTCGCACCTAGGTCAAGAGCTTGCATGCATTGACCATGTTCTTAACCCCTTTGACTTCTCTGTTGGCCTTTTCGCGCGATCCTACTAGTTTGTGGCACGGTGGTATAGCTGTCGTGCACGATAGTTTTTGACGACTTCAAACATATTTTTTTTCTTTAAATCTCATTTCCTAAAAAAAACAAACACAATAACATTGATAATAGATATTTTCTAATTGAATATATTTTTCAATGTAATTCCTGGAAAACCCTTGTTCTAAAAAAGCTCATGATTCAAGAAATTTTAACATCAATTTACGTGTTAGAAATATTTTTTAATAAAATATTATTTTAAAAGATTTATAAAAAATATGTCATATGACCTTTTGAAATTAATTATAATAATAATTAATTTTTATCAACTTTTAAATAATATTTTAGATTTAAAATAATCAAATTAAATTTTGATTAATAAAAACTGTATTTAAATTAATTTAAAAGACTATTTATTTGAAAATTTGGTTGTATAACATTTATTTTATCCTAGACATACACATGTTTCTTTTTGGTATATAAGAATTTTAAAAACAATATTTTAAATATTGGTACCTATAATTGATGGCGATGACTAATGAGGAATGCACCTGGAGAATAACAGTTGAAGGCGTACATAGACGTATTTTTGACTAGAGTCTATTTTTGGTTCGTAGTTTGGTGATACTCGGGAAAACACTTTCGTGTTATATTTTTCGTACTTGTTAAAAAACGGTCTCTACTTAATAAAATCTTAACTTTTGAAAAATTGGTTGTATAACGTTTATTTTATCCTAGACATACACATGTTTCTTTTTGGTATTTAAGGATTTTAAAAATAATATTTTAAATATTGGTACCTAAAACTGATGGCGATGACTAATGAGGAATGCACCTGAAGAATAACAGTTGAAGGCATTAGGATTTAAGAATAATCCAAACAAGCCCTTATCAAAATATTTTCTTTTTTGTGAAAATATTTTGAAATCATTTTTCTATTTTTTTAAAATTTTAGAAAATGGTTTAGGGTTCCAAAATTATAAAAAATAATTTTGAAATATTAAAAATGGAACCAAACAGACCATAGGATCGGTGTTCTCGATTGGTATGGGGCTAAAACCCTCGGTCCTAGGTCTGGGTTTCTCGGTCGAGGTGTGGAAACACTTAGTCGGGCTGTAGAAGACTCTTTATCAGATGCGAGAGTCATCAGTCCAAGGTGCGAACGTCATTGGTCCTGGGTGCAAAAATCATCGACTGGATGCGGGGATCCTTAGTTGGGTGCGAGAGTCCTCTTTCCTATGTTAGTCTTGGGATTTTCTTCGATCCTCGGTATGAAAAACACTCAATCCTGGGTTGGCCACGGGCTAACTTTATTCGGTCCTAGGTGTTAAGGATGCTTAGTCATATGTTAGTCTTGGGCTAATTCTTATCGGTCCTGGGTGCGAAGGACCCTCAGTCCTAGGTCAGACTTGGTCTAGGTTTCTAGGTCCTCAAGAACATGAAACTGTAGGTTTGATGATTATTTGAGACTCAGATCCTTTGATCTAAGGGCATGGGAAACTTTGTATAGTTCCCATGATCATTTATAATATCATCTTTATGTGTCATTCAATCGAGATGATGTTCCATTCGACCCAAACAGTTTTAGTACAAAAAATGGATTTTGGATTTTTAGGTTTAAATGAAGCGTACGGAGCTTGTCAATATTTTTCTTATGTTTCATATGGTTGAATGAAAACAAAACATGAACATTAGTTGTTCATTTTAACCAATTCAAGAAATGATTTTTTTTTATAAAAAAATTAGTTTTTGATCAATCATGATCAAGATGACTTGGAACTAGTTTCTAACATTATTATAAACATGTTGGGAAACTTTCTATGTTGTTGTTCTTGAGTAACAACTCAAAAACAAAAACCCGATTTTGAAAATCAAATTTGGGGGTTTCCTATTTAAGATGATTGGTCGGGTTTTGCTTCAACAGAAAACTTGCAAATGATACTAGGATTGTTTTTCAACTAAGAAATTGGATAATAAGACAGTGTATGAAACTGACAAAACTAAAATATAAAAATTTCAATTCAAACTGGTAATTCGAATTACAGTGTGATTGGAAGCTTACATGGAGCTAAAGAACACTCCTTAACTCTTATGGAAGCTTCTCGAATTCCTGAATGAGAGCTTTATAGTCTTACACAAAAATTCCAAAATTTCATAAAGTTTGAAGTTTCTTCAATGGCGGATTTTTGCTTGGGCTTGATTGAGAGGTGGAGAGTGGATCTCTTGCCTCCGGTTTGCTCAAAGGAGGCTATTTATAGCGTCCTAAGGTCGGTTCATTGACAAAGTGGGTTGAATTAAATCAAAAGACCATTGATGGTCTTTTATTTGATCTCCAGTCAATTACTAATGTAGGTTGTGATGATGCTCCCAAGTGTAGGGGAATTGATCACCAAAGTAGGGTGATCATTTCACCTTTTGAAAGAAGTCAAAAGGTGGAGAAACGACAAAGTTACATCTTTGAAAAATCAAATATGGAATTGTTCTTATCTAGTTCGTCGTAGCGAGGAAGGAGACAAACTAGATAAGAAACGACGTCGTTTCAGGTAAGAAATCGAACGTGGGACACTACGTTTGCGTTCCGTCCGCGATCGGGCTTACTATTGAGTCTGGGCTAACTACTTTGAGGCTCCCGTTTGTTGATCGAGTGCTACGCGGAAGCGCCTTTCTTCTGTTGCAGTGGGCTACGTGGTTGGCTTCTAGGCGTGGGATGATAATCAAATTCTCATCCGAGGATTGTGAGGTTGATCTCTTTGGATTTCTGCAGCAGCGAATTCAAACCCCTTTTCAGTCTTGGAGCTTGAATTGATTATTTTTTCAATCCTTTTTTGCTCCATTTTCAACTTATAAAATACACAAAATAATTTTAATAAAAATGACATTTATTTTGCCAATTTTTTTATTGGTATATTTTTGGAGTTTAATAAATAATTTATTATGGGATAAAATGGATACAACATTTATCCTAAATTATTTATATTTTAATTTTTCTGAATTTTTTAATAATTAATTTGAGATAAAATAAGTACAACAATTATCAAATTTATTTTATTTATTTTTCTTAGTTATTTTATTAATTAATTATTTAATTATGTTTTAGTTTATTTTTAATTATTTTGATCTTATTTATTCAAAATAATTATTTAAAAAATTATAAATTGAATATGTAAAATCTTTGTTCCAGCAATCATCTTGTTTATTAATGTTTTACACAGGTTTTATTTGAAAATTATTTGAAAATTATTTGAAATTAATTATTTTTTAATCCACTGATACAACATTTTTATATTAATAATTTTCTTTTAATAAGGTGCAATTAGCTGATTCTTTAGAAAATAATTTTACAAACTCAAGAATTTTTAAAAATAATAAAATTGTGAGAAAAAATTAATATTACAACGTGTCAAAGAATTTGACACCTAAGTCTGTTACGCAAAGTGTCAACAGAAAAAAACAAAGTCCATGACATTGGAAAGGGAAAAAGTTAGATGATGTTAAAATTCTTGATTTTTTTTTAGAAAGAGGGACACTTTTAAGAATTGATTAGAATTGCTCAACTGTAAAACTATTTTTGCAAAATAAGTTCAGCTTCACCACAATAACCTGGATTATCAGATTATAAAGGTAAGTTACTATTTCTAATGTTTGGGTTGTTGTATTTTTAATTTCTTAAAAAACAAAATTTGGTTGTATTTCGATTAATTTTTATCATGATATAGTTATAATGGTCTTTTTAAGTTGAATCTACCATCACTTTGATCTTCGCATTATTGTGAATTACTTTTATTTTTTAAATCAAAATGTAAAATAAATCATTGTTTTTTTTTTAATAATGCAGCCTAAAAGACTAACATCCCTCTTTTTATTAAAAATATCCATAAGTTGAAAGGATCATCAATATGCATTTAAAGAGATTGTGCCAACAATTTTAAATTAAAAAGTAAATTATTTTATAAATAATAGTGATACTCTTAATAATGAAAAAATAAAAATGAATTTATATATTATGGCCTTGTTCTCTCTGGGTTTTTTAAAAAACCCATTCCAAATCAATTTTCCAATCAATCACTTCTCAACAATCACATCACTCATTTCATTAACCAAAATACTAAAATACCCTCTATTTTAAATTATTATTTTTTATTTTATTCATTTATATCAATACCCTTTAAGTCTTTTTACCAAAAATAATCATCACCTCCTCAAAATCATAACCCATCATTACATTTTTCCCTCTCTAGATTTTTTAAAAAACCTAATCCGAACAAGGCCTATAAGTTTCATCTTCTACATTCTGAGTCTTATAAATAAAAGGACAGTCTTTCACTCTCCTTCACATTCTCAACAAATCTAGTTTTGATTCTCACCATGGAATTAAGTCACCATCTTTATCTTCTCTTGATGTTAAATGTTCTTATAGTCCAAACCCTTATCCCAATGGCTTCTGGCAAGGGTAACCCTATGAACACAGGAGGCCTCAGCCGGAAAAGCTTCCCAGAGGGCTTCATCTTAGGGACGGCCACGTCAGCCTATCAAGTGGAGGGTATGACCGATAAGGGTGGCCGTGGCCCTTCGATTTGGGACGTCTTTGTAAAAATTCCAGGTAAATAAAACATAAACCATTGAATGAAGATAATCATTCTAATTCATTATTATAACCTAGTGATTTGGTTAATTATTCAGGAGTTGAAGCCAATAATGCCAATGCTGATGTTACTGTAGATCAATATCACCGTTACAAGGTAATACCTTTTTTTTTTACTGCAGTTATCTTTCTTTTTAACCACATTTATGCAAATCACAAAAAAATGAAAAACAAAGTTATGATATTTCAAGGGTATTCCTGATAAATTTAAATCCTACACTATTATTGCGACCCAATAATTTTTTGAATATTTAAGTATATATCCTATAATATATGTTTTTAATATAACTTTCGTAGTTTTCTATGTGTATGTGTGGCTCAAAATATCTTATCTTATCCTCTTCTCTCTACAGTTGTCGGTGGTTTTTGTTTTGTTTGTAAGAGAAACAAACATTTATTTAGGCCTTAATTTGTTTGATATATATGGGTTATATGAATATTAATTTCAAATAAATTTGTCAAAGGATAAAAATGGGTTATTTTGACAAAAATGTGTAAAATGTCTTTATTATTAATATTTTGAAACTAATAAACAATAAAATTAAGATAATATGTTAGTTTAGTTGATTTTATTTTATTTTTTTATGCAGAACAAATTTGATCATAGTGTAGTAAATTATTTAAAAATAATGCAACAAGGTCTAATTCAATTTCCCACAAATTAAAATGGGTGTCATGAATTTACTAAGACATCCAAGTAATAAATTGAACTTCAAATTAAAACACCAAGCAATAAACTTTACATGTCAGCTATTTTTCTTTTTGATATATGGCTCAAAACATGTAACAATTTGTTTTTTTATTTTAATAAAATTGCATATGAATTATTTGTGTACCCAAGCATTAATTTCTCTTTTTTTCTTTGTGGCAGGAGGATATTGACCTAATGAAAACACTTAACTTTGATGCCTATAGATTTTCAATCTCGTGGTCAAGAATATTTCCATGTACATATTATAATCTCCTTTTTTTGCTATTTACTATTTTGAACTATTAAGTGATTTAATTTATGCTTAAATAATTACAATGCTACTTGTGTAGATGGAACTGGAAAAGTGAATCCAGAAGGAGTTGCATACTATAACCGATTAATTGATTACATGTTATTAAAAGGTATATATATATATATAAACAGTGTTGGAATTTGAATACAATAGTGACATTGAAGAACAAAAATTTAGATATCGAAATTATTTTTGTTTTGCAGGTATTACTCCGTATGCAAACCTTAATCATTACGATCTTCCTCAGGCGCTCCAAGAGAAGTATTTAGGGTGGCTCGGCCGGGAGGTGGTGTAAGTAAATTAGGTTTGGTTTTGTTTGCGAAGAATTAAACTTTATAAAGTTATATTAACATATATTGTTTATGTTTGATTGGGCAGGAAGGATTTCGCTGATTATGCCGAATTCTGTTTTAAGACATTTGGTGATAGGGTGAAGAATTGGATGACGTTTAACGAGCCAAGGGTTGTGGCTGCACTTGGATATGACAATGGATTTTTCGCACCGGGGAGGTGTTCTAAAGAATATGGAAATTGTACAGAAGGAAATTCAGGGACTGAGCCTTATATTGTTGCCCACAATTTGATATTGTGTCACGCTTCAGCGGTGCAAAGATATCGTGAGAAATATCAAGTAAGAATTATGATCGAATTGATGTACAATTATTATTTTTTCACTTAATGTCGTCGCGAGTTATAATACATTTGGCACTTCAAAATTTAAAACAATTATAGGCAAAGCAGAAAGGAAGAGTAGGAATCTTGTTGGATTTTGTTTGGTACGAGCCACTTACTAGAGGGAAAGCTGATGTTTATGCTGCACAAAGAGCTCGAGATTTTCACCTCGGATGGTAAGTAATTACTAATTACCGCAAAAAATAGGAAGAAGAATTCACTTTTCCAATACTTTATTGTGTTTTTTATTGATAACTTATGTGACAGGTTTCTTCATCCCATAACATACGGAGAATATCCGAAAACCATGCAAAATATTGTTGGCAATCGGTTGCCAAAATTCTCGAAAGATGAGGTCAAGATGGTTAAGGGTTCATCAGATTTTATTGGAGTTAACCAGTACACTGCTTATTATATGTATCATAATCCAAATCAAACAAAGCCCAAAGTACCAGGCTATCAACAAGAATGGGATGCATCCTTTGCTTGTGAGAAACTATTGCTTTATGAATTTAACATTATTCTTAATCATCATTTTCATATAGATTTTGAATAAAATTTGAATTTTTTCAGTTGCTAAAAATGGTGTACAAATTGGGCCAAAGGTATATTGCTATTTCAAGTTTTGATTTAAATTCAATTTGTGTCACAAACATAACAAATATTGCAGGCAAATTCTTATTGGCTCTACAATGTTCCATGGGGATTGTATAAGGCCGTTATGTATGTGAAGGAACAATATGGAAATCCAAGAGTTATCTTATCCGAAAATGGTTAGTTGATTCTCGCTTTAATAATCCAAATCATTACACTCTTAATGTGTTACCAAATAACTCAATTTTCAATAATATATTAATTTGATGGTTTTCACTACAAAGAATCAAAGTATATATGTTGGTTCATCAATGATTTGGATTGTAGGTATGGATGATCCGGGAAACTATACTCTTGGTCAAGGATTGCGTGATTTCAATAGGATTAATTACTATAAAGGGTACATAAGTGAACTTAAAAAGGCTATAGACGACGGGGCAAACATTGAGGGTTACTTTGCATGGTCATTGCTCGATAATTTTGAATGGAGATTGGGTTATACATCTAGATTTGGCATCGTTTATGTTGACTTCAAGACGCTAAAGCGCTATCCAAAGCTTTCGGCGTATTGGTTCAAGAAGTTAGGAAGCAGGGGAATCAAGAACCACGGTTGAAGGAACAAAGAAGTGGATTGATGAGCATATTTATCTTTTAGTTATGTGGGTCTTTTCTTTAAAAGGATTCTAGCTAGAAGCTTGCCTTATCCAGTTTAGCTTTACTTTCTGGATTACTAAATAATATTAAGGCAATTTTCTCTATTCCCAAATAAAATGGAACAATGTTAAGTTAAACATTGCCTTCAAAATTAAAGTTAATATATGATCCAAAAATCAAGACAAAATGTTGGTTAAAATGAACATAGGAGGCTAAATACCAATTTAGGTGACTAATCAAGTAACCTATAGTTAAGGAACTCATGAATGGACTTACATTTAGGATGCCAACGGTACCTACTCGACGTGTAGTTAAGTACTCATCCCCCGAACCCGATTTTCATTTCACTATCCGATTTCCGAATTCGATGGGTATCTCTACTTCTATCCCCATTCCCAATTCGCCGGGTACCGGATCCCCGACGAGTACCCATTACCCGATTAAAATTATAAATATTAAAAAAAAAAACACAATTTTAATAAATAATTTTAAAATTAGTAATATAGAAATGTTACCAAACAAATAAAAATATTACTTACCAATATACTTATTTTTGTAGATATTGAAGAAGATAAACTAGAGTGGAGAAAAATGAGAATAAAAATTGAAAAAAATTTAAAGATTGTACACGAAGAACTTGAGAGAGAAATAATATTTTGTTATTAAAATAAAAATTAAAATTGAAGATTAATATAGAAAAATATTCTTTTTGGGAATATAAGAAATTAAATTTGGAATGTCGTATATACTGACGATATAAATAAGATCAAATTAAATGATATATTTATAATATAATTGTAATGATGAAGCATTTAAGAAGTCACACATTAAATTTTAATAAAAATATAATTTTAATATTAATATAATCGGGTATCGGGTTTGGATTTATCATACTCCTAATCCTCGACCTCGTACCCGACCGGATATCTTTTTCTCCTCTCCATGTCCGACTCGACCCAAAACCGATTTAAAATACTCGAACCCGATTTAAAATACCCGAACTCGACTATCGAATATCCACAAGTATCAAACATACGGTACCTATTTTCATCCCTTAGTTGTGTTTTCAGACAAATAATTTATATTATATTCTCACAATAAAATTAAATTTCAACAACAAATCAATGACTTGTTTGAAAGGATCTAATTCATTATCTTATTTTAGCTGGGTATATTAAAAGTTTATAATAAATACTATTATAAAAAATAAATTTATTTTTTTATAAAATAAGATAGATAAATAAATATATTAATAAATATTTATTTGTTTTTATTATGGGTAGGTGTGAACCATGTCAAACTTTGGATACTTATCTCAAACTCATCTCGAGTCAACTAAACTAATTGTTAAATTGGGATAAAATCGCCCCAATGGAAGTTTAAGGGATCCTAGTTTATTTTTGAAAAGGTACTGGTTTATTCAAATCCAAAACTTGGAATCTTATTTTATTTGTGCATTAATCAGATAAAAATATATGGTTTTGAAACATTATAATTGGTATCCAAACAAATCTGAAACCCTCCATTAATATATAATATAATTGGAGAAGTGGTTGGGGCTATATTATGGAACTTCTATTGTATAAAAAAAAAATTTAACATTAAAATTAATAAATTTAAATTTACATATAAGTGGTAAGAGTGGCCATAGATCACATATAAGAGTCTGAGTGACCTTAAATTGAAGTGGGTTAATATAAATATATATGCCACTTAAATTGAAGTGGGCTAATATATATAAATGTTTTGTATTAATAGTAGTAGAATAAAGAACATAAATTTAGTGTGTCATGAAAGTTAGAATATGTAATTGAACTTGAAAAATTAAATTTCTCTTCTATTATATTTAAGTTCAATTGTGTGTTGTTATATTATTTCTAACATCAAATTATTGCTCGTTATTATTAGTAATATAGGAGATTAGATTCAAACTTATATGCTTAATGGTCAAGATGACTCGTACAAATATCAAGAAAAACTTTATTTAAAATAAAATCTCTTTTGTAGTAGCTCTATGCTCACGTGACCTTCCTCAATATAAATATATCAATCAATAAAAAATGTGAACTTCTAAACATGTGTTTTAATATATATATATATATATATATATATATATATATATATATATATATTAAATCAAATGCATTATAAATAAGTGATAGGTGATGAAAATTTGAAGAGAAATGAGAAAAAGAATGACATGTTATCACAATATTATGGAAAAAAAGTGTAAGAAAAGAAAAAAGAAAATTCTTATTCTTATTATCTTTTAAGTTTGCACCACGTCAATCTCTCTTACAATAAATTCAATCCAAACAAGTTTGTTTTTGTCATTTTACATTTTATTCTATTATGTAGTCTTTGATTTACATTGTGCATTATTATTATTTTTATTATTATTATTTTTTAAATATTTACTTTTTTTATAAAATGAAATAAATAAATAATAATATTTGTATTTTTGTTTAATATTTAGAAAATTCAATCTCAATATATATTTATGAAAAATTCATTTCTTATTAATCATTCAAAGTTAAAATAATTCTAGAGATTCAATCCTCATGTTACTTAAATGTATTATTTATTTATTTTTACTAGATAAGTGATACTAATTGGCTAATATTTTATTCTAACAAGTGGCTAAGAAAATCACAAACAAATATTGTATGAAGTTATATATGTCAAATTATTGAGAAAATATTGATAGAAAATAATGATATGAGTGTACTTGTTATTATTCTCAAATAGCAAATGCTTAATATATATAATATATATATATAGCACGACATCCCATGTCCCACCAAGATATCATCAACTAAATAAATAGAAAAAAAAGATTGCCTTTAATTTGGAAAACACTTTTTTTTAATCTCAGATTTAAAAACTAAAATATGAAACGTGGTAAAAAGTTTCCAATATAATTATTGAAGGGGCCTATTTCTTTCTTGCTTTATTTGATATGGATAGGACCCATTTCCAGCTATATAACCATCTTCTTTGGAATAATATATGTTTTTGATAAATTTAGCTATTGGTAAAAAGGATTTTAGTGAATAGGTGTTGATGACATTTTATTATAATTTTTCATATATACTAATGATTAAAACCGGACAACTAACCAATAAATTTCAAACTGATGGTGATGGTTTTCTATTTAATTTACTTTTGTGTTTTATAAGCTTGATTAATTAATTAATTTCGTCTATAAATAAAAATACAACTACAGAAGTGCATATTTCACATTTCTCTCTCTTTCTCCTCTAGTTATGCTTTGGACCATGGCAATTTGGACTGTTGTTATAGTATTATTATTCCAAGTCTTCAGTCCGGTTGTTGTCGCCGCCGTCGATGTCGATGTCGGCGGCGGCAACGAGAGCCATTTGGACACGGGAGGCCTGAGCCGGAAAAGCTTTCAGAAAGATTTCACATTTGGTACGGCGACATCGGCTTATCAGGTGGAGGGTATGGCCGATAAGGGCGGCCGTGGACCTTCTATCTGGGATGTTTTCGTTAAGATACCAGGTAATAATAATTAACATTTTAAATATGATTATTAATGTTCTTATTGATAATATTTAAGATAGAACTCATTTAGAGTATTCAAAAATATTTATGGTATTACTTCATAAATCAATTTTTATGATTTGATTTTAACTTAATAATGATATGATAGGAAGGATATTCTAGCCGACACAAAATAAATTCCGGATTTAAAATAAAGATATGAATATCACTATTTATGGATCTGCAGGAATTGTAGCCAATAATGCCACTGCTGATGTTACCGTCGATCAATATCATCATTATAAGGTAATTAATTATTAGTTAGATCAATAATTTTATTGAAAAATGATTGGGAGCACGACTTTGGAGAGTGACTCGTACAGCGAAAGTGACATCGCTGTTATATGAAAGTGACCTAGTTGTTATACAAAAAAGACCTCGTTGTTATACAAAAGGGACGAGATCTCTTTTGTATATCAGCGATGTCACTTTCGTATAACAATAATGTCACTTTCGCTGTACGAGTCGCTCCCCAAAAGTCGTGCTCCCTATTATTCCTCAATTTTATATTTGAGTAACACTAATTTTTCCATCTTTTTATATCTAATAAAAAAATATCAAATTAGATGAAACTTTGTGCCATATAAAATTTTGACAACTAATTCAATATACATATATTCACAAATAATTGCATCTGATATTGGGGGCATTTATAAGTTTGTAAGGTTGAGACCATGGTTGTCTTTTAATACTTTGTTAGCTAGGAATTATTTAAATAATTTATCATTTTATACATATTTTAAATTTATTTATTAATTAAAAATATAAAAAAATACTTCAAACTTAGTTAAAATGTCACATTTACTGTTAGTATTTTCTCAATTTATTTTAAGTCAAATGACCTAAATTATAAATTTCCTAGAATAAACAAATTTTAATTTTTTTTTTATCAAGATCTAAATAAATAAACAAAAAAAATTTATTTAGTTTAGTTTTAAAAAATTATCCACATAAAATTTGTTAGGGTAGCTAAAGGAAAATGAGTAGGTGTAATAAAAACATAAATCACACGTTCATTTATCACTTAAACGTATTAAGTTGAATTAGAAGTTAAAATTCAAAATTCAAAAAACATAATTGGTCGATATAAATACTAAAATTATGTCATGGGCATCTATCTATATTTGGTTGGTTTATCCTTTGTCTATACTAATTATAGTTTCTAGTTTATCCTTTGTCTATACTAATTATAGTTTCTTAACTAGAGTTAGACAAAAAAAAAAGAAGTGTTTATCCATGTTTATGATTTGTAATTAGTCTTACAGATTTTAATTTAATCCTTACTTTTGTTTTTATCTAGATCCACATTCACTTATTTAACTTAAATGAAAACAATTAATAAATTCTTGAATTTGATATAACTAATTAAATTCAGATTTTAAATGTGTTCTTAATTGTCTTTTTTTTTTGTATGGCATGCAGGAAGATATTGACTTAATGAAAATGCTTAATTTCGATGCTTATCGATTTTCAATTTCCTGGTCTAGAATATTTCCAAGTAAAGTATTCTTCATTTGTAATATATATTTTTATTTGTATATTGATTAATTGTTTTATGACTGGGTAATTAATTATACTGCTATTTGTATAGATGGAACTGGCAAAGTTAACAAAGAAGGAGTTGCTTACTATAATAGATTAATTGATTACATGGTGAAGAAAGGTATGTAATAATGTAAACATATGAAGACATTGTTGATGACACCAAAGGAAGCAATAATGGAATAATCTTGATATTATTGTCATTTTGTAGGTATTACTCCTTACGCAAACCTTAATCATTACGATATCCCTCAAGCACTTGAAGAGAAATATTTAGGGTGGCTCGATCGTGAAGTAGTGTAAGGATTTCGAAGGTTTCAATTTTATCATAAAGTGTTAATTTTGATTGAGGTTGTTCTGAAATATATATGTTTGATTGTGTAGGAAGGATTTTGCTGATTATGCCGAATTTTGTTTTAAGACATTTGGTGATAGAGTAAAAAATTGGATGACTTTCAATGAGCCTAGAATTGTGGCTGCACTTGGATATGACAATGGGTTATTTGCGCCGGGTAGGTGCTCTAAAGAATATGGAAATTGCACGGTTGGAAATTCAGGGACTGAACCATACATCGTAGCTCATCATTTGATCTTGAGTCACGCGAGTGCAGTGGAAAGATATCGTCAAAAATATCAAGTAATTTTGAGTTTAGTATGAATTTCTTTATACCAATTACAACTCAAGTAGAAATATATATTCATATTAAGTTTAACATGTCACAGGAAAACCAAAAAGGTAGAGTTGGCATACTATTGGATTTTGTTTGGTACGAGCCACTTACAAAAGATAAGGCCGATAAAATGGCTGCCCAAAGAGCTCGAGATTTTCAATTAGGATGGTAAATGTTGCTATAATGATATGTGAGATTAAATTTGGAAAACAATTAATTTGTTTTATACTTTTTAAATAGGTTTCTACATCCATTGACATATGGAGAATACCCGATAACCGTTCAAGAAATTGTTGGTAATCGATTGCCAAAATTTACAGAAGAGGAGGTTAAGATGGTTAAGGGTTCATCCGATTTTATTGGCATTAATCAATACACAACTTTTTATACATATTATGATCCTAAACAACCAATAGTTGAAGTACCCGGTTATCAACAAGATTGGAATGTGTCATTTGCATGTGAGAAAACAATGTTTATTATATTAAAAAAGATTCTTTATTTTTGTACATTTTCTCACTAATAATTGACTTTTTTTTTTGTGTGTGGATTTTAGATGGTAAAAAAGGTGTACCAATTGGGCGAAGGGTAAATATTATACAAAACTTGCATATATATTATATTTATTTGTATGTTATTCACACAATAATGTTGAATTGTGAATGTTGCAGGCCAACTCTTTTTGGCTCTATGATGTCCCATGGGGTTTGTATAAGGCAGTTATGTATGTGAAGAAACACTATGAAAATCCCACAGTTATTCTCTCTGAAAATGGTATAGTGTTGATAAATTCTCTCTCGAAATAGAAGTCTATTCAACAATTTTGTATCGTTTATTTGGTAGAGGGACTAATCGTTTATCACTTATCTCTTATCTTTGCAGGTATGGATGATCCCGGAAATTACACACTTCATGAAGGATTGCGTGATTTTAATAGAATCAATTATTATAAGGCATATATAAAGGAACTCAAAAGAGCTATAGACGATGGAGCAAATGTGGAGGGCTACTTTGCATGGTCATTGGTAGATAATTTTGAATGGAGATCGGGTTACACATCAAGATTCGGTATAGTTTATGTCGACTTCAAATCGCTCAATCGTTTTCCTAAGCTTTCTGCTCATTGGTTTAGGAAATTATGTAGCAAAAGCGAATAAACATTTTATGTGCTAGTTTTTTTCTTAGATAAACTTTTATTGAATCCTGAATTTGAGACGAATTTTTAAAAATAAATTCTTCCAATTTATTTGATATAAGAGTTTCAATTGTTAATGCAAAGGAAGCCACTAATGTTATAGAATGAAATCTAAAAAATAATTGAAGATAATGCTCAGTATTTGCATAAATCACAGTAATCTTCTTTTGGTCCCTTTGGCGGGACATTTAAATTTTAAAAAATCAACAGTTGTCCAATTTGAAGAGGTTTTTTTTCTTCTTCTCTTCTTTATTTTTGTTTAAAAAGAATCAACTTTTAACCAACCTCATACAAATTGTTTTTATTTCATTGACATTAATATTGTAGAAGCTTTATAACTTTAATATGATTTTATCTATTTAAAGGGTAATGTTGTTTTAGCAAAACTAACACAGGAGAATAATATGCATCATTAGCGACGACATAAAAGTCATAATGTCGTCGCTAATAAATATTAGCATCGGCAAACAAACCCGTCGCCAATCGTCGTTAAAAGATAATGGCTTTTATCGTCGGCGATAGGCCGACGTTGATAATAAAAATATATGTGACGGCGAATGGGGAATTCCGTCATTGATAATTAACAATTAATAGCGACGACATTCCCCTGACACCATTAACACCATCGCTGATATTGTTAATTATCAACGTCAGCATTCCCCATTCATCGTCACTGATAGTCCTTGCTCTCAGGCTTTTGACACATTTCTGATTCTCTTATCAACGTCGGCATTCCCCCAACGTCGTCGCTGATATTGTTAATTATCAATGTCGGTATTCCCCTAACGTTGTTGCTGATAATCCTTGCTATCAATTTTTTGGAACATTTCTGATTCTCTTATCAACGTCGGCATTCCCCTAACGTCGTCGCTGATATTGTTAATTATCAACGTCAACATTCTCTAACGCCGTCTCTAATAAACCTTGCTCTCAGCTTTTTGGCATTTTTTTATTCTTATTAAACCTGTTTCGTATTTTATTCTACTACTATTAGTAAAAAAAGATCATTCATTAATAAAAATCAATTCCAAGTTTCAATAAAATTTCAAATCGTATTAATACAAAAATTTCAAATTGTATGTCAATCAAAACTGGTCGGGGAGGAGGGGGCATCCTAGACATAAACGCCTGTATAGCCTCTTGTTGTGTGCGCATCTGCGCCTGTATAGCCTCTTAATGTGCACGCATCTGCGCATGTAGAGTGTGTTGTGCGCGCATCTGCGCATATAGAGTGTCCTGTTGTGCACGCATCTGCGTCCTACTATGCGCGCATCTTTACTTGTAGAGTGTCTTATTGTGCGCGCATCTGCGCCATCTCATCTCGTAGAGTCATGTTCTCCTCACACAACGCTTTTGTCTCTTGACGTTGTGACACCCGTGCGATGTTGACGCTCGAGGAAGAACTTCCCCATTGATCCTCTCTGAAGTACGTTGGACATACTACCGATCTCATCCCGGTCACCCTCCTGTGTCCTTGTGGTCCCAAAGAAGCCTTAAACATTTCAAACGACAACATATTAGGGTTTTTCTTCTAGCCACTCGTGTATCATATTCTAAAATCATTTACAACACTGTTAGTAATTTTAAACTTCAAAATACAAACTAAAATGATAGAAGTTATTAGAACTTACGACGTCCTACTGAACATGCGGAGAAGGCACGGGAGTAGGATCCTCAACGGTTGTTCTCCTAATATGCGTATGTAGGAAGAATTCTTCATAATTAGGGGGTGTGTCCAATATCCCTCTTCTGTACAAATAACATACATACCATATGTTAGATATTATGAAAATGTAATACTCTTAATAAAACTTACCATTTGTCGCTCCACTTGCGAAAATGGCATGCATGTTGCTGGTGTGGCGGGTGTAAACCACTTTCGCTCTATTGGCGGCGTTGGTCGTACTTTTTTATGCAATTATAAGATAGTTATAGTTGTTAGTTAATAGTCGATTAAACATATAATGAATTAAAAATTACTATTATACCTGAAATTCAATCATGAAGTAGTGATGGTAAAGGAGATAATTCCAATCATCGTAGTCGAATTCAGGAGGAGGGTTTAATTTGATTACCTCATCGTCGCTATTATGTGGTTGGATGTAGTCCCTTTTGTTCGTATATCTTCACTTATCCCATGTTTTCTTCACATGTGGAATCGTCCCATCTCTGTAGGTGTCAATGTGATGGGTGAAGACTCGAAAGGATCCGGAAAAATAACAACAAAATTTAGGATTATGAAAGCTTCAAATTAAAAGATACCACGTTAAAGAATATCAAACTCACAGAGATTGACCGACGTATATGGTCTAACTGGGCATGTGACAGATCATACCAATTTCTTAGACGATGTGGCACCACTTTGGGATTCCAGACAATGGTGTCAATATGTCTCAACTAGTAGTTGGCATTGTCGCAAGTGGGCTTTTCATCCACCTCTTTGAATTCTAAACGCATCTTCTGCCCAGTTAGCAGTTTCCCGAGAACTATGTTTTTGTTCTTTTCCCGTCCTCTCCTCCTCGATGAAGATCCTACAAAATAACAGTGAAACGACATTTTTTAAAATTTATATAATCATTTAAATATCACGTATAAGTTATAATTAAGAAAAATGATTGGGAGCACGACTTCGGGAGAGCGACTCGTACAGCGAAAGTGACCTCACTGTTATACGAAAGTGACCTCACTGTTATACAAAAGAGACCTCGTTGTTATACAAAAGGGATGAGGTCTCTTTTTTATAACAGTGAGGTCTCTTTTGTATAACAGCGATGTCACTTTCGCTGTACGAGTCGCTCCCCCAAAGTCGCGCTCCCTATCCTTTCTCTATAATTAATTACATGTAGTCTTGAGAACAGGGGAATCCTCCTCTGGGGTGACAAACACCTCATGAATGGTGGAATCTGGATCATTTAGTCATTCAATGTCCAGAAGTGATCCTATAAAGTTCATAGGATCATCGGAATGTACATTATCTATACGAGCTCGGAACTCGTCTAAATGTCTCGATTGGGCTCGTCATGTTCCTCGTCCCTTAGGTGTCATGATATCTGCAAGAAAAATAAAGTTAAAATTTTAAAGAGATCATCCTATTTGACACAAATAAAACATGTATAGATGTTCGAATAATAGGGATTTATCTTTGTGATAATTTTCATCCATGTCTAGATGCCATATTCGTAGCGTAAAAACCTGTTGTGCTTGACTTGCCATTACAAGCGGGTCATGAATCTGAGTTCTCAATGTCATGTTCACATTAACACTTATAAACTCATATTTATCTACTTTTATACCACGGTCCTTGAAATATACATAAAATCATCTACACTTGAAAAAAATTACTCGGTTACCATCAAAATACTGAACTTTTATGATATTTATGAGTACTCCGTAGTAATTTATCGTTTTGGCCCCATTATTACCAATGACTAAGACACCACTATTTTGCGTGGTTAACCCTTGGTCATGCTTCTCGATGTTGAACTTGTACCCATTTATTTTACAGGAGTTATACTTTTTAGCATAAATTTTCGAGTCACTCCCAAGAATGTTTAGACTCAAAGTTCGATCTGATTCATCAATCAATTCCCTCATTTTCTTATTGAAAAAAATTATGTAAATATCTGGTGTCGAAGTTGGCCAACATAAGTTTATCGCGTTCAAAATTAAAAAGATTGAGTCGCCCTGTATTGGTCAATTCTTGCGTGAATTCGTTGCATATGATGAAATTTAATTTTAATTAGTTAATTATAAAATTCACTCTTAGTCACTAATTAGCTTATGAACTCTTACTTGTAATATTGTTCAACTTCGAGACAGCTTTTTAAAATGTATACATGAGCACGCTCCTAATCACCCGGTTCGTACGTATAAAGTGTTGCAATCGATAAATCTTCAATTGACAAGAATATAGAAAGTGTTGAAGTTGGTTGTATCGATGTCTCCATTGACTCATGATTTTTAAAATATCGAGCACATAAACTCATACTCTCGTAAAAATGGTAACTCTCACTAATTGACCGTTCTAGAAAGTTTTGTTACGAATGTACTTTTTCAAGGTACCCATACATTGTTTAATTGGATACATCCATCGAAACTGGAGATGCCCCATAGCAAACCTCAAAGGCCAAGTTTACAGAAAAATGTACCATTAAATCAAATAATGAAGGTGGAAATATCTTTTCCAATTTACAAAGGGTCAAAACAATTTCATCCTACAACTCTACCAACAGGGACGGATCTAAGATTCAATGTTAGGGTGGGCTTAAATTTAATGTAAAAAAATTATATATATATATATATATATATTTAAATAAGTTGAGCTCTACGAGATTTTAAAAATAAAGCTAATAATTAATAAAATCTATTTTATATTCTTAGCTAAATTTCGTTCAATATACAGTGTCAATAATTTTATTGCAAAATTTCGTTGACTGAAAATGTTTGCTAGACAATAATGTTAAAAATATGCAATATTATAATAAGATAAATCAACATAACATAAATTTTTTATCATCTTCTCTCGATTAGTTGTTGACACAATTCAACAAGTGTAAAAACGTTCAAATTCTTCTTAACATCAAGTTTATAATGTACAAATTCATATTTCCAAAACAATAATGTCTTAATCTATGTAATCTTTTGGATAAATTTCGTTGCAAGTTTACAAATATCTCATTATTAAATAAGTCAGAATGAAATTTTTGTCTAAAGATATTTCTAGTGATGTTAAATGATACATTTTTATTTATACATTCATTCAAACATATATATAAAATCAATTATAATCATTATATACCTAAATAAGTTGACAATTATTCAAATTTAAAAGATAAAAATTATGGAAGAAAATTAGAATTATTTTAAGAAATATGAAATTCAACCTCTTCGGGAATTAGAAAAGTAATTGTCTAAAATTTAAATAAAAATAATTAGAATGAAGAAATGAAATACTTAAATTAAAATGAAAAGGGAACTAATTTTATAAATAGTGAAGAAGTAGGTATATAAAATACAAGAGAATGGAAGTAATTTATGATGTATGGGGATTTCAGTTTTAATTATATATATATATATATATATATATATATATATATATATATATATATATATATATATATATATATATATATATATATATATATATATATATAAAATTGGGGTGGGCTTAAGCCCACCTTCAGCCTTGTTTGTATTTGTCCCTGTCTACCAATATATCTCGATTTAAGGATTTTTGAAACAAGCATTGAAAGAACCTAGACAAGTGCACTAGAGCATCGTACATATCATCCGAAGTAAAGAATGTGTGGCAAGTAGAATCAAATACTATAATAGGATGTGACAATCGTGACTCTTCAGTCTGGATTTTTTTTTATCAATTACGTTTACACACCCTCCAATATTATAGCATGATCCTTCTGGCATTTTTACATCTTTAAGAAACATACATAATTGTTTTTCTTCTTGTCCAAGGAAAGTGCGTATGGGGCTATCGGACATTAAAGAACATCATCGATCTCAACAAGATGCAATGAATGCTTTATGTTCAATAATTCCAAATCTTTACGAGCTCTGAGTCCATCCTTTATTTTTTCTTTAAAATCTATTATAATTCCCAACATGCTATCACAAATGTTTTTTTCTAAATATGCATCACATCCAAATTATGCTTCAATAACAACGTTTTCTAGTATGGTAGTTCAAAAAATATGCTGAGTTTATTCTAATTATCACCTAAAGATTCATGAGAAATCTTTCTCCTTTTGGGACGCTATTTAGTTAAACAGATGCCTTTCACATCTCTTAATTGCATTAATATTTCGGTTTCAGACAAAAGATCAGGTATCGGTCTTAACTATGTATTATCGTTAAAAGAATCTATTTCTCTGCGCCAACGATGAGTAGGTGGAAGAAACTGTTGATGACTCATGTAACACTCTTTCTGGTAGTGTACCAATCTCAGTGAAGCTGTATTCTTATTACAACACGAACATGCAAGTTTTCTCTTCGTACTTCATCTAGATAAATCCGCATATGCCGAAAAATCATTAATTGTCCATAATATAGTTTTCCGCATATTGAAATATTTTTTACGGCTCACGTCGTAAGTCATCACATCGGTATGTCACAACAACTCTTTTAACTCGTCAATCAATGGCTGGAGAAGTACGTCAATTGAATCCCCTAGACTTTTTGTCTCGGGGATGAACATAGAAAGAATGAAGTTATTTTATCCAAACAAATTGTAGGAGAGACGTTGTAAGGGATAAGAATAACAAGACAAATGCTATAAAAAGTCTTTCCATTTGCAAAGGGTTGGAATCCGTCACCCGCGAGAGAAAGTCCTAAATTTCGAGACTCGGAGGAGAAATCTTTAAACTTTTTATCGAAGGACGTCCATGTCATTGAATTAGTTGGATTCCTTAAGACTTTATCATCAACATTATTATTATTATCTTTATGCCAAGTCATTTAGAGAGATGTTTTTGAGCACATGTATAACCTTTGCAACCTCACTGCAAGTAGGAAATATCGTAAAATTTTATTTGGAATTAACTTCTCATTCACCTTTTTCTGAAGCGTACCACTTGATTGGTTGATCTTCCATTTAGACACACCACAAACTTTACACTCGTTCAAATCTTTATATTCTTTACGGAAGTACATACAATCATTCTTACAAGTATCAATTTTGTCATACGTTAAACTAATGTCTGTAATAAATTTCTTACACTCATAGTATGACTTGGCAACTCAGAATTAGTTGGTAATATTTTCTCTTTGTGAAATTTTAATAACAAATAAAATGACGTGTTGGTCTATTGACCAACATTTTTTTTGTGAAGTAATTTAAGTAAGGTGGAGGCTTTTGAAATTCGGAATCATTCGTACAAGGGAAGTTTTGAATCATCCAACAACCGGTAGAATGCCTTAGCATCGTCAACAGGGCGTTCATTATTTGATGCTTTAGCGGTTGGATACAAATCGTTGATAAGGTCTTCCATAAATTGATCATCTTGATCAATTTCTTCGTTTATTTCATCATTAACAACATTCTCTCCTAAACCACCCTGATTTTCATTTCTAAGGTCATTTAATTTATCATCCTCATCATAATCCCTTTCATTCGAAGATCTCGTTTCTCCATGAAAGTACCAAAAATTATAATTTTGACAGATCCCAAATTCATTTAGATGATCTCTAACCACTGTTCTATTCTCATAAGTTCGATTTGCACATTTTACACATGGACAAGTAATCAAATTTTTGTTAGTAGACCTAATCGCAAAATCTATGAATGTTTCAACCCCTTGAATATAATTTAGATCATATCGCATAGAGTCATCCAACTTTTATTGAGGACTTCCATTTTAACTAATTACAAAACATAATGTATAGTTTCAAAAAAATTCTATCAGCATACAAACAATTAACATCTACTTAGTTTAATTAATATCAACATGTAAGTAACTAATTAACATACTAACCTAATTTTTCAATAACCTATCAGCAAACCTATCAAATAACCTAATTTTTCAATAACATATCAGCTAACCTATCAAATATACTAACAAAAAATATTATTTTAAAATAGATCAAACTATCTATCAAATAACCTAATTTTTCAATAATACCCATCAGCCTAAATCAAACATAAATCAAACCAAATATCCTAACATACTAAGCAATATCCTAACATACTAAGCAATATCCTAACATACTAAATATTCTAAATACTAAACCAAATATCATTGAAAAACTATAATTACCTAGAGTGAAGAAGAGAGAAGCGACAACTGATCAGAGAAGAGAGGAGCGACGACCGGAAAGGAGTGGCAACTAGCAAAATGTTTAGACAGAGCGACGATTGATCGGAGACTAAATGTCGACTGAACTGATCGGCGACTAAACGACGGATTGATCAGAGGCTGAACGGCGGAGCAAGAGAGAGCGAAGCGAGAGAGAGAATTGCATAGAAGAAAGAAGAAAAAAGAAGTGTGGAAGTTTTATTTAATCATTAGCGATGACATTTTCGTGTACCGATGTGAATATTCATTTAATTAACATTAGCGTCGACTTTAGGGTAACGCTGACGCTAATAATATAATATATTAGTGTCGGCGTTAGGCTAAAGCCGACACTAATACTCTTTTCCAAAAACGTTTCAAATTTGACCGAAACTCCCATTTATTAGCGTCGTCCTTACACTAAAGTCGACGCTAATGCTCTTTTCCAAAAATGTTTCAAATTCGACAAAAACTCCCCTTTATTAGCGTCTGTTAATTTCGATGACAACAATAGAAGGGGGGTTGAATATTGTTGTTCATTTTTTCACTTTAAATGCGATTTTAATCCTGTTAAGGACTGGAAATCTATTTCTATTCTTTAACAAATCTTAGCAAGCTCTTGAACGATTTTAAGTGCGGAAAATGTTTGGGAGATTTGAAGCAGCAGATATAACGGTGAATGAAACAGTAAAGGAACAACACAAGCTTTTATGGATGTTCGAAGATAAAACTCCTACGTCACCCCTTCTTCTGTTTCTAGAAGGATTCCACTAGAAGACTTTGATTTTTATAGCCTCTACACAAATCCACTTAGAACACAGGTCTTAACAGATGTCTGTCTGAACTCCTAGCTCTCACACTCTCTATTGAACAGACAACGTTCTTTTCAACTTACAACAATGAACTGTTTATGCAATAATACAAATAATTAACTCTCAATATTTATCGTAACGTGTATGCTTGACGTTCTTGCGAAAAACGATCTAGAGAGAGTAATCAAGAGATTCAAGAATGTGAAAATTCGCCAAAGGATTCAAGAGTCCAGAAGAGAGAGATTCGCCATTGTCCTTTGATTCCCTTTTTATATTTTGCTGCATGGCAACGGTCGAATCTATTTTGTTGACATGTGGCAGCGGTACATTCTTCGTATGTCTGGAATACGGGTTAGTGCGTCTGGGAGTCGAATATTCTTTAGAACATGGTGTACGGGATAGTGCGCATAGGAATCGAATATTCGTGAGAACGTGGTAGTGCGCAGGCGATTGGAATATTCAATCGTACTAAGTTGACGTGGAACTTGCTAATATCGAGCTCTGTTGATGAGCTACCATGCATATAGCGTACTCAGCTGTTGGCTCAACACAGATGTTGGCTACTCGGCTCTTAGCGCAACTCGGTTATTGAAGCAACATTGTTGCTGTCTACTCGGTTGTTAACGCAACATAGTTGTTGATCAAACACTACTGTTGGTTACTCGGCTGTTAGCGCAACACAACTCTACTGACGTCAACTCTACTGTTAGTGCTTCTTCAGCTTTGCTGATGGAGCAAGGCTGCTGTCAGCGCTTCTTCAGCTCTGTTTTTTGATCAAGTCTACTTCCAGCACTTCTTCAGTTTTACTGCTTGAACAAGTTTGCTTTCAGCACCTCTTCAACTCTTCTACTTTAACAAGTCTGCTGCCAGCGCCTCTTCAGCTCTACTGATGGAACAAGTGTGCTGCCAGAGTCTCTTCAGCTCTACTGATGGAGCAAGTCTGTTGTCAGCGCCTCTTCACTCTGCTGATGGAGTAAGGTTGTTATCGGGGCGCCTCTTTAGCTCTGCTAATGGAGCAAGGCTGCTGCCAGCGCCTCTTCATCTCTACTGATGGAGCAAGGCTGCTACTAGAGCTCCTGTTGCCAGCGCTTCTTCAGCTCTGGTGATGATCAAGTTTGTTGTCATCGCTTCTTCAGCTCTATTGCTTGAACAAGTCTGTTGTCAGCGCTTCTTCAGCTTGTTGTTAGAGCTTCTTTAGACTACTGTTAGCGCTTCTTCAGTCTGTTGTTAGCGCTTCTTCAGTCTGTTGTTAGCGCTTCTTTAGATTGCTGTTAGCGCTCCTTTAGACTGTTGTTAGCGCTTCTTCAGACTGTTGTTAGCGCTCCTACAGACTGTTTTTAGTGCTTCTTCAAATTTACATGCGCATTAAAACATTTATTGGACTTAGTTATATTCATTTATCAACGCATCATCAAAACTATGTCGTATTGATTTTAATTATCTTAAGTTCATTTTGATCAATTAAAGCGTTTTTTATAATTTAACTTAATTAATGATTTCCCCTTTAATCTTAATTTAATAATTTCCCCATTTTTTTTCTTTAACTTAATTTAACAGCGTCGGCTTTACCTTAAAGCCGAAACTTATAATATAACATATTAGCGTCGGTGTTAGTCTAAAGCCGACGCTAATACTCTTTTCCAAAAACATTTCAAATTCGGCATAAATTCCCATTTATTAGCGTCGACTTTACCCTAAAACCGACGCTAATAATATAACACATTAGTGTCGGCTTTAGGCTAATGTCGACGCTAATAATATAACTTTTTTTATATACTAATCAAATTATATTTGAGTTGATTTAATTTTTTTAAATCATTATAATCTAGCTTACACAAATTAATATTTAGTTGACACTTGTAAATAGTGTTATATATTTAGATTGTTTTTATATAATAAAATTTACAAATCACTTTATTTTTTCAACTAAGTTATAATTTTAGATTTTAAATCATAAAAAAAATTAAAAGAAAAAACAAATTAATATATAAAATAAGACCATAATGGAACATTATTTCAAATCATTAAACCTCACTTAGATGTTCGCACCATCCCTGTTGTACATATGTATTGCGCATCTACTCCATCTAATTTCACACATAATTTGATGTCATTTGATAAATTTCTTATAGCCACAAACATGAATGTGATGAATTATGAAAGAGCCATGAGAAACTCTTTCAATTCCTGCATGCAGTGAAGAAAAAGAGTCAAAAGAAACGGTGGTAATTCAAACAGTGAAGGAAGAACTTTATATGTCGATAATAATCAAGTAGTTAAATAAACCACATTGATGGATGACTTGAAGTCAATAAACCAAGACACTGAAGTGACTGCAGTGACTGCAGGACTTGGTTTCTCTTTGTTTTCTTCTTCAACCAATGTGCTTCTAACCAATAGACAATCATGATCTTCTGGGAAATCTTCATCTTCAATTTCCTTCTAACCAATAGACAACATCAACACGTTGAGTATAATTGTGATTGTCTATTTCAATCACAATTGTACTCAACGTGTTGATATTTTCTGTAGGCCTTGACTTATTCTTATCTTTGTTTTGAGTTTAGAGATTGATGATCATTGAGATGATCCTGATTGGCTATTGGTTCGAAGAAATCAGTATTTTCACTTTTCACCACTAAAGGAAATCGGAAATTCCTAAAAGAGAGGAGCATGCTATTTAACCGGCCATAAAACTTATTTGGCAAAGAATGTCAGCAACGACATTTGCTGGTAACGTCGTTGGTATTATAGATTATCAGCGACGACGATGTCGTCGCTGATAGTCTTTATAATATCAGCCACGGCATTTGTCGGTGTCGTGGCTGCTATTATAGATTATCAATCACGGCATTATGCTATCGCCGTCGCTGATATTCTAAAAACTATTAAGAACGGCGATAGCATAATGTCGTGGATGATAATCTATAATATCAGTCACGACATTATACTATCGTCGTGACTAATATTATTTTTAAAAATTCCAGAGAAAGGACATGAAAACTTGAATTTTAGCGACGACGTTAAAAACGAAAACCGTCGCTGATAATAAGGGCGGAGAGTTTGGATTTTAGTGACGACGTTGACAACAAAAATCGCCGCTGATAATTATAATCAGCGACGGTGTAAATTTGACGTCGCTAATTTTTAACTAACCACGATTCTTTGGTCGTCGTCGCTAATAATATTTATCAGTCACGACGTAACTTCGTCGTCGCTAATAACTCTAATTATACTAGTGCAAGCAAATTAACACTTGAAACAATAAATAAACTAAAAAAATAAATGTCATGACAATAATTCATGAAACCTCCAACAAAGATGAAGTTCCGATTAAAGACTCTGAACACTTAAAAAAAATTAATTGTCAAATCCTATATTAAATGTGAAAATTCCAATAAAAACTCTAAACACCCAATAAAAAACAAAAAAAAAAATCTAAATTGTTTCCAATACTAATAGAGATTCTCAATCCATCTATAAGAGGACAAATAAACAAACCAACAAAAGAAATGTCAAGACAAAAAGTGAGTTAGGTGAAAATTAATTAAGCAACAAAAATCCAACACACTAAAAAACATCTAAATTGTTTCAAATTGTAAAAGTGATTCACAATATATCAAAAAAATATATTTGATTATAATTCACCAATGTAATGGGTAGATAGAATTCATGGTTATTCTTGTAGGACCCGACCCGATTTTGTGTTAAAATATTCTTTAAGTTTCTTTGAATAAAAATAAAAAAGGGATGGGAATAGAATAGGGAGCCATATTTTATTTAACCATGTCACTCACCCCAGCATTAATTAAGACAGGGCCCACAGGGGCCAGTTTTTGGCTCCCATATGACAGAATTTCAAGAATAAGCCTATTTTGTCCCCAATTATGATTGTTTGCATGTCTTTTACCCTTAACTTTGTTTTTTTAAAATGTTTGACACTAAACTTACATACGATTTTTACCTCATCTTTCAAAATATCAATAATAAGAATATGCCCAAAAACACACATTATGAGCTCCATTATTATAACTTTCACGAAGTTACTGTCCAAAAGTTCGATCGGTTGTTTGCATTAAATTTTCTTGAAGATATTAGAATCTGTTATTCATTTTCTTCCCTCTAACTGGTTCTTTTTGCTACAGTTCTTTTCATCTTATCTTGACTGTATTTTTTCTACGAGGACTTTGTTTAAACAAAAATAAATAAAAGTAGAAATTAAGCATAAGACCAACTCCAACGTTCCCGCATACGCAAACCCAAATTAGAATTAAGCACTCCAATCCATCATCATAAGCAAACGCATTATGCGTTATTCACACGCAAACCCAAATTAGAATTAAGCACTCCAATCCATCATCATAAGCAAACGCATTATGTGTTATTCACATCTTTCTCCCTCCTCTAAACGTATTAATGCGTTTCTACGGTTCACAAACTCAAATATTTTATAAAATATTAATTTGATCCTTCAAATTATAAGTTAAGTCAATTTTATATATTTAGTTTTTTAAATAATTATTTATATGTTTAAATTTTTTATCATATATATTTACTAATAAGATTAAAATATCATAAATTTAAAAATTAACAAAAACTAATTTTATTAAAATAACACAAATTAAAAATAAAATACAATAATTAGTTAAAGGCTACAAAATTGAAAAATAATAATTGAGATTTCTAAATTAATGATGTTTAATTTGTTTTTTTTATGTGTATAAATTAATAATTTATAATTAATTTTATCATAATTTTTTTAATGTGTGTGGGTTTAAAAAAGTATTGAGTCTATTTTGTAAGGTTGATAAATATATATATAATATTGAAAAAGTTTAAAAGTTAGTGTAAGAAAAGAATATTCTAAGAATATTCTTTCGAGTTTTGAAATGAGTTTTTGGATTGGAGTAGAATTACTGTTTGATGAGACATTTATTGTATTTTGGATTTAAGAATAGGTTTATGGGTTGAAGATGGTCTTTGCAAATTCTCCTCTTAATAAATATATGAGAGAAACCCCTAAATGCGAGCTAAGCTCAATTTGAAATGAGTTAAATTTAGATTTGGAGGAAAAAACATTATTAAAATTAGGAGGTTTTCGTATATTTGTACGGTTAAAAAATAACAATTTTATTCTCACCTATTTACGATTAAAAACAAAATAATAATTTTATTCTCATCCACTTATCAACTCACTTTCTTTAATCCCTCTTTATAATCATTATAAATTTGTACCCGGTGAGATTCGAACCCTCAATATTTATTAGGTAGAATGAAAACTTAACCATTACACCACTTAAGATTATTAATTTCTTTCTATAAATTTATGTATGAATATATAATTTATATAGAATGTTATATATATATATATATATATATATAAATAAATAAATAAATTTAAAACATTATTAGTTTAATTATTTAAAATATTAAATTTATATTATTAGAAATGTCATACATTCATCCATTTTAAAGTTGATTTTAAAATATAAAGTGGTATTAGCTTAGTTGGTTAAAATGTTAATCCTATATTTTAGTTCTCAACCCGACAATCCGAACAATTTTAAATTTTAGTATTATTATATATATATATATATATATATATATATATATATTTATATATATATATATTTCTCAAGTATAATATCAAACACGTTTCTTTATCAAAACTTATATTCAATTCAAAGTATAATTTCAATCAGTATTTTAAAATTGGTTTGATTCATAATACATAAAATATCAGTACAATTCCCTCCTCTAGCCTAGCTATAACAAGAGATAGATATTTTCAACCTCATTAAGGTTCTGGGTTCGAGTCTGTCAGGCGGCAAGTTGTGTCTAGTTAATTGGTTAAGTGTGTTGGTATGATATGTGTTTAACCCGCAAAGATTAATCTTATTTCAAAAGAGAAGCGGAAGTAAACGTTAAAAAAAAAAGTATCAACATCAAACTCTCCTAAATATTTGAAGTTCCATTCTTGTTAAAAAAAAATCTTGATCAAGATGGGATGAGTATTCTTAGTCATACTAGCCCATCCAAATAATAAACTCAAATTATAGGAAAATAATTATCCCATAGAATTTATTCCACTAAGAGATAACTTGACAAATAGAAAATACCGTTTGTAATATCCATCAGATATATAGCTTTTCTCATTTACATATCTGTATAAATTAAAAATAAATAAAACTGCCAGAAGAAATCAAACATTATTTATATCACATAAAAAAATGCATTGAAGGATGAATAATACATATTTGTTGAATATATTAAAATTTGTATTAATACTTATACAACCTTCAAACCAACGTGTCTAGACATATTTATTTATTTTATGTAAAAAATCATTTTAGATGCATTATTATAATATTAATATTATGATAGTTTATAAAACTCGTTCAAAAACAAACTCTATAATTTAATAGACGACAATGTTTGTATATATTTTTGTTTTCAAAATTTAGCAAGAGCCTCACTCCACTTGAGACGTTTTTAATTTGTTTTTAATGTTTGTCTCTCATGATGTAATTCTTGTATTAATCTTAGTTTTTATTATTTAGTTATTTCAATAATTTTTTATTAGAAAAAATGATAAGGAGAATAAATTTGAGAGAGAATGAGAACTATTTTTATGTCTACCTAACTTTTATTCACTCATTCTCAATATATTCACATTTTTATTCACTTTTTTAAAATACCCACATTTTCTCACTAAAATCATTAATTAACCTACTAATTATACATTTATCTTTTTAAACTTAATAATTAATCTATTTTATAAACATAATATATATATATATATATATATAATCAACTTTTTTTTAATACGTAATAACATAAAATAATAATCAATATAAAAAAAGTCTTATTTACAACACTATATCATTAAAGGCATTATTTCGGTTATAAGTGATTTTTAACAATTTTCTTAACAATATTTACTACCTTCGCAACTACCTGGGCAATGAGCCTCTCGAGTTTATCCTTCAGTTGTAGTTTTCGGTCCTTCATGGCCTCATCCTCCAGATAATGCTGCTTCATGACCTCATCCTTCAGATCAAGTTGCATACATTTATCTTGAACTATTTTAAACTCAAGTTTGTACATGCGATTTTTCTTCATTTCTACATGGGCAATGAGCCTCCCGAGTTTATCCTTCAGTTGTAGTTCTCGGTCCTTCATCAGAGTTTAGTACCCTTTCTCCATCATTTGTCCCATGTTTAGTATGTTGCTTTTTAGATCAGGTACGTAGTAAACATCTTTGATCTCTCTGATTCCCCAATTTCTCTATTGATACATGATCGTTCTTTGACCTTTGACGGCTACTTTTGAAACATCACCAAAAGAAATTGATTTGGACTCCATATTTGAGAGTACTTTGAATAACCACTCGTCACCACACATGTGGTTACATGCACCAATGTACAAGTACGAAAACGAGTAATCATAATAGCTCGGTTTGATCTCGATTTTTGGAATTTTTGTCACTAGCAACAATCTTTCATCTTCTTTCTTTGTAAAGAAGTTTGTTGGTTCCTTCTTTTTCTTCTCGGATCTACAATCTTTGGAAATATGATCCATCTTTCCGTAGTTGTAGTAGCATTTTATCGAGTGACAATTATTGACAGCATGCCCATACTTTTCACAGTTATAACACTCAATATTGTTGTTTATGTTTGTTCGACCATCCTGAGCTTGACCTCGGCCATGCTAGTTTTGTTGACCAACTTGCTCACTTCATCGTCCGCCTCTTCCTCTAGCACCTATGCCTCTGCATTTTTGTCTCTAGTACTCTGAGCATAGAACACCTTCTCCTTTTTTATTGTCGCCTTCACCTGGAGAGTTTGTTTAAGGTACTCCCTCTTCTTATTTTTCTTTATCTACTCATGCACTTCTAGGGACCCATCCAACTCTTCATTGGTGAGCGTTGATAGATCCTTGGATTCCTCTATTGCGCACACAATATTTTCGAAACTATTTATTAATGACCTTAGAATCTTTTCAACAACTCGGTTTGATGAAAAACTATCATCATTCTAATTCAGTTTGTTCACCACAGTCTCCACTCGAGTAATGAACTCAGATATTCTAATTCAGTTTGTTCACCACAGTCTCCACTCGAGTAATGAACTCAGATACGCTTTCAAACTCTTTTATCCTCATGTTTTCTAGCTCACCCTTTAGGGTTTGAAGTCGGACTTGCTTCACCTGTTTGTCTCATTTGTTTTCTATTTAGAATGTATCCCATGCTACTTTGGAAGATTTTGTGTCAGCTATCTTCTCAAAGCCAGATTTGTCAACAAATTGATATAGTAGATACATAGCCACCATGTCTTTAGCTTGAACGACCTTCAACACATTCAGTTGGGCATTTGAATATCCATTTGTATTCGTCAGTTCTTCATACACAGTCTCGACCACATGCCAGTTATCTTGGGAGCCGAAAAGGGTCTTCATTTGCACCTTCCCGTTGTCGTAGTTGACGCTTTTTGTTTACTTGGGTAGTGGGATGTCATTTCTCTTAAGTGTTTACACTCAACAAACATCTCACAAAGCTCTCGATCGCTCCTCTATCTCTCTCGGTCAGCGCACACCGTAGCGTTCTCTTTTGAGGCTGACAGGTTCTCTCATGCTCACCTCACACACAATAGCTTTGTTACCAATTTGTTGGTAACAATAGGAAAAAATATATTTCTTATTGTTCATCTCAAATGGATTTTTACAATTCTTTATAGGAAAGCATTGACTCTTCAAATGAAAAAATAAATTATTGTGCATATTGAATAAGTCTCCCACCCCAATCTCTTAGTTATCCCACTCATCCCTAAATCATTATTATTACTCTAGGAATACTAAACATTAAGAACAAAAACTTATTAATTTAAATTTATTCAACAAAAACACGCAAGTGGGATACAACTATTCTAACGACCAAAACATGCAGAAACCATGTTGTTCTTGGGTTTTAGTTTTTTATTCCATCAAAAATCCTAGTTTTCGTTTGGTACCACTATTTTCAATTCCGAAAGAAGTCGCGTGCTCCTGAGAATCCAAGGAGCAATATTCTAAAGGCCTCTTGTATAATTACGAAGGACAAGTCAGTGGAAAATGGGGTATTAGTAAGGGCGAAAATCGTTACTAAAAGCCTCAAAAACCGTCACTGATAACATTCTGTAACGACGAATAAAACTGTTACCATTCGTTACAGAAACAAGCATTACTTATACTCTTCTAGTATCAGTAACGGCTTTCGCAAACCGTTACTGAACCGCGTCTAATAACAGTGACGGTTTTAGCCAAGGTTAAACCGTTACAGATAAAGCATTAGTAACGGTTTTATTGTTTGTAAAATCGTTATTGATATATTACTAGTAACGTTTTTCCTATTTATAAAACTGTTACTGATATATTATTAGTAACGATTTTCTTATTTATAAAATCGTTACTGATATATTAATAGTAACAGTTTTCTTATTTATAAAACCGTTACTAATAAATATAATTGTTTTGTTTTGAATATTTGATATTTGTACCTATATAAATAATAATAATTATACAATTTGCCAAAACCACAATCATCAATCCAAAAACCACAATCATAATCCAAAAACCACAATCATCCACAAACCACAATCATAAATCCACATTTCATCAATCCACATAAACCATAAACTAACTAGACTTCAAAAACCACCTAAACCATAAAGTAACCAGACTTTAAAAACCACATAAACCATAATTAAGCTAATCAGAATTCAAGTGGGAGGGGCATCATCTCTAGTGGGAGGGGCATCATCTCTAGTGGGAGGGGCATCATCTTTAGTGGGAGGGGAAGGGGGACGTGGAAGGCGAGCGTTAACGGGAATTAGGATAATATGAAGCTCATATGTTCCCTCATCTCAATCATCTCATTCCGCATTTGATCACGCTCTTGTATTGATTGTTGTCTCTTCCTTTATGCTTATTCACGCTCCATTTCATGCTCCATTAATGTTTCTTCGCGCTCTCTCCGTGACTGAACTCTCTTAGCTTCACGCTCCTCTCGTATTCTCTGGATCTCCTCAAGTAAAACTCGGTTTTCCTCATAGATCTATTGTGTGTCATTGTGCGGGGTGCTAGAAGTACCACCACAAGCATCTGCTCTAAAAATTGTAGGTGTGACACCTGAGCCCATACCCACGACTCGCCCATGTCCCTGAGACCCGAACGCGTACTCAGCCAACTGCAAGTCATTCCTACTTGGGTCTTCTTCTATAGCAGTTCGCAAGGAAGTCTACAAACACAAATTACATTTTAATTACACACATAAAATAAATGAAACTAATAAACACGACTTACCACTTTTTCTATAATAATAGGGGGACCTCCGGATTTAGATCTTGCAGAGTTGGTTTCTTTGTATGAGTGTGGAAAAATAAGTCAGTAAAATTAGGAGAGGTACCGGTAGTCTTCTCCTGTATAAATTTAATAATTGATAAAAACGTAATAACATTATAAACTTCGTATTCAATGATAAAACGCACTATTTGTCTCTCGACTTACGAAAATGAGATGTTGCCCGCATGATTCTTATACACAACATGCGACCTATTACTCGCATTGACATTACTTGTTTTCTGCTTTGTTTAATGAATGATTAATATAAGAGCTCTTTAAAAAAATGAACATACCCTAAACTTCGGAGTGAAAAAACGACGATCAAGAGATAATTCCAATCACTTAGGGCGATCTCCAGAGGGGGATTTTCCCTAATCGCTGTCTCGTCACCTTCACGAGCTCTAACGTACAAGGTGTTCCATTGACATCTCCATCTATCCCATAATTTGTTTTCTTGATGTAGACCTTGGCGGCGATAGTTGTTAATTTCCTCCCCTACAGCCTCGAAAGGATTCTGGAAAGTCAACATTAAAATACAATTATAGATCCTGAAAAGTCAACATTAAAATACAATTATAGATCCTGAAAAGTCAAAATTAATTATAATAACTTACCGTGATAGTCATCCATATTTGATCTAGATGTATGGAGCTCAGGTCCGACCAACGCAAGGTCGTGTGAGGTAGTGCATTGGAGTCTCGAATGACACTCCCAATATGCATCGACCACGCTGTCATATTCTCGCACATTGGCTTACCATCTATCGGGTTAAACTTAAAAGTCATCTTCTACACCGCTTGCAATCTACCAACTGATGTATTTGTTGTTCTTACCCCGTCTCCTCCTCAAAATAGATCCTAAATTTAAACACACAATTATATAGGATCATAAAAAAATATATAATCAAACACCGGTACCTCCATCTTTCTCCTCAAACGGGGGTTGTGTATCATCATCATCATTTAGGTTAATGTTTAGTACATTATTAACGTTCATGTCATCATCACTACCTATTATACCACCCAAATCAAGGTCCCTGATAGAGTTATGTAGTGCTAAAGGGTCCTCTGAATGCTCCTCAGTCCTTTGTATAAGGTCTTGTAGCTGGTCATCTGAATTGAAGGTCTTACACAAGGACATGCAATCAATGATTTACTCGTAGACCTTTTAGCAAATTCTATGAATTTGTCAACCCCCTCAATATATTTTGGATCGGTACGAAGTATAGTCATCCACGTTTTGTCAATGACATTCATTAGGACTAGACAAAATATTATTATGTCAAATAAAGTTTTTTATTTCTTAATTAATCATAAATCTAACTAGTCCAATTATTTAACATATAATTCAATAAACTATCATAACTTAATCAACATACAATTCAATAATCTAACAATTCAATAATCCAATAAAGCAATAACCTAACATACAAATAATCCAATAATGCAATAATCTAACATACAAATAATCCATTAATCTAACAATCCAATAATCTAAAATTCTAATAATCTAAAATTCAAATAATCTAACTTAATCTCAAATAAAATTAACCAATAATCCAATATATATTCTAACTTAATCTCAAATAAAATTAACCTACAATCTAATATATGATCTAACCTAACATCAAAAAATCTAACTAATCTAACAATAATGCACTAACCTAACATGCAAATAATCCAATAATGCAATAACCTAACATACAAATAATCAATTAATCTAACTAATCAATTAATCTAATTAAAGGAATTTGAAGACTAATTTGTATATCGACAAAAGACAGCGGCGGCAGCAGCAGCAATAGCAACTTCAATCAGCGACAAATAACCTTGAAACTTCAAAGAAGAAAAGTGAATCAAAAATTGAAGTTTGAAAATTGAACCTAACTACATAAATAATATTGTTGTTTGAAGATTGAACACAACAACAACCTCAAACACAATCTTTCACCGAACTGATATAAGAAACACTAAAATTTAATGATAACTGAAAGACTAAAATCAAAATTTACATTGAGGAATAGTAATATAGTATTGCTATATGGTTACAGACTACAGTTAAGTGTGAACTAAAATGGTTAAACTACAATTTTACCAACTTTGTTTCCATATTGCAGTCTCAGTTTTCAATTAATATAATCTTTTAGAACCCAAAGAGCATTTCTCTTCAGGACGTTTCATTAAGTATCCAAAAAGAAGTGTGTTCTTATCTAAAAAGGAAACAATTTGAGTCATGATAACCATTAAGAGACAATAATCATTAAGAGACAATTTGAATGCGTTATGTAAAGACAATTTGAGTCATTCCCAAACAGTGTTCAAAACAATGACAATATTTGTTGGCTATCTACTAATTCTTACAACAAAGTCAAATTACTCAAACATAGTAGCCAACCGGTGTTCCGCAGCCTCAATTCATAAATTTTCAAAGTATTTCTTAGCCTGCTCTACAAATGAGAAAATTTGAATGCGTTATTTAGTGTTACTATACCTCGGTTTTATTTGCTCGGCTGGATAATGTTTCCAAATCTAATTCAGCTTTAGATAGGCGATGGAGAAGATGGAGGCTTTAGGTCCTCGTCGTACCTGCTCATCCATAAATGTATGAAAACATAATTTAAGACCAACTTCCATTAATTAAATCTAACTTATGTACAGAATCTGCAATAAACTTACATTATGTAAGGTGAAAGAGGTCTCGGTTGAGTTCTTCATGTTTGTTATAATAACCTACAGTTAGAAGGGCGACTTTAACCGACGGCAGTAGAAGGCGACTTCAAGACTTTAATCGGCGTCAGTAGACGGCGATGCGGCGAGGACGAGCAGCGGTGGATTGATTGTGGCGACGACGAGCAGCGGGGACTTGATTGCGGAACGGGACCAGGAGGGAGCGGAGAAGAAAAGAAGAGAAGAAAGAAAGAAGGAAAAAGAAATAAAAGATTTGACCCACAGTTTTTAAAGGGAATCAGTAACGGTTTTGAAATAACCGTTACAAATGTTAAATAGTATTGGTAACGGTTTTCAAAATAACAGTTATTGATGTCTCTCCGGAAGACGAAACGACAAAAGCCATATCAATAACGGTTTAAGGTAAATCGTTACCAATACTCACATCAGTAACGGTTTTGGAATAACCGTTACAATTGTTAAAAAGTATTGGTAATGACTTTAAGAATAAGCATTACTAATGTCTCTCCTGAAGACGAAACGACTGAAGACGTATCAGTAACAGTTATTCTTAAAGTCGTTACTAAGAGCTACATCCACTAGTAAAAATGTGAGTAATAGCGACAGAAATTGGCAACCGTTTCTTATAACCGTCGTCATTAGTTTAATAAAATTGAAAATAATTTTAATACTATCTATAATATATAATAGCCTAATAACCAGAGTAGTTTTATACTAGGGCCATACGTTTGACTCACACGTGTTTATACAGCAATCGGGTCGTAATATTATTTTCGGGTCATAACTTTGTCCATCTAATTAAAAAATAAGTAAAGAAAGGAAGTAGGGTTTACTTTACCAAATCCCTAATCATTTTCAACTCTTCATCTCTCTTTGTCTCTCTTGTAGGTTCTTGGAGACCATGAGACTTCTCGTGATCTTTCTTCTTCTCCAAGTTCAACTGGTTCTATTTCTTTGTTGCCGCAAGCTTATTTTTCTCTATCGGCCGCCAAAGGTTTATTTTCCTTTCTCCATCGAAACCTATGCCCTACGATTTCATACATAATCATCGGTTTCCCAAAGTTCCCACCAAATCATCCGTCCCAATGTAAGTATCGAGTCTCATTTTCGATTCTTATTTCTAAACCATGAGTTTGCAGAAATAATTATCCCAAATTGTTTAGTTCAAAGTAGTTTCTTAGTTAGAATCTATAACAATTTATTTTAATTTTTTATATAACTATAAATAAGTTTGTCATTATTTTGATCTATATTATGAGAAACTTTGATGTGTAATCCAATGTTTCACATAATAACCAAAATTCTTCATTTAATCTCTTTCAAATGGTCATTTGTTGCTGCATTTTATTTTGTAACAGTTAGACTCACAAATAATTCAGCTTTGATAAATAAGAAAATATTTAGAAGTTTTATGTGTTGTGCAGTCAATGGTTGATTTTTTAGGTCTATTAGTGTAAGGAATATATGTGGATGTTGATTGTGATTTAGACTCTAGTTGCAGTATTATCGTATGGTATTTTATTAATCTCTACCAGTGTTCTAAACGGCGGTAGGCGGTGGCGGATCGGTAAGTGACTGCCTACTGCCTCGGGTGCCTAAGCGGTGCCTAAGCGGTTGAATATAAATATAATAATGATGTTCTATAATTATCATTTTACTAAAAAGTCAAATATATATTCTCTAACATAGTAACATTTAACAAAAATAAGTATGTAGACGAGCTGAAGAAGAGATAGATGATTAGATGATCGAAGAATATATGTAAATGATCAAGGATGTGAGGTGAATGAGATAAGAAACGAAAAAGAAGAAGATAAATGAATTGGAATGTAAAGAGTCATTTCAAAGAGTTTTTTTATTGAATATATATATACATATTAATATTAGTAATTAATTAACTAAAAATAATAAATAATTAAATAATCTGATCGCCTCATGTATAGGCGGAGCGGTATTGGACCGCCTACTGCCTAGGCGGCCGCCTCGACCGCCATTTAGAACACTGATCTCTACGTAATTTATACTTTGCCCTATATTTATCTTGGGATTTTAACTTCTTTAGCAGCTATAATCAGAACGAGTTATGCATTAAGAATTTATAAAGTTTCTGAAATCTAAGTTATGCATTAAGAATTTATAAAGTTTCTAAAATCTTTGAAATATGATGTACATAATTTAGTTTAGCAATTTAATTGAGAATCTTATATCATATGTTTGATTTGAAAATGTTAATGTTTGTGAGGTGATATGTGTTCCTACTTGATATAGTAATTACTTTGCTATCTATTATATTGATGCCGAAAATAGAGCTTGACAAGAGAAAGGATTAACAGAGCTTGACAAGAGAATTATGGCATTGACTTCCATGAATTTGGATAAATTACTGTTGTTTACTTCAAAAAAATTTACGGTTGGAGAAGAAAATGGAAAGTACGTGGTCCTGATGTACAGTGATCAAAAACAGGTATTCTCTAATGATGAGGCAAACTATGGAGTATTGTTGGATGTTAACATGATAAAGTAGATTAAGGTTCATCTGTCATTACATATTGTTCAAACTTATTCTCTTTTTTATGACTTTGTATATCTTATTATTGTCTTTTATTCTTAGATCTCAATATTAGATATGGATGCAATGTGCCTCTGCACGCATGATGACACATTGAAGGTCAGTGATGCCTTATGTATTGTAACTCTATCTACAATCATTTGACAAAATATTTGATTTGTTGTGCTCCTTATTTAGATTATAGAACAATATTCAAAATCGAATATTGATTTATACATGCAATTCAATGCGGTATGTCATTTAAAATATTACGGTAGTTTTTATTTTCACTCTTATATTTAGCTTATCACCTTAATCTAATACTACTCTTTATTGATCTTTCTTAAGAATCTGAAGAGGAGATCTCTCTCGATCTCGAATTGAGACCCCAGGGGGACAGGTTCCCCCGATCTCTTGCGGTTTATTGATCTTTCTTGCTTTTGTTTTTTCCAAAGTCAATATCCTTGTTTAGGTGTTGAAGACTTTCTACCAATGCATTTCAAAGGATAATTTGAAAAGGATGGATGATAAGACAATTCTAAAATTTGTTGGTATGTTTGGTTCGAACCAAGTTAGAATTGGAATTGGGGTCCAATTCCTAATTCTTTGCTTGTTTGGTAAGTTAAAAGAAATAATTGAATATTATGAATTTTGTAAGATTAAGGGAAATGATTAGGGGAGGTAAAATAGTGAGGGAAAAATGAGGGAATGATCCGGCAGTTTAGGGGCAGTTTAGGTGGCATACACCTCAGCAGATGACTCATCTGCTCTCTCCCTCTAGTTTAGTTTAAAAAAACGAACGGAGGGAAGCATATAAGAAACTAGAAACCAGAAACTTTCTTTTAATCCTAAATTTTACTGTTGGTTTCTTATTCAATGAAAACCCTAAATCTTAGTGAATGAGATTCTCGTCGTTGTTCTTGCACCTCCGATCTAGGTCGAGTTCGCTCAGTATCTCGATTTGATATTCACTCTGAATCTTGAATCCTATAAGTTTATTCTAGGGTTATCTTTCGTATTTTTCCGTAGCAGGTGTGTTTCAATTAAATATTTAGTCCTTATATCAAATGTGTATGGTAGTTTTGGATGTTATTTCTTTTATCTGAATATATATTATAGATGTCAATGGAGGCGAATAACGCGGAAGCTCTAGAAGCTCTAGATACTAATGCGTATAAGCTTATTCTAGAGACACCTCCCACCCTTTCTCCGTCGCAGGTGAGTTCCTTTCAATACCTAGTCTTATGTGACAATATTATATATTATTTATGTTTATTGATATGTAAGGTCAATTTTTTTGCAAAATTTATTTGAATGAGTGTAAATTGAGTTAGTTTATATCAGTATACTAATCAGGTAGAATATGTAGTTAGTTTATGTCTATTATATCATTTTTTTGTAGCAACAATACATTGATTGAATTAAAGATCTGAAAAATATGACGTAGGAAACAAATGACAATTCAAGTGGGTTGCAATTGTTGTGTGATTCGTCAACCTCCAAAAGCGTTAATATACCACAATTGGGAATGCTTTTTTTTAGTCATATGCCCAAAATCTTGATTTTGGTATTAAAAAGGAGAGTTCCAAAAAAGGAGATGACGGGCAACCGAAGTATTTATGTTTTGGATGCGCCAAAGAAGGTAAGCTTGTTTCTAAAAGAAATAATGCTTTTAATCATAGACTTTCTAGTAGAACGAATTGCAAAGCAAAGATTAATATTATAGTTAAGAACGATGGATTTTTTCAAATTACAAGTATGCAACTTGAACATAATCATGCATTAAGTCCAACAAAGTCACGACATTTCTGATGTTATAAAGTGTTAGATTCTCAAACAAAAAGAAAATTAGAGTTGAATTATCAAGCTAGAATTACTTTGAGTAAAAGTTTTAAATCATTTGTTGTTGAAGCTGGTGGTTTTGAAAATTTGTCGTTTGATGAGAGAAAATACCGGAACTATGTGGTTGAGGCACGACGACTAAAACTTGGGAATGGTGATGCAGAAGCTCTGAATAATTACTTTTGTCGTATGCAAAGTAGAAATGAAAATTTCTTTTATATGATTGATGTAGATGACATTGGTCATATAAAAAATATATTTTGGGCTGATGGAAGATGTAGAGTTGCGTATGAGTATTTTTATGATGTTGTTACATTTGATACTACTTATTTGACTAATTCTTATGATATGCCATTTTCTCTGTTTGTTGGAGTAAATCATCATGGTGAGTCTGTGCTGCTTGGTTGTGGTTTGATTTCTAAAGAAGATTCTGAAACTTTTATTTTGTTATTTAAAACCTGGTTGACATGCATGGGAGACCGAGCTCCACAAGGTATTATTACTAATCAATGCAAAGTCATGGAAATTTCAATTGGTGAAGTATTTCCAGATTCTCATCATCGCTTATGTCTTTGACATATCACAAAAAGATTCCAGACAAATTTAGTAGTTATACTAATTATAAGCTCATAAAGAAGAACCTGAAAAATATTGTGTACAATTCATTGACAGCTGAAGAATGTGATAGTGAGTGGAAGAGATTTATTGATGAATTTAATTTAGAGGAAAATGATTGGTTGAATTCTTTGTATAAGATTCGTCATAAGTGGTTGTATGCGTTTGTGAAAGATAAATTTTGGGTTGGGATGTCAACTAGTCAAAGAAGTGAAAGTATGAATTCATTTTTTTATGATTATGTGCATTCGAAGACAACATTGAAACAATTTGTTGAACAATATAATAGTGCCATGAAAAGCAAGATTGAAAAGGAAACTAATTCAGATTTTTCGTCTTTTAATTCTTGTTTTTCAACCATTAGTGTTCATCCAATTGAGAAGCAGTTTCAAGTTGCGTACACAAATAAGATCTTTAAGATGTTTCAGAATGAAATGAGAGGCTTGATGTATTGTAACACTTTATTAGTGAAGCAAGAGGGCTCCACTTATGTGTTTAATGTGGTAGAAAAGGTATTTGGGAAAGATGAAACTAGTAAAATAGACATTACCTTTCAGGTACACTATAGTGAGTCACAATGTGAGATGAAGTGCTTGTGTCGTCTTTTTGAGTTTCGAGGAATCTTGTGCAGACATTTGATTTCCGTTTTATTCCAATTAGATGTCTATACAGTTCCTAAAAAGTATATTTTAGATTAATGAAGGAAAAACATCAAGCGTAGGTATCAAGGAATGACCAATATTTATGATGACTCATGTTGTAATAAGGAAGAAAGACAAAGAAAAAACAATCTTCAACTATTGTTACATGAAGTCTCAGATTTTGGGTCAAAAGATGACGAGAGTTACTTTGTTGTAACACAAACATTGGAAGAATTAAAACAGAGGTTAATGGATAATAACCTTATTGTATCTGTAACGACCTTGACTCTTACTTTACTTGGACCGAGTGCTGGATTTTTAAAACCGTATGTATTTAAGCCGAAAACAGAAACATTTGCGGAAGAGTTATAAAATTATGATTGTTGTTACAAAACCAGACCCTTTTAAAAACAACAAAGGCCCTTTTAATTAAAAATAATTACAACTTGGTTCCTTAATACAAAACATTGGGTCATTAAGTGCCAGACCTTAAAAGCACTTGCAATATAAAACATTGGGTCATTAAGTGCCAGACCTTAAAAGCACTTGAAATATAAAACATTGGGTCATTAAGTGCCAGACCTTAAAAGCACTTGAAATATAAAACATTGGGTCATTAAGTGCCAGACCTTAAAAGCACTTGAAATATATCTGTCCCTCCTCCCACACACACACCTCCCCTGCACCCTACACACCCTCCAAGCCTCTCTTCATGGATCAACAGAATGATCTGGTTGTGTACCTACACCACACAAGTATAGTGAGTCTAAAAACCCAGCAAGCATATTTTGAATAGTATATAAAAAGCCAAGTAAAAGCTGACTGATATTGATGTGTTGCCTTTGTAAAACTGTTTATAAAATGGTTAGAACAGAAACATCCTTGAGCACATACTGGCCCTTTACGTTTCAGAGCTGATCCTGAAAGTTAGGAATCCTGTTAAGCACATAGTTGGAAGGGCACTCTTCGGAGTCTATCCCTAAAGTCCACAACCTGAATAGACACTTGTCTGTGTGGGTAGGATCTTCTAGAGCCCGTCCCAGAAGTCCAGTCCCAATAGAACCCCAGCACATATTTTGGCTTCAGACTACCAGAGCTCAACCTGGCTAGCCTTCTGCCCGGATCCATCCAGTTCATAACTCATTGTCCACAAAAACGTAATATACTTTTGGAAAAACAGAACTTACCTTTGAAACAGATCATGCCTTTGAAAACAGTAAATACTTTGCAAATACAGATTATATAAACAAGTGTGGGTTTCTAAAGATGAGTTGAGAAAAGAACTTGCCTTATAAGATGACCTTGCTGCTATGTTATGATCCTGCTCAAGGTGCTATGGTCTTGCTTCTAAAAGTGTGCCTCTGGTTTTCTTAGTAGAGAGATGGTGGAAAAGAATATAATGAAGGAAGGGTTGTCCTATATATAGTACTAAAAGAAAACTGGTCACCTGCTTGTCACCTGTTGGGTTTACTAATATAATAATAACAAGGGCTGGTCACTTGCTTGTTTTAGTCATGGGCTAATAAAAGATGACTGGTCACCTGCTTCTCTTAGGCATGGGCTAATAAAAATGGTTGGTCATCTACTTGTCATGGGCATGGGCTAATAAAAATGGCTTGTCATCACTTAAGTATAATAATATAATAATATAAAGGGTTTGTCACCCACTTGTCTTAGGCATGGGCTAATAAAAATGGCTGGTCACTTGCTTGTCATCACTTAAGTATATAATATAATAATACAAAGGGCTTGTCACCCACTTGTCTTAGGCATGGGCTAATGAAAATGGTTGGTCATCTACTTGTCATAGGCATGGGCTAATAAAATGGCTTGTCATCACTTAAGTATAATAATATAATAATACAAAGGCTGGTCACCTGCTTGTCATCACTTGGGTTAAATAATATAATAATAAAAGGCCTCGTCACCTTCTTGTCATAAACAAAAAGGGCTGGAAAATATAAACAGTCGGACTCCCCGGTCGGACCCCCTCGGTCGCGACATAGATTTTCCTTCGGTCGTACCCCCTCGGTCGAGACATAGATTTAACCTTGGCCCCGGCCCCGATTTTGACCTAGGCCCTTGGTTTCTGCCTAGACCGAAGTTTACTCGGTCTAAAATGAAATTTTGGGTGTGACAGTATCGTTGGATGATGATCAAAGTTACAACATAGCACATATGGAGGCAATGGCTTGGAAGAAGAAATTATATAGTCCATTGAAAGTAAGGTCTCATGGACGTCCACCAACAAAAAGAAAACAGTCAAAAGTTGAGAAAATTGTAAAAAAACGGCAACACAATCTCGAAAAAGGGTAAGAAGTATAATGTACCTAGCATATGTTCAACCACGACAGTTAACAACACTGTCTTCCCAATAATCACCAATATATAACCAACACATATTTTGAAATGTTTATAGCACACATAATCATAAATATTTTCTATTTAAGCTTCATAAAATGTTTTTAAATATCTAACTTACCTACTTTTGTGACAGATGACATCCCCACATCAAGCGATACAAGCTGGAGGTTTTTATCTACATCATTCACCACATCAGGCAATGCAAACTAGAAGTTCTTATCTGCAATATTCACAATCAACTAAAACTGCTACAATTTCTCAACAAGGTTTATTCCCTCAATCAACAAGACAATTTTAAAGTTACTTAGTTGATTTCACAAATCACTCATCTATACTAATAAAGAAATACATGAACAGATAACAATATCATTTGCCAAGATTCTGTTACAAGTAACAAAACCTCGAACTGCACTATTGGGAAATATTCCCAGGAATAACGTGTATAGGAACATACAGCAATACCCGAAAGCATCCAAAGTTTCCAAAGTCTTGATTGTTAGAATTGATTCTGAAATTTATTTTTGAGTTTTGATGTGTTAATTGCAATGTCACAGTACTGATGTGTGACTACGCTACGCACTTAAGGTTTGTCTAGAAGTTGTGGCTAGGTTTGCAGAACCAGGTTACCATTCTACCTTTTCTGAAATATATATGTATTTCATAGTTTTTAAGCTTCAATTTTAATAATGTTTGTAATTTTAAGACTGACTTTGTTGAGCATATTCTTTAGATAACATTAAATTTTGATATGTTAACTTGTTTCATGTTGTAGATAGCAATAGTTGGCCGACCAAATGTTGGAAATTCTAGTCTTTTGAACGCTTTGGAGCAAAGTATGTGATTCTCATATGACTTTTGGAGTATTTTGTTGTATTGATGTGATGTATTGGTATTTTTTGTAGTTGAAATATGCTTGTGGTGTTTTCTCATAATTTGTTTTGTTTGTCCATAAGGTAAAACTAACAATTAACTTTTAAAAGCTCTAGATTATAACTTAATGAATGTTCTATGATATTTGATCTTATATTTGTAGGGTTATTTATGAGTGGTGCTTGAGGAAATGTTTGTTGTGGTTAAAAGAAGTATATAATAGTAATAGTGGTTGCTGCTGGATCAAGATGTGTGGGATTCTTCATTCAAAGAAATGAGAGTCTAAGTGATTTGAAGGAAGAACCTGGTTGTCATCTATCCTAGTTTTCTAGTTATGTCTGTTAATTAAAGTTAAGAAATGCTTAATAGAAAGTGTCAGGGTAGTAGTTGTGTGATAAGACTATATTTTTGTTTGTTTGTGTGAGAGGTATTTTGGGAAGTTTTGCAACTTCGTAATTGTATAATATAATTTTGACCTCTCCAAAATTCAAAAAATTGATGAGAAAAGCATAATTTTTGGACATTACATGCATGTTATTGTTCCATTATTATAACATATTTAATATTGATGCTCGATGGTATAGTGCATGTAAAATACAATATTTGAAGTATTTTTATTTTTATTTGTAAAGCTGCATTTTAGAATGGGTTAATTCAAATCAAGGTTGATCTTTTTACAAAATTTTATGATGAATTGGAGTGTAAATTTTTTTCAATATTCTATGTCAATTCTTTATTCTCTCTTAAATAAAGAAATCGGTTCACCTGGTTCAGAAATCGGTTTATATTTTGTTTTCAACATTTCCACCAAAAGGTATTCTTAACCTAATGAACTTTCTTATTGTCTTGATTTTGCAGAAAATAGGTTACCCGATGAAAAATTCAAATACTTATGCCTTATTGAAGAAATGATTTTTCTCCCTTTGAATGCTCTCATTTTCTCTTTATTTTTTATTTTTTATTTCTTTTGTTGTATATTTGTATATGAATTAAATTAATATATATATATATATAATTTTCTTATTATAAGATTTTGATATGTATATATTAAAAATAAATAGGACTTAAATAAATAAATAAATAGTAATTAAAAAACTGTTATTGAAATTTATTAATTTTGTCATAGAACTTTTTAGCAACAGTAATTTGATATTGTTGCCATGTGTTGGCGACAGTAATGTCACCTGTGGCTAAAACAATGGCGACGGAAGCAATAGCTACATCTGGTGACGGGTGGCTTTACTGTTGCTGTCGATAATTAGCGATGATAACATGGTCTTTAGGGACAGTATTTCCTGTCGTTATTGACCATTCTTTTGATATTAATCAGTAACGATTTTAGATAAAACCATTACTGATACGTGTGTAGTAAAACAAAGAGAGGAGCCATATTAGTAACGGTTTTATTCAAAATCGTTACTGATACGTATGTAGTAAAACAAATGGAGGAGCCATAGTAAAGGTTACCAATACCCATTTAGTAACGGTTTTCATTCAAAACCATTACTGATATCACTTTAATAAAATTTACAGTGAAGGCATATTTGTAACGGTTATTCTTAAAATCGTTATTAATACTCTTAATTCGAACAAAAAAAATAAAAAAACTCTAGTATCTGTAACGGTGATTCCTTATGTCCGTTACTAAAAAATTATAACATTAACGGTTTTATATAGCCGTTACTGGTATCTTAATATCAGTAACAGTTTCATATAACCGTTATTAATATAAATTTTCAGTAAGGGCGTTATAGCGTCGTTACTAAGCTTCGTTACCGAAGACAGTTTTTCTACTAGTGAGTGACGAATCTAACCCAAGAAAGGTGTTGAAAGTTAAAGGGTATTCACGAAATTAAACATTAAAGATGTCAAATTGGGCTATGGACCGAAACTGTTAGCACATAGGGATGATATATAGGAAGAGAATTGGGGAACTTGCCATTGTTGAGGAAAATAATTTTTCGAGTTTGATGAATAACCGCGTTTTAGGCTTGGGTAGGTGTTCTAAAAGTTGAATATCATCATATTTAAGCTATTAGAATTGTTGGTAAGTCATCATTCATAATGTAATATGAGTTCATGTGTTGTTTAATATCATGTATTAGTTGGTTTGAATGATGTAGTCACGACTCAAGTCCAAAATATCATTTGTAAATTCTCTATGAGCTTCTAAATCTTTCATCCTTTCTAAGTAAATAAAAAAAAATCAGCTAAGTTTTAAAAAAAATACTAAGGTAGTGTTCTTGAGCTCTTCCTCAAGAACAATGACTAGTAATATATAGTTTCTCAAGTGTGTTGGAATGTTTTTGAATGCTTTGGAATTACCGATTCAGCCATTTGGGCAACTGTCAATTTTTTTTTTTTTGTGAATTTTTTTTTTGTAAGTGTTGTTCTTCGCCTACATTGCATCTTAAGGTTTCTAGTTGGTTCCTACACAAATCTACAGTTGTGTAGAACAATCGATCAAAGTTTGGTGAAGTGAATCAAAATTTAGATCATGGACTTGTTTTGATTTTCTTTTATTAGTTGTATATGATGTTGTCTTTGGATTCCCTATGGTAATGTTGATGATTGTAGTATGTTTCAAATGATGGTTATGATTGACTAATTGTTCCTGTTTTCGAATTTTGATAAAAGAATTGAAATTGGGTAAAGGATTGTTTTGTTGGTTGCTAGTAAGTCGAAGAACAAGAAGGATCTACTGCAAAACAAAAAGGAAGAAAAAAATAAATAAAACTCATACAAGATTCAAGAAAGGGGCCTACTGTTACAACCATAAAAGGTGGCATCGGTTTTGGCTTGATTGTGGATGGCCAGGACCGAGAGGTGCCTGAAAAGAGTGTCGCGGGCGCGCGGCATAGGCACCAAAGATGCAGAGTGCTAAGTGTCCAAAGTTTCTGTCGTGGCATGAATGTGGAACACCAGGACTGAGAGAAGGATGTTAGCATGCATTTGTCTTGGCATGATTGCGGAGTTCCAAGACCGAGCAAGTGCCTAAGTATGGTCGTGTGTGTGCGACCTAAGCACAAAAGAGTGACAACGGCCAGCGCATTGAGAGTGCATGCTTGTAGAGCGGAAAAATCGGACTGACGAGTGACGAGGATCGGTGATGACCGGATGGGGACCGAAAATGTAGGCACGATGGGTTGAGGACCCGGAAATGTCGGCAGGGTGCGTTGAGGACTGGAAATGTCGGCAAGATTGGCAGTTGTGGCGGAAAAAGTCAGCAGGAGTTGGACTGGGGGAAAAACGTGGATCTAGTGGACGGTTACAGCCCACTACCCACGTCCAGCAACTTGGTGCACAGCTAAGACCGATGGAAAACGTGGGGATGAAGTTAGTGATCTGTTATGACCCACTAATAGCATTTAAGACCCACGTTTTACAACAACTGCCTAGAAGTTATTTCCCAGTCCCGAAATTAGTTGTTTTACTAGGTAGATTGTTACTCTTTAGGGCTATAAATATCGCTTGAGCTGCACAATGACGTTTAGTTGGATTTTGGGATAAAAAAATATCCACAGCTAGTGAGAGTCATTTTGTGTGCAGCCAAGTGAGTTTATAGCTTCTTTGTGATTATTAACTGTGAGTGAATAAAATTATAAAGTTGGACGTGGCCCGTAATTCTGTGTGTTTCTACTTTCCTGCATACTTGTTGATTATTGTGAGTTAGTTGTTTATTTCTGTGCGAGAAGTAAACCTCGGAGTTGGCTGATTGTTTTGGATGCGCGAAACAAGCCGCGCAAGGGTTGAAAAATTAAGCAAAAATACGATGCGTTGCTTTCCTTTGTGACACCTACCAATTTTCTGTGACACCTACCAATATTAAAATTTGAATTAATATTGTCTTCAAACCAATATGACTTGTACATATTTTTGCTATAAAGAAAACTCCATATCATATTGGAACTAGTCTTTCGAATGCGTATAAATATTATTATTATTATTATTATTATTATACTTTATAAGATTTGTTAGAAAAATTCAATAAAATAAATCGAAGAGTTAATCACTCTTATCGAGGATTTACGAAACTCAATCATCTTAGACTAACATGTTTTTTTATATTTCTAGTTATTTACTAATATTTTTTATTTTACATGGACCAATCAAATAAAAAAAAAAAATCAAACAAACATTATATATGCATATCATGTAGTGAATATCTTTCTTGGGTTATAGCAAACAAAACTAAACCAGGACCGGCCGGAGTTTTGGGCTGCCAGCCCCAATTAGAGAAAAGTCAATTTTTATTTTGCTCCCTATTTCTAGATAATAATAATCATAATGAACGAAATAGTGTTGAATTAAGAATGCAATTGATTCTCCATTAGGGATAAATTTATTGTTTCTTATGCAATGCCCATAAATGTCATCTTTAAATTTGAATTGATTTTAAATAATGAAATAGATATGTTGTTTCATATACAGTGTCACACAGAGCATGTTTGAAACTTTTAATTTTATATAACGATTTCTTTTTTATTAAATGGGTTGTCACATATTCGCAAGTTCAGAAAATAGAAGTTATTCACCTTTTAAATGTATTTAAATTGTTCTTAACATAGTTCTTAAAAGACCTAATAATTTTTCGTTATATGGACCAAACATAAAAATAAAAATAAATCCTACATTGAATAATCAATATCTTTCATGTGTCACATCAAACAAAACTATATATTTCATGTGCAATTAATCCTGCTTTACCAAATAATTTTGAGAACAAAAACCCTCTTTGAATCTGTAATAGCATAAAATAAACATGAACTCAGATATATTACAATAACTCAGAAATTCCTTGTGCAATACTAATAGTCAATGTAATATCTAAACGCGCTACCAAAAATATAGAAACAGATATTTGCCTTATAGGTACCCATCTGAGCGTTAAACTGGAATCTTAGGACTCAATCATCAAGGATATTTTTGAGATTTGCCCAAAAGGATCGAAACGCCGGCTCAAAATCAGACCTATAACCTTAATTCCTCGAGGCTTGCAAATAATGGTCATGAAATGATCTTCTGTTATCTTTTTTATATATATATCCACCTATACTGAACTGAGAATTATATATGATCTTGATCAAGTTAGTCCCAATCTTCTTCCATGGACCTGCCCTTACCCGATCGCCTTCTACGCCTTCCAGTTTTATTCAAAAAAGTAGACATATGATCAACAACAGTCACTTGAGGTGCTGATTGAGTTTCACCCAGTAACCACAGTAAAGCTTGAGAAGCAGCATCTTTCTCAGCTTGTTTCTTATTGTTGCATGGCTGACCAACAAAATCAAGCCCACCAAAGAATACAGTTGATCTGAATTTGTTATTTTTCGTTTGTGTAGTTTTGTACGAAGGAGTTCCATGTCCAGCTCGAAGAAGCAATGTTTGTAGCTCGGTTTTGGAATTATCGCCACCACTTGCATCTTTTAATGCTTTTAAACCGGGAAGAAGTGCATCAGATTTACTGCCCTTTTTCAATGGTGCTATGGGCTTACGACCAACCACGAATTTACCCTCACACCGATCCTCTGAAACGAGTAATCTTACTATCGAGAGAAGCTTGTTGTGGCTTTGCATCTCTAACTTGGGATTCAGAAGCTGTGATGGGAATATACAGAACAATATAAACAACAATTTGGATGATCAAACTGACAATATTTTAAATTTTATACAAATCAAATCAAATCAAAAGCAATATCTAGATAGATAGCTTATCAAACATGGATCACAAATTGACTTACCGCTTAATCTAAATTATTAAGATCTTGTTCGATCTTGGGTTATTTGAATAACAAATGGGTTGTTTCAAAATAATCTTATTTATGTAGATTATTGAAATTGGGTTATTCTGGGTAAAAATATTAGTGGTATAAATATATTTTGAAAAAATATATGTTTTTAAAATAAAGGGAATTTGGTATACTGGTTGATGATATGAAAGATGTGATTGATGATGAACACTGCCTAAATGCTTATTTGAATTAAGTCATTTAATGACTGTTACTTAAAATCACTTGGATTATTCAGATTCAGCTCAAATTAAGTTAAAAAATAAAAGATATAAAATTTGGCTTAATTTGATAACTTATGAATTGACTTAACACTGTAACTGAGTAAGAAGATTTATAAAAGGCAACTTTCAGAAAATTAATCAATTTATTTAAGTAAAATAGTCTTTTAAGTACTTTTCTGTCATTAACTGCAAATTTTATCAAATAAAATTACATACGAAGTCCTTCATATTTAAACATTTTTCGTTTAGTTTTAAAAATTTCTTAATTTTCAGTTTTATCAAACAGACCCTTAGTGTTTCGGAATACTTACTTTCATTTGAATAGCTTCGTCAAGCTCTTTCTTCAAACTCACATACGTATTTGACAACCCGGGTGTCATGAAAAATTCCAAATAACCGCCCAACATTTTCAAGTATCCATCCTTATGAAGAGAAAGAACAGTGACACCATTAAGATAAAGAAACTAGATTGCTGAATAGCAGAACATAAGAACTATGCGATGAAGAAACTTACCAAGCCCATACTAGCAACTTTTCCTCCAAATAAGAGAACCACTGAATCCGATACTGCTGTTGAATCTCGGAGAAATACAGAATTTACTTTAATCTTTTCATTGAAGACTAGCCATGGGTATGGAATTTTTTGCGCCTGAGCATTCACAGAATTCTGGAAAAAAGGAGAAGATTCCCACCTTAAATTTGCAGAATTCGCAGTTGTCGCAGAACAAGAGGGTTAGAAGATGAGAAACTTACTGAGTATAGAAGTACTTGACCATCTTCCATTGTTTTCAGTGAAATAGACTTTTCTTTGTTCTGTAATATCATGAATCATTATCAGAAGTGAGCCATAACAGCTAAAAAGAGAAAAAATGACTAAAATGGAAATATGTAAAACAACTAACCATAACGGAACATATGCCAGGGAAAAGACCAGAGCAGATAACAGCCCGTACAAGGTGTTCATCATGACTCCATGTATTGCAAGCTTCAATGTTATTATCAATAAAACCAGCATCTCTAAGAAGATATGAAAACTGCTTTCGAAGAGAATCAATGGCCTTAAGAGTTTGTGCAGAAAGGAAATTTCTCCAACAGAACTCATTGCCAGATCGCTCTTTCTCAGCAACTTTCCACCCCTCATAGGCCCGGACAAGGGCAATATGGTCACTGTAATCATGAGCAGAGAACTTCGCCCTTGCAGATTCCGCAAGCTGCATGTGAGGGCAAAATATTAAGACTGGTAGAAATATTGCACATGAGAAGTGAACGGAAAAGTAAGAAGTGTTCTTACTTCCTTCTTGTCAAAAGGCATCAAGAATGGATCTCTAACGCTTAGACCAGCAACGACTGTCATTATGGGATCAAGGCAGTTGAAAATAGCCCCCAACAATAGCATTTTCCCTAGCTTGGGCTCCACTGGAAGCATTGATAAGTTTTGTCCTGCAGGCAACAAGAACAGTACATGTTCCTTATCTATTGCATATTTTCAAACCAAAATACACATGGATGCAGAAAAATCTGAATCCAAAAACATGTGGATGAGATTATGTTTGTAAATTAAACTTAGACAGATTCAAAAATGTATTGGCTGTTAATCATATGGACCCGAATCCGGATATAGAACATAAATTATAAGTGTTTCCAAATGGGGCACCACTTTTGATGTTGATGCTTTGCCTTTGGAAACTCTGTATTTTGTCAATGTGACAAAATCATGATCCCAATGGAAAATCACCAAAAGTTAAAACTTAAAATGAATTTTTCGTTTAGATATACGATTGTTTTCTTTATGATCCATATTTTTTTCTTCATTTAGTATAAAATTTATTTTTGTATGATACTCCACATGATTTTCTAGATAATTGTGATTCTTTACATGCATAACAATGTAATTTTTCCGGATCATAAAATGTGATAACAAATAGGCCTAGTATTGTGAAATACAAGATCCCCTTACCTAATACAGTCAAATTTTCATCCTCATCCAATGCCCCGATGATTTTTAAGTACTCAACAGCATTTTGAACCTGATAGAAAAGAAAATTCATGGATAAGCAAGCCCCTAAAATATATATACGTGGCACATTGCCTATCCAGTTTAGCATAAGTTGAAACATACAGATAGAGGTTCAGGTGACTGCAAAGCCCTAGATAGGAACTCGGAAATACTCCCCAATTTCAAGCTTTTAATTTGCAAACAAAGGGACTGTAGGGGAGTCCTCAAAAGTTCTGGTAGTTGATAATCAGCAAATGAATCATACACACATCGGGGATAGAGATGGTAACTCTCGCCTGGTTGAACACGACCAGCTCTTCCTCTTCTCTATAAAGAATGGAGAAAACACTGTTATAAAATACTCATTCGATTATAAATACTCACATGATCTCAGTTTAAATTTCGCAATATACCTGTCGTGCAGAAGCCTTTGAAATCCAAGATGGGAGCAAACAAGGGGTATTGTTAAGAGCATCATATGAAGTCTCTTTTGCCTTTCCACAATCAACAACGAAAACCACATCATTAATCGTGATACTTGTTTCCGCCATATTAGTAGCCAATACAATTTTTCTGATCCCCTCTTCAGGTTTATCAAATATCAGCTTCTGAAATAAATAAATAATACTCGACTATGAGAAAGAGAGAATTGAAAAAACTGAATTCGATTTCAGAAAACAGTTGACCTGCTCTGAGCTGGCCATGGAGCCATGACATGCAAGGAGCAACACTCTGCTTGAATCTCCTAGAAGTGGATTAGACTGAAGCTGCTCTTTTAAAGAGTTTATGTCATCCCATCCAGTCATAAATACCAAAACAGCACCAGGTCTCCCTTTCGTAACAATATGACAAAGTACATGCTCGATGAGGTTAAATCCGATTGTATCAGGATTCCAACAAGCTAAAGACTCTTGAGTTCGTAAATTGTAGTTTCTAAAATCAGCAGCTTCAAGCGCTTCCTATTCCAATGGCAGCATTACACATTTAAGAAGAAGACTAGACATAGGATCGAAGTCGAGAAAGGGGTTATGAGACAACATAAATATACCTCTACTGATGAAGCAATTTGGGTCTTCCTCTTTTTGAGAGTTTGCTTTTGCATTCTCCATGATTTATCTTGACCATAATTATCAAGCTGGTTGTATGAAGTCAGCCTATATCCGGTGGTTTCCAAAATGCTCTCAAGGAAATGACTCCTAACAGGATATGTAAATCCCTAGGAGGAGAAAGATTGCATCCACAAATACACAAGAATATAAGGTAAAAAAATTGTTTCCCAAAATATACAATGCATTTTACTATCAATCCGCCAAAGTTCCTCAAAAGTAAAATGGGCAATGAACAATAATTTTAAAATATAAGCTATGGAGAGGAAACCAATTTAACTTGGCCTGATGGATTAGTTGGGCCTTGTTTGATAAAAGTTTATCATTTCATCAACAAAAATACCAAATTACTCTTACTTTATTGTTATAGCATTTTAAATATTCAGTACAAAGCATATTATAGTAATTTAACCCAAATAATCCACTTTTTTTATCAAACAAGTTTTTTTTAAAATGGATTATTTAACAAAAAAGAAAACCTACATCAAATAAGCTCTTGTTAAATCAACATCTTAGATCACTTGCTCAAGAATTGGTATAGACATTGTTTGTATTTACAGAAGTCATCATGCAACAACTCTATTAATACAAACTTTAACCTTTCAGAAAAGAAAGGGGTAACATTTTAAAGTTATATAGGTGGTTTATGCAAAGACAGTCCCATCACCTACTATTTGAAAAAAGAACCAAGATCAATGGGTGGTTTTCAAGAATAATCAAATTTCGGTTTATACTGAAAACAATTCTAGCCAATGCACTCATCTCTTAGATGTGGTTTTTACACCCTAATAATACTCACAGGAATATGGATCATAGGAGCGCCACCAAAGTATGAAGAAAAAAGTTCCGCATTCAATGTTGCGCTCATCAGAATCAATCTTAACTCCGGCTTTCGAGCTAGCAGATCCTTTAGAACGATGATGAGAAAGTCTGGTTGAAAGATACAAGCATCATGATGTTAATTCACTAATCGTTGAATACATCAAAGGAAACTAAACCTAGATATCTGACTTTTTTTAGACTAGTTTTTCTCTTCCAGGAGGAGATTAGCACAAAGCATACATATCTCATCAATTACCTTCATTCATCCCTCGTTCATGTATCTCATCAACAATTACATGAGTTACCCCATCCAATTTTCTGTCAACAAGTAGCCTCCTCAATAATATCCCTGTTGTGCAAAATAGAAGGCGGGTATCCCTTCCTTTCATTCCTTCTAATCGAACTTTATAACCAACCTTAGAAAAAGATAAGAAAATGAATACAGAAATCATCTTTATTTCTAGTGCTCGTTTGATCTTGAGTTTTTGGGTTTTAAAAAAAAAACTCACATCACTCTTCTTTCAATCAACAAATCACTTAATTCATCAACTAAAATACCAAAATACTCTTACTACTTTATAAAATTTAAATTTTAAATACAAAGGGTTATTTTAGTAATTAAATCCAAATTATCTAAAATAGCCCACTTTTTCATCAAAAGAAGATTTGTTCAAATAAACCCATAAAAACCCCAAATAACCCAAGATCAAACAAGCTCCTAATGGCTCTGACAAAATGAACATATTTAAAATGGAACAAAAAAGGGAAAAAAATACCGATTCCCCTAAGCTCTCCCCACGCTCTGCTGCAACTCTCTCGGAAACAGACATAGCGGATATTCTCCTAGGCTGGGTACAAATAATATTACAGAAAGATCCACGACCAGCTTCAATTTCAGATTCTAAGATGTACTGTGGAAGTTGTGTGGTTTTACCACACCCTGTTTCACCTGACACAACCACCACCTGCAAAATTGGGGTACATTTAGCCAACATATTATGGTGAGAAATGTAACTTCTTGATTCATTTGAACTGCGCTAATACAAGATCTTTTAACTTTTTATATGCTTCAACTATTCTTTTAACCAGGGTGTCCAGGGTAACAGAAAGGGAGTATTAGCACACCTCGACTAATCCCCATATAGTTTACATTTCGTGCACCTCAACTTTTTATATAGTTTACATTCCATTCAATAGTCCATATCCTACTACTATATATACCATAACATCACATTTGCTTTATTTAAGTAACCATTACATAAAAAAAATAAAAAGAAGAAACAACAATTTAAAGCATGGCACCTGATTTTGTGAAATAGCACTTAATAGTGTTTCCCTCTCCTTATAGGAAGGAAGAGTTTGACGAAACTGGAACATCTTCTGACCTTCTGGTGATTCCTACAATAAAGATACTCATTAAACAACGTCTAGACAAACAAATGAAATCTATAAGAGCATTTTGTGGACAAGATGGCTTAAAACTGGGTAACACATAACTGGCATTCTATAAATGTGAAAACAATCAACCAACACACATTTAAAGTTGATATTTACTTATAATATCTAGATGCAAAGCCAAACAAAGCCTAAGTTAATTAATAAAATTTTCTCTTATATTCAGAACCTTACATAACCTCCAACAATGGGTATTGGATGCATGACTTAGGCGGTTAAGTGTTTGTTTAAAATAAGTTCATTTGATAAGTGTTACTTAAAAACACTTAATTCTTTTGATTCAGCTCAAATTAAGATAGAATAATACTTAGCTTAATCCGGTAAGCTCTGAACGACTTAAATTGGTATAGTATGAACGAAACACAACTTTAACTCTTAAAATTTAATTAAATGGCTTCACTGCAAGGGTAAAATAGTCTTTAAGTACCTTCTCGACATTAATTTCACATTCTATCAAATCAACTTACATATCAAATGCTTATAATTCAGATTTTTCAATTAGTTAATTCAACATTTATTTTTCATACACATAACTAATTTGGCACTTAAAGTTCAGTATTCAACATTATTACTTAATTTTCAGTTTTATCAAACAAAAGAAAAACTTTCACAACACTAACTTGTAGGCAATAATTCAACTTCACCTTTTAAAGTCTAACTAGGGACCTTAAGAAAGTGTATAATTGTTTTTATGCATAGATTAAAAAGGGCTGGTGAATTATAAGATATTTTGTCCACAGAAGAAAAAGGCCAACCAAATGGCTGCTTGATGACATACATTCAAATGATTGATGCCTAAAATGCGATCAAGATCAAAGTAAAAAAAATACAAAAATTTTGGATCCACAAGCTGTAAGTTTTTAATCATCAAGTTGTTTATAATTTGTAAAAAAGTACAGAAATTTATAAGTTGTTTATCATCGGTAATCTTCTTAATCACCAAGTTATTCAATGCAATTCTGAACAATGACCAACATAAACTTTATGAGGGTATAAAATAATAACCTTCCAAACTTGCTGCTTATCTCGCAGTTGCAAGCTTCTCCTTCTAAGAATCGTATCTGATATGACTCTTTTTTGTGTTGAAGGTTCCTCTTGCTCGTCTACTTCATTCAGACCAGTACCAATTCGGCTGCCTGGAAAGGCATCACCTGAAAATTTCTCCATCTCAGCTTTTTTGCTAGAGATGTACTCTTTAAGATGTGTATCTACCTCCCTTTGCAATCCATTAGGTAAGATAACCTATATTTCAAAAAGATCATTAGATTTATACAACCCTTCTCATTTGAAAATTCAATGGCCAAAATATCTACAATTGACAAACAGAAAATTGCAGCAATAACTAACACCTCTCTTTGAGGGCGTTTATCATCCAGATCAGGTCTGTAATTTGGCAATTGGACCTTGCTGAAAACAACCACTTTTGAATATTGGCGACTGCAAAAAAGAACCAGGGCTAAGAACTAATTTCATAATATGTAATGAATGAAAAAAAATAGACTAGAGAATACCAATATAGACCCATTCTGGTAGCCAAAGCCGAAATTTGATCGAAGTCACGCCTATCTTTCTTTTCTCTAGAAATAACCTCTTGTTCATGTTCACTGCGCATTAGCATCGTAAACTTCCATTTCCACTCTTCTACATTATCCAAGGTCGAAGCACCCTGGGAATAAACACCATTAATAAGTTTCAAAGACTACAACTTTCTGGGAATAAACAACATTAATAAGTTTCAAAGACTAAAACTTTATAAATTTTCAGTAAAATTAACTTGGCATAGCCAAACATAAGTTTAAAGATTCAAGGACAAACCAATTTTTGAGAATCAACTTCTCGGTCAGATTCATCCTCAGATGCATATTCATCATAAGCAAGCCGTCCATACCCAAATTGTTGCTGAAAATGGTTAGGAAAAAGGGTATTTCCCCGTTTCTTGTTCCGAACAGGTGATGAAACAGATGGCAAAGCCGCCGAACAAACGAAAGGGAAAGAAGAAGACCTCCGACCCTTTAGTAGAAATCTCCCAGCACTTGAGGAACAATCAAGACCTTGTTGGGGTTGGAAAGTGGGGAGAAAATGGAGTCGACGGGTGAGCTGCAAAGAGATGTTTGAAGCAGCTATTGATGATTTGGGTTTCCATAAAGAGAGAGTAAGATAAGATGTCCTTGACCAGAGATGGTTGTGAATGGAAATGGAACAAGGCATGGCGTTTGTAAATGGTAGATGTTGTTGTTGGCTCGAATTAAGAAGACGAGAGGTATCTCCGGTGAACATTCATCTACGATGAAGTGTTTGTGGCGGTGGAGAGTTGGGTTTTTGGTGGTTGCCCTGCGATTACTGAGTTTTGAGTTCAACTTTCAAGCTTTGGCCGCCGTCAGTTAGCCTCAAGGGAAAATTGCAATGTGGCTATATATACTCTCAATACTTTCTCATATATATTATTAAATGGTTATCTTTGTTAAGAATAAAAAAAAAATATATGTTATGTATTTAAATTTAGGTTTCAAACTCTTAAAAATAACAAATATGGATATCTCTAAAGAATATATATATATATATATAATGATACTTAATTTTTTAAAATATTTGATTGCCGGGATTTATGTTAATTTGGATATATGTGATTGTAAATGGATATTTGGGTCGGATTGTGGGTTGACCCGCCCATAAACTTAAAACGGTTAAAAATAAAATTAAAAATACTATAGGTATGGTTCAAACTTGCAACCTAACATAAACAAGTACAACATTTTAACCAACTAGGCTAATAACACTTTATATTTTAAATTCAACCCAAAATTTGATAAACGCGTGACATTTTAACAATATAAGTTCAATTTTTTAACTAACTAATCTATATATATAATGATGCTTAATTTTTAAAGTGTTCGGATTGTCGGGTCGAGAGCTGTGGTTAATTTGGATATATGTAAGAGTAAATGGATACTTTGGTCGGATTGTGGGTTAACCCGCCCATAAAAAATTTACCGTAATATTTTTTTCACAGTTTTTTATATTATTACTCGTGCAAATGTACGAGATACATACTAGTTGAAGTAATTCTGCATCTTTATAATTCAAATAATATTTTCTTTTTGTTGGTGGGTTGTTTTTTTTGTTACTTATTATCTTTCGAGTATTTATTAATCAATTTCTTAATGATAAATAAGATTAAATTATTGAATTTAGAGTTGTTCTTTTTTCAATAAATAGTCATTTAAATCTTACATCAATTTAACATTCTATTATTTACATTTTTTTATTTTTACAATATGACTTATGGATTTCACATAGACATCTTAAATTGAGCTGATAAATATTTTTATTTTATTTTTATGTAGAAGTGACTTATATCAAAATAGAAAAACAATATAATATTTTTGTTGGACAAAACTTTCGATATATTTAAACTTAATAAACAATATTAAATGATTGCATCAAAATGCTTTAAAAAAAAGTACAAAAATGAATTTTAATATTTTGCATTATATGGTTTGTCACTTAAAAACATAATTTTTTAAACGAGATAAAATAATTACATCAAAATGTTAAGAAAAAAAAGTTGAGTCTATTCTCCACAATAATTTAGCGAGAAGATTTTTACATTTCTTTTAATCAGATTTAATTTAGCATAGTTTTAAAATACGCGGTACGATTGATCAAGGTTGTTAAAATCTCGAGTTAACTCTTAAAATTTTACGATTTTACGATTTCACATAACGAGTCTGATTTTAAGTAAACTCTTAAATAGGTAAACTCTTATGATTTTAAATTTATGATAATAAGATTTTACGAGTTTATAAATAATTTCGATTTTATAATTCTACTTTTAAAAAAACAAATTTATATTAATTAAATTAAATTTTTAAGTTATTATTTATTTTAATTAATTAATATAATTAATTTTGTAAATATAATTTTTATAGTGTTATTTACTTATTATTATTTTTTAATTAATTTTATATTAAAATATATAATTTTTTAAAATTGGCTAAATCCAAAATCCTAAATTATATATATAAATAATAATAATAATATATAACTATTATTTTTTCAAATTAAACTCTTACGATTTTACTTAAACTCTTGATTTTACAAGTTTACAACTGGATAACGATTTTACACAAAATCTCGATTTTGACAGCTTGCGATTGACGGTGTATAACCAGCAAGTAACTCCAAAAAGTACCCTCGAAACGGCCGGCTTTGGTTCAGCTCTCGTTACTTCATTATAAAAATTTGGGATGTTTTTGTGTTGATTGAGCGGACCAAAATTTTGACTTCAGGCGTAAAACTTGCCTCCAAGAAAGAAAGAAAAGATAGATAGAATATATGTTTTAGCCTTAAATAACTTTTGGCTGTTTTCCTTGATGAATACGTGGAATTACATACATGATTAAATACATAATATAATGATCAATACATATACATACATGAATCAATGTGACCTTTAATATACCCAAGTAAAGTAACTACGGATAAATTAACTCTTATGGTTAATTTTTGTTGTTGATATCAATGATAAGTTTTGTTGTTTAACATCCTCCCGCAAGCAAAATGGGGTGGCACAGACTGTGAACTTGTCACGAAAAAATGAAAAACATTTAGATGAAAGACCTTTAGTAAGGATATCTGCAATCTGATCACGAGTTGAGATGTATTGAATGATAAGTGTCTTATGTGCAACACGTTCACGAACAAAATGAAAATCAATCTCAATGTGTTTGGTACGAGCATGAAAGACAGGGTTTGCAGAGAAAAATGCAACACCAATGTTGTCACACCATATAATATATAGGAGGACGATTCAAAGTGACGTGAAGTTCGCCTAGAAGAGATTAAAGTCAACAAAGTTCAACAGTAGCATGAGCCAGGGCACAATATTCAGACTCTATACTAGAACAAGCAACAGCCTGTTTCTTTTTGGAATTCTAGGAAATGAGATTGTCTCCAAGAAATACACAATAGTCAATGGTGGATCGACGATCATCAGGACATCCGGCCCAATTAGCATCAGAATATGTTGTAAGAGAAAGTTGTGACGATGACCGAATTTGTAAGCCATGATACGGTGTATGCCAAAGATAACGTAATATTCATTTTACAGTTGCCCAATGAGTAGTGATGGGAGAGTGCATAAACTGACACGCTCGATTAACTATAAATGTGAGCTCATGACGTGTGAGAGTAAGATATTAAAAAGCGTCAATAATGCTTCGATAGAGAAGTGGGTCACTCAAGGGTTCACCATCATGTTTGGAAAGAGAAGTCCTAGTGGCAACAAGAGTGTGAAGTGGCTTTGCATCCACCATATTAGCTCTCTTAAGGATTGTGGAAATATAGTTAACTTGACTAAGAAACAAATCGGTAGGAGTTCGAGTAGCTTCAACTCCAAGAAAATAATGAATATCATTCATGTCCTTAATAGGAAATAGTTTAGACAATTTAGATATCGTAGACATAAGATGGGGTGAAGAGTTTCCCGTAAATATAATATCATCCACATAAACTAGTAGATAAGCCAAAATATCGCCTTTGTGATAAATAAAAAGCAATATATCGGATTTGGATTCAATAAATCCAATGGATAATAAATCCCTACATAACGTGGAGTGCCAAGTACGCGGGGCTTGCTTTAGTCCATAAATGACCTTTTGTAGACGACATACATGATGTGGAAAATCAGGATGTATAAATCCAAGCGGTTGAGCCATATAAACTTCTTCAAGTAATGTGTCATGAAGAAAAGCATTACTCACATCAAGTTGGTGGATAGGCCACCGTCGTGTAACAGCGAGTGATATAATGGTTCGGATAGTAGTTGGTTTGACAACCGGACTAAAGGTTTCCTCATAATCAATTCCAGATTGTTGATGAAAACTTTTGCAACAAGCCGTGCTTTGTGTCGTTCAATTGACCCATCAATTTTCCGTTTAAGTTTAAAAACCCATTTGCATCCAACCACATTGTGAGCATGAGTTCGCGGAATAAGAGTCCATGTGTTGTTCTAAAGTAGAGAATTATACTCAAATGTCATGAAATCCCTCTAAACAAGGTCTTTACTAGCCGATGAAACACATGTAGGTTCAACACTAGAGGCAAAGTTGATATTTAAGGAATGAATCTGGTTTTTGGCTTGAGTGACCATGGGATGAATGGAGCATGTAGGGGCACGAACACGTGAAGTACGAGAAAGAGGGTTTCTAGAAATATGTGTGGATTCAACCAATATGGGAGTAGATGAGTTAGGAAAAGATTGAGGTGGGGTAGTGATTGGATTGATTGGATTATTAGGAGGGATATATGTGGTAGGTGTGGTAGGTGTGGTTGGTTGTGGAGTATATAATAACTGTTGAGGTTGTATGTCGAACAGAATATGTGAGGATAAATAGCGATGGTTGTTGAGTTGTGTGAGTAGGTGCCGAAGGTGATATTGTAGAAAATAGAAACATTTGTTCATTGAATGTAACATGTTGAGAGATGTATATACGACTAGTTGGTAGGTGGAGACATTTATAGCCTTTGTGAATCGAGCTATACCCAAGAAAAGTACATCGGGTGGACCGAAAACCCATCTTGTGTTGGTTGTAGGGTCTTATGAGAGGGTAACAGGCACACCCAAAAGTCTTCAAAGAAATATAGTTAGGCACACACCAAAATAATATTTCATATGGAGAGCGATGATCTAGAGAAGGTGATGGTTATCGGTTGATAAGATATGTTGTAGTGAGAGACGCATCATCCCAATATTGAGGAGGTACTGATGCATGTGCCCTTAAGGTGAGGCCGATCTCAGTGATATGTCGTATATGGGTACGAGAGTCAGTGTTGTATACTATGAAGTTTTGTCAATGACCCAAGATTACGATATTCTCCACCCCAATCAGTCTGGAACATTTTTATACTCCGGTTGAATTGGTTTTCAACAAGTGCCTTAAATTTTACAAATATATATAACACATCCGATTTCTTTTGAAGTGGGTATAACCACGTATACCGACTATAATCATTAACAAAAATGACCATATAACGAAAACCATATGTAGAGAAAACAGGAGTCGGTCCTCAAACATCAAAATGAATTAAATCAAGTGGAGAAAAAGTTTTTGATATAGAAATTGGAAAAAGTAATTTATGAGCTTTTCTAATCTGGCATGCTTCACAAATATTAAAGTTCTTGTTTCATAAAATAGGTAACTGCAAATGAGAAATAACATAAGATGTTGTGGCAGTACAAGGGTGTCCAAAATGATGATGCAAAGTAGACGCTGAAGCTCGAGAGGTTGTAAGAGCATGTTTAGGGATTGTTGATGAAGAAATATAGTATAACCCGTCTTTAAGTCTGTCTTGAAGAACTTCCATCTTCGTAGAATGATTATTTACCAAACAGTAGGAATGATGAAATTCAAAGAATACATTATTATCAGTAGTAAATCGAGCAACACTCATCAAATTCTTGACAATTTGTGGAACATGTAAAATATTTCGTAGATGTAGAGTTTGATTTCCACTATTAATAATAGAATTGCCAATGTGAGATATGGATAAAGGGTTACAGTTACTAGATGAAATTCGTTCAGTACCTTGATATGCCGAGTGAGTGTGGAGATTTTCTAAGTCATCCGTAATATGATCAGTAGCACCCGAGTCTAGATACCAAGCAGGATCTGAGATCACTGATGGACTGGTCATCATAGCTGCAGGCGGAGCCGAAGGTTGAAAGTTATGATCAAATCTACGCGACAAGTATTGACAAGATGTCCAATACCATTATAAAGTTGACATTGTTAGTGAGAGCGACAATTATCCGATGAATGTCCCATTCGATCACAATTGGTACATTTCGGACGTTAATTACCACCATTATTATTTCTGCGGCGGTTCCCGTCACGAGAAAATAAATTGTTTCCAAATTGAAGATTATTGTGCCCATAATTCGATCTAGCTCGACTCGAATTATTATTTATGTTGTTGTTGGACCTATTTAAAGGCGTCTCGCTCCAGCATTCACCAGACTCGGACTCAGGTCCATTGGCATAAGAATTTTTAGCCATATAATATTCAGAGGGTCCTGAAATTAATCCCCTTCCTCGCGGCGATAGATTCTCGCGAGAGTTTCTTCCACCTCCTCTATTTCGTCTGAAAGCAAGATTGGCTGAGGTATTGTTGGCAACAGAATGTGCTAGTTTTAGCCGTTGTTCGTGGTTGAGTAGAAGTCCAGTGAGTTCCTCGACACTCACCGGTTCGAAACGGGTTGTTATAGCAACCACTAAGGCCTCGTATTCTGGTCTAAGGTCACTCAAGGTATGAGTGAACAAATCGACTTCAGAAACTCTCTCACCAATTGCTGCAAGCGAATCTGCTATAGATTTTATAGATTGAAGGTATTCATTCATTGATTTATAACATTTCTTTTGAGTCTGGAGTTGTAGTCGCAACTGAACCAAACGAGCTCTAGATTGTGTTGCGAACATTCTTTCAAGTGTAGACCAAAGACGCGAAGAGGTCTTAGATGCATTGCCAACAACTTGAGCAAGAATGGAATCTGATAAGGTAGAGAGGAGCCAACTTATGATTCGCTAATCTTTCACCTCCCATGGTTCAAACTTAGGATTTGCAACGATGGTGGGTTTCTCATCGTCATCGTCAACAACAGCTTCATCGTTCTGTACAGAAGTAATCGTTGCACAAGGGGCTGGGAGGGATTCAATAACAAATCGGAAAAGGCGATTGTCTTTAAGAACTGGTATAACTTGACTTTTCTAGATTACAAAGTTGTGCTAATCAAGCTTAATAGAGATCGATTGAAGAAAGTTAGGAAACAACTGATTTTTGTTTGAATTAATCATAGGATCGAAAAAAGAAATGAGTAGTCCAAGAGATGCTCTGATACAAAGAAAGTAAGAAAAGATAGATAGAATATATGTTTTAGTTGTAAATATGTTTTGGTTGTTTTCCTTGATGAGTACATAGAATTACTTACATGATTAAATACATAATATAATGATCAATACATATACATACATTAATCAATGGCATTTGATATACCCAAGTAAATAACTGTAAATAAATTAACTCTTGTGGTTAATTTCTGTTGTTGATACGGATGATAAGTTTTGTTGTTTAACACGCCATTAGATCCGTCTGCATTTCTTTCTCTTCGTTTACCCGATCTCCATTTCATTTTTTTCCATACAATTGTTGTGGAGGGATAATAAAATATGACGCTATTGTGGTGGGTATTATTGCCTAGGATAACTTCTGTAATTATTGTTATAATTTGATGTCATAAAGTCATGTAATTATTTGAAATGTTATTAATTTAATTGATAAATTATTGAGTTTAATTATAATGTATTTAATTATTTTTGTAAATGATTATATATATATATAATTTATGTATCAATATATTTAAATTTACTTTAAAAAAAGGAAAATTAATTCAGTGGTCAAACCGAAATTGCTAAAAAAAGTTGGGTTGATGACCGAAACGATTTTCATAACAACGCCGTTTAGTTCAAGGTACTTAGAATATGTTAACAGCAAACAAATAACTTATTTTATTATATAATCTAAAAAATCAATAGTCAAATCTAATAAAAGGTGAGCTTATGAAATAACTAATTACAAAAAATATTTATTATAGATAAAATATAAAATATTTCTTGGATTGGTTTACAAGGATAAAAGTTACTATTAAATTTCTATTTTAATTTTTTTTTTTAAATGAGACAACGAATTAAGTATCCACTTAACCAATTAACCGGCGAACTTGTCGTCACTAGATCTGTCTGCATTACTTTCTCTTCGTTTACCGGATCTGCATTTCACTTCTTTTTTTTCTTCTTTTTTTTTTTCATACAATTGATGTAGAGGATGTAGAGGGATAATAAAATATCACGTTATTGTGGTTGGTATTATTGTCTAGGACAATTTCTATAATTATTGTTGTGATTTGATGTCATAAAGTCATGTAATTATTTAAAATGTTATTAATTTAATTAATAAATTATTGAATTTAATTATTATTTTTGTATAACCAAATGATTATACATATAATTTATGCACTAATATATTTAAATTTACTTTTAAAAAAAGAAAATTAATCCGGTATAACAAGTGTTTCAACCGATTGGACCGATAAAACCAAAATTCCTAAAAAAAAAAGTCGAGTTGATAACCGAAATGGTTTTCATAACAACGCCATTTAGTTCCATTTAGTTCAAGGTACTTAAAATATGTTAACAACAAACAAATAACTTATCTTATTTTATAATCTAAAAAATCAATAGTCAAATCTAATAAAAGGTGAGCCTATGGAATAATTAATTCTAACAACTATTTATTATAGATAAAATATAAAATATTACTTGGATTGGTTTATAAGGATAAAAGTTACTATTAAATTTCTATTTTAATTTTTTTTTTTAAATCGGACAACGAATTAAGTATCCATTTAACCAATTAACCGGCGAACTTGTCGTCACTAGATCCGTCTGCATTTCTTCCTCTTCGTTTACCCGATCTGCATTTCACTTCTTTTTTTCTTCTTTTTTTCCATACAATTCATGTAGAGGGATAATAAAATATTATTGTGGTTGGTATTATTGCCTAGGACAATTTCTATAATTATTGTTGTGATTTGATCTCATAAAGTCATGTAATTATTTGAAATGTTATTAATTTAATTAATAAATTATTGAGTTTAATTATTATTTTTGTATAACCAAATGATTATATATATAATTTATGCACTAATATATTTAAATTTACTTAAAAAAAGGAAAATTAATCCGGTATAACAAGTATTTCAACCGATTGGACCGATAAAACCGAAATTCCTCAAAAAAAAGTCGAATTGATAACCGAAATGGTTTTCATAACAACGCCATTTAGTTCAAGGTACTTAGAATATGTTAACAACAAACAAATCACTTATCTTATTTTATAATCTAAAAAATCAATAGTCAAATCTAATAAAAGGTGAGCTTATGGAATAATTAATTCTAACAAATATTTATTATAGATAAAATATAAAATATTACTTGGATTGTTTATAAGGATAAAAGTTATTATTAAATTTCTATTTTAATTTTTTTTTTAAATAAATGGGAAAACAAATTAATTATCTATTTAACCAATTAACTGGCGAACTTGTCGTCACTAGATCCGTCTGCATTTCTTTCTCTTCGTTTATCCGATCTGCATTTCACTTCTTTTTTTCTTTTTTTTTCCATACAATTGATGTAGAGGGATAATAAAATATCACGTTATTGTGGTTGGTATTATTACCTAGGACAATCTATATATATATAATGATGCTTAATTTTTAAAGTGTCCGGATTGCCGGGTCAAGAGCTGTGGTTAATTTGGATACTTGGGTCGGATTGTGGGTTTACCAGTTTTTAAATTTAAAACGGTTAAAAATAAAATTAAAAATGCTAGAGGTATGTTTCGAACTTGCAACCTAACAAAACAAATACAACTCTTTAACCAACTAGGCTACAAAGACTTTATATTTTAAATTCAACACCAAATTTGATAAACGCAGGACGTTTTAACATTAATATAAGTTCAACTTTTTAACTAACTAATCTATATATATATAATGATGCTTAATTTTTAAAATGTCCGGATTGCCGGGTCGAGAGCTGTGGTTAATTTGGATACTTGGGTCGGATTGTGGGTTTACCCGTTTTTAAATTTAAAACGGTTAAAAATAAAATTAAAAATGCTAGAGGTATGTTTCGAACTTGCAACCTAACAAAACAAGTACAACTCTTTAACCAACTAGGCTACAAAGACTTTATATTTTAAATTCAACACCAAATTTGATAAACGCGGGACGTTTTAACATTAATATAAGTTCAACTTTTTAACTAACTAATCTATATATATATAATGATGCTTAATTTTTAAAGTGTCCGGATTGCCGGGTCGAGAGCTGTGGTTAATTTGGATACTTGGGTCGGATTGTGGGTTTACCCGTTTTTAAATTTAAAACGGTTAAAAATAAAATTAAAAATGCTAGAGGTATGTTTCGAACTTGAACTCTTTAACCAACTAGGCTACAAAGACTTTATATATTAAATTCAAACACCAAATTTGATTAATGCGGGACGTTTTAATATTAATATAAGTTCAACTTTTTAACTAACTAATATATAATAAAGTTGAGTAAATGGATACTTGGGTCGGATTATGTGTTGACCCACCCATAAATTTAAAACGGTTAAAAATAAAATTAAAAATGTTATCCGTAATTTTTTTCACGGTTTTTTATATTATTACTCGTGCAAATGCACGGGCTAAATGCTAGTTTCTATAATTATTGTTGTGATTTGATGTCATAAAGTCATGTAAATATTTGAAATGTTATTAATTTAATTAATAAATTATTGAGTTTAATTATTATTTTTGTATAACCAAATGATTATACATATAACTTATGCACTAATATATTTAAATTTACTTTTAAAAAAAGAAAATTAATCCGGTATAACAAGTGTTTCAACCGACTGGACCGATAAAACCGAAATTTCTCAAAAAAAAAAGTCGAGTTGATAACCGAAATGGTTTTCATAACAACGCCAATTAGTTCAAGGTACTTAGAATATGTTGACAACAAACAAATAACTTATCTTATTTTATAATCTAATAAAAGGTGAGCTTATGGAATAACTAATTCTAACAAATATTTATTACTTGGATTGGTTTATAAGGATAAAAGTTACTATTAATTTTTTTTTTTAATTTTTTTTTTAAAAATGGAACAACGAACTAAGTATCCACTTAACCAATTAACCGACAAGAACTTGTCGCCTAAGGAATTTAGAATTAGTATCAACTTCTTATTGCCGCTAGACTAGAAGAGGAGATTTTTATTTAAAACGTCATCATCTGTGCTATGTGTTATCGAGTTGTGTTCCTTTATTAAGGCAACCCTCCCGGCTCTCCTCTCATATGGAGGAAAAAATGATAATATTTATAAAAAAATTATTACTATTTTGCCCCTCTCAATGAGAGGGAGGGACCAAATAAACAGAAAGTGTTCCCGTAATAGAGAATCTAGGTTATACTAGCTTCATATATATAATTTTTTTATATAAAAAACTACTATAAACCATATCATGGTTGGATTTGAGTTTCATATCCTTTCTATCCCGAGATCTGATCTATTATTTTTTCATCACCCATATTTAATCCCGAACCTAATTTAAAATACTTGAATCTAACCATCGGTATCCACGAATATCGGACATAACATCACCTAATTTATTAGTTATAAATATTTATATATATATATAATATATATATATATATATATTTTTTTTTAGTAATGACAATATTCAAAAAAATGGGCCGAGCCCAAACTATAATTCCCGCTTCCATTATAAAGTGTAGGGTTTTTTTGTTTGATTTACACGCAATTTCCTGATCTCAGGTCCATTTCTCGCTCTTTCTCTTTCTCTTTCTCTTTCAAGGACGTTAGATCTTCTTCATTCATGGCAACTGCAGCGGTTCAAGCGCCTCGTGCATCCAAGACCGAGAGCTATGTCGACAACAAGCGCAAAGAAGATATACGTCAAGCCAACATCATCGCTGCCCGTGCCGTTGCTGATGCTGTTCGAACAAGCCTCGGTCCCAAAGGTATGGACAAGATGATCTCCATGGCTTCCGGTGAGGTCATAATTACCAACGATGGTGCCACCATTCTCAACAGAATGGAGGTTCTTCAGCCAGCAGCCAAGATGTTAGTCGAGCTTTCCAAATCGCAGGACATTGTCGCTGGAGATGGGACCACCACCGTTGTTGTTATTGCTGGTGCTCTTCTCAAGCAATGTCTTGTCCTTCTCAATACCGGCATTCACCCCACTGTTATCTCTGATTCCCTTCATAAGGTCTCCGTGAAGGCGGTTGAGATCCTTACTGCCATGGCCGTCCCGGTTGAGCTCTCTGATCGCGATTCTCTTGTGAAATCTGCTAGCACTTCGCTTAATAGTAAGGTTGTTAGTCAGTATTCTACTCTCCTCGCTCCTCTAGCTGTGGATTCAGTTCTCTCTGTAGTTGATCCTGCGAAACCTGATCTCGTGGATCTTAGAGATGTTAAGATTGTTAAGAAGCTGGGAGGGACTGTAGACGACACTCAGCTTGTTAAGGGTTTGGTTTTCGACAAAAAGGTTAGTCACGCTGCTGGTGGTCCGACTCGAGTTGAGAATGCAAAAATCGCTGTAATTCAGTTTCAGATATCTCCTCCTAAGACTGACATAGAACAGTCTATTGTAGTTTCTGACTATTCTCAAATGGATAGGATTCTGAAAGAAGAGAGGAACTATATCCTCAGCATGATCAAGAAGATCAAGGCGACTGGGTGTAATGTGCTGCTGATCCAGAAGAGTATCCTGAGGGATGCAGTGACTGATCTGTCTTTGCATTATCTTGCGAAAGCTAAGATTTTGGTCATTAAGGATGTCGAGCGTGATGACATTGAGTTCATTACCAAGACATTGAACTGTTTGCCAATTGCCAATATTGAGCATTTCCGTGCTGAAAAGATGGGTTATGCTGATTTGGTTGAGGAATCCTCACTGGGTGATGGTAATAAGATTGTAAAGATTACTGGGATTAAAGACATGGGGATGACTGCAACAGTTCTTGTCCGTGGCTCAAATCAACTTGTTCTAGATGAAGCAGAGAGGAGCTTGCACGATGCTTTGTGTGTTGTGAGGTGTTTAGTTAATAAGAAGTTTCTGATTGCCGGAGGTGGTGCCCCAGAGATTGAGCTTTCAAGGCAGTTAGGTGCATGGGCCAAGGTTCTTAAGGGTATGGAGAGTTTTTGTGTGCGGTCATTTGCAGAAGCACTTGAAGTTGTCCCCTATACATTATCTGAGAATGCTGGTTTGAATCCAATTTCTATTGTTACTGAACTTAGAAACAGACATGCTCAAGGTGAGATCAATGCTGGAATTAACGTGAGGAAAGGGCAAATCACGAATATCCTAGAGGAGAATGTGGTTCAGCCACTGCTAGTCAGCACAAGTGCAATCACATTGGCAACAGAATGCGTGAGGATGATTTTGAAGATTGACGATATTGTCACGGTTAGGTAATTTTTTATTGTTTGCCTGAATTGATTATTTGCACTTCTCATATCGACTTGTTTTCATTCTTGTGAAACTTTAGTTGGACATTTGGTGTCAAATGAATGTAGAAACTTTTGAGGCAAATCTGAATTGATTTATTAGTGTTTTCTTGATCTTTCCCACTCAAAAGTATTTGTGTGATCCTATAATGTTAGTATTTATTGATTCATTAGATTAGTTTGAAACGATTCTCATATTTGGTTGATGGGTTCATTGGGATTTATGCTATGTATTACATTTATCCTTGTATGTATCTTTATTTATTTACTCTTCTGGTTAATTAGTGATTGCTAGTTTTTCTTTCTTTCTAATTCCTTTGATCTTGAGTTGTTAAAGAAGCATCCTAAGGTTAGTATGCACAAGAACTGGCTAGCTGTTATATAGTATTAAATAGGAAAAAGAAAACTGGTTATTGCTTAACGAGCTGGTCACAATATAGTTATTTGGAACTCAAATCTTCTATATGAGTTGGTTCTCCTATGCTTTTTTAAAAGTGAGATCATTGATATTTGATAATCAACGCGAAAGTCGAATCGATAGTGGGGGAAATCCTCCAAACCATAACAGTACACGAGTCATGACATCGGTTGGAAAACACAAAAATCTCAAAGTAAAGTAAAACCACAAAACACTAAAATTGCCAAATCTAGGTTATAAAAAACAACTTGAAGCTCAATGTTCTCTGCGACAAGAAAATGATCCAACTTTGACCCTTTCCTCCCATCATAGTAGTTGATGCCTCTAGATAATCTTTGTTTTTCCTTGAAGAGCTTAGATTCCTTTCTTTTCGTGCTTTTTTGAATCTCAAATGTAATTTCTCTTATCTGTTGATGGATTCCACATCATCGATTCTTCTAAAGGTTGAACCAAGGTTAATAATCTCCATAGTACACATGTGACTCCTACACGATTTGGATTGAGCCCTTGGTTGCTTCTCATATATTTGAGAAACAAAATTCTCATCTAGGAATTAATCTTGACTAGTTAGTTGTAGACTTAAGAAAAAGAACATGTTTCAGTTTATAAGAAGTTGTTAGCCACTTAAACACAGATTTGTATCTTGATTCGGATCTGGTTAAGGAATTGCCATCGATTTTCTTAACATAGATCAAAATACGTTTGATATGATCATATGAAATGTGTAGTTAGTTGAGGTATACCGAAAATTACACAAGCCTTCGGTTAACCTTGGGTGCCTTTTTTAGGCATATTTAGACCGAACCAACTTCAGATAAACCACGTTATCAAACATAATTTCCTCAGTATCCACACCAGTCAATACGTTATTGAATTGTTTCCATTTCATTTTATAAATGCTGAGAAATTTATCTCAACAGGATATTTTCTTCGAAGATGTACCATAAAACAGAAATGAAATGAGAAAGCATTTAAGTTCTGTTAGCAAACAAGTCAAACAAGTCTGTACACTACAAATTTTACGGCATGTCTGAAACTGTGACTGAACCTTCTTTGTCTTGTTCAATTCCATGAAAGATAAGATGCTTTGTTAGCGTCTCTTCTTCTTCCTCATCTCGCCTTTCCTGCTTCTGCTCTTCGGTCTTTCCCCACAATACAAAGTAAAGACCGAGTGTAATCATCAACGCACCAATAATCCTGTCTCGAAAATAAGCCAGTGGTTAGTCAGATCACTCTGTTTATTCTTTTGGCATTTCTTTCTTAATTTACAGCAAATGTATGGCATTATCATTATTACCCTCCAGAATACAACTGATCTCCAAGGATTGCAAAAGCCATGATGGCAACAAGAACCGTCTGCACTGGTTGAAAGATGGCAACATACACTGGACCTCCTTTCTGTATACACCATGTTTGTAGAGCTATTACTATCCCTGATGCCACCACTCCCTGAAAGAGAATCATAAAAACTTCATTTTAAAACGCTATTCTGTTTGGAATAGAATTGCTCTTCTGGGTCAAATCCAAATACGCCTAAAAGAAGGCACGAGCGATAGAATTGCTCTTTATGTATGGTTGGATCCAGATCTAGTTATAAAAGTGATTATAATCTGTAAGTGGAGATGGGTGTATAAAGATCATTACTCCATATAAGATTGTGAAGACTTCTTCTCCTGATATAATTATCCAATGCTGAGGATCTCTCTCAGTGAAGGATGCAATTACCAACAATTGCATCAATCCAAAAAAGAGAGTAAACGATGTTAGCGAAAGCTTTGCTGGATACTTCTTCAAAACCGGAGCCTGCAAAAAACATTCAGAAACTTTAGCCGTTTTTCAAACTAATGGCAAACAAAATTTCATTGAATACTAACCTGGAATACAAACCAACCCGCCCACGACAAGCAGTGACAAAGTAGGTAAACACATCCCCATGTCCAGCTTTGTACTTCGTCCATTAATGGCGCCTGCCCTTGATCATGATGATGATCGAGATGAAGAGGAGGGCCTTTGTATAATGTAATGACTGTGGCTCCTCCTACACTTACAATTGTACCCAATATTTTAGCCAATCCTTCTCTCCTTCTTAGATTAACTTGCTCCAACCTGACCATAATGCATAATTGGTTAGATCATTTGAATAAAAGTAAGGAAGTATGAGAAATTTTACCTCATAGCTGAAGCCATTACAAATGTAATTGCTGGGACTAAGTTTTGGATAGCAGATGCAATTGTTGCATTTGCATAATACAATCCCAAGATGTAAAACACTTGGTTTGCAGTAATCCTAAAAGACCAAAAATAATTAAAATTCAATAAGAAAAAGACAAGCCATTTGAGTATTAGTGACATATTTTCACTTACCCAATTAAACCCAAGAAGAAAAATTGGAGGAGAAGAGAGAAAGTAAGAGGGGGTCTCTCTTTTCTGAAATAAAAAATACAACATTATTAGAGTTTCAAACAATGGGTTTTTTTCAAAAAAAAAAAAAAAAAACTTACTTTTCCAAGAAATAAGCAAAAGGGCATAGCATGATTAAGGCAATAATATTTCTATAAATTGGGTAGACAATTTTGCTAACACCAATATTAAGTGCAACTCTTGAAACAATATGGAAACCAGCAAAGCATAATTGCAAGACAAGCAATGCAAATAGAAGCTTCATCTTTTCTCCTTTCTGTTCTTTTGCCATTTTTTTTTTCTTTTAAAATCTTCTCACTTAGATCTTTGATGGGTTTGGTTTTCTCTTATCACTGAGATTGTGTTTAATGTTTATAAAGGGTTTTGATGATACTAAAATAGTGATTAATGTGAAATGATTTGATGCATGAGGGTGGCAAACTGCTTCATAACCATATGCATCATATAATCATGACAGATATATTTTATTTGTTTTGATATGTTTTCTGTACTGTATCTTTAATATATTATATTATTTGTCTGGTTTCTAAATTAAGTTGACTTTGAAATTGAAATTATGATCTTGTCTGGGAGACAAAGTTTGGGCTTCTCATGTTGCAGTTTAACATGTATTCATAGAAAATAAGCCAATTTGCACAACTAACCCCAAAGATATATTTTTATACATATATATGTAGACAATTTTGTTTTTGTTTTGACAATAACTTTTGGTTTAAAGAAGAAAAAACAAAGAGATTTAGATTATATTATCAAACAAAACGTCACATCAAATTGAGAGTTATGTTTTCAATATTGCTCAAATTAATTCATTTTGATTGCGGGTTCACTAGAAAATGGTGGTGTTCTCGCCTCTCTTTTTGGGGGTAGAAGACAAAATGAGAAGTAACTATCGAGTGAGCAATAATTTTGTCACATTGTTTAAGGATTTATCGGTGCTATTTTATTTTTTTTAATTGTGGAACTTCTGAAATAAAATGTAGGATATGATTTGATAAACACAAAATGATTATCTTTGTAAACATGTAAATATTGGTCATATAATTAGAGCTTATGATGAGGAAATAATATGCAATTAGAGATCTATTTATTTATTGACAAATGCAAAACATTTTAGCCTCACAATCTAAGCTTGTATAAATTACAATTCAATTTAATTATTAGTCAGCATAAAAATGATTAATTAAAAAACAGTCAAAATAAATGAATAATTTGCTGACAAACCCATGTTAGTTAATGATTCAGTTATCAAATATGTAATGTAAATCTTATTATTGTTGTTGTCATTCAATTATTTTCCAAAGGTTCAATTTGGTAGGTTAGGAAATATTCTCATTGTCTCTAATTTGAAGCTTTTAATTACATCTTCCATCAAGTAGTGCCATCCCATTAGTCACAAAACCCATATTTGCTTTGATTTTATAAAAACTATTTTTTACCACAAAATAAACAATTCTAATTTTACCCGAGTTCATTAGAGCTATTATAGATACAAGGCAAAACTTGATATTCATATTCAATGCTCAATCGACCAAACTATAGGCTGCATTTTGGTATTCGTCTAAAAATATATATAGTAACTAGTGTGATGAAGCAAGAATTTTCAAGACATCTGATCAGAAACGAATTTAGGATTCAGAGAAGGAATTGCTTTAAAATTTTTTATGGTAGACTTAAAAGATTAACGCAAATTTTTTATAAATAAAACGAGTTAATAAAGATAAATTTTATCATTTTTTATTAATTAAATAAATTAACTGTGAATTATTTAAATTTTAAAAAATTAGAAGATATTGTCACATTTATATCGTATTTTTATTTTTTATTTTTTGGGGCTTAGCCCCATCCAAATCTTTTACAGATCCGCCCCAAATAACATTAAAGTAGATAAAGATGGCTTGGAGATCTAGAACGTAAAGTAATTTATGTTTGTATTTATTTGTTTTGGTTTAATCAGTATGAGTTCCTTATCATAGATGAAAATAGTAGAAATTTAGAATTTATTTAAAATTGTTGATCTATTTTTAAACTTGTAAAATTGAAAATTTATTTAAAATCGTAAAAATTTAATTAAAGATATATATATAAAATTATATATTAAATTAATCTAAGAAAACAATAATAAATAAATTACACTAAAAAAAATTATACTTACAAGTCAATTGTGTAGGTTCATTTATTTAAATAATTATTTATTTTTTAAAATTTATAAATATAAATTTACATTATTTCCTTAAATTATATAGAAACATACCAAATTTAAATAAATTTGAAATGGTAAAATACTCTAACTAGTTTAAAATATTAAACAAAAATGGTTAGTCTACCTTATAATCGTAAACTTTAAAAAATAAATTCCAAAATTTTAAATGTCTTAATTAAAAACGTCTCATTTAAAAAAAATATTAAATAAAAATATGGCAATTTTTATTATTTGGTAAACTAAAAAGATACCGCCCATAGAATTATGAAATGCACAAAAGTGGAGTTAGAGTCGTTCCAATCCCAGCCACAAGTTATAAATACTAAGCAGATGAAATATCTTGGTTATGGTCCCCCAACTAATCATAAAGTGACACATTAACCTCCATCTCTGATTCAGTACTTTGGTCAAGATCTCCCAACCCATGTACTATTTCTAGATTTTTATTTTTATTTTCTTATGACTTTGATGATCATTGAGAAGTTCAAGTTTCAATTTGTATACTCATGAATTTGTGGGTTTTCATTATTGCTCTCTAATTGAGATAAGTTTTAAGCAAATCTCTATAATAAATTGAAAGAAAAAATAGTCACACTTACACTTGGATATTAAAAGCTAAGAAGTATAACAAATGCACAAATAATGGTATATATGGGATAAAAAAAAACAAAATATGGGGATTTTGTATATTTTTAAGGATATTATTAGTTTATTTTATGTCAAAATCTTTTTTATAAAAAATCAAAACTAATCACATGGTTGTTAGAAAAAAATTAATCAATATTTTTTCTAAAAACTTATAAAAAAAACTAACTTTTTTTCATGTATTATTTGTTAAAAAAAAATGTTTAAAATCTAAATTCAATCAATCTTTTCTATCAAATGAAAATAAAATCAATTTGTGGTGATGATGATATGACAAAATACTAATTTTAAAAAATCTCATTATAGTCTAATTTTCTAAAAAAAAACTACACAATGCTATGAAGACCACAATTGAGAACTTGTATGTGTTCATTAAAATTTTGATCATGTAATCAACATTTTTTTTCATTCCAAATTACAATATTTGCTCAAATAGTCTAATTGAGCAGAATTGAGACTTATTGAAAAATGAATTTTAGTCAACAATACAAGAATCAAACTACCTAGCTTTAAAGGATGGTTGACTACCTTAAAAAGAAACACTAATCACACACAAAAAAAAAAGTTATATATATATATTATCACCAATGATAAACTAACTCCCCATGAAATTTGTATTCTCAACAAATACAGGCAATTACATTTTTTTTATATATTATTCTCTCTCTTTTATATTTTTTTTTTTCAAAAAAAATGATACTTTTTTATTATTATTAAATCTGGCACTTTATATGAGCCAATATAGTCTGATCATCGCAAGCAAAGTTATGATTAGAATTATTACAAGTTCATGAGTGAAGCAAAATATATATATATATATATATATATATATATATATCAAAATCTCAAACATATATACTAAAATGAGTAAAATAGCAACACTTTGTTTTTATTAATTTAGATTTTATTTGTAGACTTCTATTTTTCTTATTTATTTATCGCTTCCAAAATTTATATATTATTTTTTTTCATAATAAAACTCCATTAAAACTGTTAAAATGTGAAAATTGGCATTATCTAACCAAACAAAAATATTATCACTTTAGGATTCTTGAGGATAATAAAATGTGTTTAGTGTCATTATTTTGTTTTAATATGTGATAAAAATAAGGGTAAATTACCTGGGCGGCCCTCGAACTATCTCGATCGCTCACTTTTGGCCCTCAAATTAATTTTTGAAACAAATCGCCCCTTCAACTTTTATAAAGATAACTAGTGGCCCTTCCGTCAACATTTTAGTTAAACTTAACGGTTTAAGTTTAAAATATTATTTTTATATATATTATCTTTAAACTTATATTTTATATTTATATATATATAATTATTAAATCGCTTATATATATATATATTATTATTAAATTTTATATAATTATTAAATCTTTTATATAATAAATAAATAATATATATTATTTATTTTTATCAATATATATATTATTTATATATATATATTATTTTTAACTAATTTATATATAATATTTATATAATATATATTTTTTAAAATAATTTAAGTGTTAAAAAGTATTTGAGTAGTATTATTTTAATATTTAAATTATTTTTTAAAATATATATTATATAAATATTATATATAAATTAGTTAAAAATAATATATATAAATTATATATATATATAGATAAAAATAAATAATATATATTATTTATTTATTATATAAAAGATTTAATAATTATATAATATTATATATAAGCGATTTAATAATTATATATATAAATATAAAATATAAGTTTAAAGATAATATATAAAAAAAATAATATTTTAAACTTAAACCGTTAAGTTTAACTAAAAAGTTGACGGAAGGGCCACTGGTGACCTTTATAAAAGTTGAAGGGGCGATTTGTTTCAAAAATTAATTTAAGGGCCAAAAGTGAGCGATCAAGATAGTTCGAGGGCCACCCAGGTAATTTGCCCTAAAAATAAATATAAAACAAATCTCACACTATTTTTTTTAAATCATAAAGAAATCAGAAAAGTTTTCAAGCAAAAATCAATCAAAAGAGAAGTTGATTAGAACTAATTCTTCAAATCAATATTTTTAAACTAAAATGCCAAGGTCTACCTCAACCCTTAACAAGATCACCGAGTGTTCCATGGTTCCTTTCGTTTACAATCTCATTCGAAATCTTCTACTCATCCTTCAAGTTCTTTGTCCCTTGAATTTGGTAGTTCTTTTCTCCTTCTTTTTAAAGGAATAACTAATTCTAACATCTCATTGTTCCACAATACACAAATATCACATGAATTATTGCGAAACAATAAAACAAATTTAGAAAAATTAACCAAAGAAACTTGTAATTATTGCACCCATTTTATTTTGTCCGGCTGGACTATAGAAATCAATCTCTACCCAGAAGATACATAACAAAAATGATTCAATTTTTATCCTTCTAAACAAAAACAAATGAGTCACTAAAAAGTTGATTTTTTTTTTTAATTTAACATGATGAAATTAACCAAAATGCAGAAAACTATTGATGGAAGAAGTAATATTGAGGGTTGTAGTTAATGTGATGGCAGAAGCATAGAGAGCACAAAGGAGAGAAATGCACTCTTTTTTGCATACAATCATCTGTGCTCTCTATCTTCTGTCAACAAGCAATAGATCAAAGCCCATGTTTACCTTAATTTCATGGCACCATAAATAGATCGATGGAGCTCAATATTGACACAAGTCATGTGCTAAGTGTGAGAAAGATATAACAAGTAGCTAGAAGAAGATCCACAAGAGAAGGTTGTGGTGGCTGATGAGAGACCTATCATAGCCTGCCAAGGGTTTCTACATATTTATAAGAGAAAACCCATAATTTATTTATGTCCCCAACTTTTTAGTTTTGATTTACGCTCTCAAAACTTTTGAAATAAAAACCTTAGAAATCACCCACTTCAATTTTGTTATTTTCAAAACATCAAGACATTAATCAAAACAAAAAGTTTAAAGACACCAATTATTTTGGATTAGAAAGTTAAAAGATATTTTCTTTATCAAAATAAGTTTTTTTTTATTAGATATATTTTTTTATTTTAAAGTTACTTTGATCCAATTATCTATAATTTTGAAAGTAAGAAAGGTTAAACGATAAAATAAGCTACTATAAGGGTGTGTGCCCTCTACTTCGAAACATGACAGACTTGCTAACTAATTGTTCGCTTTGTTTGGCGGGACGCCATCACCAGCTCGATCACAATATTAGTTTTTCATGAGGAAAACTAGTGATCAAACCCTTTCGGTCGAAAATATCGACCATGACATGGTTCTATACGAGTTAAACCTTCATGTTAAATTTATTGAATTAATATATGAAAATAGTTGTTCAAGTTAACATTTATTTATAATCCAATTAATAAAGTGATCTATTAAAAAAGTTATTATTTATTTATAAGAAATTAATTTTCAATAAATCAAATAAAAAGTTACAAATAAAATATTAATTTACAAATAATAAAATATATCGAAGGTTAAATAATAAATATTTATAAATATTAAAATTTACAAAAAAAAAATTCGAGACAAAAAATCCGAGTATAATTCTGATTACAAAAAATCCGAGTATAATTCTGATTAAAAAAATACGAGACAAAAAATCCGATCCGACTAAATAGATTTTCGTACTGAACAAAACACAATACCAACTCAAATCTAAGTAGTGAAAAGAGAAACAATACATCCTCCAATTAGGGGTGAGCATAATATGGGTTTACTCAAATCCAACCCTAACCCAAACCCAAAATATTAATTTGGGTTGGTTAATATGGGTTGGGTTGAGTATGGGTTGGGTTGAGTATGGGTTGGGTTGAGTATGGGTTGAGTTTAATTTGGGTTGGGTTAGGGTTACCCAAATTACCCAAATTATATAAATTTAGTTCAATTCTCTATTATTAATCCAATATAAACTAATCATCTTCCAACTTTAAGTCGAACACGTTTTTGACATGTTTAACATATTTTTCATACGTTTAACACGTTTTGCACACATTTAACACGTTTTTAATATTTTTAACACGTTTCACTTATAACATGTTTTTCACATGTTTAACACGTTTTTCACATGTTTAACACGTTTTTTACACGTTTTTCACACGTTTAACACGTTTTTCATACGTTTAATACGTTTTTCACACATTTTCACATTTTGACACGTTTTTACGTTTTTGACACGTTTAATACGTTTTCACGTTTTTGACATGTGTTTCACGTTTTTGACACGTTTTTGACACGTTTTTGACATGTTTAACACATTTTCACACTAATAACACGTTTTTCACGTTTTTGTCACGTTGAACACGTTTTTGACATGTTTAATACGTTTAACACGTTTTTGACAAGTTTAACACGTTTTTTACGTTTTTGCACGTTTAACACGTTTTTAACATATTTAACACGTTAACACGTTTTTGATAAGTTTAACACGATTTTCACGTTTTTGACACGTTTAACACGTTTTAAACATATTTAACACGTTTTTGATAAGTTTAACACGATTTTCACGTTTTTGGCACATTTACCACGTTTTTGATATTTTAACACGTTTTTTATATGTTTAACACGTTTTTCACACGTTTAACACGTTTTTAATATTTTTATCACGTTTTCACACTTAAAACATGTTTTTCACACGTTTAACACGTTTTTATATTTTTGGCACGTTTAACAAATTTTTGACATGTTTAACACGTTTTCATACTAATAACACGTTTTTGTCATGTTTAACACGTTTTTGACATGTTTAATACGTTTAACACGTTTTTGACAAATTAAACACGTTTTTTTACGTTTTTGGCACGTTTAACACGTTTTTAACATAACTAACACGTTAACACGTTTTTCACGTTTTTGGCACGTTTAACACGTTTTTAACATTCTAACACGTTTTTGATATGTTTAACACATTTTCACACGTTTAAGATGTGTTTCACACATTTAATATGTTTTTCACGTTTTTGGCATGTTAAACACGTTTTTAACATATTTGACACGTTTTTCACACATTAACACGTTTTTCACATTTTGGTACGTTTAATACGTTTTTGACATGTTTAACATGTTTTTCACATTCTTAACACGTTAAAATGTTTGTAACATGTTTAATACGTTTGTAACATGTTTAACATATTTTTCACGTTTTTGGCACGTTTAACACGTTTTTGACATTTTAACACGTTTTACACATTTAACATATTTTTGACATGTTTAGCATATTATTTTGCACGTTAACACGTTTTGATAAATTGTAACACGTTTTGTCACGTTTAACACGTTTTTGGTATTTTTGACACGTTTAATATGTTTTTCACACGTTTGACATTAAACGTGTGAAAACGTATTAAACGTGTCAAAAATGTGAAAAACATATTAAACAATTCAAAAACGTGTTAAACGTATCAAAATGTGCCAAAAATGAGGAAAACGTGTTAAACGTGCCAAAAAAGTGGAATATGTGTCAAAACGTGTTAAACGTGCCAAAAACGTGAAAAACGTGTAAAAACATGTTAAACATGTTACAAACGTGTTAAATATGTTACAAACGTGTTAAACGTGTTAATAATGTGAAAAACGTGAAAAACATGTTAAACATGTCAAAACGTGTTAAACGTGCCAAAAACGTGAAAAATGTGTCAAAATGTGTTAAATATGTCATAATCGTGAAAAATGTGTCAAACATGTTAAAAACGTGTTAAACATGTCAAAACATGAAAATAGTGTCCAACGTGTCAAATGTGTTAAACGTGTTGAATGTGTGAAAAACGTATTAAACGTGACAAAAACGTATTAAACGTGTCGAAAACGTGAAAAACGTGTAAAAAAACATGTGAAACGTCTCAAAACGTGTCAAAACGTGTTAAACGTGCCAAAAATGTGAAAAATGTGTGAAACGTGTCAATAATAAGAAAAACGTATTAAACGTGTCGAAAACGTGTTAAACGTGTCAAAACGTGTCAAAAACGTGTCGAACGTGTCAAACATGTCAAAAACGTGTTAAACATGTTAAAAACGTGTTAAACATGCCAAAAACATGAGAAACGTGAAAAACGTGTTAAACGTCTCAAAATGTGGAAAACGTGTTAAACGTGCCAAAAATGTGAAAAACGTGTGAAACGTGTCATTAATGTGAAAAACGTATTAAACGTGTGAAAACGTGTTAAACGTGTCAAATACGTGGAAAACGTGTTAAACGTGTCAAAACGTGCCAAAAACGTGTCAAAAATGTGAAAAATATGTTAAACGTGTGAAAACGTGTTAACCATGCCAAAATGTGTCAAAATGTGTTAAATGTGTCGAAAACGTGAAAAAACGTGTCAAACGTGTCAAAAACGTGTTAAATGTGTCAAAAACGTGTTAAACATGCCAAAAACATGAAAAACGTGTTCAACGTATCAAAAGTGTTAAACGTGCCAAAAACGTGTTAAACGTGTCAAAAACGTGTTAAATGTATGAAAAACGTGTTAAAATTGTCAAAAACATGAAAAACGTGTTAAACGAATAAAAATGTGTTAAATGAGTCAAATACATGTTAAATAAAAAATAAAAATAAAATAATTTGGGTTACCCAACCCATACCCAACCCAACCCATACCCAACCCATATTAGTAAATAATATGGGTTGAATTATGGGTTGGGTAAATTTAATTTGGGTTGAATATGGGTTGGGTAATACGGGTTGGGTTTACCCGTTTGCTCACCCCTACCTCCAATGCTAAAAAAGTTATTGAGTTTATTGATATGGTACATTTATTTTATTTTATGTTAGATTAAATTAAAGAAAGAAAAATGGGGAATTAAGATTAAAAGGAAAATCATTAATTAAGTTAAATTAAGAAAAACGATTTAATTGATTAAAATGAACTTATAATAATAAAAATCAATACGACGTAGTTCTGATGATGCGTTGATAATTGAATAAAACTAAGTTTTGCAAATGTTTAATGCGCATGTAGAGTTGATAAGGCGCTGACAACAAAGTTGACGTCAGTAAAGTTGAAGAAGCGTTGGAAGCAGGGTTTCCAACAGAAGAGTCAACGTCAGCAGTTTGAAGAAGCGCTGACAATAGCCTGAAGAAGCGCTGACAATAGTCTGAAGAAGCGCTGACAATAGCCTTGTCAACAGCAGCCTGAAGATGCGCTGACAACATCCTTGCTTCAGCAGCAGCCTGAAGAAGCGCTGACAACAGCTTTGCCTCAGCAACAGTCTGAAGAAGCGCTGACAACAGCCTTGCACTAGCAGCAGTCTGAAGAAATGCTGACACCAACTTTGCTTCAGCAACAGCCTGAAGAAGCACTAGTAATAGCCTTGCTTCAGAAACAGCCCGAAGAAGCGCTAGCAGCAGCCTTGCTTCAGCAGCAGTATGAAGAAGCACTAGCAACAACCTTGCTTTAGTAGTAGTTTAGAGTAGCCAACAACAAAGTTGCGTCAACAATTGTGTTGCGCTAACAGTAGACTTCCACATTAACTTAAGACGCCAAAATGTACATCTTCCACGTACACAATTATTCCACTAGATAACGTCGTACTATCAAATACACCATGTTCTACCGAATATTCCGCACACTACCATCCTGTAAGTCACGATCCAACGGATATTATTCTTATGTACTATCCCATACACCTAGCGTACAACCATCATAAAACTGACACGTATCCACGAATCATATTCGACCGTTGCTACGCCTCAAATATAAAAAGCAGCCAGAGTACAACGACGAACTCTCTTGGTCAACTTTACACTCGAATTGCTTAGCTTTTTAATTACTCTCTCTCAAGTTCATTTTGTATTTTATTACGCTAAGCTAAGAGATAATTTATTGTACTACCTAATTATATTTTCAGTGTTGTAAGTTGAACAGAACGTTGTCTGTTCAACATAGTAATAGCTAGGAGTTCAGAACAGGCAGCTGTTAAGACTTAAGCACTGACTGGGTTTGTGTAGAGGCTATACAAATCAAAGTCTTCTAGTGGAATTCTTCTGGAAACAGAAGAAGGGTGACGTAGAAGTTTTATCCGAACATCCATAAAATCTTGTGTTATTTCATTACTGCTTTTTACAGTCGTATATCTGTCGTTTCAAATCCCGCAAGCATTTTTCGCACTTGAATTCGTTCAAAAGCTTTCTACAATTTATTGAAGAATATAAATAGATTATAAGTCTTTAACATGATTAAAATCGCATTGAAAGTAAAGATTAACACAACAATATTCAACCTCCTTCTATTGTTGTAGTCGATCATAACAAGTGGTATCAGAGCAAAGTTTTCTATTCTTAAGCATCTGCAGATAACTGATTCATGTCCTAAACAAAATCCATAATTTCTTGAAGGAAGATTATGATGACTGGAGGATCAGAATGCAAGATAATTTGGCTGCTCAAGATGATGATATGTGGTATGTCATCATTGATGGTCCAATTAAAATCCTGAAGGTTAGCATAACTACAAATTAAACTGATGGTGCTCTTGAGATGAAGGAGAATCCAAGATATTAGTAGACTGCTGAAGATAATAGGAAGGTCAACCTCGATAATATGTCCAAAGACATTCTCTATAAGACACTTGACAAAAACATGTTCAACAAGATCAAGTCATGTTCTACTGCCAAAGAGATTTGGGAGAAGCTGACTCAACTCTATGAAGGCAACGACTAAACCAAAGAAAATAAGCTTATGGTTGCCACATAGAAGTTTGGCAGCATCAAAATGCGTCCTAAAGAGACAATGACTGAATTCGACGAAAGATTCAGTAGCATAGTCATTGAACTCTCAACTCTAGGAAAAACTTATAGCAACAAAGAGGTTGCTATTAAAGTTATGAGAGCCTTGCCTAGAGAATGGGACATCAAGACGATGGCAATACGGGAATCCAAAGATCTCAACAAGCTTGAGCTACATGATTTGTTCGCCGATCTGAAAGCCTATGAGTTTGAAATAAACTCAATGAATGAAGATGAGCCATCCACATCCATCTCAACAAAAGCGCTGGTGATTGTTGAAGAGCCACTTGTTACGAGCGTTGCAAAGTCTGCTGAACAGATCTGCGACGACGCTATGTCACTCTTCGTCAAGAAGGTTGACAAATTCATTAGGAAGAATCATTCCAACTCGAATTCTAATAGAAATAGCTCATAGAATGATTCCAATGCTAACTTAAAATGTTTTAACTGTGACAAACCAGGTCATTTCAAGGCTGACTGTAGAAAGTCTAAGAGGGATGACAAAAAGCCGTTTAATAAGAAGAATTAAAATGGGGAGAATCTAGGAATCTTCTAAGGGGAAGCCTAGACAAGGAGGAAGGTAGCAGAACAAGGAAGCCAGCTGAAGGCTCAAGCTACGAAGAACTAAAAGGGGAGGGGGAATCTATCTTTAAATTTTTGCTCTTATGTTCATATATATATAATTTATTTTTTAATTCTCTACTCTTATAACTTAGTTTTAACATTATCAAAAATGGAGAAATTGTTAGATTAAGTTAAAGAAAGAAAAATGGGGAATTAAAATTAAAAGGGAAATCATTAATTAAGTTAAATTAAGAAAAACAATTTAATTGATTAAAATGAACATAAGATAATAAAAATTAATACGACGTAGTTCTGATGATGCGTTGATAATTGAATAAAACTAATTTCTGCAAATGTTTAATGCGTGGGTAGAGCTGATAAGGCGCTGACAGCAAAGATGAAGAGACATTGGCAGTAGGGTTGCCAACATTAGAGTCAACGTCAATAACTTGAAGATGCGCTGATAGTAGCCTTGCTTCAGCATCAGTCTCAAGAAGCTCTGGCAGTAGCCTTGTCAACAACAACCTGAAGATGCGCTGACAGCAGCCTTGCTTCAACAACAACTTGAAGAAGCGCTGATAGCAGCCTTACTTCAGTAGCAGTCTGAAGAAGCGCTGACAACAACCTTGCCTTAACAGCAGTCTGAAGAAGCGCTGGCAACAGCCTTGCGCTTGCAGCAGTCTAAAGTAGCGCTAGCAGCAACCTTAAGTAGCGCTGACAACAGCCTTGCTTCAGCAGCAGCCTGAAGAAGCGCTATCAGTAGCCTTGCTTCAGTAGTAGCCTGAAAAACCGCTAGCAGTAGCCTTACTTCAGCAACAGTCTGAAAAAGCGCTAATAGTAGTTTTTCTTCAGCAGTAGTCTGAAGTAGCCAATAGTAGTGTTGCTTTAACAACTGTGTTGCGCTAAATACTACCACATCAGTTTAAGACGCCAAAATATACATCTGTCACGTACACGATTATTCCACTAGTCCGTGCAGTACTATTTAGTATACCACATTCTACCGAATATTCCGCGCACTACTATCTCGTACGCCACAATCCAACGGATATTATTTTTGCGTACTATCCTGTACACATGGTGTACAACTATTAGAAAGATGACATGTATCCACGAATCATATTTGATCGTTGCTACACCTCAAATATAAAAAGAAGCCAGAGTACAATGACGAACTCTCTCGGTCAACTTTACGCTCGAATTGCTTAGCTCTTTGATTACTCTCTCAAGTTCACTCTGTATTTCATTACACTAAGATGAAAGATAATTTAATGTACTACCTGATTGTATTTTCAGTGTTGTAAGTTGAACAGAACGTTATCTGTTCAACATAGTGATATCTATGAGTTCAGAACATGCAACTGTTAAGATTTGAGCTTTGACTGGGTTTGTGTAGATGCTATACAAATCAAAATCTTCTATTGGAATCTTTCAGGAAACAGAAGAAAGGGTGACGTAGGAGTTTTATCTCCGAACATCCATAAAATCCTGTGTTATTTCATTATTGTTTCTTACAGTCGTATATATGTCGCTTCAAATCTCTTAACCATTTTTCGCACTTGAATTCGTTCAAGAGCTTGCTACAATTTGTTGAAGAATAGAAATATATTTTAAGTCCTTAACAAGATTAAAATCGTATTGAAAGTAAATATTAGCACAACAATATTCAACCCCCTTCTATTGTTGTAGTCGATTCTAACATTTTATTATGTGTAGAAATCAGATACTTATTTGTTATGTATGATTACCTAAATAATAAATTAGGGCCACTATAAATAAAATTATGATTCCAATTCATAGACGATATTTTCATTTCTTATAACCTTTATCATTAGAAATAAAAATGATTAAAATCGATTATAGAATTGGAAAAGCCTATGCAAAAATAAAAAATCTTCATCAAATTTCACTTCAATGAATTCATGTATGATTCTTCTTAGTTTATTTATCTCAATTTATGGACATAGTGATTGAAGATTATGGTTATAATTAAAGATTGTGATTAAAGAATCTATTTATGACTAAAGAATTTAAGAAATGTTATCATAGTTATCTCTATATTAATCTATTGAGATTCAGATATAAAATATAGAATTGTTGTTTATATGATTAAGTATATCAAGAATTTAAAATTTTGAAAATCAAAAATTGATGAAAATGAGAGGATGTTCAAATGATTATGTTGAATGAATTAAATAGAAAAAACAAGAAGAAACTTTTAATATTCGGACAAATATATCTAATTCTAATATATAATATATAAAATATATATTTTAAAAAATAATTATCATTAATTTAAATAAGGAGTTATATATAAGTTTAAAAAAAATATTATTTATAAAATTAAAACAACTAAACTAAAATATAGATATTAAATAATATGAAAATTTTACAAAACTAAAATTATAATGAAGAAGATCCAACAATTATTTAATTTTTTTTTAGGATGACTCTAAATATAACGATGAAGGATTAAGTAGAGAAAATCAATGAAACTGTGTCGAAATAATGTCTACATAATATTCTAAAGAGTAAATATTCTTGAATTTCTTCCCATGTTCCTAGAAAGTTGATAATGTTTATGTTTGTAGCATACCCCCTCTAGATTTGTATTACAAAAGAACATTCCCCAAATAAATAGTTTATGCTTTTCTCAACTCCTGAACACATGGCACAATTGATATCAAGAATGTTTATGTATTTTCGAATTTTGTCTTTTGTTGTAAACTTTTCCCTGTATACCAGCTAGAGAATAAATTGGTGACGATGAATAATTTTTGGAGACCATACCACGTTATGCCAACCTACCTCTTGTCCACTTGTTCTAACCATTTCTCATTCCTTTCATGTAATGAACTTCTCGTTACTTTCTATTTTCCATCATATTTCATCATTTCTTTCATTTAGTTGTTTCTTTCTCATTAGGTTTAAGATTCCATCACCTTCTAGAATATGCCTAAGAAGTGAATAACATTTACCTTCATAAACGTCTCTAAATGAGTACTTGATGCATTCTCTTCTAACTCTGCTTCCTTACATTTCTTTTTGAACATAATGATAATATTATCCAGCCAAAGATCATGTCAGAATAGTACCCCTCTTCCATTTCCAATTGTGGTTTGCACCATTCGAAAGGAATATTTTCTTGTTTTTTGGATCTTCTTCAATGACCATGTCATTCTTTCATTGATGCTTCGTGTCCAGACACTTTGTTTTTCTTTCATAAATATTGTATGCACCCATTTGACCCACATGGAGTCCGCTTTCTGCTCCAACGTCCACAGGTTCTTGATGGTGAAGGCTTTGCTCCATTCAACACAACTTTTTATTCCTAGTTCGACTTCTTCTATGGGATTGCAAACATCCTCCCATTTGACCTTTTTGCCTCCCCTGCCTTATGTTTCCCAAATGTAATCTCTCATGATTCTATTCAGTTCAGATATTACTTTCTTTGGGATGACTATGTTGTGCCCAGTAGCCAATAATTCCAAAGATTTGAGCTTCAATGGTGAATTCTCGGATTTCTTTGATTTTGAGCTTGAGATGTTATCTCTTGCTTTCAGAATGATTCAAGGGACTATTTATAACCTTCCTGAGTCGGTGGAGGCTTCAAGTGGATCGAATCAGCCAAAAGTCATTAATAGCGTTTTGGTTGTTCTTGAGCCAACTTGATGAAATAGGGATGAATCATTCCTACTGATGTAGGAGAGATGATCACCGTGATAGGGTGATCATTTCAATTTTTGAATACCGTTTTGGTTGACTGTGGAGGAAGTTCCAAATTTGGAAATCAAAGGATGTGATTTAATCATTATCCCTCTAGCGACGCAATGAAGACGCAATGAAGACGACGATGGCGGTCGAACGACGTCGTTTCATGCGCTTTATCGCGTTCCGTCAGCAGTTCGTCCAACGTTGTTGGTGTTTGGGCGCGCACGTCTCTGACTACAGCGGACTACGTGGGCATGTTTGGAGTGTTGAATGAATATTCAGCGCTCATCCGATGTATGCAGTTTCGGCTGTAGCCATTCTACAGAATTTCGGCTACACCAAATTATAAATTAAATTTTTTATTTAAAATCTTAAGGGTTTGATTGAAATCAATTTTTTCCCACCCTTTTGGCTTTATTTTTGATCTTTTTAAATACAAAAATTATTAAAATAAATATGACAAATATTTTGTCAATTTATTTATTTATTTTGTATATTACATAAATCATTTTTTGGGATGAAATGGTTATCTCATTTCATCTTTAAATTATTTATTTTAATCCCTTGATTTTTTCTAAAATTATTTTAAGATAAATGAGTACAACTTTTATCTCAAATAATTTTATTTTTTATTTTAGTCATTTTTCTTAATTAATTATACTTTAATTATCTCAATAATGAATCTAAAAATGTGGCCAAAAAAATTGGAAAACGAATTAAGTATGTAGTTCGCAAAACTTAACCAGGCGCAGAACTAGCCGCATGACGGGGGCTCAAACCCAGAAACTTAGTGTTAGTATCCATCTCCTATTGTCGCTAGACTAATAATGAATCTAATTAATTGTTTAATTGGGTTTTTGACTATGTAGTTAATTATTTTTATTTTATTTATTCAAAAATAAATCAAAATAATTATTTTAATTTTATAGATTAGTTTGTACATTTTCAGTACTTATACTAACATTTCCAGATAATTAATTAATCTCATTAATTCTAAATGGAATACATATTTAAGTAAAAATCAAACAAATTAAATAGAAACTTTAGCTACTGAAGAAAGATGAAGAGAAATATTGGGGAGTGAAATCAAGAATTAAAATATGTTTTACTGTGATTCTAACACGAAATATTTTCATACAAACCATAGATGAGAGAATAATAACATTTTGAGACGGATCAATTTGACACTTTGGTAGACCCTCCTAGTATTAACTAACCTATTGATAATTACTATGAGGATATCTATCAATTGGAAGGCTTAGTTAATCTTGGCCACATCATATACTTTGTTCAACAAAGATTTAATGAACAAATTATTTTATAATTGATTAAACCCGTAACCTTAGAGGAAATTCGGCTTGCAGTATTTAGTCTCGGGCTAAATAGGACCCATACTTGATGACATCACATATATTTTTCTGAAATTGTTGGAATATTATTAAAATCGGTCTCTTCCAACTTTGCACCAATTTTTTCTTATCATGTATTTTGCCTCATTATTTTAATGATACAAATTTAGTCTGATTCCGTAAATACCAAATCCTAAATATTTTAGTCAATTTCTCTCTATCAGTCTTTGTAATTTTGCATACAAAGTTATTTTTAAAATATAGATTCTTAGGTTTCAAGGCCATTAGACCACATTGTGAGTGATGAACAAAATGTTAAAAATAATTAATAATTAATAATCTTGGAAAACATTAAATGTGATGATGAAGCTCAAGAGTTGAAGATCAAGCGTGAGAGTAAGATGAAACTCAAGAGATATATTATTTAATGTCATGAATTGCATTTACTTTGAGTTCTAGATTGTTCTATCTTATCCTTTAAATTGAGAATCTCTCATTAATTTTTCATATATCAAAATTAAGTGAGCTATAGCTACTTAATATTTCTATCAATAAAATCCTATTTTCTTAGTTATAATATTTTCCGCACCAACAAATTTGGTATCAAAGCAAGGTTACGTTTCAATCTTGAAATGACATCTACTATATTCTCATACTCTCCAAGTCAAGTTCCTATATTTGAAGGCGAATTCTATGAATTCTGGAGCAGTTAAATGAAAACATTTTTCATATCCCTAGGTCTTTGGGATATGATAGATGAAGAAGAACTCGATGTGCCCGATGAAGACGACGAAAGATATGAGAAATTTGAAAAGGATCTCAAAAAACGAGATGCACTAGCTTTGCGCTATATTCAACAAGGAGTTGGCAAAACCATATTCCCTCGTATTTTTGGAGTAAAAAATGCTCAAGATGCTTGGGTGATATTGAAACAGGAATTTCAAGGTACAAAGAAAACGATCGCATTAAAACTCCAAGCCTTATAGAAAGATTTTGACAATCTAAAGATGGAGGATCGAGAAAAGGTACAAGATTTTTCTTCTCGTGTTTCCACTATTGTCAATCAAATAAAAAGCAGCGGAGATGAAATCAAAGATAAAAAGGTTGTTGAAAAGGTTCTTCGAAGCCTTCCTCAAAAGTTCGATCATGTTGCTGCTGCGATTGAAGAATCAAAAGACTTGTCCAAGATGACAATATATGAGTTGACTGGATCTCTTCTCGCACATGAGCAAAGAATTAATCGCTCTTATACTCCATCAACTGATCAAGCCTTCAAATCCAAGCAAGTACCAGAAGCATTTTCAAGAAGTCATCACAACAAATTTGGTTAGAAAAATGAGAAGACATTCGGTTAGAAAGGTAAAGCACCACAACAATTAAGTGATTCTTATTCGTGTATCATTTGCAAGAAATCAAATCATGAGTCAAAAGATTGTTATTTCAAATGCAAAAGATGCAAAATCCCTAATCATTCTCAAAGGGGTTGTCAATTTCAAAATCAGGAGAAGAAAGAAGATGATGCAAAATTTGTGAAAGAAGATTATGACGTTATGTTTGTTTCTCTAAATGGTGAAGAAAAGTCAAAAAGTCGATGATATCTTGATAGCGGTGCTAATAACCATATGACAAGCAATAAAGATATGTTTGTGGAGCCTAACTCAGACATTACTTCAACTGTTGTTCTTGGAGATGGTTCTTATCAAGATGCGAAAGGAAAAGGAACCATTGTTGTTCCAACTTCGGGAGGTAACAAAAAGCTTATCACGGATGTTCTATATGTCCCTAATATTTCATATAATCTTCTTAGTATTGGACAACTTATTATGAAAGACTTCTCGGTATATTTTGATGATGGAAGTTGCAAAATATTTAACAAAAAGAAGAATGTGGTTGTGGCAACTGTCGAAATAAAAGATAAAACCTTTTCTCTCACGTTTCCATTAAAAAGTGATTGTGAATTAAAAGTGGAAAATGAAGATTTGTGTAACTTTAGTTGTTAAAAGAGAAAAATATGGTGGTTGGACTTCCTTCTATTCAAGTGATGAATGATATATGTGAAGGTTGTATTTATGGAAAGATGCACAAGCTCCCATTTCCCAAAACTACATGGCGAGCAAAAGGACCACTTGAACTTGTCCATTCTGATATATGTGGCCCGATGCAAACTCCTACTCCTGGAGATAAGAGGTATTTCATTCTCTTTGTTGATGACTATACAAGAATGATGTGGATTTATTTCTTAATCAAAAGTCCGAAGCATTTTATATTTTCTTACGATTCAAGTCTCTAGTTGAAAATGAAAGTGGTCATATAATGAAGTGCTTGAGAACTGATCGTGGAGGAGAATATCTCTCAAATTCCTTTACGGAATATTGCAAAGATAATGGTATCAAAAGACAATTAACCGTTAGTAGATCTCCACAACAAAACGGCGTAGCTAAACGAAAAAACCGTATAATTGTAGAGATGACAAGAAGCATGTTGAAAGGTAAGGGAATTCCAAATCTATATTGGGCCGAAGCTGTTCACACAACTATATATATTCTCAATCGATCACCAACCAAAGCGGTAAAAAATAAGTCTCCATTTGAAGCTTGGTATGATAAAAAGCCCGCCATTGATCATTTTAAAATATTTGAGAGTATTGCTTATGCTCTAATCCCATCTCAAAGTCGGGAGAAGTTTGAAGAGAAAGGCCAAAAACTTGTGTTCATTGGCTATAGTGATGAATCCAAGGGATATCGATTGATGAATCCATTGACCAACAAAATTATTGTATCTCGAGATGTTATTTTCGATGAAAAAGCTACTTGGAATTGGAAAGGGAAAGAAGTTGAAGACTTGGGATCACAACCATTTACTGATCCAATTGCATCCCAAGCTATCTCATCTCAACCTTCTGCACAAGACTCAGAATCTGATTCAGATAGTCCTCTAAGAAAGACCCGAATGGTTCAAGACATTTATGATGAAATTGAGTTTGGATTATTTTCTTGTGAGTTACAATCATTCCAAGAAGCTTCTCAAAAAGAATATTGGCAAAAAGCAATGAAGGCTGAGTTATCTACAATTGAGAAAAATTCAACATGGGAACTCGTGGACTTGCCAGATGGAAAGAAAACTATCGGTTTAAAATGGGTCTACAAAGTAAAGTACAGTGAGGATGGTTTGATTCAAAAACATAAAGCTCGACTTGTCGCAAAAGGGTTATTCTCAACAACCGGGAGTTGACTTCTCAGAAACTTATACTCCTGTTACAAAATGGAGACAATCCGTACTTGTGTAGCCATTGCAGCTCAGTTGGAGGTAAATATATTTCAACTTGATGTAAAATCAGCTTTTCTAAATGGAGAAATTCAAGAAGAGGTGTATGTTGAGCAGCCCGAAGGTTTTGAGATCAAAGAAAAAGAGAAGAAAGTTTATCGACTAAAAAAGGCATTGTATGGGTTAAAGCAGGCACCCCGAGCGTGGAACAGCAAAATTAATAACTATTTCATCAAGAAAGGCTTTAATCGAAGTACAAGTGAATCATCTCTCTATGTGAAGACTATTGACAAAGATTTATTGATTGTATGTTTATATGTAGATCTCATCTATTTTGGAACAAACAAATCTATGGTGGCAGACTTCAAGAATCAAATGATGAAAGAATTTGAGATGACAGACTTGGGACTCATGAAATATTTTCTTGATATACAAGTTAAGAAAAGTTCAGGAAGAATCTTTCTATCTCAAGAAAAATATATTGAAGATCTGCTCAAGAAATTAAATATGAGTCAATGCAAGCCCCTCTCCACTCCTATGGCGTTGAATGAAAATTTTCAAGTTAACGACGATGGTGAGAAAGCTGACTCAACTAGTTATAGAAAGTTGATTGGTTCCTTAATCTATCTCAACACAAGACCGAATATCACACATTCGGTAAGCTTGCTTTCTAGATTTTTGAATGAGCCAAGTCAAATTCATTTTGCAGCCTCAAGGCATTGAATTCAAAGAATCCTTAGATATCTTAAAGGCACAAAAACTCAAGGCATTGAATTCAAAAAGGAAAGTAAATGTAAGTTGGTTGGGTATACAGATAGTGATTGGGTAGGCTCGATTGATGATCGAAAAAGTACCTCCGGTTATATCTTTTGTCTTGGATCAAATGTAATATCATCAGAAATATGTGGCATTGTCATCAGCCGAAGCAGAGTATATAACATGTACCGATGCAGCTTGTGAAGTTGTTTGGCTTCAAAGAATTTAAAAGGACAAGAAGTTTGAACAATGTGAGCCGACAATTATTCATTGTGACAACATGTCAACTATTGCAATGACAAAGAATCCTGTTTTTCATGCTCGGTCCAAACATATTGAACTACGACATCATTTTATTCGAGATTTGGTTACTCAAGAAGTAATTTCCATGAGGTTTATCAAGACGGAGGATCAGCCAACATATATCATGACCAAAGCGATTGACAAGTTCGACAAATTTAAGAAGAAACTCAAGATTACTAATTAAGAGGGGGTGTTAAAAATAATTAATAATTAATAATTTTGGAAAACATTAAATGTGATGATGAAGCTCAAGATCGAGTTGAAGATCAAGCGTGAGAGGAAGATGAAGCTCAAAAGATATATTATTTAATGTCATGAATTGCATTTATTTTGAGTTATAGATTGTTCTATCTTATCCTTTAAATTGAGAATCTTTCATTAGTTTTTCATATATCAAAATTAAGTGAACTGTAGCTACTTAAGATGTCTATCAATAAAATCCTATTTTATTAGTTATAATATTTTCCGCACCAACACAAAGAATTTCATTAAAGAGAGACAAATAACAAGAAATGTTTCTTAACTTTAAAAATTGCAAACAAATTGAGTAATTTGATTGTGATATAAAATTTGACATGAAAAAGTATACTAAATGTGCTATAAAAATTCAAACCAATTTTAATTTGCATTAAGATGTTTTATTGTCACTTTCCCATTTAAATATTTAATTTGTATTAGTTAGAATTCAAATTATAATCTTCTCGTAATCCAAAATTTTAATTTAAAATAAAATAATTTTAAAAAATTACAATAAATTATTAAATGGAACAAGAACTGACTTAACACAAGGAATTTTGATCTCTTTGTTAAGTCTAGCTATTTGAGCTATTCTATTATGATATATTAACCGTAACAATAAAATAAATAAAAATATAACTAAAATAAATGTTTAGTAAAAATATATAAAAATTGAAAACTGAAATTGACAGGCGGGGAAGAGTACTTTTAACGAATAAAAATGATGATTTGGGGGGTGATTCTTGCAAGTTGCACCAACCATTAATTATAGGACACACCACGATCTTGTGTAGATAAGATAAATTTGCTACTTTTTTTTCATTGAAAATCTTTTCTCACGAGTCAGCTTCTGATTCGCTTGATTTTGCATGTAATGTTGTACCAATGACTGTTATGATATTAATATCTTTTCTCTCTCTCCTTTCACTATTTTATATATATATATATATATATATATATATATATATATATATATATATATATATATATATATATATATATATATAAAATACTTGTTTGAGGACTAAAGTTGAATTTGACTTTCGACCAGAATAGAGAAATAATTAATATTTTTTTTAGTTATGGAAGGGAAATTGGAAGAGAAAATTACGTGTCTGTCACAATTTAATTCGTTGAAAAAATAACAAATTTTCTTTCTATTCTCTTTATTCACATTTTATTCTTTTTTCAGTCAAGAATATTGTGACACGTCATTTTCTTCTTATGACTCCTTTATTTTTAGTTATATTTTGTATGAACGTGTGTAACTAAAAAATAATTTTTAATTTATTAGTTTGATTGATATTTATTTGTTATTCTTATATGTTTTTTTAAATAAATTGAATCTTAACTTATGATTTGTTTTTCTCTAGTAATATGAAATTACAAAATTAGTTGTATTAATTTCACACCCATAAAATTGTGGGTTTTGATTTTGTTGCACAAGTTGAAGAAATGTTATAATTTATGCGGACAACTTTGAAAAAATGAATTAATAATGTAAAATATGAGTTCTTATCCTAAGTTTAAGAATAAAATATAAAAATAGAATAAAAAATTGTGGCCTAGTTTAAATTTTGGTTGACTAAATTACATTCCTCTAATGATAAATTTTAGTGTTATTTGATTTTTTTTATTTAAACTAGTTAATAAACGCTAAATTTTAAGATAATGATCTTTAAAATTAATTTTGCAATGAAAATTGTAAATTGAATTATTCAAAAATCTATGTTTTGATAATCAAATTTCAGATAAATAATTTTTTTAATGTTATAAATTATCACAATCCCACTATAATAATCCCATTTTAATTTAAAGTAATTTGGGTAGGAATCAAAACCATAATATTTAATCTCTTAAATTTTAAACCAATGCTATATATATTATTTGTTATATTTATTATATGTAGGTTAAATTATCTTTAATGCAACACCATAAAAGATAATTGTTGTTTACTATCCGATTAACTTTAAATCATAAATTAAAAAATGGGACAATTAAATCTTAAATTAACTCTTATAATTTTATATTTTTTTAAATTAATTAGTCAAACTAAAATAATCTATTAACTTAGTTATCACCATTTTAATTTTTTGTGTTTACAAATTGTTTCAAAATTAGAAATGAGATGAATACTTATTTATTTTCACTTTTTAATAGACAAAAATTTGTTGAAACTTATTTTAATTTTACAAATATAACTCAAATTAAGTTGAACACTTATTGATAATAAATGAAAACTCATTTATAATAAATTTTGTAACTATATGATATACAATATTTTCTTAGAAAAATTTATAAAAATATATTTTACACAATATTGTTTATTTTTAAATATTAACTTTTTATTTTGTTAAATATATATATATATATATATTTTGTAATAAAAATACATGTAATTAATACACTCATTAGATTACTAATTTAAAAATATTTTTTATTAAAGTTTAACATTGATTATTTTTTTCATTCAAAATAATTATATCTCGAATTATATTAATTATATGGTGATCTACGACAATTAAGTTCCTTACCCTCATTCTCGAAGAATCGTTTTCTAATTTGACTTGGAATTTAGACTCGATTTTCTTTTTCTTTTTTAATTTTAATATTTTCAACCCAAAAGAATATGCATTATGTAACTTTTAATTTTATAATTATTTTTTTTATCACTTTTTAAAAATAGTACAAAAATTATAACAGTTTAATGATAAAATTAACAAAATTAACTTAATTTAATTGATTGGTTGTGTTGATTCGAGTAACCACGTAAACTAATAATAATAGAGAAAAAAATAAAAATAAAAGATATAACGAGATTCGACCAAACTATCTACGTCATCGGGAGTGTCGCCAAATATATTATTTCACTTTTAGGGTTAAACCCTATATTACATGATATTTATAAAATAGTAATTAAGTTTCAAAGACCAAACTATTTTAGGCATAAACCATTAACTCTAAACTTAATTAACATGTGTTTATATAAGCAACATACACAACAATTTCTAGGGCGAATATTGAATCTCATAGGAGATAAATCACTTACCTCCACTTTCGAAAAATTCAAGCCTTCTTATAAGATAACAATATAGAGTTTGATAACTCTAAGTGGGCTGGCCTACCACCATTCCTTTAGAAACTTGAGACATTCAACAAGCCCAAACAATGTTTGAACTTGTTAGTAGTAACTGACTTCGTCAACATATCAGCTGCATTTTCACTAGTATGAACATTCTGTAACAGTATCTCACCAAATGCGATTAACTCTCTCTCTGATCTTGTGAAATCTCACATCAATATGCTTCGTTTTAGAATGATATACCTGATTCTTTGCCAAATAAATGGTGCTCTAACTGTCACAAAGTAATTAAACTCCACCTTGCTCAATACCTAGTTCCTTTACTAGCCCATTAAGCCATAATGATTCTTTAACAACTTCAGCTATTGCCATGTATTCCACTTCAGTTGTTGATAGTGCCACAGTAGACTGAAGTGTTGATTTCTAACATATAAGTGTTAGGATTTGTATCTCCCAAATCCGACTTACTTGAAACGATCTTTAAAAAAATCAAGAAAGAAGAACACAAGAAGACATAGATTTATAGTGATTCACTCAAATTGAGCTACGTCCACTTCAACCGCCACCAGATTTTACTATGAAGAAGAAGGAATATAGAGTTTTTTCCTCACACGTTATCTCTCTAGAATTCTGTTTAAAAAATAATATAAACCCTTAATAATAACATATTTATAGGGTAAGCATTCAGGTAATAAACTTAAATAACTTTTGGTCAGGCCCAAGCCTAAAACCAAATACAAACCCAATTCAACAATTATAGAGTTTATTATAAGTGTAGGCTCCATATAACTCAACAATCTCTATAATAAACTCTAATAATTGTTGAATGGTAGCGGCTTTCCATCTAGCGTCTTAACGAAGAAGACCAACTGAAGTTGCACACAACTTCAGTTTCTCATTTGTCACAGCTTTCATCAGCATATCAGCTGAATTCTCACTCCTGAGAATATTCTTAAGAGCTAATACTCCATCTTCTAAAGCTGAGCGGATGAAATGATAACGAACCTGTATATGCTTCGTCCTGCCATGATAAACATGATTCTTTGCTAAATGAATGACACACTAACTGTTGCATCGTAACACACTTCTCTCGTAGTCGTGACCCAATTCTCACAAAAAATGTTGTAACCACATCATTTTCTTAGTAGCCTCTGTCACAACAACATACTCTGCCTCACAATTAGAAAGAGCAATTTTAAAACCCAACTGATTGCAGTACCTCCAAGAGTATAAATGTACCCTATTGTGCTCTTCCTACTATCAACATCACCACCATTGTCAGCATCAACATATCATTCCAAACACATATTAGACTTTCGAAAACACAAAGCGAGACACGTACTTCCTCTTAAGTATCGTAATATCCACTTTACTACTTCCCAATGTTGTCTACCCAAGTTTCTCATGAATCTGTGAACAACTCCCACTATATGTGTGCTATGTCTGGTCTTGTGCATACCATTGTATACATAATACAACTAATGGCAGAGGCATATAGAACAATGACCATTTAATTTTTCTCCTCCTATATTGAAGGTGACTAATCTTTATATAGTCTGAAGTGACTAGCTAAGGGGGTAGTAATTGATTTTGCATCATACAAGTTGAACCTGCTAAGAACTTTCTTCACATATTCTTCTTGTGAAAGCTTGAGAACTTATTCCTCCCTAAAAACTCTCATCCCAATGATTTGTTTTGCAACACCCAAATCCTTCATTGCAAACTTTTCAGACAACTCTTTCTTGAGCTTGTTAATCCCATACAATCTTGCTCTAGCAATCAACATATCATCAACGTAGAGGAGTTGAATAATGTATGATTTATCAAACCTCTTGATATAACAATAATGATCAACTTGACACCTAAGAAAATTGTTACTTTTCATGAAGCTATCGAACTTCTTATACCATTACCTTGGAGCCTGTTTCAAACCATACAAACTCTTCTAAAGCTTACACACAAGCTCATTTTTTTTTTGATTTCAAATCCTTCTGGTTGAGGCATGTAATTCTCTTCATCTAAATCACCATAAAGAAAAACAGTTTTGACATCCATTTTTTGAAGATGAAGGTCCTCTTTCACAACCAAACTCAAAATAGTTCTGATTGTCTTCAATTTAACTACTAGAGAGAAGATCTCATTATAGTCAATACCTTCTTTCTGTTGAAATCCTTTCACAACCAACCTTGCCTTGTACCTCATGGTTTTATCATGTTCTTCTTTAATCTTGAAGATCCATTTGTTGTGAAGTGCTTTCTTTCCTTTTGGTACTTTAGTGAACTCCCAAGTCTGATTCAACGTCAAAGAGTCCATCTCATCTTTCATCGTAGACTTTCACTTAACTGATTCATTAGATTGTATTTCTTCCTCATAGCATTCAGGTTCACCTCTATCTATCAAAAAGATATATTTCAGAGATGGAGACCACCTCTTGACTAGTTTTCGATTCCTTGACGATCTTCTCAACTGTATAAATGATGTTTGCTTATTTTCCTCTAAGGCTACGTTCTCAACGTTTTCATCTTCAACAACACACTTGTCTTCTTCGACAGTCGGTATATATTCAACTAAAAATTCTCTCAAATCAACCATACCAGTCTCTTTCAACTTGGAATCATCATATGATGTCTTCCCAACACAATCTTTGTAGAGAACCTATTCATTGAACATAACATTTCTTCTATGAATGATCTTCCAATTTTGATTGTCCTAAAAATGAGAACAAACTCGATATCACCATAACCAATGAAAAAACATTTATTAGACTTTGAATCAAGCTTGCTCTTATCACATTCATTAATATGAACATATGATAAAAAACCAAACACTTTTAAATAAGAAATGTTTACCTTTTTATTGCTCTAATCTTCTTCAGAAATTCTGAATTCAAGAGAAACAGAGGGTCCCTTGTTTATCAAATAGGCAACAATATTGATAACTTCTTCCCATAAGGTTTTAGGCATCCCTACATGCAATCTCATGCTTCTAGCACGCTCGTTCAATGTTCGATTCATTCGTTTAGCTACTCTATTCTCTTAAGGCGTTCAGGAAACAATCTTCACCATACTAATCCCATTCACATCATAATACTCTTTGAAATATGAATTGATATATTCACCTCTGTTGTCTGATCTCAAGTACTTAACTTTCTGATTTGTTTCATTTTCAACCAAAGCCTTCCATTTCTTGAAAATAATAAATACTTCAGACTTGTGCTTCATAAAATATACCCATACATTTCTGTCGAATCATCTATAAACGTCACGTAGTATTGTGATCCGCCAATAGAAGAAATAGGTGCAGGTCCCCACACATCAGTGTGTACCAACTCTAGCCTTTCTTTCTTGAGCTCTTTCTAAATCATTAAGAAACTCACTCGTTTCTGTTTTCCAAGAATGCAATTTTTACATAACTGATGTTCAACAAACTTCAGTTCTAGAATCTGTCCAATCTTCAAAAGAATTTTCATTCCTTTTTCATAAAGATAATCTTCAATCTGCATCCTTTAGAAGGCATAATCTATCCCATCGAATATTCCAATCCCATGTTTTATACTACTCTTGATTTCCATCATTTCCAATGCTCAGATCTAACCTAATTGCTCTGATACCAATTGTTAGGATTTATATCTCCCAAATCCGACCTGCTTGAAACGATCTATAAAAAACTCAAGAAAGAAGAACACAAGAAGACACAGATTTATAGTGATTCACTCAAATTGAGTTACTTCCACTTCAACCGCCACCAGATTTCACTATGAAGAAGAAGAATGAATACAAAGTTTTTGCCTCACACTTTATCTCTCTAGAATTCTGTCTAAAAAATAATATAAACCCTTAATAATCACATATTTATATAGTAAACATTCAGGTAATAAACCTAAATAATTCTTGGACAGGCCCAAGCTTAAAATCAAATACAAACCCAATAAACTCTAATTAACAATTTTAGAGTTTATTATAAGTGTAGGATCCATAACTCAACAATAAGTCCCCCACAAAGAGTAAACACAAACTCAATTGTAGACCTTATATCATTCAAATCACCAACATAGTCTGAATCCACATATCCACCAACTACATAATCAACTCGTTCACTACCAAAAACAATACCATAACTTGAAGTTCCCTTAAGATACCTGAAGATCTATTTGACTGCTTCCCAATGTTGATTACCAGGTTTTACCATGAACTTACTAACTTGACTCCCAAATTGATCCAAATCCGGTCATGTACAAACCATCGTATACATCAAACAACCAACTGCACTTTCATATGGAACATTTGTCATGTCTTCAATATCTTTGCTCATCTTCGGACATTGTTTAGAAGAAAGCTTAAAATGATTCGCCAAAGGAGTGGACACTAACTTTAAATTTCTCATCTCAAATTGTTTAGTACTTTCTCAACATAGTCCCGTTGAGATAATATCCCTATAAATTTCTATTTCAAGAATTCTCTTCGCAGCACCCAAGTCTTTCATATCAAACTACTAGCCCAATAAAACTTTCAAACTAACAATATTATGCATAAGGATGTAAATGAGCCAAGCCGAGCCGAACAATATCATGCTCGAGCTCGGCTCGTCTAGTATATATTCGGGCTCGAGCTCGGCTCGATCTCGTTTCGAGCTTTTACAATTGAGCTCGAGCTCGGCTCGTATGGATTTCTTTGAGCTCACGAGCCGCTCGTGCTCGGCTCGTTTAAAGCTTGTTTAGAAAGCTCGTTAAGAGCTCGTTTAAAACTCGTTTATAAATTGAGCAATGAAATGAATGCAACATTAAAATTATAATTATAAATATACTTTTCAAATGATAAGAGTAACAAATTAGTGGAAGTAAACCTTCAAAACTATAACACTAGCCAATAACATAATTACATAAAGCATTTTGCTATAGTTTATGAATACTTCTAAAAAGGCCATAACACAAAAATATTATCAAAAGTATTTTGCTATCATCCAATATGATAGAGCATTTTGCTTTAGTTGCAGTATACTTCAAAAAAGGCAAAAACACTGCATATTATCAAAAGCACTTTGCTCTCCTCCAGCAACATCTTATCATTATAGATTGCTATCACAAAATCAACATACCTACATCATATATAACACATCATTAGCATTATTTATTTTCATTTCATAATATAATTACCAAATAAAAAAATATTTAACACTAGAGAAGTCACAACCATTGACTGCAAGACTTTAAGTCAAATTAATCTCTTTTATCCCTGAATTATCCTTCACATATAAAATTATCTTTTAGATTTAGTAACTAAGACTTAAATAAATAAAGAATAAGATATATATTTACTTACTTTTTGTTTGTTTTTGATTTGGTAACGTGCTCGTAACCAATCTTCTGCACAAAGTAAAACTTGAACTGTCTCTGCTCCTAAATTGGCACGATGTGGATCAATAACTCTACCCCTGCACTAAAAGTTGATTCATAAGCGACAATAGTGATTGGAATTGATAATATGTCACATGCCATCTTTGACAAAATCCTAAACTTTAATTTGTTTGTCTCCCACCATGATAATGCATTAAATTCAGCATCATTTTCACATAAAATGACTCCATCATCGAAATAAATATCCAACTCAAACATTAAATGTTCCACACTATCAACATTCTTAATATAATTTACAAATTGTGCTCTCACTTTGCCTTGTCCTTTTCCAATGAAAGTTGAACCACTACTTGAAGTTTGATGTTGTGTATTACAGTTAACATCATTTCCAATCACATTTGATTTGTGAGCCTCAACATATTCTTTATATAACATATGTAATGTCTCACGAACTATAATAGTGTGTTCAAGTATATCTACTTCATAATAAATCTCTGAAAAACACCATTCAATAAACTTCATCTTATTTCTTCTGCCATCGAAATTAGTAAGTTACAATCACCCCAATATTTATCAAACTTTGTCTTCATCTTCTTGGCCATGTTTGTCATAAAGCTATCTTCACCTACTATGGAATTATTCAACAACTTTTGTATGTTATACAACTTAAGGAGAAACAAATTCAAAGTAGGATATTTTGAACCTAAAATATGATAGATAAATAATATTAGACTTTTAAACGATAAACAAACTAAGTAGAGACAAATTAATATGTTGATATTTATTTATTACCTGAAATAAGATGGGTGACCTCATTAAATTCTTCAAGAAATGAACAAACTATACGAACTTTCTCCCAATCAGCCTCACTTGGCAAAAAGTTATAAGTAGGATCTCTTTGTTTGTATCTTGGAAATACATCTTTGAATTCCAAAGCAGTGGACAACATAGAATACGTTGCATTCCACCTGGTTCAACAATCCATTACAAGTTTCTTTGAAGATAATTGCAATTGTTTTGCAATTTCACTAAATATACTGATTCGGGACTCTGAGGCTGATATATGTTTTACACTATCACGCACATTTGAAATTATATCTTGAATATCTGAAATCCCATCTTGTACTAAGAGATTCAAGATATGTGCACAATATCTTACATGGAACAATTTTCCACACAAATGGAGATTGTTTTTGTGAGATATATTCTCCTTTAACAATCGAACATCTACATCATTATATGCGGCATTATCAACAGTAACTGTCCATAATTTGTTTTCAATTTCCCATTCTTCCAAGCACTTGCTCAAAACATCACACACAACAATATCTGTATGTGGCGGTGGAATTGAACAAAAGTTCAAATTTTGTTTTTGTAATTTCCAATTGGAGTCCACATAATGACAAGTAACAACCATATATGAAACTTTCTGATCAAACTTCCAAAAATCAGTAGTCACACTTACCCTATTCGCATTCTTCAATGCTGCCAAAAGTAATTTCTTCTCCATCTCATAAGTAGTTATGCAATCTTTCTTTGTAATAGCCCGACTAATTTTTTGATAATGTGGAGTAGCAGTTCTCATCATCAAGTTGAACAATTCATACTCTGCGAAAGCGAATGGAAGTTCAAGAACAATAATCATGTGTGAAAACATCTCCCTAATCTTCGTGTGATCGTATTTAAAACTTTGCACCGCATTAACAGTTTCTATCTCCGAGAAGGTTGTGGTGATACTTAGATTTTATTGCCCTTTCTCTTTCATTATCTTCCTTATACAATGTCGACTATGCCTAGTCAAATGTGTCGTAGGACTCGACTTACCATATGTCATATGATGTTTACAATGAATACATTCAGCCTTTGTATTCCCGTCTATAAGTGTGATCACTTTAAAATCATCCCAAACTTTAGATGTACGCTTCCTTTTCTTCATGTTATATGGGTTATTTTCATTTTCTATAACATTATCAGGTTCAGTCACCTCCTTGTTTTTGAGAAACTTCAGTGTTATTAATTTCATTTAGTTGAACTTGAACTTCTTCCATAGTTAGTGTTGTACTCAATTTCTGAAATACAGAGTATAGTATTGTAGAATATTCATTAGAATATTTTAATACACAACATAATCAACAGATTCCAAAAAAGAGAATTCTTCAAACTATCAAATAAAACAATTAATGATATCATATTTAAATAAAAACACATTAGGTCTAGTTAACAAAACAAAAGACTAAAAAACAGAAAGAATAAGTATGAAATCAACAAAACAAGGGTGTCTACTTTTTTAGTTTAAGCATATAAAACAAATCATTGAGGTTTAATGCAAAAACAATTTCAGATAGAGACTTAAACCTAGAAAAACCTCTCAAGTTTGGGTGTTGCAGGTGGCCCGAATGAGCCTCTCACCAGTCACCAGTCACCACCTCTTTGTTGTCTAGCCTTAAGCTGAAACTCTCTACATCTGAAACACTTTGAAACCTCACTAGCTAACCCTGACAAATATACTAATTAAGAAATAAAACCTAAAATAATATTTAAAGTTTTTGTTTTTCACAAAACCTATCTGGTTTTATAAAATATGAAATCTCACCTCTAAGATGATTCGTAACCACTGATTTCCACTTTCCACTAATGCTTAGACGAGAGAACTTGGCGAAAGAGAGAAAGAAAAGAGCATTGAAACCTTGGTGTGCTGCAACCTTATAGACCGACGACCTTGGCTAGACGGTAAAGAGAGATGAGAGACTTGGCTAGACGGAAGAGAGAGATATGAGAGACTAGAGACTAGAGACTGACTATCGAGATCCTTCTACATAGTTCTAAAGAGTTCTCTTGCAGAATAAAAAAAGAATTTTAAAAATATCTATTTATTAACCCTAAGTTTAATTATAGCTTTATAGGTTATTATTATATTAATATAAATATAATCATGTAATAATATTAATTATTATAATATATATTTATATATTACTATTTTTTTTAATAATTTACAAATTATATTTAAACAATATTATAATCGAACGTGTTCATGAGCCTATAAATGAACTTATTTGCGAGCTTATAAGCGAGCCTATAAACGAACATGTTCGTGAGCTTACGAGCCGAATATCGAGAAGTTAAAGCTCGGCTCGTTTAAATTTTCGAGTTTTTAAACGAGCTTGAGCTCGGCTCGTTAAGACTAACGAACGAGCTCGAACGAGCTTTTTGTCGAGCCGAGATTCGAATAGCTCGCGAGCAACTCGGTTCATTTACATCCATAATTATGCATATGTTGTGAAAGAATCAACATATCATCCACATAAAGTAATAGAAAAAGACTCGTCATCAAGGCTTTTGACATAAACATAACAATCATACTCGCATCGTCTCTAACCGATTTTAATCATGAAGGAGTCAAACCGTTTGTACCACTATCTTGGAGACTTTTTTAACCCGTACAACAATTTCTTTAACCTGGACCTCAAATGTTCACGTTCAGGTTGAGTGAACCCTTCTTGTTGTTTCATGTAAATTTTCTCGTCCAAATCACTATAAAAAAAATAGTTTAACATCCATATGCTCTAAGTGCAAATCACAATTGGCTACTAATACAAGAAATACCCTGATTGAAGTATGTTTAACCATCATAGTAAAGATTTCATCATAATCTATCCCCTTCTGCTATAAAAATCCTTTTACAACAAGTCGAGTCTTGAACTTTTCCCCTTCCTTTTAAACCGTTGGTTTCTTCTTATAGACCCATTTACACCCAATTGTCTTCTTACCATTAGGAAGCTCAACTAGCTCCCATGTCTAGTTCTTAAGCAAAAACTCCATCTCCTCAACCATTGCACCCATCCATTTATCTTTCACCTGACTCGTAATAGTTTCCTGAAAGTTTACTATATCATCATCATCGATAAGTAGTGCGAACTAGACCATGTCTTCATATCCAAATCTATTAATAGGCTTCACAACAGTACATCTTTGTCTATCTTTGACAAGATTGTAGTCTTGCAAACCATTTATGTCACAATATTCAAAAGTTAAATTTGTACTTTCACCCTATCATATATCACTAAAGGTTGTTCTAAATCCATCTCAACACTATCAGATGCAACTAAGGGGACTTTTGAATCCATTTGTATGTATCTAAAATAGAGCAATTTTTCATAATGTTGTATTTACTCTACTTCAACATAGATGGCTCATCAAATACCGCATCTCTACTGATTATAATTTTCTTTGGAGTTGGATCCCAAAACTTGTATCCCTTAACACCTTTCGTGTAACCTAAAAAGATGCTTTGCTTGGACTTTGGATTAAGTTTTGATCTTTCATCACCCGGTACAAGCATATAAACTGGACAACCAAAAATCTTTAAATTATTGAAGTCAAATGCATTATCTATCCACACTTCTTTAGCAAATTTATATCCCAAAAATGCTCGTGGTGATATAAACTTTCTGCCCAAAATCCTTTAGAAAGCCCCACATTCAATCTCAAGCACCTTGTCTTCTCAACAATGAATATGTTCATCCTTTCCACTACACCATTTTGTCTTAATGTCTTACATACTGTAAAGTGCCTATGAATACCAATCTCGTCGCAAAATTCTTAAACTGCATGTTTATGTACTATGTACCATTATTAGACCTCAAATACTTAATTTTTCTACCTATCTAGTTCTCTACCTCCACTTTCCATAGCTTGAATTTAGCAAAGACTTCAAATTTATATTTCAAAAATAAATTCAGACCTTTCTAGAATAATCATCAATAAAGATCACATATTTCAAAGCTCCACTCAATGACGATTCTCTTGTACGACCCCATACGTTGGAATGCACATAATCAATAATTCTTACTGTATTGTGCTTACCAACTACAAAGCTAACTTTAGTTAGTTTTCTAAGAATACATAATTTCCACAAGTCTAACTTATAGCTTTTAAAAGTTTTCAACATATCACTTTTATGTAATTCAATCATTCCACGCTCGCTCATATGCCCAAGACGCATATGCCATAATTTTGTGCTATCATCAACTAACTCAACATAATGAACTCCACCTACAATTGTACTACCCAACAATGTGTAGATATTCTCTTTGGATTTCTTTCCTTTCATAACTATCAACGCACCTTTACGAATTTTAATGGTTTCTTGATCCTCGTCCGTTTTATGAGAATATAAATTTTCATGTAAAGTACGAGATCATATTCTTCTTCACTTAAGGTATATGCCTAACATTAAAAAGAGTTCTAACAGTAAAATCATACATCTTAATTTTGACTTCACCCATGCCAATAATACTATAGCATCTATTGTCACATAAGTGAACATAATCAAAATTACATAACTTATATGAACTAAACCACTCTTTATTGTGTGTTATGTAATGGGAATATCCTGAATCAAGAATCTATGCATAAATGAATTTAATGTTTGTAATTGAAGTACATCACCATCATTCTACTCTTAGTCGTCTTTCAGGACAACGTTCATCGACTTGGAAGATTCAACATCATTAATCATTTTTGGACAATTTTTCTTTATATGTCCTGACTTTCTACAATTATAGTAACGAAACATCATTTTCTCCTTGACTTGGATATATATATTTTTCTTCTAGAATGCTCTTTTTCTTTCCTTCTTCCACGACCTTGATTTCTCGTAACATATAAATTGTCGGATTGAGAATTTATCCCAGCATTCTGTTTCTGTTGGTTTTGAGCCAATAATGCTGCAATAATTTCTTTAACTTTGATAGTTTCTTTACCATAGGTCAGAGTAGTCACCATGTGCTCATATGAACATGGTAATGAGCACAAAAGAATCATTGCTCTATCTTCATTATCCATATTCACATCAAGCTCCACTAAATCCGTGATTATCTGATTGAAGATATTCACATGCTGAGCCAAATTTGAACCCTTATGCATTTTAAACCCATATAACCTCTACTTCAGATATAACTTGGTCATCAATGATCTGGACATAAACTGATCTTTTAACTATTTCCATATCACAACTAGAGATTATATATTCATCACATGATACATGATTTCGTCCACCAAACAAAGTCGTATGGTCATTGATGCCCGTTGTTGTAATTTTTCTCAATCTTCGTCCTTCATTCCTGTTGGCTTTTCAACACACAAGGCTTTCAATATTACTTGTTGCTCCAATAAATCTTTAACTCTCGTTTGCCACATACCGAATTACCCGTTCCATTAAACTTTCCAACTTTAAATCTTGTACTAGAAGACATCTCAACAAACTCCAATACAAATTAAATAAGTTCAAAATCAAAGTTAAACTAAGCCTTAAGACTTATTGAAATCTTGAATCAAATCAGTCTTTTGCTTATTTTGACAAACAAATAGTACCTAATTCAAGGAATCCCTAAGATTTCTGATTTATTTCTCTCTCCTTTTTTTAAAAATATATATTAAGATTGAAAAATCAGTTTTGCGAATCTTTCTCTTTCCTTCAGATTATGTTAATCTATTTCTAGTAACCGAGAGAAACCAAAAACCCTATTTTCAGCTTTTCACTAATTAACAAAGAAGAGGCCTACTTCATGTTACCGTTGCTGAAATCCGCCTTCATTTGAAAGCTTCGACTAGTCAAGCAAGCTTTACCATTTCTTCTCCACCACCGTTACCAACCTGTTTCGAGAATTTGACCTTGAACGCAAAACATAACCTCTTCCTCTCTAATTAGTTTAGGTTAAATCTCAACGACCTTTGATACCAATTGTTGATTTGAGTAACCAACTAAACTAATAACAATAGAAAAAGCAAAGAAAAAACACAAGATATAATGAGGTTCGTTCAAACTACATATATCATCGGGAGTATTGTCAAATATATTATTTCACTCTTAGGATTAAACCCTGTAGTACATGGTATTTATAGAGTAGTATTTAGGTGACATAGACTTAACTACTCTAGGCCCAGCCTATTAACTCTAAACTTAATTAACATGTGTATATATAAGCCACTTGTGCTATTTAAAAGTTTAATGAATATAGTTGGACTAGTTTAAACCTTAGATGGTTTTTTACGTGGTCGGCCCTCTAAGGGATTGGCCTTATGTAAATGTGTGGGTTGAATAACCCTAGGTCTGGACCTACATATTAATCTACCTAGTTAATCCGATAAGTTAGCTTAACTGATAAAAGTTGGGCCTAAAAAACAAATGTAAAGAATTTAACTTCTACTAAAAAACGTTTTAAATTGAAGTAAGAAACTACCTTCGTTCCAACATAATGACGATTCTTTACTTAAAACATGAGGTAATGATAAATTTTTACGGTTTCACGAAAGAGGAAAGCGTGCCTCCCTGTCATAATTGTGAGTATGTTTATAGTCGTGATAATTGTCATAACATTTAAACTTTCATGAGAAAACATAGAATTGGGAGGACGATCCTCCTAGTGAATTGCCCTAAACTGACAACTAGAGCTATATTCACATCTTTGTTAGTCTGTCTCCTCACTAAATATGGAATTGGTCCTGACCAGAAGAATGATAGATATCAGCAAAAAAAAAAGTGAAGTATTCCAAAGGGGTTCTTACATATAGTAGTCTAATCTCGGGTCCATCCTTGCAGATCTTATCTACCATAGGACCTCCGTCCTTAAAGCAAAGAAAGAGGAGAAGGAACGACAAAAGTTCCTCAACTACTACCATGGTTGTTGCCAATAGGGATCTCCCATTTCGAAATGTTATTGGGGCCGACCATTAGGTCCAAAGCCCATAATGTGCCTCGTCTCCAACCCTATAGCAACTCCACATGCTAGTAAGTTATGAAGAAAGAGGAGGGAACAAGAAGTTGTCCTCTCTCAACCCAATAGTTCCACAACTATTATAGTGGTTGTTACCATTTCGAAAAGTTACTAGGCCGTCCATTAGGTCCAAAGTTGTAACTACTACTCTCGCAACGCTTGCTGCCTCGTCTCTAAATATTGCAACTCCCCGTACTAGTAATTTGCGGGACGCTCTAATCACGCATCGGTTCCAATATGTTAAGAAATCTACAAGATTCTGAATCTTAGGTTTAGAGATTTGAGAAACCGTTTGAGAAAAAAGTAATGGCTCCTAGGGTGCCATCTACCCCTTTTGTATATTATTAACAAATGTTAAAATAGTCCTTAAACTCTTACAAAGAATACAATTTAACTATAAAGTTATTTAACATACTAATCAACTAATTACAAACTCAATATAATTGGGCATTCCCAACTTACATATACAGTAATTAACATAATTCTGATATCCCCTCCTCAAGATGTAGATCTTTAAGATTCATCTTGTTCCGAAGTAGATAAAAAGGGCCGAAATCCAATGGTTTGGTAAAAATATCGGCTTGTTGTACCTTTGAATATACATGTTGAGGAAGAATAAAACCTTGCTTGAAATGATCACGTACAAGATGACAGTCTATGTCTAGATGCTTTGTACGTTCATGAAAAACTGAATTTTCAGCGATATGTATCGCCGCTTGATTATCACACTACAACGAAATTGGTAACTTAAGTGAAACATTCATGTCTTGTAGTAAAAATGAAATCCATTTGAGCTTACAAACTGTTGTAGCCATACTTCGATATTCTGCTTCAGCTGATGATCGAGAGACGGTGCTTTGTTTCTTTGTCTTCCAAGATATTAGTGCATCACCATACTTGATACAATAACCTGTGACTGATCGTCGGCTATCAGTGCAAGTAGCCCAATCTGCGTCTGAAAAACTTTCAAGTAGATTGTTAGATACACAAGGATAAAACAACCCCAAACTAGGAGTCCCTTTCAGGTATCGCACAACCTGAAGGGCTGCATCCCAGTGAATTTGTAAGGGTTGATTCATGTATTGGCTTAACTGTTGTACGCTAAAACCAATGTCGGGTCGCGTAAAACTAAGATAAATCAAACGCCCAATAAGCCGTCTGAACCTCTCGGGTTCAGATATCACAGTACTGTTTTTTTCATTCAATTTAATCCCCTTTGTCATCGGAATTACAGCAGGTTTACAACCTGTTAATCCTGTGTCAGCAAGAATATCTAAAACATATTTTCGTTGATTAACATATATTCCAGCATCAGTACGATATATTTCTAATCCTAAGAAATACTTAGCATTTCCTAGGCCTTTAATTGTGAACCTTTTGTCAAGTAAATGTTTCACACAATTAATTTGATATAAATTGTCTCCTGCAATTAGAATATCGTCAACATAAACTAATAAAACTAAAAAGAAATCATTGGTTTTCATTGTAAACAATCAATTATCATGAACAGATTGTATGAAACCATAATTTGTAAGACAATTTGTAAATTCTAAATTCCATTGTCTAGATGCTTGTTTTAAACCATACAGACTCTTTTTAAGCTTACATACTTGACCTGTTTTAGCTTCGGTATAACCTTCTGGAGGAATCATATAAACATCCTCATTAAGATTACCGTGGAGAAATGTGTTATTTACATCAAATTGTTGTAAAAACCATTTGTTAGCAGCAGTTAAAGCAAGAAATAACCGAACAGTTACCGTTTTGGCTACCGGAGAGAAACTATCGTGAAAGTCAACTCCATTCTTTTGGTTGTATCCTTTTTCCACCAATCGAGCTTTATATTTTGCTACTGACCCATCTGGTTCCAATTTAGTTTTGAATACCCACTTGCATCTAATTGACTTTTTTCCCTTTTGAAGAGAAGTTAAAATCCAAGTTTTATTTTCTTGAAGAGTAGTTAACTCCTCTTTCATGGCTTGCTGCCAATGATTAAGTTTTGAAGCCTCTATGTATGTTTGAGGCTCTTTAATAGTAGAAATATTACCTAAAAATTCTAGATAATTTTCGTTTTGGCATTTGAATGTGTAAGGAAAAGTATTAGGAGTATATGTTTTATTTTTATTTTTTGTAGATGAATCAATATTTGAACTCATCACATAGTCATTACACCATGCTGGTGGTTTTCTTTGTCTTCCCACTTTTACATGTTCATCTTGGGAAAAAGAAGTTTCATCTTGTGAAAAAGAAGTTTGAGAATTTTCAGATTGTTCTTGAAAATGAGTGTTTTCACTTTGGGGTTCAAAACTATTTTGATTTTCTGTTTGTGACTCTTCTAAAGTGTTATCTGTGTAAGTATCATTATCAGAATCAGTTTTAGAATTAGTTTCAGAATCATACAAATCAAAAACAGTTTGGTTAGTACTAACATCATTATTAAAAGAATTTTTTTCTTTAACTTTAGATTTGTGAAAAGGGAAAATATTTTCATGAAAAACAACATCTCTTGAACAATAATAGTTTCTTGTTTTAAATCAAAAACCCTGAATCCTTTTTGTCCTGAAGGATAACCTAAGAAGACACACTTTGACCCCCTTGGTTCAAACTTTGTTTTATTTGGAAAATTATTTTTGATATAACATAAACATCCAAAAACTCTCAAATTAGAATAATCATGTTTTTGTTTATAAAGAATGTGATATAGACTATCTGTTAGGATCTAGGTCGCCGCTAGAGGACCGGGGGTTGGACCGGTTAGCGGTTCTTACTCGTAGGGTGGTGGTTAACCCGGTTAGAGATTAACACCGGGGTTTCAATACTACACAACCTGTCACAAATCCTTGAACTAGGTTCAAGCGCGGAAGAGATTTGCTTTCAGGTTGAAGCGGCACACCTGTATGATAGGCAGAATCGGTTTCGAATGATGGAGATTTGAAGGATGGTGGGTCGGTTTAGGTGATCTGGAAATTCGGTATGGTTAGTATAGAGTCGGTTTAGAGCGGTGTGGTTAAGTTAGTCGGTTAGATAATGAAGCCGACAGAAAGTAAATAACAAGACAGATTTTATGGATGTTCGGAGATAAAACTCCTACGTCACCCCTTCCTCTTGAAACCGCGAGAAGGATATTCACTAAGGAATACAAATACAATCCGATCGAGACTTATTTCCGGCTCGATAATACTCTTACAATTCACACCGAAATTGTAATACACACTTTGAATTTAGCACTTAGGCTTTCTTAGAATAACACAGTTTTATCACTTGTAGTAAATGCTCTCAACGCTTCACTTGTCTCACTAAGTGTCTCTTGATGTCCCACATTTACTCTCTTCAACTGCCCCATTTATAGGTGAAATATGCCAACGGTCATATTTCACTTCCTTGAATCTGATTGGTTGAGCAGAGGTGCAGTGATTCAGTGTTTCAGACCTGCGGTCGTTTCCTCAGACCTGATGGTCAAGCTCAGACCTGGCATTATGTCTCAGACCTGGCGGTCTGTTCTTCCGGTTTGTAAGACAAACCTGCTGGGTTTGTCTTTTACTCAATGTAGGCACTGTCTGTTGGACAGTTGTCTGTACTTGGAAGATTTCCTTTCTGGCTTATCCTGAAGTAGAAAGATCCGGTAGGACTGTCTTCTGCAGCCTGCAGGCTTTCCTCAGACTTGCATGGATATGGAAGTATTCAGTCTGTTCCTTTGGTATCATTCTCAACAGATACCCAAATTGTCTTCTTGTACTGGTCGGCCGCTTGACTTAACCGAGTGACTTTTGGTATGAGTGATGTAACCGGACTTCTTCCGGTTATTTCTTGTCTTGATAATCGGTTGTTTGATGATTCCGGTTTTGAGCTTTGGCCGATCCTCTTTGTGCGGTCACGTTCCGAATACTCTTGATCGGTTTGGTAGCTTGACCGGTTAGGTTTCTTTAGTCGGTTCTCTTGTTCATCCGGTCCGGTTCCTTGTTCCTGCATGAAAAGTTTATTTAAGTTAGGTTTATTTGAACCGATCTTATTTTATCTAACAATTTCTCCCTTTTTGATTATTTTATTTAAAATTATCAAAATCATGTAAGTTTGCAACCGTAGGCCGGTTGTTTTGTTTGGCCGGATTTTTGAAACTGACTTGGGAGAATTTTTCGAAAAATTTTGAGAAAATTTTTGGAAGAGTCTTTATCTTTTATCTTATCAATTTCTCCCTTTTTGATTATTTTATTTAAAATTATCAAAACTAAGTAGAAATGCAAAAGATGACCGTTTTCTAAAAGTAACTTTATATATATAGGTAACCGAAAGAGACAAAATATATATAAAAATACTAAGGCAATAAGAGGAAAGGTAGTCCCTAATCAGAGTCCGTGAGTTCATATATGCTCTTCTTCTTTGGTTGCTGTCTACCGGTCGGTTCGGAAGATCGTCGTCTTGTAGACCGAGACCGCAGTTGTGCTTCGACTTCATCTTCGATTTGGTCGTCCTGCTCCGATGTACTTGGGATGACTGGTTCAGAGACCTCTCTGAGCAGCTCTGCAATCTGAACCTTCTTAAGAGCCTCCTTTTTAGTAGCTTCCCTCTTCCGCTTTTTCGGCGCTGAGGCGGAGGCGGCCGCCTTCTTCTTCTTCTCGTTTTCCTTTGCATAGCCTTCCAGCCTCCGTGCCTCCCTTTCCAACCGTTCAGCATCCTCTGCTGCTAGAGTGGCTACTTTATCAGCAAACCCTGGGAACAGGGCCTCTCCTCTTTGAATTCGCGCGGCTTCCACTTCCGCTTCGGTCAGCTGAGATGAGCGCGGAGCCTCTTTATCTTTTCCTGCTTCGGCATCCAGCGCATCCTGGACCCTCTTAGCTATTTGAGCATCAGCCGCTACAGCTGCGGCGTCCGCGTCCACCTTAGCCCTTAGAATTTCGGCCATTTGTTCGGAAAGCGCCTTCACTTCGGCCACGAGACCCCCATTTATCTTTTCGAGTTCGGAGACCCGGGTAAGTGTCGTGCCGATCAGATCCCCACTCATCGTATTCAGCCGTTGATCGGTATCCCTTTCATGCCGGTTGAGGTCTTTCTTTAACTCGGAGGTCACATCCTCCAGAATTGTGGTTCGCTGAACACATTTGTCTTGTTGAACCGCCACGTCCCACAGACCTTTGCCGAGGTCTGAGCACCGTTCTTGATGGCTTTCCAGTAGATTCTTTGTGGCGTCGGTGAATTTTAGGGCCGAATCAACTATCCTGCCGAATCTATCTTTGAACGGCTGAACCGTGGTCTCGTCGAACTCTTTAATGCGGTCCTCAACCCATTCTTTAGTAACGTCTGAAACGGGGACCTCCGACGGAGGTGGAGGTGATCGCTCGGTGAGATTTGGATCGGCTCTTTCACTGGACTCTATCGGTGCCGCATTCTCTTTTGGAGGAGTTGAACAGTTGACCGGAGACCTTTCGATCTCGGGAGCAGTATAGACCGGTACTTGCATTCGGCTGCATATGGCTTCTAGCCGCTCAACTTCTTGAGTTAGTTCCCCTTTAGCTTTTTCAAGCCTTGCTAACACCCGCGGCGCTAGGGTGCCCACCGATTCCATCTTGTTGAGCTCTTCCTTAATTTTCCGGATTTTTGTCTTTAGTTTCCGAAGTTGAGTTTTCGGTAACAAGAGACAAGTTCGGTGTTGTACCTCCTGGAGTGTGTTGGAATTCGTAATGTTCATCATCAGGTCCTCCACTTCCTCTAGTCTGCGTATGCATTGCTCATCTGTGTGGCCCGGTAGGATTTGTCTATACGGTGTATCAAACCGGTGCTCGTGCCACTCCAGGTATAGTTCTTCAACCGACTCGGCTTTTCTTCTGATGCTTTGAAGGAGGTTCCCAGTTATCCTATCGGCCTCTGCTTCTTCGGCCTCCTCCCTCTCTGTGTTGTTGCCTTCATCATCGGTTTCTTTATCAACCTCTTCTCCACCCTCGGTGGTTTCAGGGTTGGTGTTTGGTGCGGCATCCTTAGGACTCTGGGCCGAGCCGTCTTCATTGAGGACCGTTCTATCATCCTCCGTCTTTTCGGTGTCTGTTCTCTCAGAGGCCCACTCCTCATCTTCTGTGTGCTGAGATGGTTCTGAGAAAGTTATCTTTTCTTTGCATTTCCCCTCGGCCTTTGCTTTGGTTGAGGCGGCTTTCTTGGCGGTTTTCTTCTTTCGGCCACCTTCGGAACTAGGGGCCGGTTGTGTTCTTTCAAGGAATTACCTTGATCTGATGAGGCAGCGTTCTGCTACCGCAACGCCGGGACCGACGTCGAGATTTAGATGGAGGAAGATCTTTCCGAGGGGCACGGCGTATCCCCACGACCGGTTTGAATCTGGTTTCACCATGTCCATTAGGTTACTGAACACCGATCTTGCCCAGTTGACCTCTTTTCCCTCCATTAGACCGATCAACATCTTGATTTTGTCTTTGGTGAGGTTGCTGAAGTTTCCTCCCCTTGCCAGAATTGCCCTTGCGAAGATGTCACATACCGGGATTAACTCCGACCTCAACATTTGTTTACTCCGGATGTTTTGATCGGCTCATTGGTTGCCGATAGAATGTAGCAAGCCGCCTCAAAGGTGTCCTGCTCTATTTCTGCTGTTGCTTCCTGGCCGGTCGTTGGAAGATGCAAGCTCTCGGCCACCAATATTTCGGTGAGCTCTATTTGTGAACCGCATACAGTCGCGGTGATCTTGTCGTAGACGACGTTTGCGGTGTTGAAGAACTCTTCGACCGCATCTTTGTATATAATATGGGGACCGCCAAGGAAGTATTCCAGACCGGTTTTGATTAGCCGGTCAGTAACTTCCTTCGCCTCGGGCGTACCATTCAACCGGATTTCCTCGAAATCCACCTGAGAGTAGAGTCTGAACAAAGCCGAATCACGCCCCATGTTTAAGAATTAGAGAATGTGAGGAAGAGAACCGCTTCAAAAGAGTTAGAGAGCTTAGAGAGAGAAAGTAGATTCGCGTGAGAATGAAGTAAAATGACCGAAAGCCCCTTTTATAGGTGCGGTTTGGAGACCCAACCGTCCCATCAATAAAAGGCGGGAATTTTCCCTCCAAAATGAAATGAGCGCCAAACCGAGGGCGGGAGATAATGGGCGCCAACAAAGGGCGGTAAACATGGGGGCGGCAATTGTCGGCGAGAAATTTCCCTCCAAAATCCTTTGCTTATGTCATTGATGACGCACTCTTCTTCTGGAAACCGATTGATGATACGGTTTCGAAGTCTAACCGGTCAGAGTGTTAACAGATTATTTTAAGCAGAGTTTATGTGACCGGATAATAACGCGGTTATATATTGAAGATGTTAACCGGTTACTTAGATAAATGTTCAAAGTGTTAAGAAGACCCGGTCATTTAAACTGAAATGATATTAAAATTCTAGTAGATAAAGGAAACCGGCATAGGATTCGGTACAGAGATAGGTATACAGAAATAATGTAAAGTACAACCTATTGAAAAGACATTCTACAGATTCGGTCTATTACAGAATCCTTGTCGAGGATGTTTGAGGAGGGAGCCGGTGTGCCCGGTCCGAACTCTGGTCGGTACTCAAGAATTAGTTTGCTGATATGCGGTGCATACCCGAGACCTTTCTTGGTCAGCACCATATTCTTTAGGTTTTCCCATATGACCGTCGACCAGTTGATGGCTGATTCGCAAAGAATGTGGGTCATAAGGTTGTAGGTATTCCTAGAATACCGTTGATTCGGAGATTGACACAGAATTGACCGGGTCACGATTTCGAGCAGTAGCTGACCGTGAATAGCAAGCTGGGTTTTAGGTCCAAAGTGTTCCACCGGAGCATGGGTGGCCGACAGGTATTGGGCGGTTTCAAACCCCGCAAGATCCTCTATAGTCGGAAAGTCAGAGAAACCTTCAGTGGGCATCAAGTGAGGCAAATTCAATCTCGTCTATCCAGAAGGTATGGTCTCTAACAGTAGAGACGATGTACTGTCCCCTGATGCAGGCGTTTCGAAAGAATGCCTTGACATCGTCTAGGAGAATAGGACCGGCCTCTTCAAGAAAAGGTTGAAGACCGGTTTCAGCAAGAGAGTGATACATGAGTTTCTGCTCAGTAGTACAGTCCCTCTCGCCCATGTAAGAGTTGAAATCAATGCTTAGGAAGTTACCCAGAGTTCTGCTCGGCATGATTTCGGAATTGAGAGAGACGGGATTCAAGAATATCAGATGTGATCTTGTGCTTTCGGATGTGATAAAATGAGTAGAGAATGGCTCCTTATATAGGATCGGTTTTGGAGGGAAAATCTTATCATTGATGGTCAGTTTTGTTTTATTAGGGAAGAGAATCTTTACCTTTTCAAGGCGCATGGGGAAACGGCAGATTGCAAAGCCCTAGGTAAGTGTTAGTTGGAAACTGACCAGATTAGTTAGATATTAAATATTCAGTTGGTTGGGTATTATCTCATTAATTAGGGATGCACTTAAACATAACCGAGATTAATTAGATTGAAACTGAAGATAACAGAAACAATGCCGAAAATGGCATAAAGAGCGATGAAGAAAACATGAAATCAAGAGAGACACAAACAAAGCCGAAAGAAACATAGGTAAAGTCGAAATGATCAAACTTGAGTTGGTTAAGAGTTCATCCGGTACATACTGCAAAACGACCGGATGCAGGAAGGAGTAACTTAGCGGGCGCGGGGATTGACTTCTTGAGGGAGGTTGAAGTTCCTCCTCCTCCATTCTCTCTCAAACCGATCATAGAATGAATCGGTCGTCTCTCTGGTTAGCACCTGGGCCTGGTTCAAACCCTCGCCAGGACAGGTTGGAACACCAAGTTCCACCAGAAGGCTGCTTATTTGGGGAATAAGACCGACCGACCGGATGTTGACCATCCAGATGAGGGTGTCGAATAGCACCCGGAACCATTTGACCGGCGTGCTGGTGACGATGGCCGCCATCATGTTGAAAGTCGCCGCGCAATAGGTGTTGGTGACATCTCTTCCAAAGATGCCCCTTCCTATTACATCGTTGAGGAGCTGATACTCAGCCCTCAAGAGAGACTTAGAGCCATGATCATCAACAGGCTCATCCGACCGGGCAAGGGAGAGGGAGACCTCAGCCTTAATATCGGCCGGAGGGTTGAGGTCTGTGATCCCTTGCTTAGGCAGACCGAAGCACCGAGCGAAGTCCTGCTCGGTGAAATCGAAGATTATACCCCCCAACCTTTGATTGGATGTGGGTATCAAAGTGGGGTATGCCCCGGAATACCCTAGCATTATAGTAAAATTCCAAGACGGATTCAGGGTAGATAGTTTGCTTGTCATCCAGAAAATACTGGAGGCCAGTATCTTCCAGTTTCTTGATCATCCGATACACCTCATAGTGTTCGGTACTAGAGCAGGATTCAAAATCGACTTGGAGGATGTTTGGGAAGTGAGACATGATTGGTTTGCCTTAGTGAGAGGATGTGTTTTGTTTTGTGAATATTTGAGTGAATATGTGCTTCCCTTAAATACTAGTTTGGGGGCTATCCTATTATCCATGTATTGAATGAGGTAATGTCTATTGATCGCAGGGTATTAGTTATTGCATGAAATATGCATGTTTTTCAGACTAGGCTGTCGGTCATAGGCCTGGACTATGAAAGATATCAAAAGATCTTCACGTCTTTTTAGGCGCGACCTGTTTTACTTTGAAAGGGTAATGTTGCAGAACAGATATCCTTAACCTCTGATAACTATTCCTCTTCTGTTTGAAATTCAAATAATCTAGGGTAGCCTGCTTCCGAACCGGTCAGGTATCAGTTGTTCATCCCGATGCGGTTATTTGGTGCATGCACCAAGTAGCCGGTCGGTTTACTCTATCTGATGAACTGGGCGGTTCTTCCGCAAACGCCCTGAAGATTCGAAGTTCGACAGCTTAGGAAGAATTACCGGTTTGTCTGTCTGAACCGGTTTCCCTTTAAGCATCCTTTGGAAGGATTTGGCTAATGTCGGTTAAGCCGAGAGTAAGCCGAATTGAGAAAACTTAGCTTCCTGCAGCGGCTTCGTGAAGATATCGGCTACTTGTTGATCGGTCGATACGTATTCCAGCCGGATATGCTTCAGTGTGACATGCTCTCGGATGAAGTGATGCCTGATGTCGATATACTTGGTTCTGGAGTGGAGAACCGGGTTGTAGGTGATCGCAATGGCACTTGTGTTGTCACAGAAGATTGGTGACTCTTCGGCTATGACACCGAAGTCCTTCAGCTGTTGTTGGATCCAGAGGAGTTGAGAGCAGCAACTTCCGGCCGCCAAGTATTCAGCCTCCGCGGTTGATGTAGCCACCGATGTCTGTTTCTTGCTGTGCCTTGACACCAGTCGGTCACCTAGGAACTGACATGTTCCACTGGTGCTTTTCCTGTCGATCTTGCACCCTGCATAATCTGCGTCTGAGTAGCTTGTTAGATTAAAGGATGAGTCCTTTGGGTACCACAGACCGACATCAGGAGTGCCTTTCAGATACTTCAGTATCCTTTTTGCGGCTGTGTAGTGGGATTGCTTTGGATTTGCTTGGGATCTCCCACACACACCAACTGCAAACAGGATGTCCGGTCTACTCGCTGTCAGGTACAGTAGGGAACCGATCATGCCTCGGTATGCAATTTGATCTACTGATTGACCCTCATCGTCCCTGTCCAGTTTAATTGATGAGCTCATTGGAGTAGCCGCCGAGGAGCAGGTGTCCATCCCGAATTTCTTCAGTAGCTCCTTGGTATATTTAGGTTGACTGATGAATGTTCCTTCTTCGAGTTGTTTGACCTGAAGACCTAGGAAGAAACTTAATTCTCCCATCATACTCATTTCAAACTTGTCAGTCATCATTTTTGAGAACTTGTCACAAAGCTTCGGATCGGTGGAACCGAAAATAATATCATCTACATAAATTTGAACAAGTAGGATATGTTCCTTCTTTTCAAACTTAAACAAAGTTTTATCCACCGAACCGATGGTGAAATCATGCTTTAATAGAAATGCGGTTAGGGTATCATACCAGGCTCTAGGTGCTTGCTTTAGACCGTATAAAGCTTTATTCAGCCGGTATACATGGTTTGGAAATGCAGCGTTTTTGAAACCGGGTGGTTGTTCAACGTACACTTCTTCACGTAGATCACCGTTCATAAATGCACTTTTAACATCCATTTGAAAAACCTTAAAGTTTTTGAAAGCCGCAAAAGCTAGAAAAATCCTTATGGATTCTATCCTGGCTACAGGGGCAAATGATTCTTCAAAATCAATGCCTTCTTCCTGTTTGTAGCCTTGAGCCACTAATCTGGCTTTGTTCCTCGTGACCAAACCGTCTTCATTGAGTTTGTTTCTGAATACCCATCTTGTTCCTATGACCGATTGATCTTTCGGTCTGGGAACTAGGTACCAGACTTTACTACTCTCAAACTGGTTTAGTTCTTCTTGCATTCCCAAGATCCAATCCGGATCTGACAATGCTTCATCTATTCTTTTCGGTTCAATCTGGGATATGAAAGCAGAGTTAAAATATCCTTCCAGAAGTTGACTCCTAGTTCGAACAGGTTCTGAAGGGTCACCTATAATTTGCTCAGGAGGATGTTTACTGTTTCTTCTGAGATTCAGTTCAGGAGTGTCTACCAAATTACCGTTAACTTGACCAAGGCTAGACATGTCGGTAGGCTGAACATGATTGTCAGACCGACCGACTCCTTCAGATTGGACCGAAGTGTCAGCTTCCTGTTGTGGAACAGCTTGATCCGGATGGGTATCAATATTACCCATTTGGTCATGGACAAACCGCCTGAAGACTGGAGTCTCATCTTCACTATCAGAATGAATATCGTTATTTTCCAATCTGTTGTGTAGATCAAAGCATGAAGCAGTATTGCTTTCAACCGATTCATCGAAAACAACGTGAATTGTTTCCTCCATGGTTGCAGTTCTATTATTATATACTCTATATGCTTTACTTACTGCTGAGTATCCAAGCATGATGCCGGTATCGGTTTTTGCATCAACAACGGTGAGTTGGGTTTTACCATTTATATGTATATAACACTTACAACCGAAAATCCTGAGGTACTTGAGTTTAGGAACCCTGTTAAAATAAACCTCATACGGTGTTTTGTTGTGAAATCTGTTTATTAAAGAGCGGTTTTGTGTATAGCATGCAGTGTTGATAGCCTCAGCCCAGAATTTCTGAGCAATGCCGGAGTCGGCTATCATGGACCGTGCGGCTTCCTTGAGAGTCCGGTTTCTTCTCTCGGCCAGGCCATTTTGTTGAGGAGTCCTAGCACTAGACAACTCGTGTCTAATGCCGAATTCATCAAGATATGCAGTTAATGTACTATTGGTAAATTCGGTACCCCGGTCACTTCGAATGCTATTAATGCGAGTTGATTTTTCATTTTGCAGGCGCTTAAGAAGTGTAATCAGGTTTGATACGGTTTCACGTTTAGATGGTAAGAATATAACCCATGTATATCTAGAATAATCATCAATAACTACCATGGTGTAAAGCATGCCTCCTAAACTAACAACCTGAATCGGTCCAAACAAGTCCATATGAAGGAGGTCTAAGCATCAGCTAGATTGAATGTTTCCTTTACTCTTAAAAGATGACCTAGTTTGTTTACCCATTTGACATGCTGAACAGACCTTATCCTGGTTAAATACTATATCAGGAATACCTTCAACTAGCTTTTTACCGCGAATATAGTTTAAAGTTTTCATATTTAGATGATTTAGTCTCTTGTGCCATAGCCAGGTTTGATCAGTCTTAGCTATCATGCATATAGGATATTCTACTCTGGTTTTCCAGTCTACCTTATAGATGTTACCTATTCTATTTCCGGTTAGTAGTACAATACCCTGAGAGTTCTTAACTAAGCATGCATGTTTAAGGAATTCTACAGTATATCCAGCATCACACATTTGACTGATGCTAAGTAGGTTAAAACTTAGGTTTTCAACTAAAAGTACATTATCAATAGTTAGGTTACCATGGACAATCTTACCCTTGCCCACAGTTTTACCTTTTGAGTTGTCACCGAAGGTGATTAGAGCACCGGTTGCTGTTCTGATATCGGTTAACAAATTGCTGTTTCCGGTCATGTGCCTGGAGCAACCGCTGTCCAAGAACCATTCGGAGTTTCCTAGCCGTTTCTTTGAATCCTGCAAAATGTACATATTTACAACTGTTTGGTACCCACATTTACTTGGGTCCACATGCGATTAGTCCCTTAGGTATCCAAACCTTGATGAACCGGATAGTCTTCTTTGCTAGGGTCTTAACTGTCCTTTTGACATTCGGTCTCGTGTATTTCGGTTTTCCATCAAATGTCCTAAATGGTGATGGTCTTTGGTTCGGTGATCTATGGTTTGACCTACGGGGTTCAGGAAAGGCTTTCTTATGTCTGAGGATTTCGGCTTTTCTTTTCACAGGGTCAAGCCATGAATCGGTTGGACCAACATAGTCGTATTTTAGCTTCTCTTCCCTATAGTATGCGGTCTCCTCCTCTTCAGCTGTCCAGGTGCTCTTAAGAAATTTTACAAAGGGAAGGTTTCCTCTTATAAGCCTTGCTTTCTCTATGGGTTTTCGGTCTTTAGAGCTATTCTCGTATCCTAGGCCAAACTTGCAACGAGGATGTCTGTAGTGTTTATTCATGTTTTTCACTATATCGCTAGATCTCTTATAGGCGGCCATCTTATATTGAAGTCGGGCATTTTCTTCCTTGGTTAGTTCTCTAGTAGGTTCACTAGATTGTTCGGTCTTAGGATCTAACTCGGTTTCTAGAGTAGGAGTATCATCAGGTTGTATGGCCTCCGGTTCGGTTATGATAAGTACCTCTGGTTCTGTCGGAGTGGGTATTATGGGATCGGTTCTAATGTTGAGGTGCTTAGGTAGCATGGTCAGTAGGTTCTTATATTCTTCTACCATGTCATTCAATGCTTCATATAACTCGTCTTTAGTAAATTCATCATAGGGGGAATCAAATACCTGTTCCTCATTTGCCATGAGGCACGTGAGCTCATCATCGCTGTCACTGCGAGCCCACAAACTTCCACCATCGTCGGCTATTAATGCTTTTGGTACCTCACTTCCTTCACCGGTTTGTTGGTAATTGTTTCTGTCATTTTGATAGTCCGGTTTCTGGGTATCCCTTCTTGGTTTCCTGCATTCCCACTTAAAGTGTCCCAAACAGTTACAGTTGTAGCATCTTACATTGGATTTGTCACCATAATAGTTGTTCGTTGGTTGGCTTCTTTTCATGAACCTCCCAAATTTCTGTGCAAGCATTGCCATGGCATTCTCAGTGAACTGTTCGGCGGTTCTGATCGGTACGGGTGCAGGGACCGGTGTCGGTGTCGGTGTCGGTGCAGGTGCAGGAGCAGGTACGGCCGGTTCTGTAGATGTGATTAGTGCTCTGGTTGATGTTGAGGCCGAGACTTCCTCTTCGGTTCTAGATCTCATTTCGAACTCATATGCCTTGAGATCTTCAAATACATCGTATAGTTTCATCTTACGTAGGCTCTTTGACTCCCTCATTACCATTGTTTTTATGTCCCAAGCACTTGGAAGGGATCTCAAAGCTTTCATAACTACCTCTTTGTTCTCATACTTCTTGCCCAGAGTTGCTAGTTCATCTAACACACCAGTGAACCGGTCACTGTATTCCTTCATAGATTCTCCTGGTTTCATTTTGATGCTTTCAAACTTCTGTGTGGCCATCATTATTTTGTTCTCCCTTGTTCTTTCATTTCCTTCAAAGATCTGGATAACCGTGTTCCATGTCTCCTTCGCGGTTTTGCAATCTCTGATCTTGCAATATGTGTTTCTGTCCACGCTGTTGGAGATCCGGTTTCTAGCATGGTTGTCCAGATTGTTCCTTCTTCTATCTTCAGCCGTCCATTCCTTTCTGTCTTTATCAATGAATATTGGTCCTTCGGTTAGAATGGACTCCATTTCATCATCCAAGGTGACTAGGTGCAGGTGCATGCATGCCTTCCAGTTGGCAAAGTCATCACCTTCTAGCATTGGAGGCCTATCCTGATACATGCTTGCTTGAGTATTGAAACTAACTGCTCTGATACCAATTGTTAGGATCTAGGTCGCCGCTAGAGGACCGGGGGTTGGACCGGTTAGCGGTTCTTACTCGTAGGGTGGTGGTTAACCCGGTTAGAGATTAACACCGGGGTTTCAATACTACACAACCTGTCACAAATCCTTGAACTAGGTTCAAGCGCGGAAGAGATTTGCTTTCAGGTTGAAGCGGCACACTTGTATGATAGGCAGAATCGGTTTCGGATGATGGAGATTTGAAGGATGGTGGGTCGGTTTAGGTGATCTGGAAATTCGGTATGGTTAGTATAGAGTCGGTTTAGAGCGGTGTGGTTAAGTTAGTCGGTTAGATAATGAAGCCGGCAGAAAGTAAATAACAAGACAGATTTTATGGATGTTCGGAGATAAAACTCCTACGTCACCCCTTCCTCTCGAAACCGCGAGAAGGATATTCACTAAGGAATACAAGTACAATCCGATCGAGACTTATTTCCGGCTCGATAATACTCTTACAATTCACACCGAAATTGTAATACACACTTTGAATTTAGCACTTAGGCTTTCTTAGAATAACACAGTTTTATCACTTGTAGTAAATGCTCTCAACGCTTCACTTGTCTCACTAAGTGTCTCTTGATGTCCCACATTTACTCTCTTCAACTGCCCCATTTATAGGTGAAATATGCCAACGGTCATATTTCACTTCCTTGAATCTGATTGGTTGAGCAGAGGTGCAGTGATTCAGTGTTTCAGACCTGCGGTCGTTTCCTCAGACCTGATGGTCAAGCTCAGACCTGACATTATGTCTCAGACCTGGCGGTCTGTTCTTCCGGTTTGTAAGACAAACCTGCTGGGTTTGTCTTTTACTCAATGTAGGCACTGTCTGTTGGACAGTTGTCTGTACTTGGAAGATTTCCTTTCTGGCTTATCCTGAAGTAGAAAGATCCGGTAGGACTGTCTTCTGCAGCCTGCAGGCTTTCCTCAGACTTGCATGGATATGGAAGTATTCAGTCTGTTCCTTTGGTATCATTCTCAACAGATACCCAAATTGTCTTCTTGTACTGGTCGGCCGCTTGACTTAACCGAGTGACTTTTGGTATGAGTGATGTAACCGGACTTCTTCCGGTTATTTCTTGTCTTGATGATCGGTTGTTTGATGATTCCGGTTTTGAGCTTTGGCCGATCCTCTTTGTGCGGTCACGTTCCGAATACTCTTGATCGGTTTGGTAGCTTGACCGGTTAGGTTTCTTTAGTCGGTTCTCTTGTTCATCCGGTCCGGTTCCTTGTTCCTGCATGGAAAGTTTATTTAAGTTAGGTTTATTTGAACCGGTCTTATTTTATCTGACACTATCCCATTCTAAAATTTTGGAAGGAATTCTGTTAATAACATGGGTTGCCATTAATATTGAAAATGGCCAGAATATTTTAGGCATTTTGGCCTGAAACATACATGACCGAGCTACTTGAAGAAGATGTTGGTGTTTTCTTTCTACCACCCCATTTTGTTGGGGTGTGTAGACACACGATTTTTGATGTAAAATCCCATTTTTCTTTAAAAAAGATTGACATTCGTTATTAACAAACTCACTACCATTATCTGTCCTAATAATTTTGACAGCCAAATTGAATTGAGTTTTGATCATGGCATAGAATTCAATAAATGTTTGGATAACAAGATTTTTGCATTTAATCATGTAAGTCTATGTGAATCTACTATAATCATCAACAATGGTTAACATAAAAGGACAATTTATAAGTGAATTTTCTTTGTATGGACCCCAAACATCCATATGAACAATTTCAAAATAGTGTGTAGTTTTAGAAATACTACTACTAAAAGGCAATCGTTTCAATTTAGAGACATGACAAACATCACAATGAACAATATCATCTTTATTAAAAGAAAAGACATGCTTTAATACTACATCAGAAAGGTGTCCAAGTCTCCTATGCAGTAATTTGAAATCAGTACAACTATTTAGTAAAGTATTTTCTAACCCGGATTTAGATCCTACATTTTCAAACAAGTACAAGTTTTGAGATAGTTCTCCAGTTCCTATGGTGTTGTTGTCCTTAAGATCCTGCAATATACAACAGTAGGCGAAAATTGACATCTAATATGATTTGTCTTAGCAAGTTTAGATACTGAAATTAGGTTGTATTTAAAGTCTGGAACAAGCATAACATCAAGAAGTTTCAATTTATCAGAAAGTATTACATTTCCTATTTGCTTCACATGTTTGGTTGTTCCATCAGGTAAAAATAAAGGTATATTAGCAACATTCCTAATTTCAATCATTCTATTCACATTTGAGTATATATGACAACTAGCTCCACTGTCAATAATCCAAATAGGTTCATTTTTAAAAATACCATGAACATTAAGACTACAAGCACCATTAAAATTAGAAGTTATATTAGGAGAAATTTGTGTACCTTCATAGTAATGTTCTTTACCTTTTCCTTCTGCAAGAAGATCTTTCATCATTTCTTTGAAGGCAACATCAATTTCAACTTTGCTGATTTTGATAGATGATTTTTCAGAGGATTCTGGTTGTTCTTCATAATTGGAGAATGGAGTGTCTGCCATATTAGCCACATTTTTTACCTTTTGATCTCTATTTCCCTTCCACCAATCTGGATACCCATTCAACTTGAAACAACCATCTTGATTGTGTCCTTCAGTTCTACAATAAGTACAATACATATCTCTAGAAGAACTTCCTTTGTTGTTACCTCTTCCCATAGATTGTCTTCCTCCTTTTCCTCTATTGAAATTTCCAGTTTTCTGTCCTCTTTGTTGCTCTATGTTATCCTTCAAAAGCATAGCGAAATTCTCGTTTTGATCAATCATTAATGATTGAACTTTCTCTTTGTCTCTCAATACTTAGCAACATAGCATATACTTTGTTAATGCTAGGTTTTGGATCCATTAGAAGAATCTATTGTCTAGCATTGTCATAATATTCATTCAGACTCATCAAGAACTGTGTCAACTTGTTTGATGTATCTTGTTGAATGACTAATTTTGTCATTTTGCAGCAGCAAGTACTTCTTGGTTCACAATCACAAGATGGAAGAGGTTCCAATACTAGAAGTTCATCCCATAGTTTCTTGATTTTAGAGAAATATTTCTCTAATGTTAATGGTCCTTGACGCAGATTACTAATCCCCTTTTGAATTTGAAAAGCTTGAGGACCATTATTCTCTTGATATCTTTCTTGAATATCATTCCAAAGATCTAATGCAGTTGTAGTAGAAGAGTAATTACCTTTAATTTCATTAGTAACTGTATTAAGGATTCATGAGCGGACCAAGCAGTCGACCTTCCTCCACTTATCAAACTCTTCTGGTTCAGTTGGAGCAATACATGATCCATCAATAAGCCCTAATTTCGATTTTGCTTCAAGGGCTAGTCGGATTCCACTACTCCAGCCTATATAGTTTGAACCGTTGAAGATTGTGGTGCAGATAATCCCTCCTGGATTATCTGAGTTATGAATAGTCATTGTATCTTTTTCACGTTTTTTCTTTTCCATCATTATGACAGTTTCTTGAATCTCCTCTTTACTCGAAATACTTGTCGAAGAAGAATTCGAAGAAGGCGAAGAAGAATCAGTACCTGAAGAAGAAGATGTTGTCTCAATATCTTCTGATTCTCCTTGTTCTTGAATATCTTGCTCTGATACCATAATAAATCTACAAGATTTTGAATCTTAGGTTTAGAGATTTGAGAAACCGTTTGAGAAAAAAGTAATGGTTCCTAGGATGCCATCTACCCCTTTTGTATATTATTGACAAATGTTAAAATAGTCCTTAAACTCTTACAAAGAATACAATTTAACTATAAAGTTATTTAACATACTAATCAACTAATTACAAACTCAATATAATTGGGCATTCCCAACTTACATATACAGTAATTAACATAATTCTGATATATGTGCATATAGAAATGAGTATTGAGGTCTTGGGTATAAAGATTGGACTAGAAAGCGATAACCACCTTCTTCTAATCCTAGTGGCTCTAGGTCAGGTCACGATCACAATTGATTTGAGCTATATCGATCGTCCGATCCTCTAACTAAACTAGTCCACTAGACAAGGTAGGAAACTCCAAACAACATCAAAGAAGAAATATGTCAATATGTAAATATGATTTAAGTAACAGAAAAGGCAGTTCTAGGCTAGGGGGTCGAAAAAAGTCGATCGAAGAGGGGATAATTGTGTACAAAGTGTGAACCGTTTCCAAGGAAGAAATGAGACCAGGTTCAGGGGTCATCAAGTTAGGTTAATCCAATCTCGGAACTATATGTGAGTCCCCAATTCAGTCTTTCAGCCACTCCAAACTCTCTCTTACATGAGGTCTAATGTCCACTCCCTTGAAAAGAGGGAGCTTAGCTACTTAGGTTGGATTTGGGTTGATTCAATGCAATGAAACCTAGAAATTTGGGTATGGGTAGTTAACTTGTGTCCCTTTCCACCCAACCAGATCCTCGTATCAAGCTTAAACACATTCAGCCCAACCCGGGTTTTTTCTTGGGTCGTAGCCAGATATCATGTATGTCGCCATAGGAGTACCTTGTTAGAGGTGGTATCGACCTGCTATAATAATTCCATAAACACCTAGCAAAGCGATGAGTGTTCGCCCTTGTTCTATGTGGATCTAATAGTTTTGGTACCATATAAGAGTTATGTTCTTGATTTGGTTATAAACTACCTCACTTTACCGTTATGAACGGTACATTTCAACCAATTAAACTATAAGCCTCCTATCTCTCCACATGCAATTCACTCACTTTTGGGTTTTAATGTTTCTACTATGCTTCACTAACAAAAAAAAAAAAACACTTCTTTTCCCCCTTAAATAGGATAAGGAAATAAATTATTTATTTTCATGTTCATGCTTTCTTAGTAACTAGGAATCAAAAAGTACCAAATGTGATGATGACTTATTAAGGGAAAAGAAAAACTAAGAGGGCGTATTCAGAAAGTTCTAGAAAACCATGTTATCTAAATAAAGGAGTGGGTGATTAGTCCTTGATGATTTTTGAGTGTACTTATCTAAGTTGAGTTTTACAGAAAGAATAAAATCTCTGAAGTCTATCTGTTGTGTTTTTATTGATAGATCTCTTGAGAAAGTAAGAAATAATTTTATAACACAATCGAGCGCGAATATAATATCGCTCTGTGACCCGACTTGCATGTGAAGTAATGTGAATAAAATATTTGTTTAATAGTTAAGGTTCCACTAAAACACAAAATTAGTAAATTATAAGGAGGGAAGGATGAAATTGTGGAAGTTGTAACTTGTAACAGACAAAATAGTCCTTACACAAAAATTAATGTATATGATGAGTTTAAGTGTCAAATTATTTAATATATATAGCTTTTCTAGATTAGTGATGTTAAACATCACCAGATAAAATAAGTGTAGATAAAAAAAAATTCTTTTTCACTTTCTAAAAACCTCTAGAAAAATTGAAAAGATATTTTTTCTTAACTCCCCTCATGTCTTTTTTTTTAGCATAGAAGGATTTCTCGTATTTTTTCTACCACTCTGAAATGAGTTGGTTTTTTGTTTTATTTGTTAGTGACAACTTATTTAGTCAGATCGATTTTTCATATCGATTTTTTGTGATTCAAATAATAATACTCTCAACCGTCGATAATTCATTTGCTACTCATACCCTATTGTATTGTTGATTATTTTTTGAGTCTGTCTCCCTTTTAGCAGCAAATGAGACAAATTTTCAGATTTAGAGTTGTTTTTCCATTTTTAACAAAAGTTATTTGATTTGATTTTTCATATGGAGGCTCTCTTAGACCATCCTTATCCATGACCCAAAAATGGGTCATGATGCTGGTTATGGTTGATCTTGTCAATTTATCATGACAAAATGTTTGGTCATTCTATGACCAAAACCAAAATCATTTCATTGGGTCTTGGTTTTTGTCAAGTAATGACAAAAATTACAACCAAAGTCATCCAATCACATGCTGTCATTTGTCAGCATCTGTTTGGTTGCCCAGATTTTCTTTATATCTTATCTTTAAAACCCGATTTTAATATTATCTATAGTTTAAAAAAATATATATATATATATCAAAATTCATAATTTTTCGAGATCTATAAATAGAGACCACTCTTGCTATAGTTCGGAGCACAAAAAAAATCACAATTTTCTCCATTTTTACTAATTATCCTTTTTTTACTAATATTTTTTAATTCATGATCAAGATTTTGTTGGTCATGAATAAACACAATGACCAAAATTTTGGTCATAAAACTCTTTTCATGATCATGACTATGATCATGACAAAAAAATGGGTCATGGATAAGGATGCTCTTACATGAATTCTCCCATGATTTGAACAAGTTTCGTACAGTTTTGGCAATATATGTAGATATTCAATTAATATTTTGCAAGATTTTTTCCAGTGTTCTTATCAATTACCCTCGTCTAAGGATATTACAGCCGTCGTTCATAATATTTGGTATAGATTTTTCTAACACCATTTCATTGGTTCGTTCTACTTATTCTACTTAAACCGTCATTGTTTATGAATTTAAATGAGTTCGTTCTTGAAGTGATCCTCTAACATATTTGCATGTTTGTTAAATATTCTCTTTTAATAATTTTAATCTTGTAAATTATTCTCTATATATCCAGGGGCAGAGCCAGGATTTGAAACCTACCCGGGCTAATTTTTTATTAAAATAATCTATCCGGGCTAGTTTTATAGTTTGCTGTCACCAATGCCTTTTAGCGACGGAAATAACCAATAACGACAGTAATTTACCGTCGTTATTGATAAAATACATACAGGTTGTTTAAGGCTACCCGGGCTACAGCCCGGGCCGGTTGTACTTGGCTCCGCCCCTGTATATATCAATTGTTTGTATTGATTTTGTAGGTTTATTTTATATTATTTACTAATTTTATATTATTTACTAATTTTGTATTGATATAGATATAAGTTAATTAACAAATAGTGTTATCAATTTATTAACTCGATCGATTTTTATTAAATATTATTATATATTTGAATTATTTGGGTGCAAAGATAAGAAATTTTTTTTTTTTTTTTTTTACATATTATTCATCTTGTAATTTCATTTTTTCACTCATTATATTAATTATATATAATATATATATACTAACTTTTTTTTCTCCCTCCATATTCTAGTAAGTTTGATGATGACTCTCGTTTTGTTTTGTGAGACTCTTTCTTTCTCAACGTGACAGTCCTCAATTAGAGGGCCCATATTCCTTTGTCCATCATCTCTATATATAATAACATTTTTTTTTATCTCTTATTATATATAATATATTAAAAAAAATTACCTCTTTCATTATATATAATACTTTTATTATATATAATATATTAACATTTTTTATCTATTTCAATATTATATATAATATACTAATTATTATATCCAAAGTATTATCGTTGTCGTTCTTCTATTATCAATCAAACCCTATTTTGATAGAAATTGAAAATCATTATATATAATAGTGTTATTTATATTCATCCAACCCTGTAATCTTTGACCCCTTTAAACTTATTTTATTCTTTCTTAGTCTGGACTAATTGATCAATATATATAACATTGTTTTTTCTATATTCATACATCAATGAATCAGCAATCCATAAAACTATAAGTTTCTCATAATAAATAAAATAAACATGAACTAAAAGACTTATCGATGAGTTAACTGACAAAATAATTTTTTTCTTCTTTTTTTTGTTGATTTTTCTTAAAACAAAAATAAAATAAAGTTATCTAAAAACAATAGTTTTAGTAGAAGCGAAAATAGGTTTTAATTACTTGTAGACTTTTTGTGAATGAATAAAGAGAAATGATATAAATGTGAGATAATATGAAAAGATAAATCAACCTATTAAGAATAAATGAAAAAGATGGTAAAGACTAAAGAAGAAAATATATGAAGAGTGAAAAAATGGTGAAGACCGAAAAAGAAGAGATGAAGAGTAACATATGATATAATAATACGTTAAGGAAGAAAAAATATTGTTTTAAATTTTATGTTTTAATATTAAATAAAAAAATATATTATATATTACCAGACTCGAAAAAGTTCGACGAGTAATCAAACAAATATTATATGAGCTTGAGTTCGGTTCGAATATTAAACGAGTCGGCTTCGAACTCGTCAAGCTCAAGTCGAGCTTTGACCAAGTAGCTTGGAACCACAATCACCTCTAAAATAAGCTCAATCTCTTAATCCCTCAAATTCACACCCACATATACCAAAATGTAAACACTTTAACCACTTCACCACTTATAATCATTGAATTTAATTTATAATTTTGTGTATATATATATATTGTATATAAACTCATAAAATAATCAAATAAGTTCATTTATTTTTATTTAAATATATCACAAATTAATTTTTAAATAAGTTGTTAGGTATATATTTAATATATAATTATATAGATTATAAAATAATTGATAATTGTATATAATTATTTATTAATTTTTTTTATTAAAGTGAGACAAATAATCAAACAAATTAATTTATTTTTATTTAAATATATTACAAATTAATTTTTATATATTATATATTAATATATTTAATATATAATATAAATTATCAAATTATTAATACAAATAAAATTATATATATATATATATAATTATTTATTAAAAAATATAAAATATAATTAAAAAGGAACGAATTTTGAAATTCACATCCAATATGTTTTTAAAATATATATATAATATATCTATACATATATTTGGGTAGGAGGCCCAAGGGCCTAGAATATATATAGGTCCAACATGATACAAAATCTCAAATTTCATGTTTTGTTATACATATTTATAAATCATAATTTAAGTTCTTTTGTAATATATTATGATTTTGCGATTCCATTACAAGTTAGTATTTATATGATTATCAACCTATTACTAAAATTTACAACAAACAAATTCAGAAGATTTTTCACAAAGAAAATTTTCATTCAACATGATTAATTTCATATCAATTTGATTGTAAATCTATCGTTTATGAGAAGAAAGTATAAACGTATTATAATCGGTTCATTTGTTCTCTAAAATAAATAAAAAATTATTTTTGATGTCATTTAAAAAATCTCAAATAATCTATCTAAGCTTATTAGTCGATTTAATGGGTTCTAATGGTTAAATAACTTAATTTTGTAGATAAACATTTAAATATCAACTTTTGGTTGTAATTTTAAATATTTACTATAATCGATTCGGTGTAACGGTTTATCGGCTTGTAAAGCGACTAAACGATGGCCTAAACAAAATTTGGTCATTTAGTTTGATTAACATAATTTATTTTAAGTTTGGTTTATATCATTTCATTTCCATTTTTGATTTTGTAAGTTCAATCCTTAGGCTTATCTCCATTTTGGGCCTCAAAATCAAACTTTTACCATTCATACTTAATACTTTTGATGATACCATGAGCAAATTGTATCATTTAAAAAATGTTGTCTTAGGAAACAAACATTTTCTTGTTTCTTTTACATTTTTAATTATCTTAAAAATAGCTTCTAATAATAAAAATAATGCATGTATCAATTAATTAAGGCATGATATGGTCATCGTTCAAGTTATTCTTAGGCCATTTTAAATTTATAAATGACTTTATTTAATGAATTACTTAATTTTCATTTATAAAAATAAAGCTCTCATTTATCTTTTTTAAGAAGGTATTAGATAATGATGAAAATAAATCACTTTTCAGATCGTCACAATATTAAATGTTTAGTCAATAAGTAAGTGCAATTAACTTTATTATATATTCTGTAAATATATCTAAATCTATATTTATGTCTATCTATATATATTTTGACTTCACTTTTTGGATTTTTTTATTTCTTTCAATTTTTGGTAAAATATGTATTTTATTTGGTAAAAAATTATCAAATAAAGCTTTTTTACCATTATTTATTTTCTTTTTAAAATGTTACTTTTTCATATATATTTTACTTAATTTATTTTCTCTAATTCAAATACATTATTTTATACTTAATACAAACAATATTAATTTCACTTTTTACTTTATCAAATTAAATAAATAATTTTAATTGTGATGATAATTATAATAAATAATTTTTTTTTTTAAAAGAGGTAAAAGTATTATATTTGTGTAGTTTCTTTGTGAATTATGATTATTTAAATATTAAATTTAATCTGATTTATCTTTTTTAATATTATAATATTATAAATATAGTAAAATTATATAATAATAATAATAACAATAGTAAAAGATAAATAAGCTACCTCTTGAACATTTGTCCTGGTAATTTCCTATAATTTAAAATTATAATTTTATTTAATCTTATAATATATTTTATTTTAATATTATTTTTTTATTAGTTTTATAGAATTCAATAAGAGATGTCTATTTTTTAATGCGTTGAGTGTGTGTTCTTAGAGCTATTTTCCGACTCAATTATATGAGTTTGGTATTTGGGTCATATATACAGGGTTATTTTTATTGATTTTTTTCATTTTTTATTTTAAAACATGCATAAAATAAGAAATTAAAACAATATATTTTTGAGTTAACCAGCACCACTCAAGTTTCCAACACTTTATTTTAATACATTCTTCTTTTTCTTCATTATTATTTTATTAGGTCAATATTTTAGTTTGCTTTAGTATGAGTGGGTCGGTACGAGATATCTTAATATTTTATCCATATCTTATACATTACCGAAAATTTCTGTATACAAAAAATTCATATCTTTATCTTATCTTGATTTCGGTATACAAAAAATTCATATATTTAACTTACCTTAATTTTGGTATACCCTTAATTTCGTTACAGTATCGGTATTATACCTTTGATACTTAAAATACATATTAATTTTAAAAAATCAATCTTATCGATAAGGTAGAGATTATATATATTGAATAATATTTCAGTATAATTATATTTTGATATTAATCAAAATTTACATTTCTATAATTAAATGAATATCAAATCTATTTAATTATATTCTTTTATATATATATATATATATATATATATATATATATATATATATATATATATATATTATATTTTAATTTATATATATTTCGGTATATCTCGATATACCAAAAATTTAAAAATCTTTTATTTTTACCGTACCAATAATTTCAGTATCGGTATCATACCTTATATTTTTTCGGTATACATTAAAAATCGATATTCTCAATATTACAGTACGATATTTTCAATATACTTATAATATCGGTAATTTTTTTCATCCTATCTACTATGAAACATTAATATTATCTATCACTTTAAATAACACACTAATAGAGAATTTAAAAAAGGAAATTTATGACAAAGACTATACAAATTATCTATAACTGCTTAATGTTTTTTAAAATAAAATTGAATTCAAATTATAATGATAAATACAAGCTATTTACATAAACTTTAAATTACAAATTATATAATAATAGAGTGCGTTAATGTTAAAATACATCAATAATATGACGTGATCAACATCAAAGGATTGTCAAGATCCATTTATAATATTTATAAATATTTAAAAAAATTGGTTAAACCTTTATGTTTTATCCTTAAATACGTATCTACCCACAAAATTTTATGAATAGAAAATAACAAATTTTCTATCTAACATGACTTATATTTCTGTCAATAAATAGTTATATATAGTCGTTCACAAAGTTTTAAATTAAAGATTAAAAAGTTTGGTATTAATTTTTATTCAATATCATGTTTTGTAAGTGAAGTTTGATATAGTTAACAATTAAATTCAGCCCAACACTTATTACTTCTTCTAGCCTAGCGGCAATAAAATGTGAATATTAACCCCTAAGATCCTAGGTTCGAACCCGCCAAGTGACAAGTTTATTCATGTAAAATTTGAATACTTTTATGTAACTACTTATAATTTTGAGTACGAATATATATTTGATAAGTAATTTGTGATATATGGGTTAATACGAATTACACATGCATATTTATACTTGCATTAATATATAAATAGTTGTGAACCCTTCATCCAATAACTTTTGAATTGTATAACTTTTCATTAACCATTCAAAATATAGCCTGAACTATATGTATGTATCCACTAATTTATCTATTTCGACTCTATAGTCTAGATAGATACTTTTAGTTTATTTATAAATAATATACTAAAATTTGACAAAAAATTTAATATATTTTATTAATAACACTTCATTTATATTAATATGTTAGACACTTTTTCTCAAAGTATAGAAAAACTCTCTTTATCCCATTTCATATGAAATTTGTATTAAAATCAATATATATAAATAAACTTCTCAACTCATATATACCATGATCACTACATCATTTAAATCTTTATAATTTTTCTAATAACTTTCTTAAATTTGTATTAGTGGAATTCATGTTTTTGATCAAATATAAAATATGAATACTTTAACATTAGAAGATGTATGTATACTAAATTATATTTAAAATTATATATATATATATATATTTTTTTTTTCCTTATCAATTTATATTCAGATTAAAATGTAATCTAAAACATTTAGAAGAAGTGAACAAGATACCAACAAAGGTAACCAGAATATTAAAACTGGAAGAACACAAGAAGTATCAATCAATGTTAACATTCATGTAGATAATCAAAAAATAACCAAGTCCAAACAAAAACTGTCAATGAAGGAAATCGGCCTCAAGATGAAAGTTATATAAGAAGAAGGTTACAAAGCTAGAAATCAAGAGCAGAACAAAGCTAAAGGCCAGATCAGGGTCAAAAGGGAAATCACAAAAAATATGAAATGGGTCAGAGTTCAGAAAAATGCTGAGAACCAAAGCCGTGGTAATAATCAAGGTATGGATATTGGAATTAAGGGTCATGATCAACACAAGGTTAAAAACAATGATGGGATGAATCAGAATCAAGCACCGATTATGGGTCAAGATCAGCACTAGACTGAGGGTTCGAATCAAGGTCTAGCTATGGGTCAAGATCATCACCTGGATGAAAGTATTGAGGGTCTGGGTCAGAATAAAGGTCTGGGTATGTATCATGGTCTGGGTCAGGAATATAGTTCATTCGTGGGTCATATTAGGGAAGGTACTGGGAATGTTGAAGCTGATAAAGGATTTACTCAGGGTACCAAAACTATCGATCCGAACTGTGCAGCGCTCTAAAAACCCAGTTTGAACCGAGAGAACACTATTAATATAAGTTTTGGTGAAGAGATACACAAGAGTATCGGTCAAAACCATGCGGTAAAGTTCAATCAATGTTGTAAAGATCGTGAAGCCCAAGAGAAGAGTAAAATCAACATTGATAAAAAAACAAGAATCTCAAGCTAGAAGAGACCGGGGAGAGCAGAACCATAATCGGAAAACCTCTCAAATTGCAGGTAAAGACCGAGAGAATCATAATATGGACCAATGAATCTTGAACACTCAAAACGTGGGTTAGGATAGTGGATTTATGGGTCCCTATGAAGCAAGTAAGCTAAATCATGACCGAGAAAACTAGAAGCTACAACAGGGTGCTAAAGATGATATAATCAAGGGTCAAGATTGAATGTTTCAAGGTTCTCATAAAGCCGCACCTCTAGACCATGGGTCTAGCCCTCACGTTGCTGTAAATACAAGTAAGGACAGAAAAAGCATAGATCGGAATATATTTAGAATCAGGAATGAACAAGGAAGTATTGGACCTGAGGCTACTTTTCTAGACTGTGACCAAGAAAATATAGGGCTCAAAAATGTCGAATTTCTTGCTGAATCTATTGAACGTGACCTAGAAATACTTGGTTTCAGAAAATTTAAAAATCCAAAATTGAACCTAAACAAGAGAGGTATTGAAGTAGAAATCTTAAGCTCCGAAGTGGGTCAAATCAAAATAGGAACTGCTCAAGAATCTAGCAGTGAGGAAGTCTAAAGTCAAAAAAGGTCAAACAAAAGAGAATATGTGGACACTCATGAACAGAAAGAAAGGGCTACTGGAACTGGGGAAGTTGATCCGGATGCAGCAGATTCAATCACCGATGAGTATGAATTTCAGAGAACACAATCTGTAGCCATTAAAGACAATGAGGACAATGATGCATACGACTTCACTGATGATGCGACAGATCATGTAGTGCAAGACAATCTTGAAATATAGGAACCAAATCCCTATATCCATTCATGAATATCATAACATAGAATATAAGAGGTCTTAATGATCCTCTCAAATGCAAAAAATTAATAGGATTATTGAGAATTAGAAGGTTACAATCATGGAGATTCTGGAAACGAAAGTCAAAAGAAATAATGTTGACAAGGTTTGCATGTTGTGCGTTGATAGAAGCTAAGAACTCATTCATAATTCGAACTCGAGAACTGGAAGAATCTAGGTTGTCTGGGATCCAATGGTTGCCGAAGTCAAGTTGATTTTCTCCAATCATCAAACAATAATGGTTGGGGTCAAGGAAAAAATCACTAGAATTGAGTTCCAACTTGCTACCGTCCATGGTAGCAATTCTAGTACTGAGAGAATACTGCTATGGAGCTATCTTAGGAACTGGATTGATGGAAATAAACTGTGGGCTGTTCTTGGTGATTTTATTACTACGAGAAGCGAAATTGACCGAAGCCCAGAGTCTAATATTACCCAAGATATGATTGACTTCAACGATTGCATTAGAGACATATGATGCATCAAACCAACCAACTCAGGGAACTTCTTTACATGGTCATCAACTCGAGGAGATGGACATATTCGGAAAAGCAGAATTGATTGAAGTATTGTCAATGAGAAGTGAATTTCTCAATTCACGAGAAGCCAGCTACACGTTTTGAATCCTGAAATCTCGGATCATAGCCCTATCAAATTCTTTTGGGAGAAGGAGGAGACGTTCAAAAGACCTTTCAAGTTCTTTAATTTCTGGATGGAGAGTAATAATTTTAAGATATACTGGGTAAACTGATGGCAAAAAATGTGGAGGGATCAAGCATGTTCAAGGTCACAAAAAAGTTCAGATTTCTAAAAATATAACTGAAAAAGTTTGACAAGAAAAAGTTTAGTAACATCTCCAAACGAGTCCAAATATCCAAAATTGAGCTAGAAGAAGTTCAAAGCAAGTTACTAGGTATAGAAAATGATGAGCAACTTAACGAGGAATAAAATGATGCCCCTGAAAATTTTAGAAAGCTGAGCTTATTAGAAGAGAATTTTGTATAACAGAAATCAAGGAAGAATTGGCTTTTTCTCGGTGACAAGAATACTACCTTCTTTTATCGGAAATGTATGACTAGGAATCTGAGGAACAATATTTATAGGCTGAAGAATGATGAGGGTGATATGTACAGGGACATAAAGGGGTACAAGATCTCGTTATCAATTTCTATAAAGATCTTATGGGTACAAAGAAATCGCAACCAAGTTATCTGAAGAACTTATATCAGATTATCGATAAAAGGGTTTCTACTGAAGACAGTCAAGATCTAATCAGGGTTGTCAATAGGGATGAAGTAAAAGAGGCTCTATTCAGCATCAACGATAATAAAAGGCCGAGTCTAGACGGTTTTAATGCTCAATTCTTCAAGGAAAACTGGCCGGTTGTTGGTCACGATATTATGGAAGGGGTTCTGGAACTCTTTAAGAACAGGAATATGCTCAAACAGTGGAACACTAAAGTCCTGACTCTTATACCCAAAACCTTAGTTCTCAAAAAGGTTCAAGATTTCAGACCGATTTCATGCTGCAATGTCGTTTACAAAATAATTTCAAAAATTCTTTAACAACGATTTAAAAATGTCATTGGTAAAATTGTTAGTTTAAATCAAATGCATTCATTCCCGGTCGTACTATCTCACATAACATTCTGCTCATGCAAAACCTCCTCAAAGGTTATGGAAAAAGAAAAATATCTCCGAGAGTGCCTTTCAAAATTGATATAAAAAAAGCCTTTGATTCTGTTAGATGGGAAGCCATTTGGGACTTTATGGTCGTATTGGGTTTCCCATGATTTGTATAGAATGGATCATGTAATTCGTTTCTACCTCTCGTTTTGTAGTTAACATCAATGGGATCCACGGAGGCTACTTCAAGGATGAAAACAACATGAGGCAGGGATATCCCCTATCATCTTACCTTTTCGTCGTCATCATGGTGATCCTTGAGAGCGTCTTTACAACATTTCGAAAGAATCGACCATACATTTTCCACTCATTCTACGAGGAGGAGAAGATCACCCATTTATGCTTTGTTGACGATTTGTTCATTCTCGCGCATGCTGACGTTGATTCCATAAAAATTGTAAAAGCTTTACTAATATTTTTAGCCTGAGGTTACAGGTTTGACTATCAACGAGAATAAGAGCTTGTCATTCTACGGAGGAGTAAAAAAGGAAACGAAAGCAAACATCTACAACAACATATGAATCGCAGAAGGAAGCTTCCCAGTAAGATACTTAGGCATACCACTCACAACAAAACATATCCAAATCTCGCACTATAGACCACTGATCCAGAAAGTGAAGAACTCAATTTTCCGACTAGGCAGCAAAGAAACTTACATACACTAGAAGAATTGAGTTGGTCAAAAGCGTGGTAATGGGAATCAAATGTTATTAGTCGCAACAACTCATGCTCCCAAAGAAGGTAATGAAAGAACTTGACGCGCTAATGAGAAACTTTATTTGTGGAAGTAGCGGGAGAGGTGGGAAGAAGGTTAAGTGGACCACACTTTGAAAACCAAAGGAAGAAGGTGGCATAGGGCTACAAAACTGTGTTGAATGGAATAAAGCATTCACGTATAAGCACATATGGGCCATCGAGAGAAAACAAGAATTACTCTAGATCAAGTGGGTCCACACTCGATTTATGTAACACGAAGCAAGTGTTTGGACATCCAAATTAAGCGAAGGTATGGGATGATCGTTAAAGGAAATACTTAAGCTAAGAAACAATATTGTAGGACATTTTGACATTAGTAGGGGAGACGACAGAAAAACACTTTTTTGAAATGATTCATGGTATGAGGACCAACTGTTAATCAATAAAAAAGAATTCAGAAACACGAGGATCAGACGGGACTGCATAAATGTCATGGTCAGAGACATTAAAGACAAACTATGGAATTCGCTCCTTAGAAATATACCGGTGGGGCGGCGCATTTTTGAACATATCAGTATGGTTAAATTAAGTTAAAGGGGAAATTTTTTAAATTAAGTTAAAAGGGGAAATTATTAAATTAAGTTGAATTATGAAAAATATTTTAATTGATTAAAATGAACATAAGATAAATATCTATATCTAATAAATGAAATATATAATAACCTTAACCATAAATATAAATATATGAAATTAATATTTCAATATATATATATATAAAATAATAATAATAATGCTTAATTTTTAAAGTATTGGGATTACCGAGTTGAGAGCTGATTGAATTAGAGCTGCCAATGAGTCAAGCCGAGCTCGAACCAGCTTAAGCTCGAGCTCAACTCGATTAATTATTTATAAACTCGACTCGAACTCGAGATCGAACGAGTTTATAGATTTGAGCTCGAGTTCGACTTGAATATTTAACTACAAGTTCGGCTCGACTCGAAAGCTTGAACTAAAATTAAATTTTCAAACTTGAATTCAAACTAAAATTTATTTTCAAAATGAAAATATCAAACTTTCATACTCATTCAACATTAAAAACATAATATTTTAAAATGAAAAATCAATTAAAGCAAATCAATATTTAATCATCAATAACAAATAACATAATATATCGATCTAACAAAGCCACAATAGACATTTTAAGTGGAGTCTATTGAGATAAACTAGTTGATAATCGATAAAAATATGACTATTAACATAAGCATTAAACACCTATAAAGTCTCTAATTCCTCTCACTACGAATACGTCTCGCAAGTTGAATATGTCTAGGTATAATAGTCACCCGTTTGGCGTGGATGGAGTAGAGATTACTATCTTCAAATAGACTAACTAAATAAGCCTCAATTGCTTCCTGGAGAGAAACTATGGCGGAGCTCTAAAATCTCAGATTTGTATTGAAATCTTGTACAATTTCACGAACAAATCTTTAGAATAGAATTTTACGGATCAAAAGCTTCATACTCTTTTGGTACTTACGGATCTCTCTCAAAACAATTGTTCTTGGAAAAACTTGTGAGACTTCTTCACACCTCCGGTAGTTGGAGAAGATTTTATAGCCGCCTTGATCTCTAGTTACTTCCTCAACTCCTTGTCTCTAGTCAATTTCCTAGCAATGTCTGTTTTGTGCACGTCATTTGAATAAATGAGAGATAATATGGAGAAATGAAAAAATATTGTGAATGAGTGAGAGAATTTGAGTAAATGAGAGATAATATGAAGAAAAATGAAATAAGTAAGAAAAATAGTGAATATGAAAAGTCATGTAGGATATGATGATGTATTAGAGAATTAGGTTTTTTTTGAACTTTTCGGTTATAAGATATAATAACGTGAATTGTGGGCCTGCCATATGGACTTTAAAAAGAGAGTGAAGAAAAAATATTTGTTTTAAATTTTATGTTTAATATTAAAATAAATAAATATATTATATATTATTAGGCTCGAAAAAGCTCGACAAGCCAGTATTATATGAGCTCGAGCTCAACTCGAATATTAAATGAGTCGGCTTAAGATCGACTCGAACTCGGTCAAAGTCAAACTCAAGTCGATCTTTGACCGAGCGTCTTACGAGCAACTTACGGGGCAACTTTATTTATTTGCAACCCTAGATTGAATATGTATGTGAGAATATATGGATACTTGGGTCGGGTCATGGGTTGACCCGTCCACCAATAAACTTAAAAAATTAAATAAAAAATGAGATATACACAAGTTTTGAACTTGTAACATCACAATATGTGTTTAACATTTAACTAGGCTAATACTACATTATCTTTTAAAATTAATTTCAAAATTAATGATGTATGACATTTTTAATAATATAACTTCAATATTTTAAATAATTAAACTAATAATATTTAAATTTGTTTATATAATTTATTATATATATAACATTATATATATATATAAGTTATTTCAATTATATATTTATATATAAATTTATAAAAAGAAATCAACAATCTTTAGTGGTGTAATGATTAAGTGTTCCTCCTACATAATAAAGATCGAGGGTTCGAATAAAGATGATATGGTTGGGTTATATATAATATGTTGGATTACGAAAGTGAGTTTGTAAGTGGGTGAAAATCAAATTGTTGGTTGACCGAAGTGAGTTGATAAAATTCGGTAAATAAGAGATAGTTGACTAATATGAGATATGTTGCTTGATTGACAAAAATGAGTCAGTAAGTAGGTGATGATAAAATTGTTATTTTATTTTTAACCATACATTTATATATATAATCAACTTCAAGAATTAATAAATTTTAATTAAAATATATTAAAATAATAAGTTTTTATCAGATATTTAAAAAAAATACCATATATATATATATATATATATTTGAATTATTAATAATATAAAAAGTTAAAGTCATATTGATTTAAAATAAAATATTAAAAAATTAATATGAATAGTATTTTTAAATAAGAAGTATTTATTAGATATTTTAAAAAACAAATACCATATATACATATTATATAAATATATATATATAATAATAATAATAATAATGCTTAAATCTAAACGGTTGGAATGGCTGGGTCGCGGGGAAAAAAACCCACGAGTTTAAGAGATCATTCTAGACAGGCCTAGAATGATTTTGAAGTCGTAACATTCTGAATAAAAGCAAAAAAGCTAAAAATGTAAATAAATTATTTGATTACAATTCTTTCAATTCTAAGGTGTTCAAAAAACGGTAAATTCCAGTTCCTACAGATATTCCAGTTATTTTGAAACTCAGCGTAAGTGAAAATGAGTATGGTTGGCATGTGTTAAACCGTGGGTCGATTTGAATCAGAAAACCTACAAATTTTTTTTATTACTTCTCTCATTTATCTCTATCTAATAAATTAAATATATAAAAACCCTAACCATAAATATAAATATATGAAATAAATATTTCAAAATTTATTTAAAACAAAGTATTAAAAAATCAACATTAATAGTATAATATATATATATATATATATATATATATATATATATATATATATATATATATATATATATATATATATATATATATATATATATATATATAATTAACCTCAAGAATTAATAAATTTTAAAATTAATATTTTAATTAAAATATATTAAAATAATAAATATTTTAAAAATCAAATATATATTTGAATAGTTAATAATATAAAAAGTTAAAGTTATATAAATTATATATGTATACACAAACTTATAAATATAAATTAAAAGTTGAGTGGTTAAGTATTAATAACCCTAGTAGAAAAAAACTTTTTGTAACGAAAGTCAGTATACAACCGTTACAGATATATTAAAATATATAACGACTCTATAGAGTTGTTATAGATATTAATATATCAGTAACGACGCTATATCACCGTTATTGTTATAGTGTCAGTAACGACTATTTGAAAAGAGTCGTTACATATACCATGTTTTTTTCTCTATTTTTTGAAAAAAAGTTATCAGTAACGGTTATTCAAAGAACCATATATCAGTAACGATTCTTTGTATAACCGTTACAAATACCACGTCTTTCGTTTTATTTTCCAAAATTGTTATTTGTAACGGTTCTATGAGGATGCCGTTATAGATAGTCTTAAGTATCTGTAATGACATCCTCATAGAACTGTTATAGATAGTCTTAAGTATCTACAAGAGAAGAATTGAGATTGGTGGTTAGTTTGTTGAATTGGAGTAAAAAAGGTTGTAGTAAGGGATTAAAATGTCGGTAATAATGTGTAAAGTAGCATAAAATTATTTCTTTAGATAAAAGCAAAATGGATGACTTAAATTTTCAAGTAAGTTTTTCATATCGATCTATCGTGACTTAACACGTGAGGTCACAATATGAGAGAGGTGATTGGTGATTGGTTTGTCAAAATGGGGTAAAAGAGGTTGCAGTAAGGGATTAAATTGCCGATAATAATGTGTAAAGTAACTTAACAATAGTCTTTTAGATAAAAGCAAAATTGACGGCTTAAAACTTCAAGTAAGTTCTCTAGATCGATCTATCACGACTAACAAAATAAATAGTATAAGTGATTTGATTCCTAATAAGAAGAAATTTGTCTTTCTTAATGGAAGAAGCATTTGATATGTTTCCCATTTAAAATGAGTTAGTGAGAACTACACAAAGACATAGACAAGATGCAATGTCAATCTTGAGATCTAAAAAGCTTAGGACATGGTAAAATGAGACAGTTTTCGTGGTGCTGATATTAGTGGTTAAAAATGTAAGAATATATGAATTAAGATGTGTATATGACCAAAGTATGAAATTGTAAGGTTGTGATATGAGAGATTATTTAGATTGTGGTGGTTTTTCGAAGTGAGAGTATGATGTTACGATAATGATATGAGATGGTTTTTGTGTAAAATGCTCGAAGTGAGGTCCATTGGGAAACAAAGTATATTTATGGTTAAATATGACGATGATAACGATGATAGAGATGCGAGTATCGTATATTTCAATTTTGTATATGTTGTATTTTATTTTTAATTTGTCGATATTACAATTTTTGTAAAGTAAAAACTCTTTAGAGTTACATTAAAACTAAGATGGTTTATTTTTGAACATTTTAGATAGACGATCACAAGACTAATGACAATGATAATGAAAATGAAGAAAATATAAAATTTATAAATCTCCGAACGAGTCTTTATTTGCATGTGACTCACCCAATCAATTTGTATTATGAGTCTCCTTTTAACATTAGTGTGACACAATAATTATAATTGTTTCTTTAATAAAAAAATATTCATGCTAATTAATTGATTTGAGAAATAAATAACTTAAATTTGTTCACGCAATCTAATTTTATAATTTTTTATAAAAGGAAAACACAAATAGAAATTTTCAAATAATTATTTTGAAATTATAAAATCATTTCATTCAATCATAGATTTACAAAAATTACAAAGTTGTGGTGAAAACTCCCTACAAATAAATTCAAATATAATTACACTTAAATTAGTCTTGAGTTTAACGCATCTAAAAACTCCTAAAAGTAAATGTGTGCTCAAAGCAACACGAAACACATAAAGCTACAAAAAATAATATATAGCAAAAATTGTGACATTCCTCATACATTGAATCTCAAAGTGTTTTAAGTTTCAACCGTGAGAATCAATTTATAATATCAAGATTTTTTTAAAGAGCTAAATTAAAAATGAATTTGATTTTTCTTTTCTTTTTCTCTAGGTTGTATTCACAAATTATTCCATTTTAAAAAATTTATATGAAAAAAAGTGCACTTCATTCATAGCCTATTAAGTAAATAAATAACTCAACAACAAAATATAATTGAACTAATTTACTACAATAAAAAAATCATTTAAAAAAAATCAAAACTAAAAATATATATTTGATAAAAAAAAAAGTTAATCAACAAAAAAATGTAATAGTTTAATCTAAAAAATTATTTTTTTCATTAATTATTTACCTAAAATAGTTTCATCCAATATAATAATATCTTTCCTATTAAATAAAAATAAAATTATTTTTACTTTTTACTTTAACAGTTTTCTAAAAGTAATTGTAATTCTAATGGTAACAAAATACTAATTTTTAAATAAACATTATAATATTTGGATTGAACCTTCTTATAAAGTAATATAGTGTGAAAATTATAATTATTTTTGAGATTTATATATAAAAAAATAAAAAAAAATGGATAAAAAAATATATTGTTTGGGTCAAATTTATAGATCAGGCTATACAAATTAATTAATGATTTTTTTATCAAATAAATTTTTATTTTTGAATTTTTAGTATATTGAATAGAAACTTGATCAAACAGGTTCATTATTAGAACCATGTAATATTTATATAATTGATTTGAGTTCAATTTTTATTTATCAAAATAAAAATAATTAATTATTATTGATGTTCATTGTTGGTAAACAGTATTGAGTTATTGAGGATTCAATATTAGTGTATTTTACAAGTTCATAATAAACAAATGAAAAAAAGATAAAAACATATGTAAATTAGGAGTATGTATTATTCTTTTCTAATGTTAAGTTATATGAGGGAACACAATTTTCTGAAATGATAGCAATGATTCTAGAAGAAAGAAAATGAGATTTTATAGATAAACTTAGAAAAAGATTAACTCAAAAAAAAAATTAAATCGAATAAAACATTTGAAAAGACTAACGCAACAACGAGAAATATTGTCACGAATATAATTTTATGGATGGTGTATACTTAATGGGGAATTCAAAATAATGAGCTTATGTAATTTGATTAGATGTGTGAATATAATTTAGGAGTGAAATGGATTTCTTTTAGACCAAATAAATATTTATAAGGATTATTTGATTTTTTTTATTGTAATTTTTTTTCTCTTTGTTGTATTCTTTTTTGTTAAACCATTTTAATCAAATAAATTAACCTAGTTAAAATATATATTTTTCTTTTACTTTTCTTTTAATAAAAATTGAGATATTATTCAATAAAAAAGAATGTCATAGTTATCATGTTTGATCCTCAGTTTATTGGTTTCTCTAGTCAAATTAAATATAAAATATTTGGGAGAGAACTCTCCGTAATAGATTTTTGGTCCTCGAAAGAAATAAACAAGTGTCTACGTTTGAATAGTTACAATTCGCTCACTTAGCTCGGTACGTGTGATTTTTGTTGGAAAGAATTTTAGGAGTCAATTTTTTTTTTTTTATCTGATATCTAGTTCTTTGAATGAAGTGTTATTTATGTTGAATTTTTTATCGATAACATGTGTATAAAAAATGTTGTATTGTAACAAATTATATGTTTCATATGAAAGTAGAATTGACGACTAACCCACTTTTACACATTAGATTAGATGATGACTAGTATCTGAAATATTTTATAGAATATGAATGGATTCATCAGTGATCCCGATTTCGTAGATAATTGCTAGAAAGATTAGATTTTGACGGCTAATATTATATATATATATATGGGTAAAGAAAAATCGTTGAATCTTCATTGGTCGTAATCGTTATATATATTATTCATAGTGTTATTTTATTATTTTTGATGCTTTTTGAGATTCGCTAATTTGGTCTGGGAGCTAATCGCCTCTAGGATTTACAACATCGATAATTTGTTATGCAACATGTTTGTAATTTTTGTTCTTATTTTCATGTTTTTGTGGCTTTTTTATTTTTATTTTATTTTCTCTCCTATAATGTTTGTATCGTTGAATTTACACGACTCTAAAAAAATTATATAAATAATTTATTAAAGATTCGTAACTTAGTGCTAACACATTATTTCAAAATTGTAAGTTGAGTCTTCACATCTGAAAGACTTAAAAAAAAATATTTAAAAAAGAATTAAATAAATGATGATCCCAACATTAAAAAAAAATAATCTTTCACAACATTTATTTCATTAAAGGTAATTAGTCTTCCAATTGGCTTTTTATTAGTCTTAGTTTATTTTTTGTGTTCCTATATGATCTGGTTTATTCTTCATTATTTATTTTGTAAATTTTCTTACATTTGTTTTCCTATTTAATTATTTTCTAGTTCATTTATTTGCATTAGAATATAAAATGTTAATTGAGTTATTTTTTAGTTATTGTTCACTCATTTTATTGTATTTTATTTATTAACTTATTATTATAATATATATATATATATATATATATATATATATATATATATATATATATATATATATATATATATATATATATATATATATATATATGATATTTTTAGTATTTCACATTTTGTTCATTTAAAAAAGATTATCACACATCCAGTGAAACTTATCACATTGTTGTATTGAAAAGTATTTTTTACCTTTCAACAAAGTTAATTATATAAAAAATCTTTTTTATAAATTGTAATTATCAATTTATTGACACTTAGTAAATATTAAATTTTTAAAATTATATTTTATTTTAAAATTATAAAAGTGAATAAATTAAACAGACTTTTTAAAAAGTAATATTTTGTTAAAATTATTATAAACTTCTTTTTCAAATTTAGTAAAGTAGAAAATGAAAGTAATTTTATGTGTATGATAAAATATGTAAATAAATTAAAAAATAAATAAAATATTTAGGTGGTTAATTTAATTGTTAATTTTTATTAAATTTACATCTCATTCTATATTAATAATTTCAACTAACAATTATATTACTTGAACATATACAAAGAGGAAATTTGAAAAGATAAAATAATTTCTTATAATGAGTATTAATCCTTAAAATATATTTGACATTTTATGTTATAATTTATATTAAATTTTATTTATTGGTTTAGATATTAATATATTTTTGTGGAATAATAAAAAGGTTTCACACCTTTAAAGTAATATATATATATATATATATATATATATATATATATATATATATATATATATATGCTAATTTTGTACAAAAGTATATATTATTATGGAATAATATTATATAGTCACAGTCAAGTAATAAATAAAGAAAATGTTAGAAGATGAATATTGATGAAATAATCACTTAAATTACATCTATTATTGAAGTGTTTAATTCCCTACCATTCCAATATATAGCAAATTGTGAGAAAAAAGAAATAATATTCAAGAAAAATACTAAATTTAATATAGTATTTTTTAATATATATTTTAAAACCAAATATTTATTCCACATACTTAAATTGAATATATGATATACTTATTATAAATGATAATTATTTATATCCTAATTTTTATTTGAATTTGTTTGACAATAAAGTGTTTTCAAACTTGTCAAAAGTAACATTTATTAGTAATTTTTTTTAATAATATATTTTTTTTTTGGAAAAGGTCTTTTTATTAATATTGATATTTGAATTTTGACTCTTTTATAAGATAATTAATTAAATATCTAAATATGAGTTCTAGTATAGTTACTGCTATACTACATTTAAAAAGTAAAATTAATTTGTATTAAAATATGCTTTAGATAAAGTTACTATCAATGGTACTAATTTGGTCAAAATATTACTAATGGGGTTTGTTACTTTTGTTTATGTTTCTTGAAAAATAAAAAATAAAATTAATTTGTATTAGTTAGAATTGGACATTACAAAATTTACATCTCCAAAATGTACTTATAGTAAAGATTATTTCAAGTAGTTTTTGGTGGTTTATAATGGGAATAACCATTTCAAACAAAATTACTAAAATAATACTTACCCATGCTCATATTTTTTTTAATGCATACTCAAATTATGTGATGACTTGAATCAAATCATTTTTATTTTAAGGTCATAGTTTTATTGAATATATTAAGGATAAATATGAAAACTAATAACAAATGCGTTACTTAAACTGACTTTTGTAATAAAATTAATTTCAATGTAAAAAACTATAAATAAAGTGAGACTATAATAAAATTACTTGGTCACAAATTTGGTAAAATAGCATTCTATTTTTTTTTTATTTTTTTTCCTTTTTCTTTATTTTTTCCATTTAAACATATTTTCGGTCTCCAAGTAGTTTTTACATATCTGCATGAACAACCACTTAACTCTCATCTGTTGTAGTTGATTTTAGACTTCATTTAAATATGTTTTCAAGATACATTATTAACAACTGTTGTGTAAAATATTTTTTTTTTTAATGGGGAAGAATGATATATCAAACTAATGTCACAACTTGGTTTGTATAATTTGATTAGTCTTATAAATTTTTTTACATTAAGGAATTAAAAGTTTTCACTTGTAATTAAAATAATAAATTTGAGTTGGCAAAAATATAATCCTATCCAAACAAGACCCTAGTTTCTCTTACTTTACCTCTTTTATCTTTTTCATTCATTTTGTATTTAAGAAATTAAGTTATTAGTATTCAACTACTTATTTTCTTTTGATAAAATGTTTCTCTAAGTGATTTATTTTCTAGTGAGAAGAATTTATCGATAGAAATCCTAAGAAAATGTGGGGAGCTGGAAATAGTTTAATGGGTATTCATCGTGAAGGATCGTCTCAATTCTCAAATCCATATAAGATTTTTACTCAAGATTGCCATATTCTTGTGGTAGATAACAACAGCGAAGCTCTTCGTGCGACGTCTACTTTGCTCGAGTCTTGTCATTACCAAGGTAGAATCACAAAACTTGGCCATCTTTTTTTATTTATCCTTTTTAAATGAATTCTCTGCTTGAAGAAGAAAAATCGAGACTTTTGAATAATCGTTTTTATGTATTCACATTCTCGAGTTTATTGTAAGTGATTTTACGTGGATATACATTACATAAATCTCATTTATCGTTTTCTTTGTGCATTTATTGCTCCTTTTTATTCAAAGGATTATATTAGTTTTGAATTCCAATTAACTGTTTTTTACATCAAATTTGTTTAGTGAATCTTTTATTTTTTATTTTAATTTTATTTTTTCTTGTGCATATAGACTGACGAGTAGGGATCTTTTAGGTTAAATTTGATAAATATGTGAAAAAAAGATCTTGGCTTCATACATTGCAAGTTTTCTTAGATCTCTTTCCAATCTCGTTTTGTATCCGATTTGTTTTGTTTTCTATTCTGAGAAAATTATTTTTTCAGATCGGATATTCTTTTGAAGCGTGAAAAAACTTTAGATTTGATTGTCACGTGGTTTGTCAAAGGAAAAAAATCAAACCATTTTACAAATCATGATAGATACTTTCTAATAAAATTAACAAATCAAGATTTTAGTACTTGTGATAAAAATGATTTTTTTTCACCTTTTGTTGTGAATTGTTTTTTAATGTAATTGTACATAGAATGCAATCCACTTTCTTCAGATTTATGTATTTCTTGTTGGAAAAAAAAGCATTGCCTAGGTTAATTTCATGGCTCAAATGCTCCTTAAAATTAATTGAATTATATCTATCATTTTCAACATTAAATATAGTTATATTTCCATTTGATCCTTCTAGTAAATGAGGAAAGAAACTAATAATTTAGTGCTTTGACGGCTTTGATATGTTTTGTTTTGTACTTCTTGGATGCCTTGATGTTCCATTTGATTCAACTTGTCACAAATTAGTTTATAATTAATTTATTTTTCCCACAAAAGGTGTGTTATTTATGTCTTGAATTGTAGTAGATGAAAGATTAATCTCGAGATAAATGGATTTAAATTATGATAGTTGGAGGAATGTAATTATAAACATTACATCTTAACAAAAGGGTATTCAAGGTTCTTAGTCTAGAGTACTTTGCATGTTGATAATTTATAGTTTGATTTCATAATTTGATGTTTTTTAAGTTTCTTTAGATTTCATTTATAATTTAATTATTACTACCAAGGTTATAATTTGTATTGAAAATGTTTTATAACTTTTTATCTTGTTTTCATTTTCCCTTTTCTTCATTTTGTTTTTGTTCTTGGTCATCTAATTAGACATGGTTGTCATCTATTGAAGTTTTTTTTATAAGAATTAGTGTATTACAACCCTTGATTATCTCCACTTAATTATTTGATCATTCTAACCCCCATTATTTTCTTGATCAATGTCTTCTCTTATGCAGTCACAGCAGTAGAATCCGGTCAACATGCCTTATCGATGCTAACAAAAAGAAAGCAACACTTCGATCTTTTGCTGACAGACTTCCATTTAGTCGACACCGATGTTTTCATTCTACTCCAAGAGGCATTTAACATGGACATACCAACAGTCTGTGAGTAACATCAACTACATTATTATGTGTTATTATTTATGTAATTCAATTGGTTAATTAATATTCTCTAATCATATTTATATCTAACTTATTTAAATGTAGTCATGCTAGTTGAGGAAGATCCTGTAATAGCAAGAACAGCAATAGAAAGTGGTGTGTGTTTCCTCCTTGAGAAACCAACCACTTGGGCCGCGGTTAAAACATTGTGGCAATATGCAATGAGGGATAAATCACAAAAATCTAATGATAATGTAAGGTATGCTGATTATGAAGAAAATATAGCTTTTGATGAGAATGGATTGGCTGAGCCTGGAGGTAAGAAGATGAAGATTGGATCGAAAAAGAAGAGTAAGAATGACAAAGGGATATCAATTGACGGGACTTGGGATATTAAAAAGAAAGAAAAGACGAGGGCATCTAAGAAGAAAGCTTGTACTGCATGGACCGATGAACTTCACGCCAAGTTCATTACTGCGGTCAATCAACTCGGAGAAGGAAGTAAGATATTCCGTTTTACATTTAAAAAAAAAATAAATCTATGTTTTTCAAAATATTATGTTCATATGGGTATTGAATGTTGTAGGGTGTTACCCTAAGGAGATCCTGCAGCTAATGAATGTGGCTGGCCTAACTCGCATGCAAGTTGCGAGTCATCTCCAGGTTAGACATATTCAACTCGTAGTAGTCTTCACAAGTCATATTATTTATACTACTAGCAAATAATATGAGAGATTTATGGACTATTGTTCTCATGTTTTTGTTAGTCTTTGTAGTTTGATGTTTGTTTTGTCCTTCGTTTTGTGTGTTTGAATTTCCTAAGATTCGTGATTTATAACAACTCATGTCACAATTTGTACTGAAATGATTTTGTTTGGTTATTTGTTTAAATATTTTTCTTTTGTAGACTTCACGAAAACATTGATCTAGAAAATGGTTTCATCCTTGTATATATATGTTATTTCTTTGTTGCATTCTTGATGTTTTAACATGATGCAATTTTTTACTCAACTTGGGTTGTATTTAGTTGTATTTCCCCATGAAAAGTGTGTTCTCCATGTCCATTGTGAAGGAATGAAAGTTTTCTCACTTTTCGAAAAAAATAAATGGTTCCATCCTTTAAAATATGGTTGACAAGTTCTAACAAAGGGTATTGTGATCCATTTGAGTTCTGGTCAGCTTGGTCAATATATGAGTTTTTGATTGTTCTCTTATCTGTTTATGTGAGGTGACATTTGAGTTTGTTTGTTTTTGTGGTGTTGGTTATTGGTAGGCTTATCAAATGAACATCTTCTTATATAACTTTTTTTTTTATTAAATTTGAACAGAAATGTCGTAATGATAACTGGCGTGCACCTGAGTCACGAAAATCACATACAAGCACTGTTCAAGTAAATGTTGTGACTACTGATCCCGAACCAAATAGAATTTGCACCCGGAAATTTGGATCTATGCCTCGTTTGGCCAAAGTATCAAACAACCTTCCCAATGACATGTCATCTCAAGTATCTAGGTCAGATACTCAAGATTATGTACCTCAAGATCAAATCTACGCACCCTTGGGTAATAATCTATTGGTGAATGAGCAAGGAAACTATAGAATCCATGAGTTCACCAATCCCATGAATCAAATGGAGACAAACTACCTTGAAGGAAACATGATGTTAACTGACCTTAACCCTAGACTTATGGAAACCAACAATATTGTTGATCATGGAATCTATGGAGGACATCAGAACATGTTAATTGGCCGTGACAATCCCTATGCCGGTTTAGATGAAAACTCATCCATGTTCATTGATATGAATACCCATCATAGTGCTGTTGAATCTTCCTACAACAATGTTGTTCAAGGCATGGAGCCTCATGGTAGTTCCTCACATCAAAATCCTATGGCTGATGATTTCTTTGCATTCCTCCCTGAAGCTGCAGATACAAATCAAGCTTATGCCAAAGTTTTCAATTATGGTGCAACATCTTGTGGCTATAACTTCGAACCTTTCCACTTCGGCCAGGTTCAATTTTAATTGTTTTTAACGAGTTATAAGATATAAAATCATTTGATGTTATATGTTATTTTTATTATATTTGTGACAGCTTATTCCATAACCTTGATTTATAATTAATAATAATTAGCTTTCATCATTGAGTTTATTTAATATTTGTTTTTTTTCATATGTGACAGCACAAGGAGGAGGACATTGATGGAAATGAAGTTGGAGGTCAAGAGGAAGACAACTATATGCATTATGATCTATCTCACCATATAGTTATGAACCTTTTATTAAAAAAAAACTTTCTTGCAAACTTAATAATATTATGCATTATGAACATGCAAAAATAATTTGTTGCTGGAGATTTCTATTTCCTGCATTTAAAGTGTGTTAAGTTTGACTTATATCTATTTTTATTTGAATCAGAATAATTTGACTTGTACTCATATTTTGTTGTTGTTGAAATTATTTGTGTTTTCTTTTGTGTTATTATCCAAATTAGGGCATACATCTTAATTAATATATAGATTCAGAGGAAAAGTTCAAATAACCATTGGCTGATTGAGTTTTTTTAATCTTGTATTGTGAGTTATATGTGAAGCGTAAAAATATCCTCACATAGTAATGTTAGTCCCACTTCAATTTAATCTTATTAAATAAAAAAAGGTATGACTTGCAATACTAACGTTAGCGATATTATTTAGATTATAAGTGGTGTTTAAAATTTGTTTTAACAATATTTACGACATTCGCAACTAAAATTGTAATTATTCATATAATATCGTAAATAATCTGCAAATTTGCAACATCTATTACAACACTGGTTCAATCATCATTTGCACCAAACCCAAATATAATACAAAAAAATCATTTTTAATTTTTTTCAAATAACCATGATTAATATAAATATGCAAAATCTTGAGATAGATCGACTAATTCTTATTAAAATGACATTTATCAGGTATTTATTCATTTTTTTCAAATATGTAAAAATGATTTTATTGTTATATATAGAATTGTCACAGTTAATTAATGTTTGATCATCGGTATAGTGGTTTCGCTAGTCGAATTATATATAGAATGAGATTAAAACATTAGAGAGTGTTCTTCCCATAATATATTTTTAATTTTGGTAGGACGTAAACAAGTGTCATCGTTTAAACAAGACATTATGCGTTATCAAAACATAAATAATTTCAATGTAGGGCATTTCTACAAGTAGTTCGTTAAGATGATTTCGTATAACTTTTGTTGGGAGAAACTTTGAGAGTCAAAGATTTCATCCAAGATTGCGTTCTTTGGATGAAACATTATTCATGGTGTAATTTTTACGGATGATATGTGCATAGAAAAATTATGTATTATGGTCAGTCGTATATCTCACGAGAAGGTTGAATCGACAACTCATTTATTTTTTTGCATTATCGGGGTGACTAGTATATGAAGCCTTTTATGGAGTATTATTGAGATTCATTGGGTGATGTTCAGATTTTTTGGTAGTTGATGGAAAGTTTTTGATTGATGCGACTGATATGACTGATCTACATATTTGAGTTACTATCCCAATATTTTTTGATGACTATTTAGATGGAAAGAAGTCATCGAACTTTCAATAATCGTGGTCGTCCAATTCGTATAATTTATAATACTATTATATGATGATTTTGAGATTCTTTCCAGAAAAACTAGTAAGGTCCGTCTAGAAGTTAATTATTTTTCTTAAAGAACTTACCAAATTCCATAACTTATGGAGTAATTTGTTTTTTTCATGTAATGCTATGTCGAACTCAATTATTTTGCAATTGCAATACGATAAATCTATTAATAATAAAAATATATTCAACATGACTAAAATATCTTATAACATTGTGTAATTCAACACTCTTCGCAATACCTAATATAATTAATAATTAAAACATATCTATAATATCTCTTCAATATATTCAATGCATAATTATGCAACTATTGCTGCAATTACCTTATTCATAACCTTACAATAATATTAACAATAACTCATATAACTTTATTAACATTATTTTAAAAAAAACACTAATTGCAAAATTTTATATAATTTTTTAATTTTAATTGTACATTAAATTTGTAAAACCTTCTACGACTATATTAACATTATTTTTAAAAATGATCAATTTAACAAAAAAAATATTTAAGCACAAAAATAAAAACATAACATATAAAATGTTATGTAAAATTGAATACATGTTGGGTCAAATTAGTTTGACTAACGTTATTTTAATGATGTATTAGTAAAACTTTGATTAAGAATGAAGCTAAGTCGTCTAATTGTTTTTGTGCAGGTGCATCAAAATAGGCTAAATTAGACATGAACTGAAACAAGCATTAGACGTAGTTAGACGTGCAATCTAACAGATGTAGTTAGACGTGCAGTCTAATAGATACGTAGTTAGACGTGTAGTCTAACAAACGTAGTTAGACGTGCAGTCTAACAGACGTAGTTAGACGTGCAGTCTAACAGATACATAATTAGACGTGCAGTCTAATAGATGTAGTTAGACGTGCAGTCTAACAGATACGTAGTTAGACGTACAGTCTAACAGATACGTAGTTAAACGTGCAGTTTGACAGATACGTAGTTAGACGTGCAGTCTAACAGATACGTAGTTAGTGTTGAGTTATGGAGCCTACACTTATAATAAACTCTCCATTGTTAATTAGAGTTTATTGGATTTTCTTTTTGATTTTGGGCTTGGGCCTGACCAAAGTTATTTAGGTTTATTAACTGAATGTTTACCCAGGCAAAAACTCTGTATTTCTTCTTCTTCTTCATAGTGAAATCTAGTTGTGGCTGAAGTGGATGTAGCTCAATTTGAGTGAACCACTATAAATCCGTGTCTTCTTGTGTTATTCTTTCTTGCATTTTTATAGATTGGTTCAAGCTGGTTGGATTTGGGAGATACAAATCCTAACAACTGGTATCAGAGCAGCTAGGCTAGATCTGAGCATTAGAAATAATGGCAAGTGAGAACAATATAGGACACGGGATTGGAAGATTTGATGGAGCAGATTATGCCTTCTAGAGAATGCAGATTGTAGATTATCTCTATGGAAAGAAGCTTCATGTTCCTTTGAGTGAGAAATTAGAGAAGGTGGATGAAGCTGAATGGAAACTCCTTGAAAGACAGGTTTTGGGAGTTGTCCGATTGACGCTAGCCAAGACGGTTGCTCACAATGTAGCAAAGGAGAAGACCACCATGGGTCTGATGAAAGCTCTTTCTGATATGTATGAGAAACGATCTGCTAACAACAAGGTACACTTAATAAAAAGACTATTTTACTTAAGAATGGTTGATGGTACTTCTGTCACTACTCATTTGAATGAATTCAATACAATTGTGAATCAATTGCTATTTGTTGAGATTGATTTTGGGGATGAAGTTAGTGCCCGAATTTTGTTAGCATCTCTACCAAATAGTTGGGAACCTATGAGGGCAGAAATTAGTAATTCAGTTGGAAATGCTAAACTGAAATTTGTTGAAGTTAGAGATCGTATTCTTACTGAAGAGGTTCGTAAATTGATTCTGGTGAAACATTCAAAGGTTCTGCTTTGAATGTAAAAAACATGGGTAGAGGTAATGATAGAAATTTCAATCGAGGTAAGAGCAGATCTATGTCAAGGAGTAGGAGGAGTCAGTCCATGTCTGGGCGGATATTTGAGTGCTGAAATTGTGGTAAACAGGGTCATTTAAAGAGGAACTACAAAGCACCGAAGAAAAATGGTGATGATAAAAATGATACAACCAACGTTGTTATAGAATCTGTCACTTATGCATTACTTCTGTCTATTGATAGCCCAATAGATTCATGAGTTTTGGACTCAGGAGCGTCTTTCCACACCACTGCTCACAAAGAATTAATGGAGAATTATGTGGCTGGAAACTGTGGGAAAGTATATCTTGCAGATGGTGAGACATTGGATATTGTTGGCATGAGGGACATAAAATTGAAGATGACAAATTGTTCTGTTTGGAAGATTAATAAGGTGAGACACATTCCAAGTTTAGTGTGCAATCTGATTCTGTTACACAACTTGATGAAGAAGGTCACAATTTCATTTGTGAAAATGGTGCATGGAAGGTGACTAAAGGAGCAATTGTTGTTGCTCGAGGTCACAAAACTGAAACGTTATACACGACTTCAACTTGTAGAGAAACAGTTGCTGCTGTAGTTGATGACTCGAAGAATAGTGAGCTGTGGCATTGTAGGTTGGGCCATATGAGCGAAAAAGGGATGAAAATTCTTTTGAAGAATGGACAGATTCCAGAACTGAAGTCTGTTGACATCAGTTATGTGAAAACTGCATTCTTGGAAAACAGAAACGGGTGAGTATCTTAATGATTGGGAAGGAGTTCAATAAAGAAAGGCTTAGAGTGGTACACACTGATGTGTGGGGACCTGCACCTGTTTCTTTTATTGGCGGCTCAAATACTACGTGACATTTATAGATGATTCGATAAGAAATGTATGGGTATATTTTATGAAGCCACAAGTATGAAGTATTTGCTATTTTCAAGAAATGGAAGACTTTGGTTGAAAATGAAACAAATCATGAAAGTTAAGTGCTTGAGATCCGACAACAGAGGTGAATATATCAATTCAGATTTCAAAGAGTATTGTGCTGTGAATGAGATCAGTATGGTGAAGACTGTTCCCTGAACGCCTCAAGAGAATGGAGTAGCTGAACGAATGAACCGAACATTGAACGAGCGTGCTAGAAGCATGAGATTGCATGCATGGCTGTCTAAAACCTTCTGGGCAGAAGCTATAAATACTGCTGCCTATTTGATAAACATGGGACCCTCCGTTTCTCTTGAATTCCAGTAATTCCTGAAGAAGCCTAGAGTAATAAAAAGGTAACCTTATTTAAAAGTGTTTGGTTGTTTATCATATGTTCATATTAAGGAATGTGATAGGAGCAAGCTTGATCCAAAATCTAATAAATGTTTTTTCATTGGTTATGGTGATATCGCGTTTGGTTCTTCGTTTTCTGGTGATAATCAAAATCGGAATATCATTCGTAGTAGAATATTATCTTCAATGAACAGGTTCTCTACAAAGATTGTGTTGGGAAGACATCAGATGGTGATTCCAAGTTGGAAGAGACTAGTATAGTCGATTTAAGAGAATTTTCAGCTAATATATATGACTGTCATAGACGAACACTGTGTTGTGTAAAGATGAAATTATTGAGAACCGTGGGCCCATAGAGGTAAATCATCAAACACCGGTTATACAGTTGAAAAGATCATCAAAAGAATCGAAAACCAGTTGAGAGGTGATCTCCATCTCTAAACTATATCTTGTTGACAGATAGAGTGTGAACCTGAATGTTATGAGGAAGCAATACAATCTGATGAATCGATTAGTAAGTGGGATTCTGTATGAAATATGAGATGGACTCTTGATGTGGAATTAGACTGGGAGCTCACTAAGCTACCAAAGGGAAAGAAAGCACTTCACAACACATGGATCTTCAGATTAAAAAAGAACATGATTAAAACCATGACGTACAAGACAAGATTGGTTTTGAAAGGATTTCAACAGAAATAAGGTATTGACTACAATGAGATACTCTTTCCAGTATTTAAAGTGATGACACTTAGAACTATTTTGAGTTTGGTTGTGAAAGAAGAACTTCATCTTCAATAAATGGTGTCAAAACTGTTTTTTCTTCATGGTGATTTAGATGAAGAGATTTATATGCGACACCGAAGGATTTGAAATCAAAGGAAAATATGAGATGTGTGTAAGTTTCAGAAGAGTCTGTAGGTTTGAAATAGGCTCCAGGGCAAATGGTACAAAAAGTTCGGATAGCTCTGAAAAGTAACAATTTTTTTGGGTGTGGAAGCTGACTCATTGTAGCTATATCAAGAGGTTGATAAATCGGTATATTATTATTCTTTTCTACGTGATGACATGTGATGCGTAGCAAGCTTGTATGAGATTAACAAGCTCAACAAAGGAATTGTCTAAAAAGTTTGCAATTGAAGATTTGGGTGCTGCTAAACAAATCTTGGGATGAGAATTTTCAGGAATGAAGAAGTTCTCAAGCTTCATAAGAAGAATATGTGAAGAATGTTCTTAGTAGGTTCAACTGTATAATGCAAAACAAGTTACTACCACCTGTTAGGATCTAGATCGGGGATGGCGAACCGAGGTTTTGGCGGTTAGTACTTTCACTCAACGGTGGCACTAATCGGTTAGAGATTAAACACCGGGTTTCACTACTATACAAACTGTCACAACACCCTTTGAACCGAGTTCAAGGTGGAAGTGGTTTGTTTCAGATTGAAGCAACACACACACAGGATGAATAAAGATAGACTTTGGATCATATCGGTTTGGAAATTAGGAGGTCGGTTTAAGGTTTAGTGAATCGGTTAGAACGATGTAAGTCGGTTAGTATGAGTCGATTAGAGCGCAAAGCCGGCAGAAAGTAAAGAGCAATACACAGGTTTTTTTGGATGTTCGGAGATAAAACTCCTACGTCACCCCTTCTTCTCGAAACCGCGAGAAGGATATTCACTAAGGAATACACAAACACAATACCCTATCGAGACTTATTTGCTGCTCGATAAACACTTGTATAATTCTCACAGAAATTGTAATCTCACTTCAAATGCACACTTAAGCTTTTTAATCTTAGAGAGATAAACACAACTTGTAACTTGGGTTGTTGGAACTCTTAATTGTTGTCACTTGTAACTACAGAACTGCATTTACTCCTTTTCAGCTCATTCTTTTATAGGTGAAATGTGTCAACGGTCACATTTCTTCAACGGATACCTTCAGGGTAATCCTTGAATCTGATTGGTTTAGCAGATGTTCAGTGTTGCAGAACTAGCGGTTTAAGCTTCCAAGGCATAGGTCAAACCGGCTAGGTTTGTCTTTTACTTAATATAGCAACTGTCGGTTGGACAGTTGCCTGCACCTGGAAGGTTGCGCCTCTAACTTATTTCAGAGTGGAAAGATCTCTTCAGCCAATCTTCTACAACCTACAGAGTATCATCAGACTTGTATAGATATGGCAATGTTATAGTCTGATCCTTTGGTATCATCTTCCGTAGATACTCAAAGTATCTGTTTGCACCGATTTGTAAGTTATACTTAGTTTGATATTCTTGGCTTCTTTCTCTAAGTAGTCTCTTCATCGGTTTTCCGGTTGGATGCATTTCAGTTTAGGATGCCTACCGCTGTTCATAGCTTCGGGTTAACCGGATAACTTTCCCGGTTTGGATACATCCTCTACTTCTTCTTCTAACCAGTTAGATTCTTTGATCGGTTGGATTCTTGACCGGTCAAATTCTTGATCGTTCCTATTTCTTGACCGTTCTGCACAGAAAGTTTGTTTTTGTTAAGTTCTTATTTTAACCGGTCTAATTTATCTAACAATTTCTCCCTTTTGATTATTTTATTTAAAATAATTCAAAATCATGTAAGAAGTAAGAAGTAGGCCGGTTGTTTTAAAATTTGTTTGGCCGGATTTTTGAAAAAGACTTAGAAAAATTTTAAGAAAAATTTTGGAAAAATTTGAGAAAAATTTTGTTTTTGAAGAAAATTTTTATCTTATCAATTTCTCCCTTTTTGATTATTTTATTTAAATTATTCAAAACCATGTAAGAAGTAAAACGTAGGCCGGTTTCCAAAAAAAAAAAACTTTATATATATATATAAAAGTAGGAGATATAATAAAGTTAACATAAGAAACAGATAAATAAAAATTATATTGCCTCTTCTTAGGCATATATCTCTCGAGTAGGTATTCAGCCATCACTCCCTTTCCCGGATTGCAAGGATCGACGCCAAATCCGGAGGAAAGATGCTTGATCGCCCAAGGTTCCGGTGAATGGTGAATCCTGTGAGGGAACCGATTGAGTGGAATCGCCTCGATACCCGCGCTCTTTTGTTTAGCGGTATATCCTCTTCCTCAACCTCTTCAGCTTCTGGTGGAACCGGGTTGAAAGGAGGAGCATTGAATCGGTTCAGTAATGTCGGCCAACAGTTGTTGAGGTCTGTTTAGCCGCTGCTTTCTTGGAGGACTTTCTCTTTCTGGTTGTCGGACCGGTTGATGGAGCAGCCGCCTTTGATTTCTTATTTGCCGTCGGCGATATCATCTATTATAAAAGGTTGTTGAATTAGCCGAGCCGCGTCCTCATTCGCCTGTACAGCTGTTCTAGTGCGACATCTTCTACCACCTGACATGTTGGCCAGGTCTGCATCTGCCTGTTCCCTTTCCTTTTGAAGCCGTATTTTCTTGTCTTCGGCTTCTTGGATCTTTTTGAGCCGCGATCTCGTTCTCTTTCTCAAGCGCTTCGTCGGCGCTAGCTTGGTCGCGATCATCTCCGCCAGCTGTTCGGAGACCGCTTGTAGCTCGGCTTGGGTCTGGCATGCTTTTCTTCAAGCGATGCCATTCTTTCAAGTATTGAATCGGCCTAGTTGCCGGATTGGAACAGACCCTCTTCAAGATATGCCATCCTTTGATCCGTTGTCGTAAGTTGTTGGGCGGTATTATTGTGACCCTCTTCAAGAGTCATTAGCCGTTGATCCATTAAACCGAGCCGTTGGTCGGTTTGAGCAAGACCGTTCTCCATATTTGTAGTTCTTTCTGTCGTGGAGTTGAACAGTTGGTCCGTCAAGCCGTAGTTATCTTCAACGGCTGTAAGCCGTTGGACTGCAGAGGTCAGTTTTTCACCGGTAGACTCAATCAACCGGTTGGATTTCCTCGCTTTTTCCTTCATTTTCTTCTGCCACGGCATGATGGCATCATGACAAATTCCTCGATTAAATATTTGACATCGTCCTTGGTTAGAGCAGGCACCGGCGTTTTGTCGGTTTGGGGAGACCCAGGTCGATCGGTGAGCAGAGTCTCCGTTTTGATTTCAATTTTGTTGATCATGGGTTCCGGTGGAGGTAGGGCATTCTCGGCCTCATTCGGATTCGGACCACCGTTGGATTCGTAACCGTCATCACCTTCAGGATGAGATCTGGAAAAGTCTGAAGCTTCTTGATGAGCGTGATCTGAATCCAACCGCGTCATTTCATCGGTTAGCTCACGTTCCTTAGTCGTTAACATTTTCAGCACCATTGCATCGAGCTGGGTTTTTCTCCTTTTCAGGGACATTATTCTCACAAAGGTGATGGATTGTGGCCGGTGAGTTCTATCAACCGGGCTGTGCGGTTCAACCATCCTTCCTCTTCTAAGAGCAGTGACCACGCTCTTTGTCTTTGTAAGGTCGAGCACCGACCTTTCCATATCCACTAGTTTTTCATATCTCTGATGAGCGGGATGCTCTGGTAACATGTCGGCATAACCGACCTCCTGCTGTTCCAGAGCACATTGATAGTAGACATTGCTCACAGCATGAGACTGATTGAAAAGTAGCGTCTATATTTGGGAGACAAGTCCCTCTCCCCAATTGCCGAATGTTGTCGTCCGCAGTTTCAAATACCTCCGGTCGTCTGGCTGAACCGGTTCCATCATTAACGTTTTGGCTGGTTGTTCTTCGACTACCTTCTCATTCCCTTTGTCTAACCAATTTTCCTCGGTGTTATTGGAGTTGGTCGGCTAGAGCTAGACGCCGGAATCCCTCGGATTAGGATTGTCGGCTTGAATATTTTCCGATCCGAATGTGTGTGGAACCGCCTTGCTTCGGATTGTTTCACCCGCCGGAGCCTTTTTCTTTCTAGGCTTGCGATTTCCTAGGACGAGTGGTTGATTGTTTCACCGACTGATACCTTCACTCTGGCCCGTCGAGTCGTTGTTCCCAAGAAATGAGTAGATCTTATTATCTTGCTGGAGGGTATTAAGAACACCCGGACCGGTTTTCGATATGTGAGTGGCGCATCAACTTGCCGAGTGGAACGGCATAACCTTGAGATCGTTTTTGTGGTCGGATCCACCATCCACCAGATTGGAGAAAACAACATTGGCCTAGTTGATCTAATGCCTTGACCAAGCCCGACCAAACATCTTCGAACGTGCGAGTGCTATCATAGTTGCATCCTCTTCCTTGAACCGACTTTGAGAGAATCTCGCAAAGTGGCATGTATTCCGGTTTGAGATCCGTTTTCTTACCGGACACACATCGGTGGTTAGTATCCGATACATCGCAGCGAACCGTAAGGAGTTTGCCTCGTCCGTTTCCACGGAGAAGTCACTCACTTCTGTTGGTAAGCGGAGAAACTTCAGTAACCAAATCTTTTGTAATTTTGAACGGTTTTCCACCGACCGTTGCGGATATAATTCCTTCATTGAGTACGGCGGTTTGGAAAAACTCTGTGACCGATCTTGATACAGGACGAACGGTCCATTCAGAAAATTTTCAAGACCCGAGGCAGATATGAGATTCAGCATTTGTTTAGCCTCTGTCGATCCGTTGGTTCGGAATTTCTTCGAAGTCCACCTTGGAAGATGTGAGTGAAGAGCACAGAATCGCGACCCATTTTGCTTAGAGAGACGGAAGTTGTAAAGATTGAGAGCTTAAGGATAAGTTGAATGTTAGAGAGAGAAAGCAGATTCGCGGAAGAAGGAAATAAAAATGCGAATGAAGGTATTTATAGGTCGCGGCCTGGAATACGAACCGACGCGAGCCGTCACATCAAGAAAGGGTGCCAATTTTCCCTCCAAAATGAGTTGGCGGTAAGCCTTTGGGCGACAACCTTTTGGCGGGAAGTTATTAAAACGGTTAACCTTTTAACCGATAATTAAGGAAGCAGTGATTTAATTTAACCGGTAAATAATAGGTCGGTAAGCGATTTAATCGGTGAAGAGTTTAGACCGATTTTTTAACTTTGTAATTTAAATTGATATTCGATTAATGAAGAAAGACATGATAGAACCGATATGAAAATGGGTTTAAATACAAATACAAGGGTAAGATTAACCGTCCTAGAACCTAAATCATTCTAGAGAGTTTGTCTTCCGCCACTTCCTCGTTGAGGACATTTGAGAGATTCACCATTGTACCCGGTCCAAGATTTGGAACGCAGACCCGAATGACCCGACTCAAATGAGGAGCATAGCCGAACCGTTTCTTCGTTTCGACCATGGTCTTCAAATTGTTAAAGATGACCGATGCCCAGTTGATGGGGGTTGAGCTGACGATATAGGTCATCATGTCGAAAGCTCTTCTAGAATAGTTTTGATTTGGAGATTGGCAGATGATCGACTGCTTAACGATCTAATGCAGGAGTTTGGATGTGGGGAGCAAGATTGGCGTTAAGGTCGTGATTTTCCACCGGTGTTTCGGATCCGGAGAACAGTTCAGCGTAATCAACAGCTGCACTGCCCACCCTTGAAGGAAAGTCCGAGAACCCCTCGGTTTGAAGATTTAACATCCCGACGAGTCTGCTCTCAGGTAGAACGATGACATTGTTTTTGACGGTGGAGACAGTGACACTATTGAACATATATGCATTGTTGAAAAATTCCAGTACCTTTGGAATAAATAGAGGTCCGGATTCTTCTATGAAATCACGAAGTCCGGTTTCGACTAGGGATTCAAAGATTAATTCCCTTGTTTCAACGTCTTCCATGTCGAGTACATAATTGAAATCGATGCACAGATAGTTTCCGAGGGTGCGATGAGACATTTTTCAGATCTTGCTAAGAGAGATAGAGATTTAAAATATGTTGTTTTGAAGTGTGTTGGGATGAGAGGGAGAGGTTTCTTAAATAGATTTGAAATGGGAGGAAAGTAAGAGCATTTAATGTTAATATTCATTTTTGTCTCATTAATGTTTGGAATATTTACGTTTTCAAAATGCCTTGGGAAGTGGCACTTTTGACCGGTTACGGAGACCGAGACTAAGAATCTAGTGGGAACTAACTAAGTTTGTGTAAATTCCCATGCAGTTAGAATTCAAAGTTACTAGATTTTCATTAATAAAAAGTGGATTACATTGAACCGAGAGGAAACATAAATTATACCGAAAGGAAACATAATCGAGTAGGATAAAAATATAACCGGTGCGTGAGGCAAAATGACCGGTTGTCCGAAGGAGTGACTAATGGCCGGAGGAGGTGAGGTTCTGTTCTTCTTCTTCCAAGCTTTCTCAAACCGCTCATAGAAGGAATTGGCGGAATCCCTGGTCAAGACCAGTGATTGGTTCAGCCCTTCTCCTAGACAGAGCGGAACCCCGAGTTCGTTGAGTAGAGAGATGATTTGAGGAATGAAACCGGTGTGCCAGGTATTGATCATCCAGAACAGGATGTCAAACAACAGCCTAGACCAATTGACCGGAGTATCGGTTGTGATGGCGGTCATGATGTTGAAGACTGTGGTACAGTATGTGTTGGTTACATCCTTTCCCAAGATGGCCCTACCGATGATGTCGTTGAGGAGATGATATTCAGCCCTCAACGATGACCGAGCTCCGTGGTCATCGACCGGAGAGTTGGAGCGAGAAAATTCCAGAGATATCTCGGCTTTCTGTTCAGCCGAGACATTTAGGTCAGTAAGACCTTCCTTCAGAAGGTCGAAGCACTGAGCGAAATCCCGCTCGGAGAAGTCAAACACCGTTCCTCTTACCCTAGACTGAATAAGGGTGTCAAAGAATGGGGTACCACGGAAGACTCTAGCATTATGGAAGAATTCAATTACGGTCTCAGGAAAGATGACATGTTTGTAATCTAGGAAAGACTTCAGACCGATACTTTCCAGGGACTTAATCATTTTGAATATCTCGTAGTCTTGTGTCCCATGTATCGAGTCAAAATCAACTTGAAGAATGTTTGGAACTGAGACATTTTTGTCTTAGTGAGATGACAGGTTGATATGTGAATATTTGTTTGAGATTCATCTAACTTATATATTAGTTGGAGAGTGATATAGGTGATCAGTATTATCTAGAGGGTAGCAGGTAATTTAGTTTATTAATCATAGGATAAAACATCTTGCATGAATTAGGTATGTTTACAGCCTAAGGATGTGAGTCATAGGCCTGGACGGTGAGAGACATCATATCTTCACGTCTTTTGAGGCATGACTGCTTTGTTTTGAAAAGGTATCTTTTCAGAACAGATACGTCCAAACACAGACAATTGTTCCATTTTTGTTAGGAAGCCAAATAATCCAGAATATATTATATTCAAACCGGTTGGTTTTCAGTCATTGATCCCGATGCAGTTAATTAGTGTAGGTACTAAGTAACTCGTCGGTTTACTGTAACTGATAAGCAAAGCGGTTCTTCAATAAATACGATGGTAAATTCGGTTTCTGGCATTTTAGGAAGAATTGCCGGTTTTGTCTGTCCGAACCGATTTTTCCCTTTAGAAGTTAAGGCTTAAGAAATGAGTTGATTAATATCGATTAAGCCGAGGATGTTTCTGAAGTAAGAAAACTTAGCTTCCTGTAGAGGCTTTGTGAAGATATCGGCTACTTGTTGATCGGTTGATACATATTCCAGCTGGATATGTTTCTGCATGACATGTTCCCGGATGAAATGATGCCTTATGTCGATGTGCTTGGTTCTAGAGTGTAAAACCGGATTGTACGTGATTGCTATGACACTTGTGTTGTCACAGAAAATAGGAGACTCTTCGGCGTCGATACCGAAGTCCTTTAGTTGCTGTTGAATCCATAGGAGTTGTGAACAATAACTTCCGGCAGAAAGGTATTCAGACTCTACGGTTGATGTAGCAACCGATGTTTGATTCTTGCTGTGCCATGAAACAAGCCGATCACCTAAGAATTGGCATGTTCCACTGGTACTTTTTCTATCAACTTTACAACCTGCATAGTCTGCGTCAGAATAACTTGTGAGGTTAAAAGATGAGTCCTTTGAATACCACAAACCGACTTCAAGGGTTCCCTTTAGATATTTCTGGATTCGTTTAGCGGTTGTATAGTGTTTGGGATTAGCCTGGAATCTTCCACACACTCCGACTGCAAATAGTATGTCCGGTCTACTTGCTGTCAGGTATAAAGTAAGCCGATTAATTCCACGATAGGTGGTCAGGTCTACTCCCTGACTGTCATCATCTTTATCCAGCTTGATTGATGAGCTCAATGGAGTGGCGGTAGATGAACATGTGTCCATCCCAAATTTCTTTAGAAGTTCCTTCGTGTATTTGGGCTGACTGATGAAGGTTCCTCTTTCGAGTTGTTTAACCTGAAGGCTTGGAAGAAGCTTAATTCTCCCATCATACTCATTTCAAATTTGTTAGTCATTAGAGTTGAGAATTTATCACACAGCTTAGGATCGGTTGATCCGGAGATGATATCATCCACATATATTTGAACAAGTAGAATGTGTCCCTTTTTCTCAAATTTAAATAGGGTTTTATCCACTGAACCTATGGTAAAATCATGATGTATCAGAAATGCGGTTAATGTATCATACCAAGCTCTAGGAGCTGGTTTTAAACCGTACAATGCTTTATTTAGACGATATACATGATTAGGCAGGTCAATATTTTTAAAACCGGGTGGTTGTTCAACGTATACTTCTTCACGTAGGTCACCATTTAAAAATGCACTTTGAACATCCATTTGGAAAACTTTAAAATTTTTGAAAGAAGCAAATGCTAGAAAAATCCTAATGGCTTCAAAACTAGCTATAGGAGCAAATGATTTTTCAAAATCAATGCCTTCTTTCTGTTTGTATCCTTGTGCCACTAATCTAGCTTTGTTTCTCGTAACCAAACCGTCTTCATTGAGTTTATTTCTGAATACTCATCTTGTTCCTATGACCGGTTGATCTTTCGGTCTAGGGACTAGGTACCAGACTTTATTACTCTCAAACTGGTTTAACTCTTCTTGCATTGCCAAGATCCATTCCGGATCCGTCAATGCTTTATCCACCCTTTTCGGCTCAATCTGGGATATGAAAGCGGAATTAAAATATTCCTCCAGTTTTTGTCGCCTAGTTTGGACGGGTTTTGAAGGGTCACCTATAATAAGCCTAAGAGGATGATTTGTGTTCCTTTTGAGATTCGGTTCAGGAGTGTCTACCAGATCACCGTTTGTTTGATCAAGGCTAGACATATCGGTAGGCTGATCAATAGTGTCAGACCGACCGATTTCCTCAATTTGAACCGAGGTGTCAGCTTCCTGCTGTGTGGCAGCTTGATCCGGCTGGGTTTCAACAACATCCATTTGGTCATGGACAAACCGTCTGAAAACCGGAACCTCATCTTCACTATCAGAATGAATATTATTATTTTCCAATCTGTTGTGTAGATCAAAGGGTGATGCAGTGTTACTTTCAACCGATTCATCGAATACAACATGAAGAGATTCTTCCACGGTTAAAGTTCTAGTATTATACACTCTATATGCTTTACTAACTGCTGAGTAACTTAGCATGATCTCAATATCGAATTTTGCATCAAAAGCAAATAAATAATTTTTGCCATTAATGTGAATGTAACATTTACAACCGAAAATTTTAAGATACCTAATGTTAGGAATTCTATCAAAATACACTTCATACGGTGTTTTGTTATGAAATTTGTTAATTAAAGACCGGTTTTGTGTATAACATGCAGTATTGATAGCTTCAGCCCAAAATTTCTGAGCAACACCTAAATCGGCTATCATAGACCTTGCGGCTTCCTTGAGAGTTCGGTTTCTTCTCTCAGCCAGGCTGTTCTGTTGAGAAGTTCTAGCACTACTATTTGTAAATTCGGTTCCTCTATCACTCCTAATGTTATTTATGCGTGTTGATTTTTCATTTTGTAACGCTTAAGCAATGTAATTAAATTTGATGCGGTTTCACGTTTAGATGCCAAAAATGTGACCCATGTATATCTAGAATAATCATCAACAACGACCATAGTGTAAAGCATACCAGCTAGGCTGGTGACCCTAATTGGTCCAAATAAATCCATGTGAAGAATATCTAAGCATCGGTTAAACTGAATGTGTCCTTTGCTCTTAAAGGTTGATTTAGTCTGTTTACCCATTTGACATGCTGAACACACCTTATCCTTATTAAATACTATATCAGGATTCCTTCAACTAGCTTTTTACCGCGGATATAGTTTAATGTTTTGAGGTTTAGATGGTTTAGCCTTTTATGCCATAGCCAGGTTTGATCGGTTTTAGCTACCATGCAGACATGATGCTCCACTTCATTTTTCCAGTCTACTTTGTATATATTTCCTAACCTATTTCTAGTTAGTAGTGTGTTACCCTGAGAGTTTTTAACTAAGCATGCATGCCTAAGAAATTCTACAATATATCCAACATCACACATCTGACTAATACTTAGTAGGTTAAAATGTAGATTTTTAACTAGAAGTACATTGTCAATTGTTAAATTACAATGGACAATCTTACCCTTTCCCACAGTTCTACCTCTTGAGTTGTCACCGAAGACAATCATTGCACCGGTTTCTATTTTGATGTCGGTTAGAAGGTTGTTGTTTCCAGTCATGTGTCTGGAGCAACCGCTGTCCAAGTACTACTCAGAATTTCCTAGCCGTTTCTTCATATCCTGTTCTTCGTTTGCCATGAGACAGGTGAGTTCATCATCGCTGTCACTGTGAGCCCATAAACTTCCTCCATTATCGACTATCAGTGCTTTCTGAATTTCCTTCCCTTCACCGGTTTGTGAGTAGTTGTTGTTTCTTTGGTTCTGATCATCCGGTTTCCGGTCATCCAGTCTTGGTTTCTGCATTCCCACCTGAAATGTCCCAAACAATTGCAAATATAACATTTAATATTAGATTTATCATCGTAGTTATAAGTGTTGTTTGTCGGTTGGCTTTTCTTCATTAATCTGCCAAACTTCTGGGCAAGCATTGCCATAGCATCCTCAATGAATTGTTCGGCGGTTCTGATCGGTGCAGGAGCAACCGGTTCTATAGATGTGACTAATGTCTTAGTAGCCGTTGAGGCTGATGCTTCATCTTTGATCCTAGATCTCATTTTAAACTCATATGCCTTCAGATCTTCGAATACATCGTGTAGCTTCATCTTGCTTAGGCAGTTTGATTCTCTCATCACCATCGTCTTTATGTCCCATGCACTTGGAAGAGATCTTAAGGCTTTGATGATAGTTTCCTTGTTATCATAATTCATTCCAAGAGTTGATAGCTCATTAATCAAATTTGTAAACCGGTCACTATACTCCCTCATGGTTTCTCCTGGCTTAATCTTGATGTTTTCAAACTTCTGGGTAGCCACCATTATCTTGTTTTCCCTGGTTCTTTCATTTCCCTCATGAAGTTGAATCACTCTTTCCCATACTTCCTTTGAGGTTTTGCAATCTCTGACCTTAAAGAAGGTGTTTCTGTCCAAACCGTTGAAGATATATTTTCTGGCGTGATTGTCCAGATTGTTTCTCCTCTTATCCTCAGCTGTCCAATCATTTCTATCTTTATCAATCGTTATTGGTCCTTCAGTCAGGATGAACGATATCTCGTCATCCATAGTGATTAGATGCAAGTGCATGCATATCTTCTAGTTTGCGAAATCATCACCTTCTAGCATCGGAGGCTTCTCGAAAGTCATGCTTGCTTGCTTCGGGTTGCTTAAGTATTGAAACTAACTGCTCTGATACCAATTGTTAGGATCTAGATCGGGGATGGCGAACCGGGGTTTGGCTGGTTAGTACTTTCACTCAACGGTTGGCGCTAATCCGGTTAGAGATTAACATCGGGTTTCAATACTACACAAACTGTCACAAACCCTTGAACCGAGTTCAAGTGCGGAAGTAGTTTGTTTCAGGTTGAAGCAACACACACAGGATGAATAAAGATAGAATCTGGATAATATCGGTTTGGAAATTAGGAGGTCGGTTTAAGGTTTAGGGAATCGGTTAGAACGATGTAAGTCGGTTAGTATGAGTCGGTTAGAGCGCAGAGCCGGCAGAAAGTAAAGAGCAATACATAGGTTTTTTTGGATGTTCGGAGATAAAACTTCTACGTCACCCCTTCTTCTCGAAACCGCGAGAATGATATTCACTAAGGAATACACAAACACAATACCCGATCGAGACTTATTTGCTGCTCGATAAACACTCGTATAATTCTCACAGAAATTGTAATTTCACTTCAAATGCACACTTAAGCTTTTTAATCTTAGAGAGATAAACAGAACTTGTAACTTGGGTTGTTGGAACTCTTAATTGTGGTCACTTGTAACTACAGAACTGCATTTACTCCTTTTCAGTTCCTTCTTTTATAGGTGAAATGTGCCAACGGTCACATTTCTTCAAGTTTGTCTTTTACATAATATAGCAACTGTCGGTTGGACAGTTGCCTGCACCTGGAATGTTGCACATCTGACTTATTCCAGAGTGGAAAGATCTCTTCAGGCAATCTTCTACAACCTGCAGAGTATCATGAGACTTGTATAGATATGACAATGTTATAGTCTGATCCTTTGGTATCATCTTCCGTAGATACTCAAAGTATCTGTTTGCACCGATTTCTAAGTTGTACTTAGTTTGATATTCTTGGCTTCTTTCTCTAAGTAGTCTCTTCATCGGTTTTCCGGTTGGATGCATTTTGGTTTAGGATGTCTACCGGTTGTTCATAGCTTCAGGTTAACCGGATAGCTTTCCGGTTTTGGATACATCATCTGTTTCTTCTTCTAACCGGTTAGATTCTTTGATCGGTTGGATTCTTGATCGGTTGGATTCTTGACCGGTCAAATTCTTGACCGTTCCTGGTTCTTGACCATTCCGGCACAGGAAGTTTGTTTTTGTTAAGTTCTTATTTTAACCGGTCTAATTTATCTAACAACCCCCTTAGCTAGTCATTTCAGACTATCTAAAGATTAGTCGCCTTCAACAGAGGAAAAGAAAAATTACATGGTCACTGTTCCGTATGCCTCTTCCATTAGTTGTATTATGTATGCGATGGTTTGCACAAGACCAAACATAGCACATGTAGTGGGAGTTATTAGTAGGTTCATGAGCAATCCGGGTAGACAATATTGGGAAGTAGTAAAGTGGATACTACGATACTTAAGAGGAAGTATGGGTCTCGCTTTGTGTTTTCGAAAGTCTAATATGAGTTTAGAAGGATATGTTAATGCTGACAATGGTGGTGATGTTTATAGTAGGAAGAACACAACATGGTACATTTATACTCTAGGAGGTACTGCAATCAATTGGTTTTCAAAATTGCAGAAGATTATTGCTCTTTCTAGTTGTGAGGCAGAGTATGGTGATGTGACAGAGGCTGCTAAAGAGATGATGTGGTTACAACCCTTTTTGCGAAAATTGGGTCAAGACTACGAGGGAAGTGTGTTGCGATACGACAATCTGAGTGCCATTCATTTGGAAAAAATCCTGTTTATTATGGCAGGACGAAGCATATACAGGTTCGTTATCATTTCATCCGGTCAGCTTTAGAAGATGGAGTATTATCTCTTGAAAAGATTCTCGGGAGTGAGAATTCAGCTGATATATTGACGAAAGATGTGACAAATGAGAAACTGAAGTTGTGTGCAACTTCAGTTGGTCTTCTTCGTTAAGACACCGGATGGAAAGCCGCCATCGATCGAGAGATGATAAAGTTAGTCTCAAAGTGGGAGATTGTTGAGTTATGGAGCCTACACTTATAATAAACTCTACATTGTTAATTAGAGTTTATTGAGTTTTCTTTTTGGTTTTGGGCTTGAGCCTGACCAAAATTATTTAGGTTTATTAACTTAATGTTTATCCTATAAATATGTGATTATAAAGGGTTTACATTGTTAAGACAGAATTCTATAGTGATAAAATGTGAGGCAAAAACTTAGTATTTCTTCTTCTTCTTCATAGTGAAATCTGGTGGTGACTGAAGTGGATATAGCTCAATTTGAGTGAACCACTATAAATCTGTGTCTTCTTGTGTTATTTTTTCTTGCATTTTTACAGATAGTTTCAAACTTGTCGATTTTGGGAGATACACTTCCTAACAGTTAGATGTGCAGTCTAACAGATGCATAGTTAGATGTGCAGTCTAACAGATGCGTAGTTAGACGTGCAGTCTAACAGATGCGTATTTAAACGTGCAGTATAACAGATGCGTAGTTAGACGTGTAGTCTAACATATGCGTATTTAGACGTGCAGTCTAACAGATGCGTAGTTAGACGTGCAGTGTAACATATGCGTAATTAGACGTACAGTTTAACTCCATTAGACTTGGTGGTCTAATAGATCTCGATATTAGACATCGACGTCTAACTCTCTTAGACTTGATGGTCTAATGGAGCACGTCTAATACCTCACTTCAGCAGATATTTGAAGTTAGCATACGTCTATCCACGATCAACTAGTTGTACGCTACTCCTGCTCCACTCATCTGTGCAGTCTGGTACGCCAACTATTTGTATACAATGAATGAACGCCACGTACGTGAATATTCCTCCCACTACTTGTTCAGTAAAGGACAATTCCAGAAGAATATTCGGCGCAAGACCAGTTTGGTACGGTCATGATCATTGTGCACAAAGCCTATTGTACTCTTGTACTATGGAGGATTTCCAATGGGCGTTGCCATGTGTCCATCTAGAAGATTCGACCGTTGGTGTCTTGACTCTATATATAGATCCTCAAAGACAACTGTTGAGGTACAAGTTTTTCATAACGAGACTAATGAGCCTTACGAAGTACTGATCTTACCAGCCTTACCTGCTATCAATCTCATACTCTTTCACTTATTGATTTGTACATCTTCAAGTTCAAGAGAGAATCAAAATCTGTCTAGCTGAGAAATATTTTTAATCATATTGTAAGTTGAATAGAGCATGTTTTGTTCAATAATTAGCTAGCTAGTAAACTGTATTTGATTCAAAGAAGTATAGTGAAATCCTTCCGGTTATGGAAGAAGGGATGACGTAGGAGAGGTTACATCCATAAACAACTTGTTGTGTCATTTACATTTTGTCTTTCCTTCTCTAATTGGTTCGTAGCTTCAAACCTGAGCAAACAGTTCCGCACTTGAATCGCTTCAAGAGTTTGCAAGAGTTTGTGAAGAATAGAAAGTGATATTAATTCCTAATAGGATTTCAATCAAACAGTTTCCCAAAAGTTATCATCAATAGATAGACCCCCATCTCTATTGATTACGTCGTTCCTATCAATTGATATCAGAGCGAGTCTTTGCATTGAACCGTTGGTGCGGCTAAGCACGGGGAGGTTAGAGTGGAATCAGGGAGATTGATGTGACATTGCCCGAGTGGATGCGGACGACAATGTAGAGAGGTTCTAGGTGTGGTTTAATAACTGTTAGGCTCTCCCACCTTATCAGCTAGCTTTTAAGGTGTGGTTCTCCTAGGAGTTGTGAGTTCTTTGAACTTCCATCGGAGGACCACACTTTTAATCTTCATCTTCCAGCGGAAACCATCACGGAGATGAAGACTGTTTTCTCGATCGACGGCTCGGAAATAAGGTTGAATGGGAGTAAGAAGGTTATGAAGCTGCATTTCATTCTTTTAAACGACATAGTAGCGAAGGCTCTTCAAGGAAGAGCATGTTCATTTCATCTATATAGTTAGTATCTCTTCGACTATATGACGAATATTTTAAAGGGCATTCAAGTCAATTGGGCTTCTACGCTCTTTGCTAATCTGTGTGAGTCGATTCAGTCAAAGAATAAGGAGAGTGTGGGATTCGCTGCCCAACTCAGTCAATTTCTAAAACATTTGGGGGTTCCTATGGGAGAAGGGGAGTCTATCAACTATAGTCGTGTTTTCACTTCTTTCACCGTTGCCAACACTCTCACAAGAATGGAGAACTCAAAGGAGTCGTTCTCCGACTCGTCTAGCCAATAGACGGGTGACAAATCTGTCACTCGATCCAAGCAACCAGCAGCATCTAATCTCTCTACAAAGACTAAAAGATCCAGAACTGTTGTTGAATCGGAGGCTAGTTCTAATAGCCAAAAGAGCTCTTCGAAAAAAGATTCTGGAGTGGTTGACTCCAAAGCAATGCAAGGTCCTCCTTCATTTGTATCCATCCCTATGTCTTCGCTTTCTTCATCCGCCAGCCAGTTGAAAAAGCCGGCAAAGTCTTCCATTTCAAAAGGTGATCAGTTAAAGGCGCCTAGGGAGTCTAAGTTATCCAAAGCATCGTCTAAGGTAATTTTCTCTCCTTCTTAGGCCGAAGTGCCTATATTTGGTGTTCTTGTGTTGGAACAAGGTGTATCGGTTGTTGTTCCTGTGTTGGAATAAGCTGTCGGGACAACTGTTGAGCCAGTTGGTCCAAACATTGAATTTATTGACAGAATTCCATCTCATGTCCCTCCAAAAGAAATCGTAGCCTCTGTAGCTATGGGTATTGCTGATACAGAGCAGGGTGTTGTTCTAACCCCTGTTGCTATAGTATTGACCGAACAGGCTCCCATTCTGCCAATTGTCGAGCCGCCTGTTTCTAAGAGTACTCAAGAAAAATCTGTTGTCACGGGAAAATGATTTATGTCTAAAGTCTTAATAGGGCATTTTTCCAAGCCATTAACACCGCACGAAATAATAAGAGCCACCAGGAGCGTTACTGGCATAACTATCGGAGAACTAAGACCAATTCCTAAACCAGTTGAGGTTATTGGAAAAGGTAAAGCTATTGTCACGGATTCAAATGAAGAAGTTTCAGAAGCCAGTTGCATTGTTAATCTAATGTTGGATCAAGCTAATGCAAAAGTTTCAGAAGCCAGTTGCATTGTTAATCTAATGTTGGATCAAGCTAATGCAAAAGCAGCTGTGAAAATTAATATCTTCGACACCTGGGTAATGAACAGAGTAGTCAACAGTTATGATCAAGTTATTAAAGAGAAAGGTGTTAAGGAAAAATGGAGGAAGCTATTCATTGTGGAGAAATAAGTCCTGAAATGGGATAAAAGGTGAAGCTATTGTCACGGATCTAGTCCATGAACCCTTCAAGAGGAAAGATCTAGTGGAAGTTAACATCAGAGGTCGAGCTCTCTTTCCTCTACTTGAAGCAAGAATAGAAAATTTCAATTCGATGAAAAGAAATGCTATTTCAGAAGAGAGTGCTTTAAAAAGACTTGACCAAATCATGAGCAGCTATAGCTCAACTGTTCTCAAATTTGTTCATAACGCCGGGTCTTCAGGCTTAAATCCGTTCTCAAATCCATCGAGTGACGACGAGCCGATGGAATTCTCTAACGATGATAACGTGATATCACAAGAAGAAGAGAAAGTTGTTGCTCATCTCATCGAATTGGGAAACTTATCTATTGAAGAGAAACACATGTTGACCCAGCCTATTATCGATCAAACTCAGGATCCCGTTCAACCTGATCCAATCATGGAAGAAGAGGAGAACATTGATGAAATTATTCAATCGCTTGTTCGCCAACAGGAATCAGATATGCTGGAAACCCCTATTCTAGAAGTGGAGAAATCCCTAGTGAAAGAGACGGAGGCTGATCAGCCTATTGAAGCACAATCTGAGGGGGAATCCTCGAAAGAAGACGAATCTAATAAGATTTCTTCAGCTGAGGGGGAACAAGATAACAACGAAAATTCGTTAGAAGGTTTACCTTTATCACAATGCTTCATTCCCTGCTCACCAATTCCTCGATCCCCTCGGTCTAGGACCCTGGTGAACTGGTGGACATTATTGATAATGTTGCTAAACTACCCCTTCATCCCGGAAAAACTTCAGAACATATTCTTAAGGTTTATGAAGACATTCACAGAGATCAAGAGAAGTCGGGGGATGCTTCTAAAGTAGATGAACCAGAGTGTTCTATGCAGGTTCATACTCATGTTAGTCCCATTAAAACAGTTCCTGCCAACTCTCAAGAAGTGTCATCTGCTGAAGAAACCCCCTTAAAGTGCAAAACTCTTAAACTCTATCAGCTCTTTTCAAAAGAATATGCTGGACATGCAGTCCAGAATGTCAAGTCTCGAGAAGGGACATAGTTCTAACAAGAAAGAATTTTCTTCTTTTCTTGCAACTTAGAAAGAATTGGAGAAGACAATGAAGAGAAATACTTACGAAGTCCACATGGTCAACTCTGCCTACTCCAAATTTGAAAAGAACTTATTCGAAAGACAGTCAGATACGTTTGAGGAAGAAAGGGAATTTAACTTGACGCTTCATCAAGAAATTATGACTGGAATGAATCTTGTTCAAGGTCAAATGGTTGAGATGACCAAGTCTATGAATAGAGCTAATGATGAACGTATGGAACAAGTTGACTCCTTTGCAAGATCGATTCAAGCCATGGAAGACGCTAAAGTTGTCACTGAGAAAGAGAAAGCCCTTATTTCCGCTAATAATATTAAAAGGGGAAAGAGAGTTCAAGAGGTGGTAGCTTAAGGGGAGGTGCTTCGAGAGACAGCATATCAAAAAGAAAAGCTACTGATGAAGAAAGATGCAGACCAGTCAAAAGAAGTGGATGTCGCGGCGATGACCGAGGTGGTGTAAGTGGTTGTCGTGCTCCTAGTGGCGGTCGTGCTCTCGTTCCTCGCTTTCAAAATCTCTTGACTAGTGAAGCGTTTGCTGATCCAAATGTAAAAAGGAAAGGACAATAATCTCTTTTCTTTAATTATCTTTTGTTGGTTTTTGGAACTTACGCTTGAAGTTTGTGAACTAGTGTTATTTTAATTTGATGGGTGATTATCTTATCTTATTAATTTTGTAAAGTTTTAACATCATCAAAAAGGGGGAAATTGTTGAGTCAAATTAGTTTGACTAACGTTATTTTAATGATGTATTAGTAAAACTTTGATTAAGAATGAAACTAAGTCGTCTAATTATTTTTGTGCAGGTGCATCAAAATATGCTAAATTAGACATGAACTAAAACAAGCATTAGACGTAGTTAGATGTGCAAACTAACAGACGTAGTTAGATGTGGAGTTTAACAGACGTAGTTAGACGTGCAGTCTAATAGATACGTAGTTAGACGTGCAGTATAACAGATACGTAGTTAGACGTGCAGTCTAACAGATACGTAGTTAGACGTGCAGTCTAACAGATACGTAGTTAGACGTGCAGTCTAACAGATACGTAGTTAGACGTGCAGTCTAACAGATACGTAGTTAGACGTGCAGTCTAACATATACGTAGTTAGACGTGCAGTCTAACATACGTAATTAGATGTATAGTCCAACAGATGCGTAGTTAGACGTGCAGTCTAATAGATGCGTAGTTAGACGTGCAGTCTAAGAGATGCGTATTTAGACGTGTAGTCTAACAGATGCGTAGTTAGATGTGCAATGTAACAGATGCGTAGTTAGACGTGCAGTCTAACAGATGCGTAGTTAGACGTGTAGTCTAACTCCATTAGACTTGGTGGTCTATTGGAGCACGTCTAATGCCTTACTTCAGCAGATGTTTGAAGTTAGCATACATCTACCCACGATCAACTAGTTGTACGCTACTCCTGCTCCACTCATTAGTGCAGTCCGGTACGCCAGCTATTTGTATCCAATGAATGAACGCCACGTACGCGAATATTCCTCCCACTACTTGTTCAGTAAAGGAGAGTTCTAGAAAAATATCTGGCGCACTACCAGTTTGAAACGGCCACGATCATGTGCACAGAACCTACTATACTCTTGTACTATGGAGGTTTTCCAATGGTCGCTTGCCACGTGTCCATCTAGAAGATTCGACCATTGGTGTCCTGACTCTATATATAGATCCTCAAGGACAACGGTCGAGGTACAAGTTTTTCATAACGAGACTAACGAGCCTTACGAAGTACTATTCTTACCAGCCTTACGTGCTATCAATCTCATACTCTTGCACTTAATGATTTGTACATCTTCAAGTTCAAGAGAGAATCAAAATCTGTCTAGCTGAGAAATATTCTTAATCATATTGTAAGTTGAACAGAGCATGTTCTGTTTAACAGTTAGATAGCTAGTAAACTGTATTTGATTTAAAGATGTATAATGAAATCCTTCCGGTTGTTGAAGAAAGGGTGACGTAGGAGAGTTTGCTCCGAACATCTATAAACAACTTGCTGTGTCATTTACATTTTGTCTTTCCTTCTCTAATTGGTTCGTAGCTTCAAACCTGAGAAAATAGTTCCGCACTTGAATCGCTTTAAGAGTTTGCAAGGGTTTGTGAAGAATAGAAAGTGATATTAATCCCTAACAGGATTTTTATCAAATCGTTTCCCAGAAGTTGTCATCAATAGCTAGACCCCCGTCTCTATTGATTACACCGTTCCTATCAACACATTAGAATAATTAATTGACTCGAAGATTTTCAAAAAATGAAATAATATTTCTACATGAATCCACAAGTTTTCTGGATCTAATCTCCGATATCATCATAATAATGACATTGTAAATAATCATTAATGACCTACTTTCGTTGTTAAAAGTTTATCGATTTTTTTTTTCAACCAGATAGTCCACTAGAAAATTATAGGGATATAGACCTATTTTTTAAGTTTCGGATTTTTAGTTGCCCCAATACATGTCTCCTAATAGTCACTAACGGTTTCCGACATAACTAATTGTATTCGAATCAAATTCCATAAAAGACTCTATATACTTGCAATAACGTTACGATGTAAAAGTAGTTGAGAAGTCGTCTCAACCTCTTTGTAACACATATGACAATGACTCACAATAATCATGCATTTTTTTCATTTATTTATCGTTAGTGAGAATTTTTTCGTGAATAACACTCCAATAAAAAATGAGATCTTTGTAAGCATCTTAGACTCTCATAAATTTTTTCAACAAATATCAATCGAGCTAACTTTATTGAACAAAGTGTAACAATATCTCATATGAAAGTTATTCAGATTATGTCACCACACAGAATTATGAAAAGACAGATTTAACCCCTTATTTCTAAACATGAACAAAATTATATCATTGGACATGCTCTCCTCACTATTCAGTCTTTTTCTATATTTGATATGATTAGCAAAACCACTAGACTAACTATCAGACATATCTTTGACTGATGCATCTCTACAAATAGAAATAGAAGCAAGCTCGAGAAAAACTTTTGCCAAAAATTTACCACCACACCAAGTGTCGTCTCAAAAAATAATCGAACTTCTATCATGGATAATAAAAATCGAATACTCCCGATAAACCTTCCACATGGCATAAATATCACCTCAAATGTTGCATCCCATGGGTCTTTAAGAACTCTTTGTGAACCAACTAGACTTATCCTGACCCTATTTACATTTAATCAATGTAGCCCAAATACTCTCCCGCTTAAATGCAAATCTACTACACCATTTGTATAATAAGAATTTATTAAAAGAAACAATATCGCGGATTCTCAGTTCCCCCTAATTTTTTTTATTAATTTAACCTTATCTCAACTCACTAAATGAGAAAATGAGGAATCAAACGATCCCCATAAGAATTTATACATAATTCTCTCCATCTTCACGCCCACACACTTTGGGAGGACAAATACAGACATCATGTAAGTTTTCATTGAAGAAAGAGAATTCTTAATAAGAACTAAACGACCTCCCTTAGAAATCATCTTACTTTTCTAAATAAGAAGTTTCTCTCCATCTTACTGATGATAGGGTCCCAAGAAGCTTTGTTGATAGCTTTAGCCCCTAGAGGGAACCCGAGATATGTAGACGAAAAATCTCAATTATAAATCTTAAAATACTTGTCAATATAATCTATCTCCTACACAAAACTATTAGAGAAGAAAATATTAGACTTACCCAAATTAACACGCAATCCCGAACACGCTCCAAATAATTAAAGAATTCAGAAAGGTGCATGATATTTTTCTCAATAGTCTGAATTATGCAAAGAGTGTAATCTGCAAATAATAAGTGAGACATAAAGAATAGATATTGTCTTGTACCGCACTCCACCCCACGAAACAAGCTCGTATTTTCGGCAAACGACATCATTCTAGAAAGGTCTTCCATAACAATATCCAATGTTGTAAAAAACGGGATTAATCCGCGATTAATTAGAAATCGAAAAAAAAAAACATCCAATTTTTTTATAATCAGTAACCAAATATCGGTCAACGGTCAACTGGGTTTGGTCAACGGTCAACCCGGGTTGAACCCGGTTAACTCGGGTCAAACTCGGTCTAATTTTTTATTAACATGTAAAAATTATATTCTAAAGAATATAAATAATTTTCTCCCAATTTCATTTTCTCACTTCTGTTCTTATTACTCTCTCTCTCTTACTCAAGCCGCCGATCATCTCGTCTAGGGAGCCTGAAATCGGCGTCGCCATTGTTGATCTTCCATTCCAAATTGTGTTTTCACTAGTAAATATTTCTCTCTTAAGTCTTTCATGCATACTCTTTTTCTCCTTTATTTCTTTATTTCTTTAGATCATATTAGTACATCAATCGTAGATATCAAGGTTTCAGAAATATATGTTTATAGGATCCACTATATAACGAAACATCTTTGTGGTTTCTTCTTTATGCTTGTGCAAAAGTTCACACAAAGATTAAAAATTCATACACCTCTTCTTATGTTTCTCTTTTAAATTTTAGTTGGATGGTGGAGTAATTATGGTGGGAATATTAAGAGTTTGCAAAGGATGACAATTAGGATTCTGTCATTGACTACAAGTTTGTCGGCTTGTGAGCAGAATTGGAGCTCATTCGCTTTGGTATGATGGTATCTCACTTTGTCACTAACAAGTTAGTAGTTACGAATTAATATATAAAATTCGTTTGAACTTGCTTGCTTGTAGGTCCACACAAAGAATCAAAATCGACTTACGACCGAAAAGTTGAACGATTTAGGTGTGTTTTTAACTTTTTATGAATGGAATTTAGTATTATTCTTTAAAAATAATGTGTTTAGACTAAAAATGATTAATTTGATTAATTTCGATTAATTCTGATTAATCTAATTAATCATTAATCCGTATGTGTCGATTAATGTCCGATTACTGATTACTACAACCTTGAAAATAACAAATAAGAAAGGGGAAAGATGGTCCCCGTGTCTTAAATCCCTTGAACTCTCAAAGAAAGTACGAGAGCTCCGATTCACAATAACAGAGAATTTCGTCGTCGATACACAAAATCTAATACATCCGATCCATTTCTCCCCCATACCCATTATACACATAATATTAAAAAAGAACTCTTAGTTAACATGATCATATGTTTTCTCGGTATGAAGTTTAACAAAGGAACATTTACGCCTTTAGAGTTAGCCGAATCAATACAATCATTGACGATTAGTGTCACATCGAAAAATTGACAGCTTTTGATGAAAGTCATCTTATTGCAAGAGTTAACCGTACCCAAAACTCCATGCATTATGTTTGCCAAATTTTCGAGATAATCTTATAAAATGATGTAACCAAATTGATGGGTTGGAAATTCTTCACGTCGATAGTTCTGGTTGCCTTACGAATTATGAGAATCAACATAGAATTCTAATTTTTCTCAAAAGATGAAAGTCCCGCCATAATATCATCCTTAAGGAACTCCTCAACCTTTTTAAAAAACCCCAAAGTAAAACCATCGCTCCTGAGGGACTTATCATTAACACAATCTATTATTGTCGCCTCCACCTCCTCGATAGATAAATGAGCTTCTAACATGCATTTCTCATTTCCATTTATAGATGCAAAACTGATGTCATTTAGCTTTGGTCTAATCCAAAATGGGTTTGAAATAAATCTTTGTAAAATTGAATAATATTATTAGATATAGTTGGTCCGTTCTCATGCACGACACCAATAATGAATATCGAGTTAACAACGTTATTTCTCGCTTGTGCCTTAAAGATGTCGTAGATATACTTAAGGTATTTTATCACATTCTTGCAACCAAATCGCTTTACTACGCTGTCTCGACCCAATTTCCTTCTCTTTACATAGTTCAAGTAACTCGCTCACTAGATGTATCAGTGTAGAAATTTTGTAATAGAGAGATCACGAACTTCCTCTAGACCATAAATTGTTAAAATTTCATTACTTAAAACCTTAACCTTGGAGAAAAACAATGCATGATCCCCCACAAACAAACTTTTTAGAAATTTTCATAGATTTTTAAGCTTAATAAATAGCCTAGAGGATAAGGAGCCAACCACGACCTCACTCGCCCACCACCCTTCCACTTTCGAGTTAAAACCACCTCTAGTCAACCACTTGTTCTCGATTATGAAAGACCGACTAGTTGGAACCAACTCCCTCTACTCAATAAGGATATGACGATGATCAAAACTATTCCACGATAAGACCTTCTGAAATATATTAAATACACCACGAAAAATTGAGTTACTCACAAGAAATCTATCAATGCGGAATTACACACTCCCACCATGTCCGTTACCTCTTCTAAATGTGAATTTCCCTCATTCCAAATGCAAGTAAACAAGATCCAGATTTTCAATTGTCTCGGAAAACTCATTCATATTCCTTGTGAGTCTACGTGCCCTTTTTTTCTCGGTAGGAACTCTAACTAGATTCATAACCTAAAAAAAATAATAGGCATATCCCAAATACTTGTCACCTCCACAAGTTGAAAAAATCAAACATAAGGTTAGAAAATACAAGTTCGTATACCGCAGAAAACACTGAACGAAAATTATTTCCACAATTATTAAACTAAATACTAACCGAAAATTGACTTATATTAACGTAATTTTTTTCAAATAAATCATCATTCCAAATTACCATAATCCCACTTAATACAAATAAGAGACTCTCAACAACACAATCTTCAATATTACCGATTCAATTTATTATATATATATATATATATATATATAATATATATATATAATATATATATATAATATATATATATATATAATATATATATATATATAATATACGATGCTAAAAAATATTATTGAGAAGTTTGATTTATGCGCTCACATGAATTCCTCATATTTTTTTTTTTATATTTTCTCCCTAGTCATATATAATATTTTTTATCTCACCTAATTAATTTTTTTATCTCTTATTATATATATATATATATATATATATATATATATATATATATATATATATTATTCTCTTTCATCAATAATTTATAAAAATATTTTGTTTTTTCAATATAACATTTTTTTATCTCTTTCAAATAATTTAATTTTTATTATATATATAATATTCTCTTTCACCATTCATTTTATTTTATAAATATATTAATTTTTCTTTTCTAATATATATATATATATATATATATATATATATATATATATTATCTATTTTTATCTGTCATAACTAATTTTATTTTTATTTTTTCTCTCATCAAAATTATGACAATATCATGGTAGTTGCGAATTTGAGGAATGGTAGTATATGTGGGCGAATGTTGTGATGGGGAATGAAATGTTCATTGTGATTGTGATTGGTGGTTGATATTTGGTTTCACGAGAGATAAGAGGCATGTGAAAGTATGAGGTCACGAGATTAAAGGTCGATGAAATTTGTGGCTGGTTTGCTAAGAGGATAAGAGGTCGGTAAGATTGAGATTGGTGATTGGTTTGTTGAAGAATAAGAGATCGATAACCAAGAATCGTAAGATCACGATATTAGAGGTCGATTTTGATTTGTATTTAAAAATATGTGTGAATGAGATGTTGATTGACCGAAGTGTGATGTCATTTAGTGGTTGGTTCGATTAGTCAAAAACTTACCTACAATATTTATATGTATACACGTAATTTTAAATTAAAATCAACAGTTATAAAGTTATAAGTGGTCTAACGGTTAAAGTATTCACATTTCGTGTTTGAGATTAGGGTTCAAATTTCACCTAATGAAAATTTAAGAGAAAGTATGATGGTATTGTGGTGAATGAAATACCTAAGTTTTTTAGAGTGGCAGCATAAAGACCAAAATGACAATGATCATGGTAGTTGCGAATTTGAGAGATGAAAGGCCTAAGTCTAAACCCTAGGTCAATTGGGATTGGTAATTGGTTTACCGGTGAATAATAGGTCGGTAACATTGGAATTGGTGTTTAGTTTTCCGAGGGACAAGATTTTGATTCAGGTCATTGGTTGGTTTGCCGAGAAATGAGAGAGGCTTGTGAAAGTGTGATTGGTTTTCCGAGAGATAAGAGGAATGTGAAAATGTGATGTTATGAGATGTGTGTGAAAGTAATGAGGTGACAAGATTAAAGATCATTTGTGACTGGTAGTTGGTTTATCAATGGATTATAAGAATGTGAAAGTATAAGGACATGAGATTAGAGGTCGATGAGATTAGTGGCTGGTTTGTTAAGGGGATAAGAGGCCAGTAAGATTGAGATTGGTGGTTAGTTTGCTGAAGGATAAGCGACCGGTAACAAATGATCGTAAGATCACGAGATTAGAGGTCGGTTGTGATTGGTAGTTAAAAATATATGTGAATTAGATATTGATCGACCAAAGTGTGATGTCAATTGAGATTTAATGATTGGTTTGGTGAGGGATGTGAGACGTGTAAAAATGTGTGAGATCACAATATCAATAATGATAGTTATCAACTGAGAAAAAGAATATTGGTGGTTAAGTGTGTGATTGAGATGGTTGATTGACCGAAGTGTAAAAGTGAGTTACGAGATGAGAGATAAATAGGATTGGTGGTTGACTTGCTGAAGTGAGGGTAAAGAGGTCGCGGTAATGATATGAGATGGTTGAGGTACAAAATACTCAAAGTAAGGTCATGAGATTAGTAGTGAGATATTAATTGGAGAATAAAAATTATTTATCGTTAAATATATGAATGAATTTTTTAGTTTACCGAAGAAGTGAGGTTAAAGAGGTTAGTGATATGTGATGGTTGGTTGAGTTCACAACATGCGAGATCAATATGATTGGTGGTTGGTTTGCTGATGTGAGAGTAAAGAGGTCGCGATAATGATATGATATGGTTAACCTACAAAATACTCTAATTAAGGTCACGAGATTAGTAGTGAGATGTTCATTGGAGAACAAAAATTATTTTTCGTTAAATATATGAATGAATTTATTGGTTGACCGAAGAAGTGAGGGTAAAGAGTTTAGTGATATGATGAGATGGTTGATTTGTCAAAAATGATGGTAAAGATGTTGGTACTGTTGAAATGGTTGAGTGCAAAAGTGAGGTCACAAAATTAGTAATACAAAAGGTTTATTAAGTAAGAAATTATATGGTTTATTAACTGAGAAATGAGAGTAAAAAGTCGAAAAGGAAGAGGTCGGTACTGATGAGAAAAAAATTAAAGAAATGTCTTCTTATCAAATTTGTTATATTTTTTATGATTAACAAAAATAACGATGAATGAGAAGATAAAGACAATCACTAGGTTGTCCCAACTATTGAAGCACCGTCATGTTCAGACCATAAATGTTGACGATGAAAAGAATAATAAAGACGATGAAAACGATAAAGATGACGACCACGACCACAAATAGGTGAGTATTGTTTATTTCAACTTATAAATGTGATTTTTATTTATCCTAACAACGTAAGAGCATTACGCTAGTTTATTTAAATAGATATAGAACCCTTAATATAACACGGATTTGTAAATAAACTTTTATTTGTGTTCATTATCTGTTCAACAATATTATAATGGCAGAATTCTAGCATGTTTGCTACTTGTACTAATTTAACTAGTTTGGTTGCTAAACAAAAGATTTTGCTTCGAATACAAGATGTTGTTAGACTATATCACTTTGATGATTTGTTGGAAGAAAATAAGGGGAAATTCAGTTGTGATCCAACTTTTCATTCTTTACTTTCTCTTCGGAATCTAATATGAATTGCAACGATTCAATAGACAGTTAGTTGGCATATATATGTAGATAAATAATATCCCATCATCATTGATTTTAACTTCTACATCTTCCTTTGTTTACTTCTGGGATTCTGAATTTGTGTTTTTTTTTTAATGTTTTGGTTTTGATGAATTTGTGAAAAATATTTATCATAACTTGGTTTGTATTTGTTAATATTATTGCCCATTATCAAATTGTAATTTGGTGAGCCTTTACTTTAGTATAAACTTTACTTAAAAAGAAGAATATTAATCAATTGAAACGTAAACATGAATACAAAGCAATATGAATATTCAATCTCCATTTATGCTTTTGATCCCTTCACACGCATTAGTGGCCCATCCTTAGTGCCTAATAAAATATGTTGTGTAAAAATAAGAGTATTTTATATTTTAATTAAGATTTAGGTGAATTGATTAATGGAGTAATTGTTTAATGAATGGTGATTTTTTTTATGATTTTCAGTAAAAAATTCAAACTCGTGTCATTTGATCTTTTAGGTACCGAACCTATCTTAAGCTAATTGGTTAGTTTTAATTTTATTTATCAAAGTCGGGTAGTCCGTTTAATTCAATTTACACACAATAATTTATTTACTCATATAAATTATTTACTCGTATAAATTGGTTAGTTTTAATTTTATTTATCAAATTACTCGTATAAATTGGTTAGTTTTAATTTTATTTATCAAAGTCGGGTAGTCCGTTTAATTCAATTTACGCACAATAATTTATTTACTCGTATACGGTAAATCAAAGGAGACCTTCATATTTCAAGTTCTAGTTGTTGGGTAGAAAATAATTTTAAATAAAAAATGTTCGATGTTATTTTTTAAAATATTATATTTCATACAAATCGGCTTTGGATAAAATATTTGATAAACAAAGTGTTCTTTAAGTAAATTTATAGACATTTTCCTATCCAAACTCATTTCGAGCATGGTGAGATCAGTTTAAGATTGTCAAACTCATACCATATTCATTGACAAGAAAAAAAAAACATGTAACTTTTAAATAAAAGAGTAATTCAACTAATAATAATGGTACCAATTCAAAGTAACAACAACCAAAAACCCAATAAACAGGTTATTTGAAATGATCTTTATACAAAGAAGATGCATCAACAAGGCCAAATTTCCCCATATAACTTCAACCAAATTGCCCAGAACTCTCAACAAATCATCTTGTTCAATCAAATTAATTACAAAGCAAATGCAAATGGTAGCTGCAACCTTTCAGGATGAGTAAAGCTGTACAAGATGCAGCACATCTTACAAACAACACCATTATTATCAAACCACCCATCAATTCAACGAGCCATTTGCTACTGTTTTGCAGACCGGGCATGTGTTTTTTCGAACAAGCCATTGCTCTATGCAATGAAAATGAAAGCCATGTCCACACCCAAGCTCACCCATCTCATCCTCTGTTTCAAATTCCTCCTAACAAATACAAAAACATATATCAATGTTCTTATTCTCTATAAAAGAAAAAGAAAGGCAACCAACCTGACAAATGCTACACTTGTGATCAATCACTGTGGAGGAGTACTCAGTTGAAAGGTCTTCGAATTCTGAGATGTTGATTTTTCTAAGACAAGTAACTATATCATCCTCTTTCAATCCAGTATTGACATATCCAATTCTGTCCCCAAGTTCAAGCAATTCCTGTTTGTTTGTTTGTTTGTTTTCTCCATAGATGTAAATCAAAGCTGGTAGCCAATGATGGAAAAAACATTTGAGAAAGAAAGAGATACTAACTTCATAAGACATTCTGTCTACATCGAGTCTCCAGTCTCTGTACTGATCAAGCCCACCAGCTCTAGCTCCCATCAGAAGTCTACCTTGAAGCATCATCATCTGGAGAAGCAGTATTTTATACAATGAAACAGTAATGGAGGAATGTTCAGATGATCAAACATGGTATCAAGAAACAGAATGAATAAGTGTTTTTTCATTCCTTTTGCTTTTCTTTCTGAAACAAACCTCAGCAAGTCCTTGAGTGGATCGATGTCTAACATGTCGATGATACCTAGGTCCAAATGTATCCATTAATGTATGATGATTCATTCCCAAACCACGATTAGACTCAAGATTCATTGTTCTCATTGTAGAAACAGAAACAGATGCATGCTGTTAATGAATGATACAGAATCAAAATCACTTTGTCAATATAAATAAAAAACAGTAAACAAATGAATCAATTCTTACCCTCTCTGGTATTGTCCTTCTAGAGACAAAGCAATCAACAGAAGCAGCAGAATCAGAATTGAACCCAATTCCAGGTCCACACCAAAGCTCATCCATAGCAATCGACGGTGGATTACTCGCCGGCGGCTGATGTGAGCTATTATTATTACTATTATTATTGCTTCTCTTCCTCACCTTCTTCTTCTTCACCTTCTTCGCCTCCCAATCCGCCGACGTCCGAATCACCGCCGGAACCGACACTTGAGAGGATGCGGCGCATCCAAGACCCCTCCAGGACGCGGTGGTGAAGTTCTTCTTCTTTGGGTAGTTGGTGATTGAGGAGGGTATTGTACAGTCATTGATAGTGGGTGGGGAAGAAGAGAGAAGGAGAGATGAAATGGTTTGCTTACATCGAACGGATTGGGTTATGTTGTTTGGATCTGTTTCTGAGAAAGATTGGTTTCTGGGTCTTCTGAATCTGATATGGTCTGAATTTGTGGTGTTATCGGCATCAGACAACGGCATGATTGAACCAGAAAAAAAGGGAATTAGGAGACAAAGAATGGGTTTTTCTTTCTCTCGAAGAAGAAGAAGAGATGAGATGATGGTGCAAGTGAGGTATGTGTGGGGGGGTCTGATTTTTGTCTTGTTGGTTTAATGGAGGACTATAAAGACTGAATAGCAGGATTAATTAAATAAGTAAAGCTTAAGAAAAAAACATGGGAATGGAATCTATGGAGTTCTTTTTCTCTCTTTGAATTGTCTTGAAATTGAATTGTGGGTTTTATTTGGAAGAAAAGGGGGAGCTACAACCACAAGCCACTGATGATGATACTACTATTGTCTGGAGTGGACCATGTTTGGTTGAAAGTAACAAGTTTGGTATGAATACCAAAGACTCAACCTTTTATTTTCTAGTGCCCGACAGACATGCTCCTCTTTTTTCATTTAAAAAATGGGGTTTCTTTCCTAGTTTTGTAATCTCATTAGATCTAGTTGAGAAATTGTCAATTTTGTTAGAATCAAAATCAGTGTTGGATTTGAATTATGTGATTGATTGTCAAGCCATGAAAATCATATTATAAATTGTTTGGATTTATTTAGATTTAAATTAAAATATTATTATATTTAATATTTTAAAAGATTATAATAGTAAAATAAATGTATTTTAATTGATTATTTAAATATTAATTGATAATAATTATAAAAAAAATAGATAAAACAAAATAAGTGGAGTCTCATGTCTCATTAATATTTTCATGAATTCAAATCTTTACACTCCATGATTTAAGCTAATAATAATAATAATAATAAATAATAAATAAAATTACATCCATTTCCTTTACATTTATTTCTTCAACCATTCATGTTTATTTTGTATTTCATATTTATCTTAATATAATTAACTTTTTTTATTCGATTGAATTGATTATCTCAAATAATTTAATATTTTATTATTAATTATATATTCACATTATTAACAAATTTTTATTCATTTATGTCAAACAATATTTAAAAATGACAGATTAATTATTTAATAATCTCAAAATGAAGAAAAAGTTATTTGATATTTGGGTTGTTTTGAAGTAATTCATTCTTACATATATCTCTTCAACAATAATGTTCTACAATAATGTTCAGGTAATTATCTATCTATATAATGATGCTTAATTTTAAGTGTCCGGATTGTCGGGTCGAGAGCTGTGGTTAATTTGGATATATATGAGAGTAAATTGATACTTGAGTCGGATTGTGGGTTGACCCGCCCATAAACTTAAAACGGTTAAAAATAAAATTAAAAATGATATAGATATGGTTTGAACAATATATTTTAAATTCAAATCAAAATTTGATAAACGCGTGACATTTTAACAATATAAGTTCATTTTTTTAACTAACTAATATATATATATATAAGGACAAATTACATGGGCGGCCCTCGAACTATCTTTATCGCTCACTTTTGGCCCTCAAATTAATTTTTGAAACAAATCGCCCCTTCAACTTTTATAAAGGTCACCGGTGGCTCTTCCGTCAACTTTTTAGTTAAACCTAACGGTTTAAGTTTAAAATATTTTTTTTTATATATTATCTTTAATCTTATATTTTATATTTATATATATATATAATTATTAAATCGCTTATATATAATATTATATATATATATATTATTAAATTTTATATAATTATTAAATCTTTTATATAATAAATAAATAATATATATTATTTATTTTTATCTATATATATATAATTTATATATATTATCTTTAACAAATTTATATATAATATTTATATAAAATATATTTTAAAAAATAATTTAAGTGTTAAAAGTATTTGAGTAGTTAGAAGGTTACAATTACTTTTAATCTTTCAAATTATTTTGTAAAATATATATTCTATAAATTATATAAATTTATTTATATATATATAATTAATTATTAGGGATAATCCATATAATTTATTTTTAAACTTTGTTTTATATATATTAAAAATAATTTATTAAAAGTAATTGTAACCTTCTAACTACTCAAATATTTTTAACACTTAAATTATTTTTTAAAATATATATTATATAAATATTATATATAAATTAGTTAAAGATAATATATATAAATTATATATATAGATAAAAATAAATAATATATATATTATTTATTTATTATATAAAAGATTTAATAATTATATAAAATTTAATAATATATATATAATATTATATATAAGCGATTTAATAATTATATATATAAATATAAAATATAAGATTAAAGATAATATATAAAAAAATAATATTTTAAACTTAAACCGTTAGGTTTAACCAAAAAGTTGACGGAATCTGGTGACCTTTATAAAAGTTGAAAGGCGATTTGTTTCAAAAATAAATTTGAGGGCCAAAAGTGAGCGATTGAGATAGTTTGAGGGCCGCCCAAGTAATTTGTCCTATATATAATGATACTTGATTTTTAAAGTATTCGTATTGCCGGGTTGAGAGTGTAGTTAATTTGGATATATGTGAGAGTAAATAGATACTTGGATCGAATTGTGGGTTGATCCGCCCATAAATTAAAACGGTTAAAAACAAAATTAAAAATGCTATAATTATGGTTCGAACTTGAAACATAACAAAACAAGTACAACCTTTTAACCAACTAGGCTAATAAGACTTTATATTTTAAATTCAACCCAAAATTTGATAAACGCATGACATTTTAACAATATAAGTTCAACTTTTAACTAACTAATATATATATATATGATGATGCTTAATTTTTAAAGTGTCCGGATTGCCGGGTCGAGAACTGTGGTTAATTTGGATATATGTGAGAGTAAATGGATACTTGAGTCGGATTGTGGGTTGACCCGCCCATAAACTTAAAACGGTTAAAAATAAAATTAAAAATGATATAGGTATGGTTTGAACTTGCAACCTAGCAAAACTAGTACAATCTTTTAACCAACTAGGCAAATAACACTTTATATTTTAAATTTAACCTAAAATTTGATAAACGCGTGACATTTTAACAATATAAGTTCAACTTCTAAACTAACTAATCTATATATATATAATGATGCTTAATTTTTAAAGTGTTCGGATTGCTGGGTTGAGAGCTGTGGTTAATTTGGATATATGTGAGAGTAAATGGATACTTGGGTCGGATTGTGGGTTGACCCGTCCATAAATTTAAAACGGTTAAAAATAAAATTAAAAATGCTATAGGTATGGTTCGAACTTGAAACATAACAAAACAAGTACAACCTTTTAACCAACTAGGCTAATAAGACGTTATATTTTAAATTCAACCCAAAATTTGATAAACGCTTGACATTTTAACAATATAAGTTCAACTTTTAACTAACTAATATATATATATATATATATATATATATATATATATATAATGATGCTTAATTTTTAAAGTGTCCGGATTGTCGGGTCGAGAACTTTGGTTAATTTGGATATATGTGAGAGTAAATTGATACTATGGTCGGATTGTGGGTTGACCCGCCCATAAAAATTTTACCGTAATATTTTTTCACGGTTTTTTATATTTTACCGTAATATTTTGAAAAACAACAATAACAACATAAAACAAAATATTCAACAACAAACACCCTAACAAAATTAGGGTTAACGAATTCATAAATACTAAAAAAAAATAAAAAAAAATAATTCATGGACTTCACCAATTCTATAAAACAGAAGTCACCTATGGATACTAAAAAAATCATTATTTCAAGAAAGAACATAGCTCTAAAAAAACTGTATTGTACTAACTTTTTGTATAGAATAAACCCTTCTTTTTTCAAAAGAGTTCATATTATATTAAAATTTTAATTTTGAATTATAAAATAATATTTGAATTATTTAATCAAACCATCAATGTTTTGGTTAAAGAATTCAAGCAACTTCAAAGCCAAATTGAGATGAAAAAAATTTAAGTTTGTTTGTGACTGTTGATTGACAAGATTTAATAGTCCAATTGATAAGATATTTAAGAGGTTAAGGAAAGGACAGCTGAAATGGACCTACACTTATGAAACAAAAGGTCAAAAACCCTTCATGTTTATACACTCATTTTAGAATGGGGATGGGTTTGTTTCCGTCTTATCTCATTACATGACATTATTATATATACCCTTCATGTGAATAGTTCTAATCATGTGCCCTACCCAATTAATAACATTCCAATTTTGAGGTGTTCACATTGGTTTATAATTGGACAAGTAATTCTTCTTTGGTGTCATCTAAATGTATTAACTTTAAATGTTCAATCTTTAATTGGATAATCTTACAGAAATCTTTATTTCCAATTATCTACCCAATAACTTTTTTTAAAGATATTTTAAGAAGTTAGCACTTCATTTTCATAGTAATGACTCTAGATTTCAAATTAAGACGTTTTTAATGAGAATCAAATATGTGACATTTAGTCTTTTTAAGTGAAGGGAGACTTATCTCTAATTTGGCCTCGTTAGTTTAGATGATCTCTTTTATTCAATAGTTATTAAGTTTGGTATGTATTTATTACATATGGGTACATATTTGTCTTCAAGGGTATTTAAAAAATAGATAAATTGATGTAGCAGTTAGTTATAGATGGCACTTGAGTATTATTTGCTTATAAGTCAAACTATTTATTTAGTATATATTATTATTGTGTGTGTTTGGTGTACTTGTATCTTCAACCAATCAAAATTTAACGATAGAATATGTTGAAATTAGTCCACGTTTTATGAGTGTGACAGGCTCTAGTACTTTTTTATTTATATTGGTAGACAGACAAGTACTATTTATTTAGTTAAGTAATTATAACTAAATCTTATCCATTTTTCCTTTAGCTAACGAAGGAAGTGCGCAGCAGTTGAGCTTGAAGAAGTCGAGATAGACAATGCTCCATATCTGCATTTGAGACCTCTAACTACAATGGAGGATCCTCAAGGGGATTTCATTATGTTTGAGACAGTGAAGGCACGTCAAAATGTCTATTATTATGGTTATGTTTTGTATCACAATGTTGGTGTCAGGGCTTAGCAATGGAGATGGATTTTGTTTGAACTGAGGTAGCAAGTATTGAGAAGAGGAATCAAAACTCGAGTTGAAGATATATCATTAAGAAAGTGTCTACAGTTGACAATATTGTTGACACGTTGACAAGACAATTCTTCGTGTCAAATTGTAAGATTACATTTAGTTTGGCGGGTAATTAAGGATTGAGAAATTGCTAGTTAACAAACACTATAAATGTAAAACTAAGAAGAGGATGACTAATGAAAGATACTTATAAGTTTAGGTAAATACATTTTGTGAGCAATCCTCAAACGAACCAAGAAAAAAGTGTTGCATTATCTTCTAATGTGAGAAGATAAATAAGACCTTAAGTGAGATTCATAATCATGAAAAATTGGCTAGATGAGAGACTTGATCAATTCTAAGGTGGTGATTTGGTTACTTCTTTCGTTCTATCTTTGTTGTCTATGCATTGTGGATCATAGTTTAGATGAATGAGTTGATTGATTTTTCATCTTATTGAGAAGATTATTAGACTTTGAATGAGATTCCTAATAATGAAAAGGGGATAGATGAAAGGCTCGGTCAATTCTAAGGCGAATGAGATCATTGAATTATTATCTAATACAAGAAGATGAATGAGACCTTAAATAAGATTTTTAGTAATTAAAAATGGGCTAGATGAGATGCTCGATAAGTTCGAAGGCGAATGAGATCATTGAGTTGTCATCTAATGCAAGAAGTTGAATTAGACATTGAATGCGATTCCTAGTCATAAAAAATGTTCTAGATGAGAGGTTTGCTCAATTCGAAGACAAATGAGATCATTGAATTGTCATCTAATACAAAAGGATGAATGCGACCTTGAATGAGATTCCAAGTAATGAAAATGGGTTAAATGATAGGCTTAGTCAATTCAAATGGAAAGACATTTGCGATTTTTTCCGAAGAAAATATGGGTAATCACTTGAAGTGTGGTGAAAACAATTGAAGATAGTTAGTAAATCTTGAAAGAGTATTCTCGAATTACTAGTTGTTTTAATATTATTCAAAAACTAGTCAATTGCAAGTTAATATGTTCATGAAGAAGTACGAGGTTCAAGTTGATTGAGTGTGCAAAGTTCAAGGCAAGATGGGTGACAAATATTTTTGTTAGATCTTGAGCTTGAGTAAAGATATGTTTGAGATACCTAATTATTTGTTATTAAGTAGACGATAAAATTTTGTCTTGGGTCTTCTTGACTTTTGATTGATATCTTATTTAGTGGAACTAGACAATAGAGGGTGTCCTCGGTTTTGTTTTTTGAGAACGAGGTGTCCTCGGTTTTTATAGATATCTAATTTTGAAAAAGTAGACAACGTATGCTTTCTTGAGGAATCTTTGCATCGATGCCTTAGGCAATGATGCGAAAGATTTGATACATTATTGATGGATCATTCATTTACCAGGACTAAATATGACATTCGTGTCTATTTAAAGGAGGTTTGTGCATCTTCTATTATCTATTTATTATTATTTAATAATAAAATGGTGATTGTTTGTATGAATATGAATAATATCAAGGAGTTGTAGACATTGTTGGAGAAGGAGTTTGAAATGAAATATTTGAGACATTCTAGAAAGCTTTTGGGTATGAGTATTCAATGGAATATGAAGATGAGACAAATGCACATTTTTCAAAGTGGATACCTTGAGAAAGCTGTTGTTTTTTGCACAATTAAAATCCCACATCGGAAGATAATGGGAGTGAAAAAAGTTTCTTAGTATATAAAAGAAATTATATTCACAATTAGCATAAATCCCACATCGGAAGATGATGGGAGTTGGGGAAGTTTCTTAGTGTATAAAAGAAACTCTCCCCTTTTTGATTTATTGCACCCAAATTTGTATCTCTTCTTCCTTATTAATTGATAGCCTTAGTGCTCGGAGACGTAGGCGACATTTTGACCGAGCTCCGTTATCAAATTCGGTTATTGTTCGTTCGTTTGTTTTCTTCTTTTGTGTTTCTATCAAGGTTTTTCCCAGAAAAGTGGTATCAGAGCCGAAGGTTCGTCCTTGGCATGGTGGAGTCTTCAAAAGGGGCGTCAACTCCTTCGTCATCCTGGACGAGGACATCAATGTCGAATTTGAAGTTTGCGGTAGAGATCTTTGATGGAACTGGGCATTTCGGCATGTGGCAAGTTGAGGTTCTAGATTTTCTTTTTCAGCAAGGTCTAGATGTTGCTATTGAGGTCAGAAAACCAGATGGTATAGAAGAAAAAGAGTGGAGTATCATGAATCGGTTGGCGTGCGGAACAATTCGATCGTGCCTGTTTAGAGAGCAGAAGTATGCTGTGAAGAATGAAACTTCTGCACAGAAACTGTGGCAAGCATTGGAGGATAAATTTCTGAAGAAGAGTGGTCAGAATAAGCTCCTTATGAAGAAGCGGTTGTTCCGGTTTGATTACCAATCAGGTACTACTATGAATGAACATATTACTAAGTTTAATGAATTAGTAGCAGATCTGTTAAACCTTGACGTTAAGTTTGAGGATGAAGATCTTGCGTTGATGTTGCTATCGTCCCTTCCTAATGAATTTGAACACTTAGAAACAACGTTACTTCATGGGAAGAGAAATGTTTCTCTTGATACTGTAAGTTCTTCTTTATATAGTCATGAATTAAGAAAGTAGGATAAAATGAAAAGTAAAGTAGGTACAGCAGAAGAAGCATTGACGATCAGGGACCGTCAGCAGAGCAAATCAAAAGGGAAAGGAAGAAGATCTGGAAGTAGAGTTGCAAAGATGAATTTGCTTTCTGTCGTGAGAAAGGACATTGGAAGACTAACTGCCCAAAGTTGAAGAAGAAAGAGAAAGATTCTGAAAATGCAAATGTTGCAGAAAATAAAGGTGATGCAGATTCAAAATACTCTTTATCGATATCACACACAACATCACATCCTGATGCGTGGATATTGGACTCAGCCTGCACTTATCATATGACACCAGTTCGAAAGTGGTTCTTTGACTTTAAGGAGCTGGATGGTGGAGTTGTTTACATGGGAGATGCTAATACATGTAAAATAAAATGGATAGGTTCAATCAAGCTGAAAAATGAAGACGGATACACCAGAATTATTAGAGATTTTGGTACATACCGAATATGAAAAAGAATCTCATTTCTTTGGGGGCCTTGGAGTCGAAAGACCTACATGTGAAATTGGAAAATGGAGTTCTTAGGGTAATATCTGTAGCGCTAGTGATGTTGAAAGCTATCAGGAAGAGTAATAATTTGTATTACTATAAAGGTAGTACAGTTAATGGGACATCATGTGTATCAACTTCCGGGAGCAGTAAGGAATTAGAGGCAACAAAGTTATTGCATATGCGATTGGGGCACGCTGGTGAGAAATCTATGCAAATTCTGGTCAAACAAGGATTGTTGAAAGGTACAAAAGTTTGTAAGTTAGATTTGTGTGAACATTGTATTATGGGAAAACAAAGGCGAGTAAAATTTGGCATTGTTGTCTATAACACCAAGGGTATTTTAGATTATGTGCACTCATATGTCTGGGGACCTGCCAAGACTCCTTCTCTTGGAGGTAGACATTATTTTGTTATTTTTATTGATGATTTTTCCAGAAGAGTATGGGTGTTTACTATGAAGAATAAAGGTGAAGTGTTTGGGATTTTTCTTAAATGGAAAACTCAAGTTGAAGAAGAGACATGAAGAAAGATCAAAATTCTCCGGACTGATAACGGTGGAGAATACAAGAATGATCCATTCCAGAAGTTATGCCAAGAGTGTGGCATAGTTTGACACTTCACATTTAGAAAAACACCACAGCAGAATGGAGTATCGGAACGTCTGAACAGGACATTGGTGGAGAAAGTTCGATGTATGTTGTCTAATGCTAGGTTAGACAGGAAATTTTGGGCAGAAGCTGTGTCATACGCTCAACATTTGGTAAATCGTCTACCATCATCTGCACTTGGTGGCAAGACTCCATTAGAGGTATGGTCTGGAAAACCTGCAACGGATTATGATTCTTTGCATATTTTTGGTTCTATAATATATTATCATGGAGTTGAATCAAATTTGGATCCACAAGAAAATAAGGCTCTTTTTATGGGATTTACTACAAGAGTTAAAGAATATTGCCTCTGGTGTTTGGATGCAAAGAAAATCATTATCAGTAGAGATGTTACTTTTGATGATTATTCAATGTCGAATAAGGTAACACTAGAAAAGATTGATTGTACTCCGCAACAGGTAGAGTTTGAGCAGGTAAAGATAAGCCCAACTAGAAGTGACTCTCCGATGACAGACGAAGAGTTAAATGTGGAAGAGGTTCTGACCCAAGAACCTTCAGAACAAAGTGAATCAATATCTATAAATAGGCCAAGACGAGTTATTCAAAAACCAGGTCGGTTTGTTGACATGGCGGCCTATGCACTTCTAGTCGTAGATGATGTTCCATCCACTTTTTCAGATGTCAGTCGAAGTACTGAAAATGGAAAAAGGAGAGGTGTTATGGAAGATGAGATGCAATCTATTCAGAAGAATGAGACATGCAAGTTGACGCATCTACAAAAAGGGAAGAAGGTTATTGGTGGTAAATGGATCTTTGCTAAGAAAGAAGGATTTTCCGAAAAATTTGATATTCGCTACAAGGCAAAATTGGTAGCTAAAAACTACGCTCAGAAGGAAGGAGGTGATTATAATGAGGTACTTTCTCCTATTGTTAAACACTCTTCCATTGGAATTTTGTTGGCCTTGGTAGAGTAGATGAATTTGGAGCTAGCTCAACCGGATGTGAAGACTGCAGACATACACGGTCATTTGAACGAGGAAATCTACATTTATCAACCAGATGGATTCAATGTTGCTGATAAAGAAAATTGGGTTTGCAAGTTGAACAGATCATTGTACAGGTTGAAGCAATCGTCGAGACAATGGTACAAACGACTTGACAAGTTTATGATGGAGCACAAGTACACAAGAAGCAAATTCAGTTCATGTGTGTATTTGTGCAAATTGCAAGATGAGTCTTACATCTATCTACTCTTATACGTTGATGATATGTTGATAGCATCAAAGAGCCAATATGAAGTTGATAAATTGAAGGCTCAATTGGGTAGAGAGTTCGAGATGAAAGACATGGGGAAAACCAAATCTAATTATTTAGATTTGGTAAACATCTTTCGCGTTTGAGTCGGCGCTGAAGAGCGCCAATTGGAAGCACTGAAGAGCTATTTTTAATATTGAAGATTAGTATTTGGATATTGTGCCAAGGTGGAGATTTGTTGTTTTTTGGCACAATTAGAATCCCACATCGGAAGATAATGGGAGTGAAAGAAGTTTCTTAGTATATAAAAGAAACTATATTCACAATTAGCATAAATCTCACATCGGAAGATGATGGGAGTTGGGGAAGTTTCTTAGTGTATAAAAGAAACTCTCCCCTCTTTGGTTTATTGCACCCAAATTTGTATCTCTTCTTCCTTATTAATTGATAGCCTTAGTGCTCAGAGACGTAGGCAACATTTTGGCCGAACTCCGTTATTAAATTCTGTTAGTGTTCGTTCGTTTGTTTTCTTCTTTTGTATTTCTATCAGGATTTTTCCAAGAAAAAGCTATTTCCAAATTCCTGGTGGATCGAGCTAGGGAATTGGTTCTCCTTCGGTATCTCATTTTAAAATTTCTGGTGGGAATTGTCCAAAGATAGAGAGAGGAAGACAGAGGTAGTTGTTAGGAAGAAAAAGTTTTTTTCTTCAACTACTTTATTTTCTCTACTTAGATACCTAGGTTTAGGTAATTTTATCATTGGTGAAGATACATTTTATATGTATGTACAATCTTTAATGATGATGTTGTTCTTAAAGTTGTAGATAATTTGTTAGATTGTAAATCTTAATTTGTAAAAACATTGTGTAACCTATTATAAGTGATTTAGTGAATGGTTTAAGCAGTCTAAGAGTTTTGTGCTTGTACTTTTGTTGAAGAACTAAGCACTTGGATGTGGGATTGTACATCGAGAGGAACATAATTGAGAAATGAGAAGATGTTATCAAGAAGATGTCAATAAATGACAGTGTTGTTTATTTGCTGACACTGCCTAGATTTGTGAGTCGTGGAGACTTTACTTGTTGACAAAGCAAAGCATGAAAGACAAGAGGGAGATAACTTGCAAATCAAGGTGGAGTGTTAAAAATCAATTTACAACATTACAATTATTATGTGTTAATGATACAAAATTTTGGTACAGGGAAAGAATATATTAAACAAAAGGAAAATATATATTTTGGTGTATAATCTTGATATTATGAAATAATATTAAAAAATGAATTAGATCTTTTGTTATGGTAATACAGCTATGAAATATGATAATAATATTTTGGAGGCTCTTTGAGAATTTTGGACAAAATATTGATATTGACCTAGTTGAGCTATTTAAATGTGCAATTAGACCACTTAGAAAATTAAGTCTTTGCCTTGAGAGTATCGCTTCCTTGTGAGTTGTGTGTGAGTTTTAATTGTAAGAGAAATATTTTAATACTCATATAACATTCTTGATAATAAAAGTTAAAAGTCTCCTTTACTTTAAAAGTGAATGTACATTTATTTTGACTGAACCACTATAAATCTTGTGTTTGTGTTCTTTAATTGATTTTTTCTTATTTATGTAATTATTTAATTCTAGTTTTACTTGCTTTAAGGGATACTTAATCTCCTAAGATCCTAACATCAATGCTTATATCCATGGAAAATGGGAAATCCAAAGGGTTTTGATTTGGAGAAGACATAAAGCTTCGGGTTGCGCTAACGAAAGTTGGTGTTGTAGTTATGCTAGGAGTGAAAGGTGTCAATGTCATCTGAAGATTGCTAAGGAGATTTCACAACTCCTTGATCTCATTACCACTCAAGAGGCAACAAAGGTCGTGGGGAACGAGTTGTGCATCTAAGATTGACCTTATCTCGACGGGCGTAATATCGTTTAAGAGAAATTAGTGGAGTGAAGCTTCTACTATCAAGAATTGGAGAATTGTATCTTTCACGTGAGAGGAAAGAGTTATGCGTTTATGGATTATAGTGATAGCTTTTTCGTCCTTGAAAATCAAGACAAAGTGATGAAAATCATGTGCGTGATACCTTTAAGCAAGTAAGCAATGAATAAGGTTACACCTTGAGTTTTGAAATAATATTAGGATATTTACGAGTAAAAAATTTATGAACTTAGAATGCATGTATAACAACCATTCTAAAAATACATTGTTCAATTATATTCGTGTAGAGACTGTCCTTAGAATAGGCGTATAGAACGTATCGCTACGACCCTTTTTTCATTACGTAACCAAGCACCAAACCCTTAATCCGAGAATACTCTTATTTTCTTTCCTTTAGTTTCTTTGTGAAGTAAACTAAAGTGGTGACTATTAAATTCTATTAGATTACTACATTTCCACATGTACTAATCTAAACCTGCACGTGCCAAACCAAAAAGTCTATACTATAAAACTCAATTTCGGTTTTTCATTTCTAAGATAGGACAACATCCTATAAGGATAGTCTTCCTCCTACCTACTTTTTATAAGATTCGAGAAGAAGGTATGTCAATGGGTTCTATAACATAACTTTAGTAAGAAAAAGTTTTTTCAAAAAATAGTGCACGGGTCGTGCCTACCATATAGAATCCCTTGTCTCCTTTGTAGTAGCACGTGAGGAATGTAAGGCATGGAGCCAACCAATTTTGGATCGCACAATCCGCCCTTAAAGATGGAGAATTCGAATGGATAAGAAAACCATTTTAAAGATATTTTCAATGGAAAGAGAAAAAAGAGAAAGCAACCAAAATCAATAAAAGAGGCGAGAGATAGACTAGACGAAATAAAAACGCATATAACCATACTTTTATTTTTCCCTCTCTAGCTTCCTCTTTCTTCTTATTGTAAATTTACAAGTGTCCTATGTTCTAAGTAAAGTGTTGCTTAAAAATGTTTTTATATTACTTTGGACTTTTGAGCCCATATTGTCCAAGATCATAATATTAGTTAGACCCAACAAATTACCCTTACAAATCATTGGGTAGGCTCTAAAAAATCCACTACCCATCGACAAATTTCAAGCTTCTCCTTCGACAAATTTTTAGTTATCATATCAGATTCATTCTTACTAGTATGAACTTTTTCTAAGTTCAATTATTTCGTATGGAGCACATCTAGATTAATCCACTGGTACATCACTTCAATATGTTTGCATCTGAAATAGAATGTGGAGTTCATGAAGATATGAATAATGATTTGGTTATCACTGTAAATCGTGTAATTTTTTTTTGTTGTAGACACAATTCTTCTAAAAATAATTTCATCCATAACTCTTCCTTACAACTCTTAATGATTGCGATATATTATTCCTCTGTGGTGCATAACAACACACTTTTGCAACTTGGACTGCCAATAGATAGCTCATCTTACGAAGGTCATTGGAAATCTTGAAATGGACTTTTTAGAATCATCGTCGACGGCCATATCTAAGCCTGTGTACCTAACTAGAATAGGTTTGTCGTTACTATAACATAAGCACACATTTCAAGTATCTTTTAGATACCTAATATCCACTTGACTATTTCTTAGTATCTTTTCCTAAATTGTAGATGAATCTGCTAACACTGTCAACAATATGAGTGATATCCAGCCTGATGTAGACCATATCGTACATCAAGCTCCCAACTGAAAATACGTAGGGAACTTTCTTCATCTTCTCATCTTCTTTCTAATTTATAGGACATTTCTTTGTAGAAAGCTTGAAGTAACCTGCAAATGGAGAATTGACCATTTTCACTTTACTCATAATGAATTGTTCAAAAACCTTCTTGATGTAGTTTTCTTGAGATATCCACAATTTTTCATATTTTGTCATGCGAGATCTTCATTCTGAGTGTCTTCTTTGCCGACCATAAGTCTTTCATTGCAAAAGATTTGTTCACTCTATTTTTAGTTTTTCAATCTTGGTAACATCACGACCAATGATCAATATATCATCGACATACAATAAGAGGATAATAAAGTCATCATCTAAGTACTTCTTAATAAACATAATAAACATGCAGTGATCTAATATAATATTACTATATCCATGACTCATCATGTATGAGTTAACACACAAGTTGTTCATTACCTCTAACTTTGAATTCCTCGATTGGCTCCATATAAATTTCTTCTTCCAATTCACCATGAATAAAAATATTTTTCACATCAAGTTGCTCCACATCTAGGTTCAAGCATGCAACTAACCTTAGTACAATTCGGATTGAGCAATTCTTTACCACAGATAATATTTCTTCAAAGTCGATCCATTTCTTCTAACCAAAACCCTTCATAACTAATTGAGATTTATACCTAAGATGTGAGCTATTATTCTAGGACATCAGCCTATACATCCACTTATTCTTGAGTATTTTCTTTCTTTTAGTTAGTTTTATTAAGTTGTGCGTGTAGTTATCATGTAAGAATTGCATGTCTTCTTTACTAATTTTTAACCACTCATTTTTCTCCTTAACTTCGACTACTTATTGGTAAGGTTTTGGTTCTCCTCCATCCGTGAGCAATAAATACTCATTGTAATGATATATAACATAGGATTGGTGCGCCTATTAGATACTTTCAAAGGTTGTTCATCTAACTTCGATGTAGTTTCTTCCTCAATATGCTCAATTGGCTCGTCGTTTTTAACACCATCACCATCGTCTTCTTGAGTGTCTCTCCCATGATCAAAACTATAGAAGGTGGAGTTGTATCCAAACTAACATGAATTTCAGTAGAAGAACTTGGTCTTCAAGAAACACAACAGCTCTGATTCTCATGATCTTATTTTTCATCGGATCTCATAACCTATATCTGAACTCTTCGTGATCGTAATCGTTTCTTCTTATCGTTAAAATCGATCTTTCATATTTTAGGAGATGAAAGAATTCTCTATTACCAAAGACTTTTAATTTCTTGTAAGAGACATATTTTTATGTCTAAATCCTATTTAAAACGTCATTGTTCAATGTTACTACAATAGAAATGTTTATCAAGTCAACTACAGTTCTCGCTGCCTCTTCTCAAAAGGACTTGGTAACTTCAAATGTGATAACATACACCACACTCTTTCTTCAATCATTCGGTTCATTCTTTCAACCACACCTTTGTGCTTAGGTGCTTTTGAAAGTATTTTATCTAATCTAATGGCATAATGTTTACAATTTCGTTCAAACGACCAATGTATTTACCATCGTTGTCTAACCTCACCCATTGCAATCCTGCATGTTTCTCTCTCAACTCTAGTATTTAAATGTTTAAATACCACTAGAACATAATCTTTAATTTTCATAGCACTAAACAAAATATTTCTAGAGTGAACATCAATACAAGTTACGAAATAATATGCTCCACCGAGAGAGATTTTTGCATAGAACAAACATCAATATAAATCAAATCAAGAGCATTTGATTTTTTATGTAGAGGAGTGCATGAAATACAACTTTGTGTTTTTTCCAACTTAGAAAAAATCACAGATTTTTAGAGGCATACCTTACAAACTAGGAAGGAATTGTTTCCTAGAGAGAGTTTGAATTCCCTTATTGTTGACGTGGTCGAGCCTCTTGCGCCACAACTCAATTTCCACATCTTTCTAGCTTAAGTTTATCTCTCCTTTGTACATATTGGATTTCATTACATGCAATGTGTTCGTTTTTGTTCTCTTAGCCATCACGAGCGAACTTTTGATGAGCTTCCACTTACCTCCACCAAAATAATTCCCGAACCTCTCATCGTTGAGTTTACCCGTAGAAATCAAGTTCAAATGAATGTATGGAACATACCTCACATCTCTAAGTATCAATTGGAATTCGACAATAGCCTTTAAGAAAATGTTGTCAATACCCATTATCTTCAATGAATCGATGTTATCCATTCAGAGATTGCCAAAATCTCCTCCCAAATACGTAGAGAAAAAATCACCATTAAAGTGACATGAAAAATAGCACTATAATCAATCTCTTAGTAACCACATTGACTTATGAGATTAACACAATCATCCTCGCACACGACGATATCAGCCCCTTTATAATCACATTTGTTTCTTTTTCACCATTCTTCCCTTCATTTTGTTCTTGCTTCCAAATTCGACATTTTATATGCATGTGTCATAGTTTCTTACAATGATAGCACTTAAGACCACCATGAGACTTCAATCTTCTTTTGTTCGAGTCATTCGTTTCTTTTCTGTCGTATGGAGATCTATACTTACTCCTCCATGCGACTCTGAATTTTCACCTACTAGATCTTCTAAAATTTGTTCATCTTTTTTTTCTTATAACATCTTTGTTGAAAAGACTATCTTTAACCATGTATATGGTTAGAACACCATCTAGAGTTGAATTGCTCAATAAATTACCAATGTTTCCTAATTGTCTTGTAATGAGTTGAGAAGTAGTAAAGAATTTAGTTCATCATCGAGAGTCATCTTCCTCGATGTCATCTAATTCACCAAGACAAAAACTTGCTAGTGTGATTTTTCATACTCCTATTGTATTTGTACTTCAAGTTCACGAGCTAACGAATTATTATTGCATTGTTCCTAGAAGAACCATTCTCGAACATCGACTCTAACTTCTTCCAAAAAGCATACGCGTCGTTCTCTTCTACAATGTGGCGGAAAATATTTTGGTCAATCCACTACCTGATCGTAGTAGCTTCTTTCCAATTCATAATTTTCCAATCTTTATCGCTCATCGTGTCTAGTTTTGTCATGCCTTGTACATACATAAATAAATCTCTGCAAATCAGCAAGTCAAGCATTTTGCGTTTCCACACCGAAAAATTCGTCGATGTTAGCTTAATCATCATAATCAAATTTTTTCATCCATCGGGCACACAAGAGATTTGACGAGTCCAATCAAAAGCTCTAATGCTACTTGTTGGGAAAATTCAATTAATAGAAATTGTGGAATAATTGTTCTCTCCCTTTTGTATGCCACAATGAGATAATCAAGAAATCAAACCAAATAGAAAATAATAAAATCAAGCACACAGAGACACATCAATTTTAACGTGGATAATTTAACAAGAATAAAAAAACTACAGGACTAGTAAGTCACTTAAAAGAACATTCACTATATTGTAGTGAGTTACATACAAATCTTCTCTAGCACCTTAAGAGTTCACTAATACAAAGTCTTCGTCGTCAATGGTGGATTACAAGAACAGTAACAACAAAAGATTTCACCAAAATGGAGTACTAAAACGAGTATCTTAGAGAAGTCTAAACAAATATCAAGAACGATCAGATTATAGAGAATGCCGCGATGATTCACCACCCGTGATTCGAGCAAAATCGATATCGTCCGACTGCTCGATCGTCTCACTGAAACTCTAAATATTTAATCCTACTTTTATTTTTTCTCTTTTCTCTTTTTCTTTCTTTTTATTATATATTTAGAAGTGAACTCTTCTCTGGGCAAATAATTGCTTAAGAACTCAATAATTATAATTAGATTAAGAAATGAGCAAGAGAGACTCACCATATAGTTGATGCGTGAAACATGTTACTTTAAACTACTTATAATATTTAATCTGAAAGCCTCATAGAATTTTGTCGTTAAACAAGTGAAATGAACCAAAAAAATGAAGAGATTAAATCGTATTCTAACAAGAAATCGTATAAACTTCGTTCGGATATTAACCAAGGTCGGACAATGCCCAATAAACAACTCAACAAAGTCCACATAGACTCTTGCTCACCGATTTTAAGCTAATATTGCGTGATAAGAGAGAATTGTATGGTTGCAAGTTGTTTCATCTCCTTCGACTATCACACTTGTTAGTGATCTTTCTGTTTGATGTTTGAGTATAAGTTAATAATTTATGACAAATAATATGATAATTAAACTTGAACTTTATTATTTTTTGTATGGAATTTTCACATTATAATACTAATTATTAAATGAATTGATGAATTGAAATTTATACCACTGACAACATAGACAACATTGTACAACACTAATAATACATGGGGTTATGGTATAACTTCTTAAAAGAAATATCATCAAATGACATAGAAGAATTTAATCTCATAGATTTAATGTGGACATTTAAAAGATAAAATTTATTAGAAATTATAAATATTTAAGAATAAAAAACTAAAATTTCAGAGCTCCTAAAGTCAAAAGAACATAACTTTTAAAATTTTTAAATGGGGGGTTTGTTTTCCAATAAAGACAACAACTTTAATATTATTATTGTCGTCCTTTTTGTTATTATCACGTGTTTTTTTTTCTCTCTTTTAGCAGAAATTGAGCATAAGCCAGGGGCACAATTATGGCCGGGAACATTTTCCTTTTGTACTTATTTCAGATAAATAAAGCATACCCATACACACAAAAAAACCGTTTAAAATAATCTTAAATTAATACTTTTATTTCTCTTTCTTTTCTTCTCAATCAGAAATATATATATTTATTATATCAAAAATATTTATTTAAGTTAAAAGAGAAATCCAGCTAGAATAAGTAAATATTGAATAAGAAGAAGACAGTGACAGCTATTTTTTATGTGGACATCTTTACATTCAAAGTCAAAACATATAAAATATAAGATTTCTTATTTTTCAATATTTCTAACCCAACAATTTAAAACACATAACACAATTTAGAGAAAACAAACAAGATTAAAAGATCACTTGATCATAGGTCACTTCTTTCTTAATCATATGAATTCGGTGGAAGATCTCATGAATGGTGTGGTAAATTATCACTAATTCCAATGAGAATTGCATTTTTGTATCCTCAATGTAATACATCTTTTTTATAATGGATACCATGAAAACATTTTGACAATAACTATGTTGTCCTTTACTTATTGACATTTTGAAACGTTCCTTTTGTAGAAATAGAATCAAAGGTTGATCGAACAATGGTGGTTGTACGAGCTTGAGCTTGAGCTTAACAAGGATTCGAAGATGAGTATCAATGGACTTCCTTGCTTGAGGTGTCGTCTTAATAGTGGTCGCCCGATCGGGTCCATCATCGTCTCGACTAGAATGATGGTGGATTAACCATAGTGTCATATCAAGTTTGAAGAAGTCGTACAATGTCGATGATCTTAGTGGAAGGCTCTCCATCTTGTGGAACCAAAGGCAATGGATTAATAGGAAGACAATGGTCTTAATCTCACCTAGGTATCCTAGTGGTAAGAGTCGACTTAAAAAATAAAGAAGTCATGAGTTCGATTTTATCTGAAAGCGCTTTGAATGGAAGCGAGGGTATGACTATGGGGTGTCATGTTCTTCTTAATTTTTTTTAAAAAAGGAAGACAATGGTCTTGCACCGATGTCACTTTGGGTGCGCACATCTTTCATAATTAAGGCCTTGTTTGAGGAGGTGGTTATTCGGTTTTTATTTTTATCATAAATTCAATATTACTTCGACCATCTAATAATCACTTTATCTATTAAAATATCAAAAGTATCTATTACTTTTATTTTAATATTATTTAATTTTAAAAAGGTAGAACTGTTATTATGGGGTAATTTGATCATACATTTTTTAAAAACAGGTTTTTATTTTTTAATAAGATCAAACATGTGTTTTTAGAGAAAAACTCAAATAAAACAAAGAAAATTCCTCAAATGAGCCCCAAGACATGCTGATTTGATTGAAGTCTAAATTGTAAACGTTTGGAGACCCTATGGCATTAGTTCTTTAAGAATCTCAAGTTTTCTTTGAACATGACTTGAATTGACGGTGCTTGGTTAATTGACAATGAGTTTATCGTGACATTTTCAAATAAACCAATGATAGTTTGAATTCTTAGATCATTGGACACATTTTGAACACACTGAAAGGATCACATTCCTATTTTTCGTCAGTTTGCCACTTGTATTATGGAGTTTTCAAGCATTGGAATTATGTGATAGTGATTGTCAAGTAATTAAATGAGTTCTGTTGTTGTAACAATTTATATATTTTTTAACTTGATTTTTATTGAATTTAGTGTAGAATTTTATATAATTTGTATTGATGTTGAAATGTACATCAACATTAAATATTATTGTCTAATAAATAATAGCTGTTTTGAATGATTAGTTATGGTCTTAGTATATATTGGGGTGAAAACTATCACCCTAAGAATCAACGCAAAATAATAGAAACCGTATTGAAATGCAAAACAATAGCGTAAAAGTAAGAAATAACGAAATAACGATACAAAAACATTACCTAGGTTCAGACCAACAATGTCCTACGTTTTGCTTTCGGAGAATCGATTCAATAGAGTTATAACAGATATTACAAACTCTATCTCTCTTTGTTGATTCTAGATTTTAGTCCCACACACTCTTTTTATTTACAATGTATATATATAGGCTTTTAAAATTAATAATTAGGGTAAATATCATGTTATATCTTTGACATCTCTACAATGATATGATCTCGTGGCGATTTAGTTGATATTTCAATAATAATACATTTTGATTGACATCTTCACCATTATGTGATTTCATGCCTTTTTGAATCCAACTAATAATTACACATGTCTTCCTTCCAATTTTTCTACCTAACATTGATGCACACCAAATTGGGCCTTAAAACCTTAGGCCCAATTCCACAAATTCTCCATCTTACCTTTATGTCTATTGTCAAACGAATGAGCCTCATCACCAAGAACACCCTAGAACTGATCCTCTTACTTCTCTATTTACGTTCCAACCTTTGTGACATGAATCAAGTTGCAACATTTCCAAAACTTGATTTACGTCACCACCTTCGTGGCCATATTTGCGGGATATTCATTTGTGTGAACCTTCTCTACAAATATCGCTCCACTCGCTATGACATCTCAAATGTAGTGAAGTTGAATGTCGATGTGCTTTGTACGCTCGTGAAATATTGAGTTCTTGAACAAGTGTATGGAGCTTTGGTTATCGCAAAACAACTCCACTTTATCGCGTTTCACCCCAAATTCACCCACGAGACCCTTCAACCAAAGTGCCTCATTGATGCCCTCCGTCATAGCGATAAACTCAGCCTTTGTCGTTGAAAGGGAAACTACATATTGTAATTGTGCCTTCCAACTTACCGAGCATCGAAATAGGGTAAACATATCCTGTTATGGACCTTCTATTGTACATGTCACCTGAAAATTAGCATCAACATATCCTCTCAACTTATCATCACCTACACCCGCCCGTTTAAAACAAAGATCGACTTCTAAGGATCCCCAACGTAATGGAGAACCCACTTCGTCGCATCCCAATGTTCTTTCCATGGGTTCTCCATAACGCGACTAACAAGACTGAACGAGTGAACAAGATCGGGTCGCTTACATACCATGTCATATAATAGGCTCCTAACGACACTTGCATATGAGGTGTTTTCTATTATCATATTTTCCTCCTCGATACTCTGTGATATCTTTGAGGAGAGCTTGAAATAAGTAGCTAATGGTGTTTGAACTGCCTTAGAGTTAGACATCCCAAACCTGGCAGCCATTTTTCGGAGGTAGTCGCTTTGAGACACGAACATAGAGCATTTCTCCTGATCCCGCTTAATTACCATCCCACAAATAAAATCCCGGTCCCATATCCTTCATCTTGAACTCCTCGCCTAGGTACTCCAAACTATTATATGTTCAGAGCTTTTTAACCTTCTTCCCGGCCTGAGTCTCTACCATCTTCTTCCACTCCTTGAACTTAACAAATGCCTCATCCTTGTGCTTCAAGATTTATACCCAAACCTTGCACGAAAAATCATCAATGAATGTGATAAAATACCAACCTCTACCTAGAGATGCAGTTCTCGTCAATCCCCACAAGTTTGAGTGAACATAACAAAGCATCTTCCGAGTCACCTCAACCGACCGTCCAAACTTCACCCTCATAGCTTTACCGTATATGCAGTTCTCGCAAACTCCAAATAACCAAGTTTATCCTTGCCAAAATAGCCTCTCTTATTCAACTCCTTCAAACCCCTCTCACTCACGTGCCTTAATCTCTTATGCCATAACTCGTGGGCGATACATCTCGAGGCTCCGCCACTACCGCCATATCACCAACCAATGTGTTGCCTTGAAAGGCGTAAAGACTCTTCTCTCGCACGTCTCTCATTATCACTAGCGGCCCCTTTGTGACCCTTAATACGTTCTTCTCACCATTCCATGCAAAACCAAGTTGTCCTAGTGAGATGATAGAGATAAAATTCTTCCGAAGGTCTGGGATGTGTCGTACGTTCGTCAATACCCTCTCGATTCTATCATACGTCTTTAAACACACTATTCCGATTCCCATCACCCTACAAGACTTTAATATTACCTAATAAAACCTCACCCACTGAAGTATTCTTATAGGTCTTGAATCAACTCTCGTTAGGTTTCATATGGAACGAACACCCGAAATCCATAATTCAACACTTGCTAGACTAATTAGTGGAGACAACGAGCACGTCCTCACTTTCGTGCCCATTCTCGACCTCTTGAACAACTGCCGCTTCTTTTCTCTTCTTCCCATCGTTACTCAAATCTGGACAATCACGATAAAAGTACCCCTCCTCGTCATAATTTTAACACTTAATAGATTTATTCCCGATAGACTTCGAACGTATATTCTTCTTGCTTTTATTGTCTCTCCTCATAGTTCTCCCTCGAACTAAGAGTCCATCTCCACTTACATTGTTCTCTTCATTCCTTTTCTTTTGGTCCTTCGATCTCAACGCCCTCATCACATCATCGAGGGTAAGCTCCTCCCTCCCATGCTCGATTATGTAAATGAACGTCTCATACGACTTCGGTAAAGAATTCAAAAGTATCAGCGCAATATCCTCATTCTTATATATCTCCCCGATATTTTCCAAATCAAGGAGAATATTGACATAATTGTCGAGATGCGTATGAAAGTCTCCCCTCAGCCATTCTAAACTTGAAGAATCTTTTCTTGATAAAGATCCGAGACAACAATGTCTTATTCATTTACAAACACTACAACTGAAGCCACACCTTTGTTGTCGTTGTGACACTAGCAACCTCTCGCAGCACCTTATCACTAAGACTAAGAATCAAGGTGTTATAGTCCCTTTCCAACACTTCCATCTTTTTTTCCGCGTCCATCAAGGCTGGTAATTGTGGTTCCCCCTTGAGTGCTTTAGCAATTCCCATGTTGACCAAGTGTGCCCTCATCTTCATCTTCCACTACCCAAAGTCCTTCGTCCCAACGAACTTCTCGATATCAACCCTATAAGTCAACCCCATCTCAAATCTTAACCGAACCAAGAAAAAAATTTCACCAAAAAAATCAAACTAAGACCGCTTTAGTCCAACTTGGCTCTGAACTCTCTTTATTTGTTATAGGTTTTAGTCTCACACACTTTTCTCATTTACAAACTCTAACTCTCTTTATTTGTTATATATATATATATATATATATATATATATATATATATATATATATATATATATATATATATATGATTTTAGAATTCATAATTAGGGTAAATATCATTTTTTTACATCTCCACCATGATATGATTTCGTGGTGATTTAGTTGACATTTTCATAATAATACGATTGGATTGACATCTTCATCATTATGTGATTTCATGTCTTTTTAGAATTCAACAAATAATCGCACATATGTTATTCCCCTTTTGTACATAACACTGAGACACACTAAATCAGGCCTTGTTCAATTCCACGTATATATATATATATATATATATATATATTATTCTTTAATTATAAGACTATTTAGATAAATGAAAACTTTTGATCACATCTTAAACTATATGTATATTTTCAATTTTGTTTGCACTAACTTTGTCAAATCTTATACAATTTTTTTTAATGATACCAGTTTTTTTTATAGATAATTTCATATTTAGTTATTATTTTGATGGGCCCTAAGGCCCAATCCTCTAGCAAATTCAAACTGAACCCAAAAAGATCCACAAATTGATCCCATTCCATTGTCATCATTATTTTCTTTTTTAATTTAATTTTTATTACTTTACTTTTTCTTTTCTTTTTTAATAAAATGAAATATGACTTCTTCTTTTTTTTCGCATAAGTATCCAATATTTTAAATATATTAATACACTCCTCCAGTTTGTTTCCTTTCTTCTTTTATTTTCACTATTACTTAACCATCTGCCTCTATTTTAAGCATCGGTCTAGACCTGTCTGTGGCTTTCCATTTTGGATTGATCTTGACTCATTTACTAAAACAAAAACCAAAACATATCAATACAATTCTTCTTCTTTTTTTAATAATTTTTACAAATAATATCTACATAAAAAAAAACTAATGAGAATTTATATTTAAAAAAATATGACAAATTTATAAAATAAAATTAACAAAAAATAATATCCAACAATATTATCATTGAAGATGATTTCAAATAAAAATTTATTTGAGTTTCATAAGATGTGTGAAGAGTGGAACAAATCGAACAAAATCATTAAAAATCATTAAGCGGTGTCAGAAAAACAAACGGTAATAAAATTTGTGATTAACCGGGAGCTGATAAGAAACATCCAAAAAAATCATACCAAACGATAATTACCAGCTATATATATAATCAAAATATTAAGAAACTAATACAAAATAATGGTGTAAAAGAACCTTTAAATAGTTTTTTATTGAACAAAAGAGAAACAATTTTAAATCTTACAACTTCATATATATTTTTTTAAAAGAGGACGTACAAACTTACTAAGATAGCTCAAGAAATTTGATTGGTATCTAAGGGATACCAATCACGTGTTTGATTTTACTTAAAACGCCTTAAGTTGAAGGTTGGAGTCGATGTATGATCGTTTGATTATGCTAATTTACTCCATAATTTTTTTTTAAAAAAATAGAACAATTACATACTCGTCTAAACAAATAGAAATCAAATTATTTAAGATCCAAGTAGTAATTATATATATATATATATATATATATATATATATATATATATATATATATATTTGAGTTTATCTAAATGGAGTCTAAATACTTTATTTTATTAAATACCAAACTAAATATGATATAACATATGTAAATCATAAATATATGAGAAAAGAAACTAGACACCAAACTAAAACTAAAAATAAAATTACATCAGATATTTTTTTTAGGGACAGAAAGATAAGGGTAAAAAAATGTTATATGAGATTTAATTATTAAAAGTTGTGTATTTTTATTTTCTTTATTTTATTTTATTTTATAATATAAATATAAATTTGAAATTATGTATTTATATATATTATTTTATTTTATTTATGTGATAAATATTTTTAAACACAATCTTAATTAATTTTATTTAAATTTTCAATATTTTTAATAATTAATTTAATACAATATCGATAACAAATTAATTATGAGATGTTAATTCCTTGTAATGAACCTTTATAAAAATATTTATCAAAAAAAAAAATTTGTTAGTTCAGAATTTTAATAAATTATAAACCAGATGAATAATTTACCATGAGATATAAGCAAGTTTAGTATTTTGTTATTTGAATATAAGTTGTTTTCTAGTTCTTACAAATATACTACCAACTTACAACAATTTTCTTAACGAAAAAAACAATTTTATTTACTTAGTCTTTTTAAGCGTGGGATACAGGAAGGGTCACAAAAATCATTTATGTTTTATATAATGATAATATTAAACAATTAAAATAAATTAAATGATGTCACCATAAAAGAAAGTTTAATATGATTTTGTCTCACACATTATTACTACTACTTTTTTTATTTTTGGAATCATGTTAATCTATTAATAATTAAACTTGTTCTCAAAATAATTTAATAATAATTATACTTGTGTGTTTCTTAAGGTTTTAAACACATAATATACCTATAGTAAACTTATTTAATTATGATATTGTTTAGGGTTAAAATATATACTTTATTTTTATAACAATAGAAATACTTATCTGCAATTTTTTTTTTTTTTTGTATATCTAGAGGGATACCATGATTTCACTATTCTCCAAAATTAATAAAAATATAGTTAAATGTAATTAATACTATTTCAATTTTGTTAAAATTAGTGATTATCTATAATCACAATTCCAAATTCCAAATGAAATTGTTAAAGTTTCTTATTTTATTTTCTTTGCTTCTAGTCTACTCATCATCAATCACCATCATCATATCATCAATTTCAAGTTATTTTTGAATATTGTCCATAAAATAATTAATTTTGTTGTCTTATAGAGAGTGTTATAATTGAATTATCAGATTTATTTATTCAATTGTAAAAGTAGACTCTTCTAATGCTCCAACTCAATATCCATCATCATTTGCACTTATATTGTCACTATAATAGAAATATTAACTTTATTTGTTGTTGTTGATGTATGACATACAATTTTTTATTTTTATTTTATTCTTTTAAATTTATAAAATATTTAAAATCAAAATTTTTATTTAAACATAACAATAAATTTTAACATGGAATGAAAGGAAAGTAAAAAAGTTTACATACCAAACCAAAAACACTAATATACTCTACTTTTAATTTAAATACTTAAATGTCTTGTATCTCAACAATAACTACTCAATATTTCATATTCTTTTGTATGGAGAGCTATATGTCCACTTCCCAGCCAATCAAAATGCAGACTCATTATTTAATTAATAAAATGCTCCCGTGTTTAAAAAAAATTGAGCTCCGAAACTGTTGACCCGTCCATTGATTTTTAACCCGAATCTCTTTTCCCGCTCTATCTAAATTTCATATTATTTTGTTATAAAATGCAGCAGGTGATTCACCCGAATTATAAAAGAAGTAGTGGGGTGAAGCACAATAATTCACCCGAAATAAAAATAAAAAAAAAGCAGCGCGGGTGAAATATAGTTCACCCGTAACTTTTGTTTAAATAAATAATAACAAAATATTAATAATTAAGATTCCAGCTTGAGTCTCTTCATCTTCTCTTACTTGCTCTCGACTTTTTCTCTTAAGACGATCGACAACCTCGACTAACCGACTTCCTGCGACTGCCCGACGACCCCGACTCACCGATGATACCGACTGCCGGAAAATGAGCAATGATAAATCTAATAACACTATATCTGACAAGACTATCAAAAAAAATACGGTCATACAATGAAAAATGCAACTAAGGGTAAGGTGAAGTTTAGTTCACTCGGGTGAAAAATGCAGCTAAGGGTGAAGTTTAGTTCACTCAGATGAAAAATGCAGCTAAGAGTGAACTAAGCTTTACTCATAGCTGTTCTACGTATACTCAATTGATATTGATATTGTATAGTCTAGTTATTTCATTACATCAAATCCTATCATTTTAGTCATATATTTTTTTTTGGTATGGTTTTAAAGAAGAAGAGACAACAAAGGAAAAGGAGGGTAAAGTTTACTCCCAATGATGATGTCAATGCTGAATTATCTAAACTTGTTGAACCCAAATCTGTTTTGGCTTCTAATTCGACTCCTAAATCTATTGAAAAGAAAGAATATGATTCTTTGAACACCTTATACCAGATTATCGATAAAAGAGTTTCTACTAAAGACAGTCAAGATCTAATTAGGGTTGTCACACGCAATGAAGTAAAAGATAGGTAAAAGATGCTCTATTCAGCATCAACGGTAAAAAAAAATCCAGGTCCAGACGGTTTTAATGCTCAATTCTTTAAAGAAAATTGTCCGGTTGTGGGTCACGATATTACGGAAGGGGTTTTGGAATTCTTTAAGAGCAGGAAGATGTTCAAGCAGTGAAACACTATAGTCTTGACTCTTATACCCAAAACCTCAGTTCCCAAAAAGGTTCAAGATTTCAGACCGATTTCATGTTGCAATTTCGTTTACAAAATAATTTCAAAAATTCTTTCAAAAAAATTTAAAAATGTCATTGGTAAAATTGTTGGTTTAAATCAATCTGCATTCATTCCTGGTCGAAGCATCTCACATAACATTCTACTCTTACAAAACCTCCTTAAAGGTTATGGGAAGAGAAAAATATCCCCTAGAGTGACTTTCAAAATTGATATAAAAAAGCCTTTGATTTTGTTAGATGGGAAGTCATCCGAGACTTTATGATCGTATTGGATTTTCCCATGATTTTTATAGAATGGATCATGCAATGCGTTTACACCTCTCGTTTTGTAGTTAGTGTTAATGAGATTCACTAAGGCTACTTCAAGGGTGAAAACGATGTGAGGCACGGAGATTCCCTATCATCTTACCTTTTTGTTGTCATCATGGCGATCTTTGAAAGCGTCTTTATAACATTCCGAAAGAATCAACCATACATCTTCCACCCATTCTTTGAGAAGGAGGAGATCACTCATTTATGTTTTGCTGACAATTTGTTCATTCTCGCGCATGCTGACGTAGATTTCATAAAACTTTAAGAGTTGCACTAACATTTTTTTTTCTGAGGTTACAGGTTTGACTATCAACGAGAACAAGAGTTTGGAATTCTACGGAGGAGTAAAATAGGAAACGAAAGCAAACATCTATAACATCATGGGAATCGCAGAAGGAAGCTTTCTAGTAAGATACTTAAGCATACCACTCACGGAAAAACAGATCCAAATCTCGCACTGCAGACTACTGATCAAGAAAGTGAAAAACTCAATTTTCGGTTGGGAAATAAAAAAAACTTACATACGCTGGAAGAATTGAGCTGGTCAAAAGCGTGGTAATGGGAATCATCTGTTACTGGTCGCATCAACTTGTGCTCTTGAAAAAAATAATGAAAGAACTTGACGCGCTAATAAGAAACTTTATTTGGGGAAACAGCGGGAGAGGTGGGAAGAAGGTTAAGTGGACCGCACATTACAAACCAAAGGAAGTAGACGGCATAAGGCTCAAGAACTGTGTTGAATGGAATAAAGTGTTGACATATAAGCACCTATGGGCCATCGAGAGCAAACAAGAATCACTCTGGATCAAGTGAGTCCTCATCTGGTTCATGAAACACGAATCAAGCATTTGGACAACTAAAATAAGTGAATGTATGGGATGGTCATTAAAGAAAATTCTTAAACAAAGAAACAACATTACAAGACTATTTGACATTAGCTGGGGAGACGGCAAAAACACACTATTTTGACATGATCCCTAGTATGAGGACTAACCACTAATCAATAAAGAGGAATTCAGAATCGTGAGGATCAGACGAGACTGCCTAGCCGCAAAGATTAGAGACATTAAGGATGGATTATGGAATTAACTCCTTAGGCGAATACCGATGGGATAACGCATTCTCAAACATATTAGCAACATCCAATTCAATGAAAGAACTGACGTACATCGATGGAAAGCTGAGGAAAATGGGAAGATGATTTCAAGTAAAGTGAGGAATATCATCCGGGAGAAGGAACAAATAGTAGATTGGGCTGATCTGGTCAGGTCATCAAAAGTCATTCCAAGACACCAATTTATCTTATGGCTTGCATTTAGGGAAAGGATAAATACAAGAGATCAGGTAAAGAAGTATATGGAAATCCTAGAAATAAGTTGTCTGATATATGAAGGAAATGAAGAAATAGATGATCACTTATTTGGTTGTTGTCCTTTTGCATTGGAATTATGGAAGAAAATTTCCAGAAGCATGAAAATGGCTAGCCCACATACGGAATGGAAAGATTTAAAAAAAAAGGAAGCCATACTGAAAGTAAAGGGAAAAAGCTTCAGGTTAAGTGTTTTTTAAAGCGACTTCGGTACAATAATCTACCACATTTGGCGAGAAAGGAACGTAAGGATGCACTCGAGAATAAAAATAAGTGTAGAAGACATGGGAAGAAATTGTATTTGACATCAGTATAAATCTACAAACGCTAAGACGAGTATCCATGACTGAGCAAAACTGGACACTAAGTTGGAACTTGAAAATCACATTCAAAGAAGTCACGAGAATGGAAATCTTTTTAGTTAGATAAACGCTTTCAATTGTTTGTGTGTTGTATAATTTATTTTCTTTTAGACAATTTCGAACTAAATTTTCCTAAGCTTATCTAGGAAAATACATAAACTCATTTGGTTTTTTTCCCTTTTTAAAAATTTTTAATGAAATAACGTTAAGTAGTTTTTCCCAAAAAATAAAGATTATTCATTTTAAAACAAGAACCTCCCCCAAAGGCTTGTTTCACCTTATTCAAAACCTCTCCAAAGAAAAAAATAAAGAAGATGTTCATTCCATGCTCAACATCCCTAAAGGTCGAAGTAGTTGAGTCTACTAGTCAAGCCTTGGCAAACCCTACTTTTCAAGATTTTTTGCTGAATTGGAAGACGAGATGAGGGGCCAATGAAAAGAAGGGACGTCCTGAATCAAATGAGATGTCACGGAGAATACTAGAAAGCATAAGTGCATACAACAATTTCAAGATTGTCTTTGTTGTTTATGTTGTCTCAACCTTTCTTTGGTCACTACAACATTCACGAGCCAAGTAAACATTTTTCATTCATATATTGTCTTATTTTTATATTTGTATTAGTTGATACTTATATATCTAGTATATTAATGCAGGTTCAAAATTCTAAAATTAATGGACGTTGATAACATTAAAACTTGAACCAATGCCAGTTCACAGTGACAGGATTTGTAGACAGCGCAAAAAATGGAAACAAAATAATCAATCTTTTCTGATGGACCTCTAACTTTTCTATTGGTAAGTCTTCTATTAACATTTACACTATTATTTATGTTTGAAAGATTTTCAATTTTTAATAACTTGTTTCATATATTTTTGCAGTTATGCTACTTCGATAGGGTTGTTGTGGAAGGAGTACCCACAACTATTCATGCTCTTACTCCTTTAGGTTGTAGTCATATCTGCACAAAACATATGTCATCCATATGCTAAGGCCCATTTTTCTTTCACCCGGAATATACACTTTAATCAATCATTGTCTTGGAGTCCATACTTTGTTAGCATTATATTCTAGCCTTCAAGAAACTATTCCTCTTCTTCGTAGTCATATATACACGACGCAAAATTCTTTGTGAACTCTCGAAACTCTTGGAAGACTCCGCTTAAATGTGTGGCTTCATTTTTGATAAATGTGCCAAATACACAGGCAGTGATTTGTTTGAGGCCATTTTGAAGTTAATGCCTTTGCTATTGGCAGCATCTTGATTAATGAGAATAGTTGTTGGGGTTTTTAAACATAGTTGTATTAAATGTCTCAAACAACATTCAAAAGTCATAACAGTTTCATCATATAATCAAACCGTGCCAAAAATGATAGTTTTCTCGTGATGATTAACACCTATAAATAATGGAATAGGACGACCTTCGTTGTTCTTCCTATAGGTCGTGTTAAAGAAAACCACGTCTCTAAAATATCCATAATCATATCAAATCTTAGCATCAGCCCAAAAAATATTTGTAATTAAATCGTCGGCATCAAGTTGAATAGTAGAAAAAAACGAGATCATCAATTTTCATTTTCTGTAAATATTCTAAGAAATCCCTCATCCCTAATCATAAAATCTATGGTTCCGTTCTCAAAAAAAAAAAATCTATGGTTCTTTTCCCAAAAAAAATCTCTTGTTCTTTTGGATCACATGTAGTTTTTGTAATATTCATAAATAAAACATAAATTGTCCCTCCACCTACTTGTTTCGCCAAAATAACATGTGATGTCTTTGAAGGGATTCTCACATCAGATGACATCTCAATTTGTAAACTTGCAAATGCAGAAATATTCATATGACATTTATACAAGTGAGTTTTCATTGGACTTGCAAGAGGATGACTATGCTCACCGTGAAAGTCCACTACTTTTAACACTCCATTATATTGCCTCTTTATCTTCATTTTTAGTCTCACAATCAAACCTTGTCTCCGCATTACTACGTTTGACATATACATCTCTTTTATCTTTTCCTCTTTCATCCTATGCACTACAACAAAAAATACTGTATAATAGTAAACCTGATTTGTCATTATATTTTCTACTATGCCTTATATCAAATTTGATTCCTTCAGCATAAGTAGAATTCGAATGTATCTTCTTCTTTATCAAATTTTGTACCGATTCGTGGTATGAATTATGCTAAAATACTCTTCATAATTTGGTAGTATAGCTCAAAAACTAATTGACAGACACCGAGTAGATTCATTATGACTTCTAGATCATGAAAAAAATTAAGATTATTGTGAAGTGAAGAGAGCAGTCATGAAAATAAAATGAAGCAGCTTCTGATGAATGAGCTTTGGGTGTAAAGGGCAAACTTGTTTGTTGAATCATGTGAAGTATAGTTCACCCGGATGAATAATGTAATTAAAGGTGAACTAAGCTTCACCCCTAACAGAATTATTCACCAAGGTTTCACCCGGGTGAATAATGTAATTAAAGGTGAACTAAGCTTCACCCTAACAGAATTATTCACCAAGGTTTCACCCGGGTGAATAATACAGCTAAGGGTGAAGCTTAGTTCACCCTTAACTGCATTATCCATACAAGCTTGTTTGTTGAATTGAGTGGAGTATAGTTTCACCTTATTCAATAAATAAGTTTTGAGTGAATAAAAAAAATATTAAAAAGTATAGATACTATACATCAGATTGTCTGAAGTACCTTGTTAGTTCTCCAAATAAAATAGGATCTTTCATTTCGTACAAATAATGTTCAAAGCTTATCATTGTAATAAGTTTTCGACAAAAGAGTTGGGTTGTTTCTAGCAAAAAGAGAGATAAATTGTAATCTAAATAAAATAAAACTGGAAGAGATGAGACTAATATGAAGGAGATGATGTGACATAACGACGAGTGAGAAAGTAAGGGAAAGAGATTAATTAGGTTAAAATTTAACGGATCAAATTCAGATCTCGTTTTTTTAGATACGTTGAATTTTATTAATTAAATAATAAAGGTTGATTGTGATTGGTTGGGAACAAAAGAATCGAAGTAATATGTAGAGAGAAATTGAGAGAGAAAATGAGATAGAAAATAATGTGGTGTAAAAAAAATATAAGAGAGATAAATTATTTCTAAATTCGGACTAGGTACACCAAGTTGTCTTTTATTTGGTTAGTCGTGAAGATTTCATATTATTTAAATAACTTTGTTAAACATGCGATTTTATTGAAATTGATTAGTTAATAATTTAAAATAATTAAAGATATTAATATATAATAATAATAAATAAAATAAAAATATACATTATTATTATATATTTTATAACAATATAAAATGTAAAATAATATATTTTATTTAATATAATAATATAAAATATATAATAATAATAATGTACATTTTATTTTATTATTATTATGATTGATTTATTAATTAGACTAATTAAAAAATAAAATAATTAAAAATACTGTATTTTTTATCACATTAATATTATTTTTAATTATTTTATTTATTAAATAAAATATCAATATATTTTTATTTAATTTTAAATATATAAAAAAAAATGAGACGAGCTCCGAAAACGACTTATCTATAACCGTTATTTTTTCACTATCAAATTCATGACAACGGCTAAATAAGATTGATCTAGTTAGAGCAAAATCGTGCCTAAAGATGAACAGAAGAATGAAAGAAGAAGAAGAAGAAGAATGACAGATTTGGTTATTGCCACGAAATGGAGTGATCGTACTGTAAAATATGGAAATTTCCGCCAACAAGACAAGTAGAAATGACAATGGAAGGTCTCTCTCGTCGTCTTCTTCTTTTCTTTACACAAACCCTTCTCGCTTGCTACCTGAACTATATCAATTTCTGATTAAACAAACTTCTTCTATGACTCAACCCTGTTTTTCTACAATTCTCAGCAGGAAGAGGGGATACCAACTTCCCCGCTTCCAGTTTTCTCGGGTGGGTACTTGAGACTTGAAGTAGATACAACGTTGGAGTTGTTGAAGATTTTGTTTTTGAGTCAAGTAGCTGAATCAGTAGATTATTCGAGGCTTGTATGTTGAGGGGAATCGGAAGACATGGGAATTTCAGACAATGGAAAAGGATTGATCCTGGCCGTTGCGTCAGGCTTGTTCATCGGTTCCAGTTTTATCTTGAAGAAGAAAGGTCTTAAGCTGGCTGCTGCTTCTGGCACTCGCGCTGGTCAGTTATAATTTTTCTAATACTGTCATTTGATTTCTTCAGATGGGTTTCGTTTCATTTTTGTTCAAGAAAATCTTGTTGTTGGTCAAAACCCCACCATGAATTGCACCCAAAAACACAAATCTCAACTTACATTCTTCTATGCCAATAATCAATATGTTCCTTTTCTGTCATTCTTATGCACAATCATGGCAGCCAACAGAAGAAGCTATCATTAACATGTGTAATCCGATCTTGTAGGAGTTGGTGGTTACACATATTTGTTACAACCTCTTTGGTGGGCAGGAATGATGACTAGTGAGTTTCACCTTCAATGTATTTCCTTTTCTTTTCAAAAGTATTTGTTGTTCTAAATCTTCGAATGTTTGAAAATGTAGTGTTCGTTGGAGAAGTTGCAAATTTCGTTGCTTACATTTACGCACCAGCAGTTCTGGTGACTCCACTCGGTGCATTGAGTATCATAGTTAGGTAAATAATGGACATTCTTAGTAAACTTTCCTATTTGGTATTTAAAGCATAAGTCATAACTAACTTCCAAGGAATCTTAGTGCCATTTTGGCACACTTCATGCTGAAGGAACGGATTCAGAGATTAGGTGTGGTGGGATGCGTTTGCTGCATTGTGGGGTCTGTTGTGATTGTAATACATGCGCCCGAAGAACATACCCCAGACTCGGTTCAAGAAATATGGGACCTTGCCACCCAGCCAGGTTCTTTTTTCTTTTTTGAACCAAGTTAAGTTCATTTCATTCAAGGAGTAGCTTACTCTTTGATCTATTTATTATATATACTAATTTTATTTTGTGGACAGGATTTGTAGTGTATGTGGTGGCTGCATTGTTGACTATTGTAGCGCTTATTTTTCACTTTGAACCTCGATATGGCCAGACAAATATACTGGTTTACTTGGGAATTTGCTCCTTAATGGGCTCACTAACGGTATGAAATGTAAACTCTTTATATCGTGCACAATCCATAGGTCTTATGGCTCGTAATTAAATGCAGGTCGTGAGTGTAAAGGCGATAGGGATTTCCATAAAACTCACATTGGATGGAATAAGTCAAATTGCTTATCCTCAGACTTGGTTTTTTCCAACTGTGGCAGTAATATGTGTTATTACTCAATTGAATTACCTTAACAAGGTTTTGTTTTTCTTCATATTAATTTATGTGGCAGTAATTTTGCTTCTTGATAAGTAACTGTATTTACATACAGGCATTGGATACATTCAATGCTGCAATTGTTTCTCCAATATACTATGTGATGTTCACGACACTCACCATTGTAGCGAGCGTTATCATGTTCAGGGTAAATCCATTGTTTTTGTATGAAAACTTGTAAATTATCATCAGAAATTAATGGTGAGTTTTCATATACTTACAGGATTGGTCTGGTCAGGATGCAAGCAGCATTGCCTCTGAGATATGTGGATTCATTACTGTTCTTTCAGGAACTATAATTCTTCATGGAACAAGGGAACAAGAACCTTCTGCTCCAGGTCTGTATTTACTTTCTTAACACTTGGTAAAAATTTTTAGGAGAATTCTTAATAAATATCTGTTTGTTTCTTCTGATATGGAGCTTATTGCATCTGATGTGTTTATGCAAAACAGGAGGAATACCATGGTTTAGTGGAGACAAAATCAAGGCCATTGATGATTCACATCTTCTCACATTGGATAATTCTGGTTATGAAAAGCTTGATCATTCTCTCCCTTGAAACCGGTATGATGCCCCTGGGAATTCTTCTTATGATAACATTTTCTAGGATTGTCTTAGAAGGACCGACATAGATAGGTAACTGTAACACAGAAACTGATTGTTATGAGTAAAATAGATTAATCAAACTTGAAATCTTTTAGTTCAAGATTTGTGCATATACAATTTTTTTTATATCTTGATTCCTATTGGATTTTTCTACATCATATTGCATGGATCCAAAGAGGGACATAACAAGAATTTAAGGTGGAATAGTTAACATTACTATATAAGATGGTTGATAAGGGACAAATAGAAAATGACAACGAACTTGTATGTGTCACAGCGATAATGAAATGAGGTTTATTAAGACGATAGTCAAAAACAGAAAATAATTTATCATGGAAGGTTTCGATTTATGGCATAGGAACTCTATAATCTTGTTATGGTGACCAATCATATATCTCACTCATTTGTGGCATTGTGATATTTAATTTATTTGAAATAAAATCTTAAGAGATTTTACTCAAGTGAAATGTTTTTAGAGTTAACTTCTTAAAATATGATTTTTTTTAAAGATTTAAGTGTCTAAACTTTTTAAATTGTGAATATACACGAGGCAATAAATGATATAATGATCATGGAAGTATTATTGAGGAATTTTTTCTTCAAACAAATTTTCACACTCGTTAGAATCTTTATTGAGGAATCCTTAGTATTGGGAACATTTGAGTTTTCTTTTGTAAGAAGTTTATGAAATATTTGAGTTTTCTTTTCAGTAATTTATGTTTCATGAAATAGTTTGTGATTTTGCATTTTTGTAATTTTTTTAAGTTTATTTGTTTTGCTCTTTTTTTTCATTTTACTTGTCATGTTTTTGTTGGCGTGTCACTTTCTTTCTCGTTAAGCATTTAAAAATATGTGTATGTTTAATGAAATATTTTAATATGCAACTTTATTTAGTTAATTTTAATTCATGATAATTCAAGTTTTTCCTTTATTTTTATTTGAAACTTCTAATATTTATAAGAATAAGATACTAAATGTTGAAACTTCTAATATTTATAAAAACAATTGAGGTGCGATGATAAATAAAAAAAAAATTACCTACAAATTTATAAATTTTAAAATAATTATTTTGATTAAATAAATTTAAAATAATTAAAATTAAGAACAAAGCATGAATAAATAATTAATTTGAATAATTATTGTAGTAATTAAATCATAATTAATTAAAACAAAGGACAAGAAAAATAAATAGAATAATTTAAAATAAAGGTTGTATCAATTTTATTCTAAAATTAATTAATTATAAAATCCCAAAAATATAAAATATATATATATACAAAATAAATATCATGTCTAAAATTTTTTATATATTTTGTAGTTTAAAAACAAGGTCAAAGGGATAAAAAAAAAATCAATTTCAAACAAGCCCTAAGATTGAAAAAAGATCGTAATTTGTTGTAGTCGAAATCAAAATAATTCAGTGTAGCAGACCGCACAACCGTTAGATGAGCACCCATGCCTCATCCAACGCATAACAACGAGCTGCATCGTCCACTGCAACGGAAAAGACGCGCGTTCGTGAAGTAGCAGATTGACTAATGCGCGCCTCAACGCCGTAAGCCCGAACGCTGATGGAACGCCCAAACACGACGGAGTGTTCACGAAACGCGGATGGTATGATGGGACGAATTTTAGCCCGTAAAGATGACATTTCATCATCTGGCTGGCCTTCTTCATCGCGGCGAACAGCAATGATGATCGGCCGAAATCTTTGATTCTTCAAAGATGGAACTCGACCGATACTCCACCAAATTACCTACGATTATATGAGAAATCATGTCCTATAACAATCAAGTTGGATCAAGAACATACAAAAACCATTAATAGTGTTTTGTCTGGAATTTGATTCACTTGATCGATCTACCAACTTTGGTTGGCTATAAATAGCTCCCCTCAGCCAGAACAAAGGTAAGGATCAGAATTATAAGCCCTCAATCCACTTCATACGAAATCCGTCATTAAAATTTTCAAATTTTCTTGAAAATTTTGTATAAAGCCTTAAGGTTTGGTTCTGGTTAATCATAAAACTTTTAAAAGAGTTTAGGAGTGTTCTCCATCTCACTATAAACTTCTATTCATGTTGTAATTTAACTTATGAATTCAAATTTGAAATTTTTACATTTCAATTCGACCAGTTTTGTATACTACTTGCTTGTTCAATTTCTTGATTAGAAAACGATACTTAGATCATTTGCAAGTTTTCTGTCAAAATCAATTTGAATAAATCAATCCAAATCAATAGTACCTAAATTTGATTTTGATAATTCTCAAAATCAGATTTTTGTTCTTGAGGTTTCTAAAGGTGTCAGGAGTCTATTCAAATCAATCCTAAGTCATCCCGATCATGTTTGATCAAAAACCATTTTTTTTATAAAAATAAAAACTTCAGTTATTGAATTGGTTAAAATGAACGACTAGTGTTTATGTTTTGATTTTATTTTATCATAATATGTAAGGAAGTTGTTAGTAAACTCCTTATCCCCAATGAAACCTTTAAAATCAAAAAACACGATTTTTGCTCATTATTATTTGAATCGAATGGAACATCATCACTATCGAATGATGCATCAGAATGATGTTATAAATGATCATTGGGGGTAGACAAAACTTTTCATTCCCTTGGATTAAAGTATAAAGTCCTAAGTCAAAAACATAATACGTTTAGTTTGATATTCTTGACGTCCGATCGAGGGTTCTACCTGGGTTCGATTTCCGATCGAGAAAATCGAACCCTCCCCTATACCCGAACGAAAAATCTCCCACCCGACCGAAGGAATTTTAGCATGGCTTGATTTTTGACCTAGAAAACAAGTTGGGCATGGTTATCAACTGAGGAATCTTAGCTCCGACCGATAACTCCCCTACACCCGATCGAGGAATTCTAGCCTTGACTGAGAACCCTCCACACCCGACCGAGGATCTTCTACACCCGATTGAGGAACTTTCACATTCGACCGAGGAGTCTTAGCCTCGACCGAGGACTCCCCTACACCCGACCGAGGATCCCTTGCACACGATTGAGCGTTTAGTACCCGCGACCGATGGGTTTTAGCCCGCGACCAAGGGATAGACACCTTTGACCGAGAGGACCAGTCATTTGTTTGTTAGGAACTTTAATTTTTAAAATTATTTTTTTAAACTAGAAGTCTCAAACCATTTTCTAAAAATCTGAAAAAATAAAAAACAATTTCAAAATATTTTAAAAATATTTTCATAAAAATTATTTTGACAAGAGCCCGTTTGGATTTATTTTTAAATTTTAATGCCTTGAACTAATATTTCCAGGTACTATCCTCGATAATAATCGATATCAATCGCATGTACCAGTATTTAAATATTATTTTATAATTTTAAATGCAAGAAAAACATGTGAATGTCAAGGACTTGAAAAATAATTGTTCAAATAAAATGTAATAAAATCAATATTGCAAAGACCAAGATTTTATAAAGTAGATATCGTTTTTTAACGGGTACAAAGAATATAGTGCGAAAGTCTTTTCCCGAATATTACCAAATATTGAACTTAAAAGAATCTCTAGTCAATATACGTTTATATGCGTATATAAAATATTTTATTGATTTTAAATTAAAAATTAATTGACGGTTCTTAAATTAACTAAATAATCTTTTAAATTAATTATTTTTAATTAATTTAAAATAGATATATTATTTTAATTAAATTGTAATTTGATTATTTTAAATTCAAGAGATTATTTAAAATTAATCATAAAAATTAATTATTATTATAATTAATTTTAAAATATTTAAATACATGGTTTTATAAATCTTTTAAATAATATTTTATTAAAATATTTTTGACACGTAATCGAGATTAAAAATTTTCGAACCTCAAAGTTTTCTGAAATAACGGATTTTCAAGGTTTACAACGCTCTCGGGTGAGGCGCAACACTTATAGTAACACTATAAATACATGTAAAACGTGTTGTCAAGTGAAGAGCTAGCAAGATAGTTATTAAATTGCTTCATTTATATAAAGTATATATTATTAATTTTAATACAGTTATTTACTAAATATTCTTTACTAAACATATATACTAAATATTATATGCTAATTAACAAATAACACACTAAATATTTTGAAGTGTGTTTCAATCTTATCTTGAAAAATATTATATACTAAATATTTTTTATTTTGATACAATTAACATAATATTACTTATAAATAAAATATTTTATTTCAATTTTAAAAAATATCAAACAAATTTAACAATTTTTTATAAAAATATTATTTTTTTTATAAAATTATTATTTTTTTAATAAATTAAAATAATTAATATGATAATATATAATATAATATATATATATATATATATATATATATATATATATTATATAAAAGGTGAAGTTAACGAGCTTCACCAGTCACATATATTAGTGTCATGGTTAAACTCGTAATAAACATGTCATTTTTCGGATTTCAATTTATATTTTAATTGGAATGTAATCTAATCATTTTAATTAGTTCGGAAAAGAGGCCCATGAGAATCGATAAAATAAGATTAGGACCCAAAAAAATTGGGGAAATTTGATGAAATGACCCTAAAGAGAGGCCTAATAGTGGATGGTGAGAGCTGCTAATTTTAATAGCGCTGGTGACCCCCATTTTTTTTAATGACAATTATACTCATGCGTCACGTATCCTCTAGTTGCGTGACGCACTCTAAACCCTATAAAGTCATAATTTTTTTTCATTTTCGATTCATTTTCTCTCTCATCCATGTCTTCCCTGTCTTCTCCGCGGTGAACCCTAATGGTGGCGGAGAAGACTTTCTCTTCTTTTTCATCGCCGAAAAACCAATCAAAGAGGCACCGTCGACCATTCCACCATATTCAATGGCCTATAGCTGCGAAGAACTTCCAACGGAGACGAGTTTGTACAGCGCGGAGGATTTTGAACAAATTGACATTTCATTCGACCATTCCACTATATTCGTTTATATTTTGTGTTTATTTTGTGATTGTTTGTGTTGATTTCCTTTACAGAACGTTCCCCATTATGTTAGGGTTTAGGGTTGGTTGGTTTAGAGTTGGTTGCTTCTTGCTTGCAAATGATTCATTCATGGTTTATGTTAGGTTCAGGGTTGCTTCATGCTTGCAAATGGTTCATGCATGTTTTTTGTTAGGGTTTAGGGTTGCTTCTTGCTTGCAAATTGTTCATGCATGGCTTGTTAAGGTTTAGGGTAGGTTGCTTCTTGCTTGCAAATGGTTCATGCATGGTTTATGTTTAGGGTTGCGTCTTGCGGTTGCGTCACTCAGTTTCGTCACGCAGCTGCGCCACGTAGCTGCATCAAACAGGCTGCGTCACGTAGGTGACGGTTGTTTCTAGCTATTTTGACGGTTGCTTTGCTTCTCCTTTGTTTATATTTGTTGTGAAATGCTTTCACAAACATTGTTGTTTTTGTTTTCCCTTTTGTAGATGGCAGACTTCACGGTTTATGATTTTCCTGGTAGGATTTCATTGAAATCTGTCATAGCCCTAAAAAAAGTATCTGATAGGTTTGAAGCGTTGGATCTTATGGAGAGGGCTCTAAATTCCCAATTTCAGTATTTATTGAAAGGAGTCCTAGACTTGTTGTTCTCAGGGACAATTTTATATCAGTTACTGCTTTGGAAGGTTAAGGCCAATTTGAATAGGATGATTTTCAACTTGAATGGGGAGGAATATACTTTTGGTATGAAAGAGTACGCATTAATTACAGGCCTCAACTTCGACAGATTGCCTGAATACAAAGATGAATGCCGAGGTTGTCCACCCTTACTGATAAAATATTTCAAAAGGAATACGACAATTCGAATGCAGGAGTTGGAATCTATTTTTATGAAATGCACCGATAAGGAAGACGCATGGAAGATCGGGCTGATTTGCTTGATTAACTAGTACCTCTTCTCATATGACCCAAAACGGATTTTAAATGTCAAAATCATCCATATGGTTGAAGATGTTGAAGATTTTCTCCGATTTCCATGGGGAAAGTTGTCCTTTAGATTCACCATGAGGGGTCTTAACCAGGACATGAAACATCACAGGTCCGTATATATATCCAGGAAAGGGAGTGGAGTTACTAATTCTTTTGCTTATAACGTTTATGGGTTTGTAGTAGCACTACAAGTGTGGAGCTATGAGGTTATTCAAAACTTTGTCCCTAAATTCGCCACAAGGAAGAATGTTGATGGCCCTTTTCGCCCAAGGATAATATTGTATCAATCCAAAAGGAAGAACACATTTCAGGAGGTACAATCTGCCTTTAATAGCTCTGTGTTTTCTAAGATGGAAGAGTCCTCCACGGAGACGAGTTTGTACAATGGGGAGGATTTTGAACAAATTGACAATTCATTCAATGATTTGTTTGAGGGAGTTACTGATGGGGGGAGAAAGAGAAAGGCTAATGAAGATGAAGATAAAGATGTTGATGAAGATGTTGATGAAGAACCTACTACTCTCCAACCTTCCAAGAGGAAGAGGAAGGTTGAATATGATGATATATCCCCCCAGCAAAGCAGCCACTAAGCGTCGTAGCCTGCGTCACATGAGTCCCCCATCCGCAACTTCAACACCTCCATTAACACCGGCACCCGCACCGGCACCGGCATCTCCTGTTCAGATAAAGGATGTCGAAGTGATAAAGAAGGATGTCGAAGAGATAAAGAAAGATGTTGAAGAGATGAAGAGAGACATAAGAGACATCAAATTGAATCAACAAAACTACTTTATTCTGTTTGAAAAGATGATTCTCAGTCTAAGCAACCAGTTCGCCAACCATGTCACCAACTAGGTAATTCGCCAACCTTTTGAGCTTTCTGTTTTTTACTACTTTATGTCTGACGCATCTTGTTTGTTGTTTGGTTCTGTTTGGTTGATGCTTGACGCATCTTGCGTGACACAACTGCGTGACGCATCCTACGTAACGCATCCTGAATCTAAATTCTTTACAATTTTGTAGCAGGAGGAAAAGGAGAATGACATTGGTCTGAATGACATTCGTGATGAAGAAGGGGAAAAGGAGAATGACATTGGTCTGAATGACATTCGCGATGAAGAAAATGAAAAGGAGAATGACATTGGTCTGAATGACATTCTTGATGAAGAAGAGGAGGAAAAAGAGAATGAGAAGGTTAATAATGGAGTCATTTTGCAAGACAATGTTGAATTGGAGCAGAAGAAGATTGAGAATGTGAAAGATCTGACGATAGAGAACATTCTTCAAGAGGCAGTGAATGAGAATGAGAACGTTGTTGAGGATCCGATTGACAACCTTGTTGAAGATCCTATTGAGAACCTTGTTGAAGATCCTATTGAGAACCTTGTTGAAGATCCTATTGATCCTATTGAGAAGGAAATGGAAGAAGTGCAGAAGTTTGAACCAATGAAAGAAGAAGGGGAGAAGAAAGAAGAAGGGGAGAAGAAAGAAGAAGTGGAGAAGCCAGTGAAGAGAAAGCCTATACAGAAGACTTTTCAGAAGAAGGTGGGGAAGAAGGTGGGAAGAAGATAGAGGAAAATGAGGAAGATGAACTGAAAATATGCAATACTGCTCCTCCTCTTCCTAAGAAAGACATATTGGTCACAAGAAGGAATAGGAGACCGAAGAATGATCTAGTTTTCACCGACCCTAATCTAAAACTGCCCCCAAGTTAAAAGATCCTATCACCGTCAATCCCCTTCTAAAATATGACGATCAACTTCTTCATCAATTGCAAACATGGCTTAAAGATCCAAACACTAACGACACAAAAATTGAGCTCCAGACTACGTTAGGTGATAAGGACTTATTTCGCCGAGTGCTAAAAAGGTTCAACTGAATGCAAGATCAGGTAAGTAATATTCATGTTAGAATAATTTCACAATTGCAGATTGTATTTTGAATGTTTTTCTCTCGTGTAGAAAATCGATGCAGGCTGCTTCCTTCTGAGAAGAAGATCTTGGCTATATCCAAAGACATATAAGAAGAACTTCTTTATTGCAGATTGTTGGCTCCACACTAGGTTCACTACTGGTTACCCTGAATTTCAGGAAAGTCGTATTGAGTATGACATTGAAAACTTTTTAGAATTCTTCTGGGGCGATGAAAACAACTTTATGAACAGTTGGAAAGTATGCGATGATATATATATTCCTTTGAACATCAAAGACGTCCACTGGATACTTTGTGTTGTCCGTCTACAGCAATGACGCGTAGACATATATGACTGTGATCCTGGATGTTATGCTAATCTTGATGAATTTGTGCTGCCGATGTGCGAAATGATTCCGGTTATATTTGACAAGGCATTGCTTGATGAAGATAAACAAAGATTTCCTCTACTTAACCCTGGTTCCGTTTTGCCATACACAAGACTTCCAGAGTCAGAAGTCCCCAAAGCAATTAAGAGTGAAGATTGTGGTGTCTTTGTACTAATGTATATAAAGTACTTGACTGCAAACCTGAATCTAGCAGAAGTGACCTCACATGAGATGAAAGGTTGGAGAGAAAAGTGGGCGGTGAGGTTATTTCATGGACTTGTAGATCCATAGGTTATTTATGAAACTTTTGTAATGATATCAAATTTTTGTAATGTTAATCCCAAACTTTTGTAATATGATTGATTTAATGATATCAAACATTGTTGATGTTATATATGTTATTGTAATAGGTTCTACACTAATGTAAACCATGTTACACTATTATTTTAATGCATTTGTGCCTTAAATTACACAATTGGTAGATATTTATAAAACCATGTCTAATGTAATAGGTTATGTACTAATGTAATAAGTTGCGTCACTCAATTTCGTCACGCAGTTGCGTCACGTAGTGAAACCTTTAGCAGTTATCTGAATGCACCATGTCCCTGTATTACATCAGCCAGCTAACACCAGAAAGACTGAATGCAAAGACTGAGTGCAAACACCAGAAAATGAGTCTACAAAAACACCAGAAAACAACATTGACTGAATGCGAAGACTGAATTACACACTATATTACACCCTGTTGCACCCTGTATTACAAAGACTGAATGCAAACACCAGAAAATGAGTCTACAAAAACAAAAACAACATTGATATCCTTGATACAATACACTTGACTTGGTAATAAGTCTACAAAAACAACATTAATACCACAACACAAGACTTGACTTGGTAATAAGTCTACAAAAACAACATTAACACCACAACACAACACTAACAAGTTCATTCTAAGCTAATGGCTCGTACGATTGAGATGATGGCTCGTACAGTTGAGATGATGACTCGTACAATTGAGATGATAGCTCGTAAAGTTGAGATGATGGCTCGTACAGTTGAGATGATGATGGCTCGTACAGTTGAGATGATGATGGCTCATTCTGCTGAGATGATGATGGCTCATGCTGCTGAGATGATGCTCTTGCTCTTGCAGTAGACGGTGCAGGCATCACTGCTTTGCATGTTGCTCTATTGTGTCCTAGACCTGCACATGAACTGCATCGTCTCGGGACCTTACGAACCTCACCTTGGGATGTCCTACGTTTAGTTTATGGCCGACTTTTCTTAACCTTCACAGGTGGTTTTAGACACACGCGTTGTTTGATAATATCGGGAAGATCCCAATTCTTTTCATCACCAACCGGATAACATGTCTCCGCATATGCATTCAACCAAGATACAGTTGTATAATACCTATGAGAAGGAAAATAAAACGAATTAAAAATAGGTTAAATAAATAGGTTCAAAATGATTAAATTCCTTGAGCATAAGTCATAAGGAACCACATTCCTGTGGCGGGCAGCAGCCAGTGCATGTGTACAAGGAAGACCGGAGACTTCAAATACCCTACAAGTGCAGTCCTTGTCCTTCAAATTGACTTTAAAATGTGCCTCATTATCATGCACATATAACTCAAATCAGTTAAGGGATGATATGGTATAGAATCTGGCTTTCTCAAAACCATCACATAATAACTTTTCATACGTTGGAGATAAAAATTCTTGGTGGTTGGACGCTTTTTCTCTTCTATCATTAAACCATACTTGTAATGTTGTTCTTAAAGACTCGGCCATTGCTGAAATTGGATACTTTCTGGCTTCCCTGCACTGACTATTCAAACTCTCTGCATAATTGCTTGTGAGTTGATTGTATCGCTTACCGGGGAAATATGCTCTACTCCATCTTTGAAACCCAATTTCTTCCAAATAGGCAGCAATCCTATGATCTTTAACCCTGATCTTGTCAAAAAACCAATTAAATTGGGGGATAGTGTACGCATGAGAACAAAATCAAACTCCATATGACAATTATCAGTTTTGAATTTGGCCATAATATTCATCTTTATGTGATATATGCACGCACCGTGGTCTGCTTCTGGAAAAACAGAACACAAGGCATTGGCGATGCTTGGGTGTCTATCGAATACGAAGACAAGATCATCAACTAATCCAATTGCTTCTCTAAGTTTTTGCATAAAATAAGTCCACGAGTTATTATTCTCTAAATCAACAACGCCGAATGCAACAGGATATAGTTGCTCATTGGCATCCAATGCAACAACCACCAATAGTTGACCTCCCACCTTGTGTTTGAGAAAACTTGCATCAACACACAATACGGGACGACAAAGGCTTTGAAACCCCTAATTGAGAAGCCTAGAGACATGAACATATACTTGAAGTGGCCGAGCTCGTCTGTCTGGATATCTGTTATGGTACCCGGATTATTCTTCTCCAACATGTATAGGTATGAAGACAAGTTTCTATAGGAATCCTCTACCGTTCCTCGCACCGCCATTAAAGTCGTTTCCCTTGCCCTCCAAGCCTTATTATAAGTCAAAAACATCCTATAAGCTGACTGCATGTCTTCAATTATTTTCTTAGGCATGTGGTTATGGTAATGGTCCATGTACTTACCTTTCATGCATTGCCCAATAATCCATGCCGGTGTTTGCATTTTTTTCTTCGGCCTCGACAAAACTGAGCATGAGTGTTGTCGATTGAATTTCCGAATCTCAAACATCTCGGAAAACTTACCTTTCATAGCACGTAAACTCCACTTGCATGTCTCATCCATACATTTCACATACCAAAGATGTTTTCGAGACTTTTTCACTTTGAATTCAAAATGATAAGTCATCGCATATTTATATAGCGTCAGTTGGAGTTCTTTTTTAGTATCAAATAACGTACCGACTTCCAATACGGTTTCACTAGTTAACGCCAATGCAAATGAAGGGTCTGTCGGTGATACGTCTGTCGGGTCTGTCGATGGTGTATCCATTGATGGTCTTGCACTAGATGGTGTACCCATTGATGGTCTTGCACTAGATGGTGTACCCATTGATTGTCTTGCACTAGATGGTGTACCCATTGAGCCTCTTGCACTAGATGGTGTACCCATTGACGCTCTTGCACTAGAGGGTGTTGGTATTGATGACCGGTGCGGCGTGCGTGCAATTGCTGATGCAGGACTAGTAGTAGCTTGGAAGTCACTAACCCGTTCATAATTAAAGTCAATAACCCGTTCATCTTCTTCTCCTCCTCCTTCATTTTCACTTTCAAATAAAATCTGTTGAGAAACAACTCGAGAAACAACGTCAGGTATAGTTTTTTTAGTAAGTATTGGTAGTGTACTATCTTGACTTGGATACTTCTCTACTAATGAGACACAAAGTGGTGACGAGGGTGACGAACTTCGACCCGATATCAACCGTGATAAATACATGCCCACATCTTTATCTCCCTCAATAACAATAGGGGGAAGTTTTGCAGAAGGATCATACATGACTTTAATCACTAAATCATATGTAGACTTTTGCACGTTAATTGTCTCATAGATTATATCAACTAATTCATCAAATGTAGTACATTGGGATATATTCATAGTTTTGCATGATTGTATAGAGAAAAACCTGGTACCATCGGCTGCAATTTTCCACTCTCCATTGTACACAACAAATACGTCAGCAAATACTTCAGCTGCAATTGAAAAAAATGATACTATCAATCGAGAGACACCATAACAATGAAATGCAAGTAATAGCTATAAATGGTCTGGGGATGCGTTACGCGTATTCATAACGCAACTACGTGACGCAACTGCGTTACGCAACTACCTGACGCACCCGGATTCCGCCGCAACGGTGGCATTCACCTACTCAATCCCTAATCACTAAACCCTAACAAACAAAGCGTCGAAAGAGAGAAATAAAGGAAGGAAGAAGAATACCAGTAGCAGCGGACATCTCCTTCGTTGGGATTCCGCCGTCTTCGTCGGGGATCGTCGTCGGTGGTTGTCCTTTTTAGAGAGAAGGAGGAGAAAGGGAAGTGAAGAAAGAGAACAAGAAAGAAAGAAATGAAAAGAAATGGGAAAACTGGAATTTTTTTAATTATATAGTAAGGGCATTGTGGACTTTTCACAATGCCCTCGAGTGCGTCACCAGCGCTATTTAAAATAGCAGCCCTCACCATCCGCTATTAGGTCTCTCTTTAGGGTCATTTCCTCAAATTTCCCAAAAAATTGATACTATTTAATTGGTTGTTCTATATAATTTGAAAGTTTATCCTTCAAGAATTAAAATGATTTGTTTTCGAGGTGAAATGAACAAATTGGTTGATCATTTAATAAAAATTAATTTTATAAATGTTATTTCTATTATTTACTCATTAATTTACTATATATAACTCATAATTAAATTAAATAAAAAATAATTATTTATCAATCAAAATTGGTGAAATGCTTGTAAACAAGTTAGGGGTGCCTATTTCTATATAATTTTAATTTACTACTTAAAAAATGGTTATTCGACCAAAAGAAGATAAATTATCTATTTTTTTTATGTATAGTAATCCAAATTTGGTTTTCAGAAAAAATCATTTTTTTTTAATTCACTATTCACCTATTAAAATTCCATTTATTATCTTCAATCGAAAACCATAAATAAAAATTAACTATTTATCAATCAAAAACAAATTGGTGAAAGGCATGTAAACAAGTTTGGGGACCCTATTCGGTATATAATTTTAATGTATTACTTACTATACAAAAGGTTATTACACTTATTAGACCAAAAAAAATTGCCTAATTTATTTTTATGTTTAATGATCCAAATTTTGTTTTCAGAAAAGTCATTTTTTGAATTCACTATTAACCTAATAAAATTAGATTTAACATAAAATATTGTAAAATAATACATGGTGCATTCTCTTAAAAACATTTTTTTTAAAGTTTGTAAAAGTTCTAATTTAAAATCGAATTAGTAAACTATATTCTCTTAAAAATCACTTTTGTCACTTAAACTACCTTAGTTTAATTATCTCTTTTTAATTGAGAGATTTTTTTTTACTAAAAAAATATACAAGTCTTAATGTTATTTGATTTAAAAGTTTTTTTTTAAATGGTTAATGTATATTAAAATGATAAAAAAAAAAGTGTTTAAATACAACAAAAAAACATTACATTAGAAAAATAATAATATAATACACCCACGTTGCCAAATAGGTTATTAAACTCGTAGATCCTTGACAAGAACGATTACCTTCCCGACCGACTCTACGAGCTTTTTGGAACGAATCTCATATTTCGTCATAATAATAGCATTATGAATGATACGCATCAAACGATTACGATCATTAAAAGTTCGACAATTTCTCTCAAATCAGATAGTCTACTAACAAATAATTTGGATGATAACCCAAATATGTAGGTCTGTCAATGTTATATTAGGCACTCATTCCAAACTTTTTAACAATTATTCAAGGACTCGGACATCACCTAGTGAATTCTAATAATACCCCATAAAAGACTTTAGATACTAGTCACACATCCACGGTACAAAATTAAGTGTGTTGTCAATTTCACCTTCTTGTGACACATACGACAACGATTTACCATAATACAATATTTTTTTATGAACATATCATCTTGTAAACACTAAAATTCTACACACCCACTTTATAAAATTAAAATAATTATTTTGATTATTTTCGAATAAATAAAATCAAAATAATTAACCTCAAGACCAAAACTTAATTAAACAATTAATTAGATTAATTATTGTGATAATTAAATACTAATTAATTAAAGGGTAATGGCCAAATATAAAAAATAGAATAATTTTGGATAAATGTTTTACCTATTTTATCTCAAATTAATTTTAAAAAATCAAAGAGATTAAAATAATTAATTTAAGATGAATGTTGTATTCATTTTATCCCAAATAAATTATTTATTAAATCCAAAAATAAATAAAATAAATAAATTTTCAAAATAAATGTCATATTTAAGTATTTTGTGTATTTTAAAGATTTAAAAATAAAGCAAAAAGGGTGAAAGAAAAATCAATTTCATATAAACCCTTAAGGTTTTAAATAAAAAATAAAGGAAAAAAGTTCAATTAGACGTATGTACTTGTACAACTAGCTCACTTAGACGTATGTACTAATAAAAGGTCATTTAAACATATATACTATCAAAAATTGGCTCATTTAGCCTCTTTTAATAACCATGGTTAACTTTTATTTTTAAATTTATATATTTATTAATTAAATATTAATATATTTTCTCTCTCTTTCTTTTTCATTAAGTAATTTATTTTATTCTTAATTTTTTATTATTTTAATATTAATTTCTCTTTTATATTTCATCTTTTGTTTTATTAGTTTTTATTTTTTATATTTCTTAAATTCTTATTTTTTAAAAATAATTTAACAACTTATTTATGAATTTTATGTTTTTCTGTAATTTTTTTTGTAAAGGGTTTTTTCTTATTTAATTTAATATAATAAAAATAAAAAGAGTTTTTTTCTTATTTAGTTTAATATAAATAAAAATGAAATTAATAATTTTTTATTTAATTTTTATTCACGACTTATATTAGTAGTAAAGGAATTGTTTTGTCTAATATTTGATTATTACTCTTTTGGTGTTTGATGAATGAGTTTTTATTATTATTCAATTATTAATTAATTTATTTTTGTGTTTAAGGATTTTTATTGTTGAAAGAATTTTCATTGTTATATTCAATTATTGGGATCAAACAATTTTAAAATAATTAATAATTAATGTGAATATAAAAAATATATAAAAAAAAGAAGAAGAAATATAGAGTTCAAATAATTAATGATGAATGCTCATATATATAAAATAAAATTAAAATAATCAATCATAAATACTCATATAAAAATAATAAAAAATTAGAAATAAAAATAAAAATAGAGGTTCATTTATTAGTAATAAATGAAAAGGGAAGAGAGAGAAAATATATTAATATTTAATTAATAAATATTTAAATTTAAAAATAAAAGTTAACCATGGTTACTAAAAGAGGCTAAATGAGCCAATTTTTGATAGTACGTACGTTTAAATGAACTTTTATTAGTACATACGTCTAAGTGAGCTAGTTGTACAAGTACATACGTCTAAGTGAGCTTTTTTCCAAAAATAAAATATGTAATTGGGTGTAGCCGAAATCCAGAAGGATTACTACAGCCGAAACCGCGACCATCAGATGAGCCTAAGAGTCGCCCGCATCGCCCTCTGCAGTAGAACAAGCGCGCATCCTCGAAACAGTGAATCAGTTAACGCCATGTTAGCTGAAATACGATGAAACGAACGAAACGCCAACAAAACGCTCTACATTTTTCAAATGCGCCCAAAACGATATCATTTTGCTTGGATCATCGTCTTCATCGTGATCACCGGATGGATAATCATCCGCAGCCATCTTTGATTTTTCAAAAATAGAATTTCGTCGTTTCTTGATGGATTGACTCCATTCAAAAGTTGGAATAATCACCATACTTCAATGATGATTTCCCCTATATCTACGTGCATCATTGATGTCTTTTCCAGCAACTAGCTAGAAGAACTTTCAAAACACCATAAGTGGTGTTTGATTAATTCAAGCTCACTTGGTTTATCAACCTACTTGGAGAGGCTATAAATAGCCTCTCTTGATCATTCCAAAGCCCAAAAAGAACATCTCAAGCTCTCAATAAAAAGTTTCAGAAAATCCGCCATTAAAGCTTCAAGCTTCTAGATTTTTAGAATTTTTGTGTAAGACCTTAAAGTTTGGATTCAAGCATTCAGAAATCTTCCTTAAGGTCAAAGTCATTTACAAGCTTTTTTTGAAAGCTAGTATCGATCAATCGATCTTAAACAAAAAAAACCCAAATTTGAATTTGGAAAAATTTTAAAAATGAGTTTTTTTTTTTGTTTTTGGGAAAATCTTCAAGAAAAACAACTTAAAAAATTTCCCAACATGTTTTTAATGATGTTGGGTAACAATTTGGATCATTTTTTATCAAAATTAAAATTTTCAAAATAATTGAAAATTTTTAGTTCTTAAATTAGTCCAAATGAACAGCTAGTGTTAATGTTTTGGTATCAATCAATCATATGAAGTATAAGGAAGCTATATGCAAGCTACACTTCATTACAACTTAAAACCAAAAAACCTAATTTGGTCCTTAAACTATTTTAATGAAATTGAACATCATCCATGTTGAGTCGAACCTTGAGATGATGTTCATAATGTTCCTCAGAACTTTGTGAAACTACCCAGTCCATTGGATCAAAGAATCCAAGCTTTTCCCCACCAATATAACTCAATGGTAAGAGTCGTCTTAAGAGACCAAAAGGTCACGGGTTCGATTCTATCTAGAAACACTTTAAGTTTAAGCAGGGGGCTATGCATGTAGGGTGTCATGCTAGTTCTCCTTTAATTCTAAAAAAAGAATTCAAGCTTCCATCAAAATTGAAAAACCTGCAAATTTGATGTTTTTGAGAAATGAGAGGTCCAACTAGGACCGAGAGATCTGACCGAGAAAATTTGACTAGAACCAAGAGGTTCGACCGATGTTCTTCAGCTAGGACTGAGAGGTCTGGTCGAGGCTTTTCAGCTAGGACCAAGAGGTCCGACCGAGGATTTTTACATATGGCCGAGAAATCAAACCGAGGACACCCAAACCCAAGACTGATCACTTCCACCCAAGACCGAGGCATTCGATTGAGAATTCTGGCACTCGACCGATAATTCTAGTCAAGGACCGAGAGACCTTAGCACCCCGACCGAGGATCCTAGGCCAAGACCGGTGGAGACCTGACCTAAGACCGAGGGCTTTTTAGCCCGACTGATGAAAACGAACCCAAGACCGAGGACACCGGTCCTAAGGCCAATTTATTTCGATTTTAAAATCCAAAATTAATTTTATTATTTTGGAATCCCAAATCATTTTCTTAAATTTCCTATAGAAAATGATTTCAAAATATTTTTGGGATATTTCCACAAAACATATATATTAATAAAGACTCTTTTGAGATTTATTTTTAAACCATAAAGCCTTTTAAATTAATATTCTTCAGACATTTTCCTCCCTAATCATTATCATCAACAACATGTACCAACATTTAAATATTATTGTTACAATTTTTAAATGCACAAAAACGTGTGCATGTCTAGGACCAAAAGAATAGTCGAATAAAATAAAACGTTATACAACCAATTTTCAAAATGAAGACTTTATAAAGTAGAGACCATTTTTAAAATGGATACGGAAGATGAAGTGCGAAAACATTTTCCCGAGTATTACTAAACTTCGAACTAAAATGAAACTCTAGTGAAAAATACGTTTGTACATGTACACCTTTTATTGATTTAATAAAAATCAACTAGCGACTCTGTTTTAAATAAATAATATTTTTAATTAATTTAAACACAGATCTTCAAAAAATAAAATTTTCATATTTATTATATCAAGTCTAAAGATTATTTAAACTTGAACTCAAATTAATTATTTTTATAACTAATTTTAAAAGCTGTCAGAAATTATTTAAAATAATTTTAAACAATGTTTTATCTTATAAAGATATCTAACACGCAAACCGATGTTGAAATTTTCGAACCTCGAGCTTTTTTGGGACCAAGGGTTTTCCCGGGGTTACACATCCGTAAGAATTCCACTTTGAATAGAGCTTCATCCAAAAAATGAGATTATTTATTGAATCTTTGTCTATCAAAAATTCTCCTAACAAAAATTATATGTAATAATCTTAACGAACAAATTGTAACAATGTCTCACATAAAACTATCAATGTTTTATCAACGTATAACGTCTTGTTTAGACATGGACACTTACTTTTATTCTAACAAAAGTAAAACTCTATTATAGAAAAAAAACTCTCACTAATGTTTAATCTCCTTTTATATATAATTCGGTTAGAGAAACCACTAAACCGAGAATCAAACATGTCCTTAACTGTGACATTTTTACATATAACAATGGAAGCAAACTCATGATACATCGTAGATAGACTTTTGACATTACAAAATTGTCGTCCAAACAATTGATCGAAGATTCATCCTGTTAGGATTGGTGCTACCAATAGAGACTAGGGTCAGACTATTGTTGGCAGCTAACGATGATAAATTCTTTGATAATAATAATGTGAGGGATTAGTAACTGTTTCTATTGTTCACAAATCCTCCAAGCTCTTGAAACGGATTCAAGTGCGGAAGTGTTCGTCGGATTTGAAGCTTTGAACAATTGAAGGTAAAAGACAGAAAGTAAAGAACACAGAGAGTTTTATGGATGTTCGGAGATAAAACTCCAACGTCACCCTTTTTTCCACAACCGGAAGGATATCCACTAAATACTTTGAATCGAATACAACTCACTAGGCTAGCTAACTCTCTGTTGAACAGAACAACCTTTGTTCAACTTACAATGTTTTAACAACTAGACAGTAATTGAATTTCTCTCTTTATCTTGAAGGATGCAAGAAGTCAGTAAGAGCAAAAGCAAGATTTTAAGTAAGACAGTAAGTTAGGTAATTCGTAAGTGAACAAGTAATTCGGTTGTTCGTTCGTTGTCCTTGAGCATCTATTTGTAGTAGAATGACACTAACGGTCGAATCTTCCTAATGAACACATGGCATGTGTCCGTTGAATGGCCGCCCGTAGTACTAGAGAACAGTAGACATTGAGCAAAAGGATCGTGGCCGTACGGAACTAGTAGTGTGCCGAATATCCTCTAATAATGTCTTGTACTGGACAGGCAATTGGAAGGATATTTGCGTATGTGACGTTCGTTCATTTGATATAGTTAGCTGGCTTGTCAGACTACATAGAAGTGAGTGAAGCAAGAGTAACAGACAACTAGTTGATCATGGTTAGACGTATGCTTTCTTCAGACGGCTACTAAATCAAGGCATTAGACGTGCTCCTTTAGACCTCGTCTAAAGGAGTTAGACGTCCTCGTCTAACAACGCAAAAAAATTAGACCTCGTCTAAAGGAGTTAGACGACTTTGTCTAACTACGCATCCCTTTAGACCTCGTTTATAGGAGTTAGACGACCTCGTCTAACTACGCATCCCTTTAGACCTCGTCTAAAGGTTCGTCTAACTACGCATCCCTTTAGACCACGTCTAAAGGTTTTAGACTACCTCGTCTAACTACGCATCCCTTTAGACCTCGTCTAAAGGAGTTAGACGTCCTCGTCTAACTACGCATCCCTTTAGACCTCGTTCTAAAGGAGTTAGACTACCATGTCTAACTATGTTTCCCTTTAGACTTCGTCTAAAGGAGTTAGACTACCACGTCTAACTATATTTTCATTTAGACCTCATCTAAAAGAGTTAGACTACCACGTCTAACTATGTTTCTCTTTAGACCTCGTTTAAAGGAATTAAACTACCACGTCTAACTACGTTTCCCTTTAGACCTCATCTAAAGGAGTTAGACTACCACGTCTAACTACGTTTGACGTTTAAGATAGTCTACTTTAGACCACGTCTAAAGTAACATAGTCTTATATATGCACCTGCACAAAATAAATAGACATTTTAGCTTTATTCTATTTATACATCATCAAAATCACGTTGTTAAGATAATTTTCTAAATCATAGTTTTTGTTTATTTCTATTTCAAGTTAATTATTTCTTATTTAATTAACTCTTTTCTTTACTTTGTATTTAATTTTCCCAACAATTTCCCCCTTTTTGATGATGTTAAAATTATGCAACATTTATCAAGAAAAATAAACCGCCATTTAATAAGATTAAAATCAAAGTAATTCACCATAATTTTCAAACATAGTTTTTAAAGTACCAAACAAAGAAAAACACAAGGAAAAATATTTAGTGTCCTTCCCTTTTTACTCTTGCATCTGCACCGCTTTGAGGAATTGATTCTCTAGGTAAGAGGTTCTGGAATCGACTGATCGCTCGATCTCCACTGCCACCTCCTCTGTCGCCTCCACGACCTTGGCCTCTTCTTTCTGGTGCACAACTGGCTCCGCCTCCCTCGGTAGTTTTTTGCTTAGATTTTGATCGAGTCCCTCGAGCAAAAGTTGACCCCCCCCCCTCTTTTTCTTCCTTCCCCCTTTTTAACATTATTAAGGTTGGCAACAATCAAAGCTCTTTCTTCTTCATCATTCTTAACGAATTAGACATCTCCATTACTTGGGACTAAATAAGTTCAATTGTGGATATGGTTTCTTGGTGAAGTTCCAGGTTGAAATTCTTAGCTTCAGCATGATGATACAATTGACGTTTAAAGTTCTTTTCCAACTTCTTGTAGTGAGTATGAAGGATGTTGACTTCGTATGTATTTTACTTCAATATTTTCTCAGTTTCCCTTTGGGTGACAAGAATTGAAGAGACATCTTCTTTACTTGAAGCAGACCCCTTCTCAAGATTTTCCAATCTGGACGACATGTCCATTATGTTCTTCTGCATGGAATTTAGCGCATCCATAATTACATTACAAAAGTTTGCTCCTCTAGGAGAAGCTTCTTTGGAGGAACAAGCAGCCGAAGATATGACTTGGGAGCAAGCTGGAGCAGTGCAAATAAGGTTCACATGCATATTCACTTGTAAAGAACGCTATGGTTCTTTGTCCTTATGAGGGGAAGAGGGAGCCTTTGCTACATTCCTTGAATTATCTTGTTCATTTAGGATCTCGGCACATACCTGATTAAGACGCTCTAAAATATCTTCAAAGTGAAGAGGTAGATTAGCAACGTTCTCAACTATGTATGCAACTGTTTTTATAGGAGACGATTGATGAGCAGTTGGAGATGGAGGAGGACATTCTTCTAATGGCGTTTATCTAGAGGATGAGGAGGACTCAACATATTTAGATTGTTCCCCCTCAGTAGACATGGTCTTCTCTTAATCAGCTTGCTTCAAGGGTTCCCCTCAGCTTGTGAACCTAGTGATTGTTCAGCTATCTTTGGTTGTTCTCCCTCAATCAATGGAGATTTTTCAGCTTCAGACGTAAGAGGAGCCACTTCAGATGTCTCCTTCTGAGGAATGGGCGTCTGAACAGCTTCAGAAACTACTATCTCCTCTTCAATATGGATTTCAGGTTGAACCACCACAAGGGTCTGTTCAACATCATGCTGGGCCATCAGACGCTTTTCTTCAAAAGAAAAGTTGGCAAGCTTAGTGAGATAGATAGCAGCCTACTCTTTATCTTCATAGATAAACTGTTCAGCTCTAATGATTGGCAGGAGCTCGCCTTGACGAGGAGACATGTCATCAAAGTCGTCGGAACTACTTTCATTTGCACCAATTTGAAAGATACTCGACTGAGATGACTCGGTGCAATGAACATATCGGATGACTATGGAGCAATATTCATTCATTAGCAGGTTAAGTTGTTTCAGTGCATTCTGTTTTGAACGAGCATCCCTGTCAAGAGGATTGAAGTTTGCCTTTCTCGCCTCAACCATAGGAAACAAAGCACGATCCATTACATTTTCCATAACTAGATCCTTTCTTTTGAGTGATTCATGGACCTCAGTTATTTTTGCCCATTTAAGGACCATCTTCTCCATCTTTATTAATTTCATCCATTCCTTTTCAATCTCGCCACCGGAGATGATTTCATCGAATTGGGAGATTAACCTGTGATTCATCCAGGTATCGAAGACTTCGATCTTTTTAGCCGCTTTCATTTCAACCTGTTCCATAACGAGATTAAAGATAAGGTTGGCCTCCGAAACCTTTTCTGGAATCTCTTCACCAATACATTTTCCATTTCATGAACTTCGGTCGGTTTGGGAGTAGACACTGGTTCTCTAATAGTGATGCATGGAGCCCCCTAACTACTTTTAAAATTTCATAAGGGGACAGAGCCTTCTGAAATGCCCCTTCTGGAAGCTCAGTCACTATTCCTGTTGTCTTCTTAACGGGTGGTTCTTTAAAGGTTTCAACAATAAGCGTCTCAACATTCGACTAAATGGGAGCTTATTTGGTAGAAACAACAGTAGCAGGCATGGGAGCATTTGCCTACTCTGTTTCAGAAATTATATTGACATTACCAGTAGTATCAACAGCTACTGATTCGTCAAGGGAGGCATGCAATATATCCCTGTCAAAGCATTCAATATTTTGACAAACTGGCTCAACAGTTGGTCTTTCAGCTTGTTCCATCACAGGAACATCAATATTTGGCACTACGGCCGAAGGAGTAGACGATGTTACCTTAGACGACTTTTTGGCGACCTTAGACGCCTTTGTCTGATCAACAGCATGAGAAGACGACCTAGACCGCTTCTTTATCGGGTTGGATGAAGGAGAGGGCGAAAGAGACGAAATTGGGATGGTGACGAAATGAGGGATTCCTTGTCTTGCCCTTTCAGAAATTAAATCAACTGCTCAAGAGTACCTCCTCTGCGCTTTCTTCAGGCTATTAAAACTAGCAGCAGACTCCATGACAGAGGATTTGGCTCTTTTAATGCTCTCCGTGCGGTTGGAGATAGTTTGGCGCTTGGACCGAGTGATCGATTAACCACTTATCTGTTGGCTGAAGGATCCATTATTCATCTCCTTGGAGATTTTATTCTCTCTAGGGTGCCTTTAACAGAGATATTAGTGAATATACGGCAGGGGTTAACAGCCTCACCCCCGCCCATAGGAACGCCCAAATGCTCCATGAACCAACCGAGTTGGACTGAAAAGTCCGCACTCTGCTTGTTTTTGAATAAACCAACTGGAAAAGATTTGAGAACAAGGTAGATGCCCAGTTAATCGACATACCTTTGGATATGGTCGTCATGTAGTCGAATTTGTCTTGGGTATATAAGTCGAACGAACCTGCCCCACCCTAAAGTGACTTCGCAACAATTCCATTTATAAGACAAAAATGGGGCTTCAAGAGCTTCTTCTTCCCTTTTATTCTGATTGAACTGCTGGAGTTTGAAAAGACAATTAGCATCTCTGAAATAATCTTGGCCGGAATCGCAACGTCAAAGGTGTGACCCTCATATGATAGTTCAAATAAATCAACGAACATCGATTCAGAGAAGGAGATGGATTTGTCGTTCATTGTCTTCGTTATCGAGTTTCCAACCAAATTTCCCGTATTGAAGAAATCATGCACCTCTTTTTCTTAGAGAACATAAGGATCGCTGAGATACTTTCTAAGGCTAGAGTACTCGAGAGATCTGAACATATCCACGATGTCTTGTTGATCGATAGAGTAGACTGAATCAAAGTCTACCTGCAAAGTGTTCTGAGAAAGGGAAACAACCTTCTTGTCAACTATTTTGAATGTAAGAAATAGATTAGAACAGAGAAAATCAAAGTTTCTTAGAGAGAAGGCAGTGAGAAATTTAAGGTTCTAAGAACATAGAAAGCGTAAGAACCCAAAACACATGCATGATGTCCTTAAATAGAATTTGAACATTCATATGTTTAACCGTCACTTTTGAAAAAGAAGACTCATCAATTAATTTTAAACACCTTTTCCCAAAAGCAATCATCATTAGTTGAGTTTTTACCAAAAATCTTAACAATTAATTGTAGAATATATTAGTAATTTTCTTTAACATTGAAAGACATGTGTCTTCAAGTTATTCGAATTTAGAAAATAACTGTTTTAATATTTGAGCGGGAAAATTAGATGATAACGCATATTTAATTGACAGTTGTCCTCAACTAGTCCGAAGATGAAATATCTAAAAGACACGTAGTTAGACGTTTAACTTACTATATACATTCATAGCATCTAAGTTGGATAGGCGTCTGTTTAGACGCAGGAATCTAACTACGCTTGTCTTACCTATGTCTAAACATCTAATTAGATGCAAGCGTCTAATTATGCTTGAACAACACGTGTCAAACGTGTGTCTGGTTAGATGTGGGCATCTAACTACGCTTTTCTTTTAGACGTTTAATCGGCGTTAGTTTTAAACAAAGACGTTTATCCAACCCAGAAATACAGGCTGCTTAAGTAAATACACGTTTACTTTTAGGCGACCTCGTCTATTAGACCGATTAAAGTTTTCGTCTACGTGCATCTGTCTGAACATATTAAACATTAAATTTCCCCTCAATTTATGCATGTTTAAAATAAAATTAATAATTTGAGGTCCTCAAGATCCAAAAATAATTTTAGGGAAGAAAAACTTAGTCCATGAGAGTGGCTTTGTGAACATGTGTGCCACTTGTTGATCTGATGGAGCATAATCTCAAAAGAGTGTGCTCCAAGTTTACTCCATGCAACTGTCATGTATCCCCTACACAAAAATGTATTTACAGCTTTTAGTACCCACATTCACTTGGATCATCGATCAATCAGTCCCTTAGGAATCCATATTTGAGTTATTCTGATGGATTTCCCATTTTGTGTTGTGATTAGTGCGTATAATTTAGGTTTAGCAGACGTCTTCTTGCTAGCAGTTGAACTATTAACCTTAGAGGATGATTTTTTTCTAATGCTCCTTGACTTCTTGTCAGGTTTTGATATGTCACACTTGCTGGCTGTTTCCTTTCTAGGTTTCAGCCAGCTTACAGTTGGCAGAACATAAATAATCTCATCCTTTAAGGTTAGATCCACACAGCTTGGATCAGTTTCATTATCAGTTAAACTCCCTTTGACAAAGTTTATTGGCTTAAACTTGTCTGTTGCTGAGTTTAACTTTTCACTGGACTTATCTGAATTAGCTTTGTCATATCCTAAACCGGATTTGCATCTGGCAGGCCTTAACAGACTAATTTGATATCTTGCAGCTTCTTTAGACCTTGTCCAAGAACTGACTATATATGTTAAACGTTGGTTTTCAGAAAGCATTGTTTGAACATTTTCCTTGAGTTTCTCATTTTCAAATAAGAGCTCGACCATGTTGTTTTCAAAAACTTTTGGTTCAGAAGTTTGAGATAAAATAGGTTTATCGATTTCAGATTTCGACCTTATTTCATTTTGAGAGTCTGATAGCTTTCTGTACTCCATGACCATGTCATTGAGTGCGGCAATTAAGTCATCTCGTGTAAACTCTTCTGAAGAGAAATTAAATAACTCAGAGTCTTCCTCTTCTCTTGCCATGAAGCAAGAAATCTCTTCATCATCACTATCATTGGATGATGAGTCATTTGAGTCACTTTGGATCCACTTAGCTTTGTTGTCATCCGCCATGAGAGCCTTCAGCTCTTTCTCGTTGTCCTTCTTCTCATCACATTTTAGCTTCCTACATTACGATTTGTAATGACCTAGTTTATCACAATTAAAACATTTCATGTTAGCCTTAGAGTGATTTTTATTGTCATTGTTATTATTTGAAGAGTTTGAATTAGAGTTTCTCTTCTTCATAAATTTGCTGAATTTCTTCACGAAGAGAGTCATTGCGTCGTTGTTGAGCTGTTGGGCAGACGTCTTTACTTCGGTGGAAACGGGTGGCTCCTCAGTAGTCACTAGTGCCTTAGTTGGAATGACAGATGTGAAAAGCTCCTCTTTATTCCTAGAGTTTATTTCAAACTCATAGGCCTTCAGATCGGCTAACAAGTATAAGAGATCCATCTTCTTGAGATCTTTGGACTCCTTCATCGCCATTGTCTTGATGTCCCATTCGTTGGGCAAAGCATGCATGACTTAGATTGCAATCTCTCTATTGTTGTAAGTCTTGCCCAAGATGGAAAGAGTGGTGATGATCTTACTGAATCTCCCATCGAACTCAAACATCGTCTCTCCAGGACGCATCTTGATATTGTCAAACTGTTGTCTCGCAACCATGAGCTTGTTCTCTTTGGTTTGTTCGTTGTCTTCATAGAGTTAAGTCAACATCTCCCAAATTTCTTTGGCATAGTTGCATGAGATGATGTAATTGAACATGTTATCGTCAAGAATCTTGTACAGAATATCCATGGCCAAGTTGTCGAGGTTGTTCTTCCTCTTGTCTTCACTGGTCCACTCAGATCTTTCTTTCTCGATCTTGATCGGGCCTTCAATGATGACAAGCCACATGTCATCATCTATGGCAAATAGATGAGCATGGACTCTTTTCTTCCACACGACATAGTTCTCTTTCGAGAACATGGGAAACTTGGTTGTAGCAGCCATCGACATGATTTAGATTCTTTTGGTGCTTGAGAATAGAAGACGAGACTTTAATACTACTTGTTAGGATCGGTGCTACTAATAGAGACTAGGGTTTGACTATTGTTAGCAGCTAACGATAAATTCTTCGATAATAATCTTGTGAGGGATTAGTATTTTTTTCTATTCTTCACAAATCCTCTAAACCCTTGAAACGGATTCAAGTGCGGAAGTGTTTGTCGGATTTGAAGATTTGAACAACCAAAGGTAAAAGGCAGAAAGTAAATAACACAGAGAGTTTTATGGATGTTCGGAGATAAAATTCCTATGTCACCCCTTTTTCCACAACCGAAAGGATATCCACTAAATACTTTGAATCGAATACAACTCACTAAGCTAGCTTACTCTCTGTTGAATAGAACAACCATTGTTCAACTTATAATGTTCTCATAGCTAGACAATAATTGAACTTCTCTTTTGATCTTGAAGGATGTAAAAAGTCATTAAGAGCAAGAGCAAGATTGTAAGTAAGACAGTAAGTTAGGTAATTTGTAAGTGAACAAGTAATTCGGTTGTTCGTTCGTTGTCCTTGAGCATCTATTTGTAGTATAAGGACACCAACGGTCGAATCTTCTTAATGGACACGTGGTATGTGTCCATTGGAAGGCCGTCCATAGTACTAGAGAACAGAAGACTCTGAGCAAAAGGATCGTGGCCATACCGAACTGGTAGTGCGTCGAATATCCTCTAATATTGTCTTGTACTAGACAGGCAGTTGGAAGGATATTTGTGTACGTGGCGTTCGTTCATTTGATATAATTAGCTGGCTTGTGAGACTATACAGAAGTGAGTGGAGTAGAAGTAGAGACAGCTAGTTGATCGTGGTTAGACGTATGCTTTCTTCAGACGGCTGCTAAAGCAATGCATTAGAGGTGCTCCTTTAGACCTCGTCTAAAGGAGTTAGACGTCCTCGTATAACTACGCATCCCTTTCGACCTCGTCTAAAGGAGTTAGACTACCACGTCTAAGATAGCATGTTTTAGACCACGTCTAAAGTAGCATAATCTTATATATGCACCTGCACAAAACAAATAGACAACTTAGATTTATTCTATTTAAATATTATCAAAATCACGTTGTTAAGATAATTTTCCAGATCATAGATTTTGTTTATTTCTATTTCAAGTTAATTATTTCTTACTTAATTAACTATTTTATTTACTTTGTATTTAATTTTTCCCAACACATCCTCAAAATGAATTTGGACTACTCGCGAAAACTTTTCTACGGAGAATAAATTCCCCTTAAATGTTACACTCAGTTGGATAATTATACGTTTTTGTGAACCAAACAAGCAAGTTTTGACAATACTTGCATATGATCATCAATGCCCAAATATTATCTATCTCTATTGCAAATCTATTACACCATTTCGATAGAAGAGTCTTATTAAAGGAAACAAGATCTCGAATATTCAGTCCTCCTTGATCTTTATAACATTTAATTTTTTTCTCAACTAACTAAATAACAAACGATGAATTAGAAAATCCACATATAAATTTACACATTATTCTTTTAATTTTCACCACCATACTCTTGGGAGAATTAATAAAAATATCATATATGTGGGGGGCATAGACACACTCTTAATGTGTATTATCCGACCCCCTTTTGTGATTATTTTATTTTTTTATCTAAATAATTTGCATTCTATTTTAGTAATAATCGGGTTTCAAGAGACTTGGATCATAATTTAGCACCCAATAACTAACCAAGATAAGTTGATGGAATAGTACAAATTCTAAATCTTAAAACATTAATTTATCAACCTTGTCTCTCTCCTATTCGAAAAAGAATCTAAGAAAAAATGTCTAACTTATAAAAATTAACTCGAAGGTTAGAATGTATGCACCAAATAAATAAAATATCTAAAAAAAGCTTAAATAAATCATTGTAAGTGGCCATTTGATTTAAAAGAAAATAGAATAAACTAAACAAGTATTTTAGTGTAGGTTGTTATAGGTCATTTATAAAATTGTTTCTAGCTTCTTCTTTATATTTTTTTTCTTCTCTTTTTTCTTTTATTATAATTGTTTTTTAACCACAATTTGAGACTATCTCGGTGAAAAATACCTATAAAAAATTAATGCAATTTAAGTATGACATTGTTAATTATATGAAAAAAAAACATAAAAAGTACATCAAATTCAACCTGAATTCTTCATAATTATCAAACAAAAAGATTATTGATCCTGGTGGTAGTGAACAGATCAAAACTAATAGTTGCTCACTTTGTGCATCTTGTAATCGATGTTTGTGTTTGTGTCAGTTCCCATAATAAAATTAATGAGATTATGTATAAAATTGTTTAAAGGTGATTTATGCCTCACTTTTATTAATGTTATAGTTAAATTAAATAAATAAATTATTAGAAGTGAATAAGATATTGAAACTCATTGATTAATTTTAAAATTGAATAAATATTTAATTCAAAATTATACAAGCATTTTATAAGTAAGACTTTAGGGAATATACTATTTATAAAATAGTAAGAATACATAATTATCTATATATAACACATTTTTTTTTTCAAATTATGCGTATAATAAATGAGTCGGTGGGTTAATTTACAGATTAATCTGCTCATAAAATTTGAATCGATTAAATTTAAAAAAATAATATATATAAATTTTGAACTTGCAACCAATATAAATATACCATACATTTTTTTCCTTCAAATTATTGGATTCTTGCACCATAAAGCAAACAAAACGAGTCTGACAACATGCCCATCAAATTTAAAGTTTTTAGTATAAAAAAAATAAGATACATTTGATATTGTTTTTAATAAATTAATTTTTAATATTATTTTCACATAAATTCTTGTGTTGTGAAATATAAATTAATAATTAAATGTTGGCAATTTACTAATAATATTTTTTTATTAGGTAGAGAATTTTTCAAACTATTCTTCGAAAAAATAAATATGTAGACACTAATTGAAACTTTTTTTTGAATATTAACTTTATTTAGTAAGACACAATTATATAAAATATATTTTATATTTGTATATTGAACTGGTTATATATTATTATTTGTAATAAAACTAAAAATAAGACGTTAAACCCCATAGAAAGAAACAAACATCTTGTCTTTCTCATATGAAATGTTACTGTCAAAAATAACAGAAAAAAAAAGGAAGGATGAGTCATAAAGATCGAACTTAACAAGGTAGAGAGAGAAGAAATGAAGTGGTGGTGATGATTCATGCTCCACAACCTCCGCCGCAGACTCCACCGCATCCGGCGGCGCATCCACCCACATAAGCTCCTGACTCGGCCGCATCAGTGGTTTTGTCCTTGGTCATACCACCCGCACATGAAAAAATCACGGTTGAAATGACAGAAAATGTTACCAGAGCCACCCACAAGATCGATGCATAAGCTTCCATTCTACTGCCGAAATCCCAATTCCCGATTTCTGCCGCCCTCGCCATTTCTACTTTCTCTCTCTTTTTGGTTGTGGGGTTTTGAAATGGTGAATTTGTTTGTAGTGCTACCATTTATGGTTTTATAATAATAACCTAAAAATTCAACTTATATTTTTATTTTTTTATTATTTTGTTTTGGTTTCTCTTGTTTATTGAGTGGACACTAGGTGTAACTTTTTAATTTATTTAAATGTAAATTTTATAACAAATGTCATGTTTGAAAACAAATGATTTAGTTAATGTTGAAATTTAACGAATAAATATTATTAAATTTATTAATATATATACATAATTAAAATATATTTTAAAATATTATTTCATATAAATTAATTCCCAATAAAATATTATAAAAAATATATATTTTTTTAAATAAATTATTATTGTCAGTCGTCTCCGACCAAGGCCCGGGCACCACTCCTGTTGAAAAATTAAGCAGGGCTAATATATTTTTACAAGAAAATGATTGAAAATATTTTATTAATTATAAAAAGATGTTTATTTTAATTTAAAAGATTTTTAATGAGAATTAAATTTTAATTATTTTATATTTTAGGTAAAAATATTTCAATTAAATATATAATAAGTTTTGAAAGAATGAAATAAACACTTTTATATATATATATATATATATATATATATATATATATATATATAATTTAGGGTTTGAACTTTGAGAATTTAAAGCCTATGTAAATTTAAATTTTGGAATCCTTAAAATATAGTAAAAAAAAATTAATAATATAAATTGTTAATATATTATAATACGGAAAAGAGATTTAAAAGGAGATAAAATATATATATATATATATATATATATATATATATATATATATATATATATATATATATATATATTACTTCTTCTTATAAATGAATGAAATTGTCATCTAATTATTAATGTTTTGGGTCAAATTAATTAATCATACTTTATAATTTGTATGTGACTGTCAATTATATTTGAATTCAAATAAATAGCTTTTTAAATAAGTTGATTTTTTTAGTGAGTTGGACATATGTACAAATTTTCCAAAACTGTTGTTTATTAATGGTTTTGTTTACTACCCAATTAATCTGAAAAAAATGGACAACACGTAGATATCCAACAAAAGTTAATTTTCCACCATTTTTCAGTTTCTCTCAAGTTTTTATTTAAATCATAAGTTGTATTTAATTAAGGTATGAGTTTAACCAAAATATTTCTAAATATCCCATTCTTTTTTAATGTATCATATATTTAATATTCTAATGTATTATAAACTGAACTTGAATTAAAATTTGTTTGGATTTCTCAATGTTGATAGATTTGTTTTGTACAATAAAATTTTAAAAATACTTTAAATTACTTTTTATAGACTTTTTTTTAGTTTTAACTAGGTTAATGTACTAATTTATGTTTAGAAAGAAAAAATTAATAATTTAATCCATATTTGATTTTAAGGAGATCTAAAATATTTTAATGATTTAAAAACTATTTATAAAAAGAGTTCATTCATATAAGGTGAAATATTTTGAATCATTTTTAAGAAGGAAGAAGCAAGACGAACCCATTATAAGGAACTGAGATCGTCTGCTACCGATTTTTTTATTAATTATGTAGAAATTCATTGAAAATTAATTTTTTTTTTAAATATTAAAATTAATGTGACCCATAATCATAATTTTCACTCTCAACTTAAGGTTAAGTAATTTAAGGGCTTGAGCTATCGTATTATTTAAAATAATCTTATTATATTCGTTATTTAATATTATTTTTCATATGAATTTGTCAAAGTTGACAATGGGGTCTTGTTCTTATTTTAATTTTATTTAGGAGAAAAGGTTAAAAGCTTTTTGAATTTGCACCTAGAATGGGTTGGCACCAATCAATATGGAGTACTAAATTCATGTTTGTCAACAAAAATCCACTATCCAAAAAAAAAAATCACTATAAAATATCAATATTACTCATGGTTGGACCTCAGAAATATCCCACTCTTTTTTGTCACTGAATTATTGAGCTAAAAAAATCTAACAAAACAAGTTTGGGAATATTTTATATACATTATAAAGTCACCACTCATAAATTAAAATATAGGGTGATTATTAAAATATGGAGTTGATAGCTAGCTTGTGAAGACACTCACAAATTGGCATTAGAAAAATCTCAAGTAAATCTATAAATTCAAGAGAGGATAAAAATATATTAGTAAAAACATTTTTTTTATTATTAGGATTAAGTAAAAAAAATGAAAAAATAAAAAGCAATAAAATAATTAAAAGAATGTCAATATACAAAAAGTGAGCTTATTTTGAAGACACTATTACATCTAGAATTTTTTTTTTTTTATGTAAAAACAAAAAAAAATATCTTTTAAAGAGACATCAATTATATATATGTTTCAATCAACTAAGAAAAGTTGTAATAAATGCTAGAAGTTTTTCTTAATTCCATTTTAATTTTATTTCAAATATATTAAAATCATTATTATTGTATTGTGCATATATATATATATATATGAATTATTAATTTAACTAGCATGTATCCCGTGCATTTGCATGAATAATAATAATATAAAAAACTGTGAAAAAAATATTACGGTAAAATTTTTATGAACGGCTCAACCCACAATCCGACCCAAGTATCCATTTACTCTCACATATATCCAAATTAACCACAGCTCTCGACCCAGCAATCCGGACACTTTAAAAATTAAGCATCATTATATATATATAGATTTCAGTTGTAAGAAATTGTTAAACAGTATTATTCAATCGTTCACATATTTACAAATTTTACATTTTTTTATTAAAACTCAAACATTATGTTTTCACTTTATTTTTTTGTTTCTTTTTGGTTGAAATATTATATAACAATACAAAATTTATCAAGGGAAATTTGTGTAACTCAACTTAAACTATTATTTGAGCACGAAAATAACATTAATGAGATTAAACATATAATTAAAATAATTTGAACTTAAAGTTGATTTCATGACTATAATGATAATTCTAGTTTCATAAACAGTATTACCTAAATAAATCAACATAAATCATCAATAAACGTCCCAAAAACCAAATTGTTTGGTTCAATTTATTGGTTAACTAACTTTTCTACCGGTCTTATCAAAAAATATATAATATATATACATTGGACCAATGAAACAAGATTGCTATGATTTGCTAGTCAAAATCAATCAAAAATAACAAAATCGTAGAAAGAAAGTAAGGAAAAATCAACTACATTCTTAATACAATCTGTTAAGACGTTACAAGGTCTAAATCGGACTAAAATGCCAAATTAGTTTTACCAAACAACAAATAATCCTGCTTTAAAGTTAATACAATTTCAGTAAGGATAAAATATTTTATTAAAATAAATTAAATTTATCAATTTGTATAAAAGTTACAGATTCATTTATTTTGATATATATATACACATTTTGCAACAACAATCGCGATCGAAAAAACTGAATTGTGGATAGTCCAATGCCTTTGTAAAATCATCAACAATTTACAATTTAATGTATATGTACTGCAATTTTATAAAACCAGATAAAAACTTATTTTGAACTACAGGACAAGATGTTTAGATGTCCTCTCATGAAATAAAAGATTTTCCTTAATATGAATGACTTCCTGATTATCAGGATATAATGTAATTGGTAATTGAAGAACAATTTGGAAATCATTAATAACATATGAAAGTCACTTAATCTCGTAAACTGTCATAATTAAGTTGTGATACTCAGTCTCAATTGAAGAACAAGATACAATGAGTTACTTTTTTGTTTTTCAAGAGATAACTGAATTTCCAAACATGATACAATAACCTGATAATGATTTTCTTGTTTATAGTAATGAGCCACAAACATGTAGTAGATTATCAATAGTTTCTAAGAGATTCAACCCTTTTAAATTTAACCAAATGTAAAGTTGCTTCCCAATGACAATTCATTGGGTGATTAACAAATCGAGACAATTGTTGTACAACAAATGTAATATTTGGTCTAGTATAATTAAGATATAACAGTCTCCCAACAAGCCTCATATATCTAGAAGGATTTGCCATTATATTCTCATGATCATTGAAAAATTTAATGTCTTTGATCCATGGGTATTTTAGTTGGCTTACAACCCATAAGACCAACATCACCAATAAGATCTAAATATATTTCCTTTGGTTAACACACAAATTATTTTTGGTTTGTGCAATTTCAAGATTGAGAAAGAACTTGGGTTTCCCAACTCATTTTTTTTAAGGTTTTCGTATAGGTTTTGTATGGTAAATTTAGAATTAATAGAATTCTTTACCAATAAAATTTCAGCCATATCATTTTCAGCAATAAGAAAATCATCAAGATATAATAGTGTAACACTAAAACTCGACTCTTCCCAAGAAGGAGTTTTCGTTTACTCGATAGTCGCACCCTATAACTCACCATCCTCGTGTGAGACGAGGAATTAAAATGGTAAAATTGACTAAAGTGCATTTAAAAATTGTAGATTTAGACTAGTTTTGACTTTTAGAGTTGCCACCTAATTTACTACTTGAGAATTTATGAAAGAAAAATATTTGCGTTCTCAAATGCATTTTGGAGATTCTGTTCTTGGTTTGGTGTTTGGCTACACGTGATAAAGAACTCTCGCGCTATATCTCATGTGCATGTCACTTTACAGTCTCTACTTTAAACTTTTAGTCATTTAAAATAATATTATTCTACACATTACTTATTTATTCAATCATAGGACATGCGTTTAAAGGTAATTCAGGTGGTTGTTCCATATATATTTAGCGATCAAGTTCTCCATAGAGAAATGTATTCTTGACGTCCATTTGCCACATCTTCCATCGAGAACTTGTTGTTAAGGCTAGCATAGTGCGAATTGACGTCATCTTCACAACTAGGTTGAATGTCTCCTCATAATCTTCTACATATTTCTATGAGAATCCTCGAGCGACTAATCTAGATTTGTACCGATCTATGCTTCCATCAGCCTTTTGCTTGATTCATTACACCCACTTACATGTGAATGCTTGAGTATTAGGAGGCTTCAAAACGATGTCCCATGTCTCATTCTTCTTGAGAGCATGAATTTCCTCCTCCATTGCTACCACTCATTCCTTGACATTCTTTGCTTCATTATAAGAAGTGGGTTTCTCGTCATCTATTGTATTTTCTAAGAAACATGAGAAGGTTGTTACAATGTTATCATCCCTAAATTGATAGGGCCTTACAATGTTCCTATTTGGTCGAGATTCCACATTCTATTGTTGACTAGATTCTTCCTGATGTGGACTTCCTCGTAACCTTTCACTTTCTGTTGCTTCATCAACTGAAGTATCTTGAGATATGTCAGGGATCCCCTTGTCACTATTATCACTACTATAGGAGTTTCCCGTAGACGTGTGTATGGGAAGATTAGTATGAACAGTTTCCTCAACATCCTTCATGTAGTAAGAAGAGATTTCATCGAAAACAACATCTCTCAACACAGTGCATTTGTGGGTTGATGGAACCATCACCGCCACCCTTCCCTTCTCTCGTCATAGACGATGAACACGCACTTGACTGTATTTGCATCTAATTTTCTACTTCTCGAGTCTAAAATATGGACATAACAAATAGATACAAAAACTCAAAAATACTTAACACTTGTCTTAAAGCCAAAAAGCATTTCGAATGGAGATTTGAACTTATTTGGGCTAAACGCAACTTGATTGATGACATGAGAAGCACAACTCATGCCTTCTGCCCATAACTACTTTGGTATATTCTTCATATGCATCCACGACTTACAAGTCTCTATAATGTTTCGAATCTTCCTTTCGGCAATCTCATTTTGTTGTGGGGTCTCTGGACAAGAGAGTTATCTTTTTATGCCATTTTGCCTACAAAACAATTCAAACTCTTTTGAGAAAAATTCTCCACCATTGTTTGTCCGCAGTACTCGAATTTTCCCATCTTATTCTCCTTCTACCTTCTCCTTGAACTCGAAAAAATTAGAGAACACTTCGGACTTCTCTTTCACAAAGTACACCCAAGTGAACCGGGAAAAATCATCCACAAACAACAACATATATTTACTTCCTGAGTATTAGGCAGTCCGAGTTGGTCCCATCAAGTCACTATGAGTTCGATCCAAATGACCCTTACTTCTCGATATAGAGTTGTCGAATGGAAGTCGATGAGCCTTCTCATATTGACATCCTTCACACACACTACCCTCCTCGATCCTCAAATCTTCAAGAAGACCTTCGACGAGTTTCTTTCGAGACATAATATTGAGCTTAGTCATATTGACATGCCCAAACTTTGCATGCCATAGAAAGGAGGTGCTTTTGTCGTTCACTTTTTTTATGTACGAATTTGATGATGAAAGGAAAAATAGATCATTTACCCGAGTTGTAATGTGAACTACATCCGCCTTAATTTCTTTCACGTTCTTTAAAAACTTCACATCATGTGGACCGAACAATACAAGATTTCCGGCGTCTACAACATTTGCTACCGAGAAGAGATTCTTCAAGATTCCTAGAATGTGGTAGACATTCTTTAGAGTAATAGATTATCCTTTATTGCTATCAATGACAATCGATCATTCCTTTTTAACTTCGTGAACCGAGTTATCTACCGTGACAATACCACCGCCCCTATTATGAACTTGACTCGACGAGAACACGGAATCATCTTTAATAGCGTGATGTCCGCATCCTGAATCAACGATCCACCTTTGATCGATTTCATGTTTACCATGAGACGACTTTATTTGTTTTTCCTTCGAAGTCATCACATCGACATGAAAAGTCTTGTCTCAGTCCTCCTCAACACGTTGGTTAGACTTTTCTCGGAGATTTGAACTAGCGAAATTTCCATCCAAATTTACTTGACAATTTTTCTTGAAATGTCTAGTCTTACCGTACCTAAAACACTTAAGGGGCTTTTTAGGAATATTGGAAGAATCCTGTCTTGTTTCTTCCTTCTTCGACTTTCCTTTTTTCTAGCTCGATTTCTTCACGAATAACGCATTGTTCGACTCCTCCTTTATACTCGTTCCAGCCATTTGTGCGGCCAACGAATCTTGAGATGACAAGAGATTTTCAAACTCCTCGAGTGAAGGTTGTTAAGCCCAACCTTGAATCGAGGTGATGAATGGTGTATACTTGGGTCGAACTCCTCGAACAATATGCCTCTTTGTTCGAGCCTTTGAGATTTTCTCATTTGGGTTCAATAAAGAAATTTCTGAGCATGTGTTCTTTACCTAAGAAAGAACTCTGAAAATATTCAATTTGTTTCACAACTGCGAACTCGTTTTCAAGCATCTTGAGACGAGTCGTTCTTGTTAGATAAAATCAGACCGGTTCAAATAAACCTAACTTAAATAAACTTTCCATGCAGGAACAAGGAACCGGACCGGATAAACAAAAAGAACCGGCTAAAGAAAACTAACCGGTCAAGCTAGTAAACCGACCAGGAACTCTTGGGATATTAAAACCAGACAAAGAAAGGATCGGCCAAAGATTAAAACCGGAATCATCAAACAGCCGATCAGCCACAAAGCAAAGGAATAACCGGAAGAAGTCCGGTTACATCACTCGTACCGGAAGCCATCCGGTTAAGTCGAATGACCGACCTGTACAAGAAGACAATTTGGGTATCTGTTGAGAATGATACCAAAGGAACAGACTGAACACTTCCATATCCATACAAGTCTGAGGAAAGCCTGCAGGCTGCAGAAGACAGTCCTACCGGATCTTCCCACTTCGGAATAAGTCAGAAAGGAAATCTTCCAAGTACAGACAACTGTCCAACAGACAGTGTCTACATTGAGTAAAAGACAAACCCAGCAGGTTTGTCTTACAAACCGGAAGAACAGACCGCCAGGTCTGAGACAGAATACCGGGTCTGAGGAAACGACCGTAGGTCTGAATCTCTGAAACACTGAATCACTGCACCTCTGTTCAGCCAATCAGATTCAAGGCAGTGAAATATGACCGTTGGCATATTTCACCTATAAAAAGGGGTAGTTGAAGAAGAGTAAAGGTGGGACAAGTAAGATACAAAAAAGCAAGTGAGAAATTCTAAGAGCATTTACTCCACAAGTGATAAGATTGTGCTATTCTAGAAAGCCTAAGTGCTAAAGCTAAAGTGTGTGTTCTACAATTTCGGTGTAAATTGTAAGAGTATTATCGAGCAGGAAATAAGTCTCGATCGGATTGTAATTGTATTCCTTAGTGAATATCCTTCTCGCGGTTTCGAGAGGAAGGGGTGACGTAGGAGTTTTATCTCCGAACATCCATAAAATCTGTCTTGTTATTTACTGTCTGCCGGTTTCATTATCTAACCGATTCATACCGATATAACCGACTTAACAGTATCCAAGCCGAATTTCCAGAATACCGAAGCCGACCCATCAAATCTCAAACCTCCATCTTATAATACCGATTCTGCCTATCATACAAGTGTGCCGCTTCAACCTGAAAGCAAATCTCTTCCGCGCTTGAACCTAGTTCAAGGATTTGTGACAGGTTGTGTAGCATTGAAACCCCGGTGTTAATCTCTAACCGGATTAACCACCACCTTACGAGTAAGAACCACTAACCGGTCCAACCCCCGGTCCTCCAGCGGCTACTTAGATCCTAACAATTGGTATCAGAGCAGTTAGTTTCAATACTCAAGCAAGCATGTTTCAGGATAGGCCCCCAATGCTAGAAGGTGATGACTTTGCCAACTGGAAGGCACGCATGCACCTGCACTTAATCACCCTGGACGATGAAATGGAGTCCATTCTAACCGAAGGATCGATATTTATTGATAAGGATAGAAAGGAATGGACGGCTGAAGATAGAAGGAGAAACAATCTGGACAACCATGCAAGAAACCGGATCTCCAACAGCGTGGACAGAAACACATACTGCAAGATCAGAGATTAAAAAACTGCGAAGGAGACATGGAACACGGTTATCCAGATCTTTGAAGGAAATGAAAGAACAAAAGAAAACAAGATAATGGTGGCCACACAGAAGTTTGAGAGCATCAAGATGAAACCGGGAGAAACTATGAAGGAATACAGTGACCGGTTCACTGGTGTTAGATGAGCTAGCAACACTTGGAAAGAGGTATGACAATAAAGAGGTCATTATGAAAGCTTTGAGATCTCTTCCAAGTGCTTGGGACATAAAAACAATGGTAATGAGGGAATCAAAGAGCCTACGTAAGATGAAACTATACGATGTATTCGAAGATCTTAAGGCATACGAGTTCGAAATGAGATCTAGGACTGAAGAAGAAGTCTCGGCCTCGACATCAACCAGAGCACTAATTACATCTACGGAACCGGCTGCACTTGTACCTGCACCTGCACCGGCCCCTGCACCTGTACCGATCAGAACCGCCGAGCAGTTCACCGAGGATGCCATGGCAATGCTTGCACAGAAGTTCGGGAGGTTCATGAAAAGAAACCAACCGACAAACAACTACTATGGTGATAAATCCAATGTAAGATGCTATAACTGTAACTGCTTGGGACATTTTAAGTGGGAATGCAGGAAACCGAGGAGGGATACCCAGAAACCAGATTATCAAAATGACCGAAACAATTATCAACAAACCGGTGAAGGAAGTGAGGTATCGAAAGCACTGATAGCCGACGATGGAGGAAGTCTATGGGCTCACAGTGACAGTGATGATGAACTCACGTGTCTCATGGCAAATGAAGAACAGGTATTTGACTCTCCTTGTGAGGAATTTACTAAAGATGAATTATACAATGCATTGAATGACATGGTAGAAGAATATATGAACCTACTAGCCATGCTACCTAAGCACCTCCACATTAGAACCGATCCCATAGTACCCATTCCGACAGAACCAGAGGTACTCATTATAACCGAACCGGAGGTCGTACAACCTGATGATACCCACACTTTAGAAACCGAATTAGATCCTAAGACCGAACAATCTAGTGAACCGACTAGAGAATTAACCGAGGAAGAAAATGCCCGACTTCAATATAAGATGGCCGCATATAAGAGATCTAGTGATATAGTAAAGAACATGAATAGACATTACAGACATCCTCGTTGCAAGTTTGGCCTAGGATACACGGAGAATGGCTCCAAAGACCGAAAACCCATAGAGAAAGCAATGCTTACAAGAGGAAACCTTCCCTTTATAAAATTTCTTAAAAGCTCCTAGACCGCTGAAGAAGAGGAGACCGCATACTATAGGGAAGAAAAGCTAAAATACGACTATGTTGGTCCAACCGAATCTGAGAAATGGCTTGACCCTGTGAAAAGAAAAGCCGAAATCCTCAAACATATGAAAGACTTTCCTGAACCGCATAGGTCAAACCACAGATCATCGAACCGAAGACCATCATTTAAGACCTCTGTAGAAAAACCAAGATACACGAGACCGAGTGCCAAAAGGACGGTTAAAACCCTAGCAAAGAAGACCGTCCGGTTTGTTAAGGTTTGGATACCCAAGGGACTAATCGCATGTGGACCCAAGTAAATGTGGGTACCAAATAGTTGTAAATATGTACTTTTTGCAGGACCCAAAGAAACGGCTAGGAAACTCTGAATGGTTCTTGGACAGCGGTTGCTCCAGGCACATGACCGGAAACAGCAATTTATTAACCGACATCAGAACAGCAACCGGTGCTCTAATCACCTTCGGTGACAACTCAAAAGGTAGAACTGTGGGCAAGGGTAAGATTGTCCATGGTAACCTAACTATTGATAATGTACTTTTAGTTGAAAACCTACGTTTCAATCTGCTTAGCATTAGTCAGATGTGTGATGCTGGATATACTGTAGAATTTCTTAAACATGCATGCTTAGTCAAGAACTCTCAAGGCATTGTACTGCTAACCGGAAATAAGATAGGTAATATCTACAAGGTAGACTGGAAAACTAAAGTAGAGTATCCTATATGCATGATAGCTAAGACCGATCAAACCTGGCTGTGGCATAAGAGACTAAACCACCTAAACATGAAAACTTTAAACTACATTCGCGGTAAAAAGCTAGTTGAAGGTATTCCTGATATAGTATTTAACCAGGATAAGGTTTGCTCAGCATGTCAAATGGGTAAACAGACTAGGTCATCTTTTAAAAGTAAAGGAAATATCCAGTCTAGTCGGTGTTTAGATCTTCTTCATATGGACTTATTTGGGCCAATTCAGGTCGTTAGCCTAGGAGGCATGCTTTATACCATGGTAGTTATTGATGATTATTCTAGATTTACATGGGTAATATTTCTGCCATCTAAACGTGAAACCGCATCTAACTTGATCACACTTCTTAAACGCTTGCAAAATGAAAAATCAACTCGCATTAATAGCATTCGAAGTGATAGAGGTACCGAATTTACAAATAGTACCCTAACTGCATATCTTGATGAATCTGGCATTAGACACGAGTTGTCTAGTGCTAGGACTCCTCAACAAAATGGCCTGGCCGAGAGAAGAAACCGGACTCTCAAGGAAGCTGCACGGTCCATGATAGCCGATTCCGGCATTGCTCAGAAATTTTGGGCTGAGGCTATCAACACTGCATGTTATACACAAAACCGGTCTTTGATAAACAAGTTTCACAACAAAACACCTTATGAGGTTTATTTTAACAGAGTTCCCAAACTTAAATACCTCAAGATTTTCGGTTGTAAGTGTTATATACATATAAATGGGAAAAACCAACTCTCTGTCTTTGATGCAAAAACTGATACCGGGATCATGCTAGGTTACTCGGCAGTGAGTAAAGCATATAGAGTGTATAATAATAGAACTGCAACCATGGAGGAAACACTTCACGTTGTTTTCGATGAATCGGTTAAAAGTAATACTGCATCATGCTTTGATCTACACAACAGATTGGAAAACAATAATATTCACTCTAATAGTGAAGATGACACTCCGGTCTTCAGGCGGTTTGTCCATGACCAAATGGGTAATATTGAAATTCAGCCAAATCAAGCTGTTCCACAACAGGAAGCTGACACTTCGGTCCATTCCGAGGAAGTCGGTCGGTCTGACAATTCTGTTCAGCCTACCGACATGTCTAGCCTTGATCAAGTAAACGGTAACTTGGTAGACATCTCTGAACTGAATCTCAGAAGAAACAGTAAACATCCTCCTGAGCAAATTATAGGTGACCCTTCAAAACCTGTTCGAACTAGGCGTCAACATCTGGAGGAATACATTAATTCCGCGTTTATATCCCAGATTGAGCCGAAAAGAATAGATGAAGCATTATCAGATCCGAATTGGATCTTGAGAATGCAAGAAGAGCTAAACCAGTTCGAGAGTAGTAAAGTCTGGTACCTTGTCCCTAGACCGAAAGATCAATCGGTCATAGGAACAAGATGGGTATTCAGAAACAAACTCAATGAGGACGGTTTGGTCACGAGGAACAAAGCCAGATTAGTGGCTAAAGGTTACAAACAGAAAGAATGCATTGATTTTGAAGAATCATTTGCCCCTGTAGCCAGGATTGAAGCCATTAGGATTTTTCTAGCCTTTGCTGCTTTCAAAAACTTTAAGGTTTTTCAAATGGATGTTAAAAGTGCATTTCTGAACGGTGATCTACGTGAAGAAGTGTATGTTGAACAACCACCCGGCTTCAAAAGCGCCGCATTTCCAAACCATATATACCGGCTAAATAAAGCTTTATACGGTCTAAAGCAAGCACCTAGAGCCTGATATGATACACTAACCGCGTTTCTATTAAAACATGACTTCACCATCGGTTCGGTGTATAAAACGCTGTTTAAATTTGAAAAGAATGAACATATCCTACTTGTTCAAATCTATGTAGATGATATTATTTTCGGTTCCACCGATCCTAAGCTATGTGATAAATTCTCAAAAATGATGACGGACAAGTTTGAGATGAGTATGATGGGAGAATTAAGTTTCTTCCTAGGTCTTCAGGTTAAACAACTCAAAGAAGGAACATTCATCAGCCAACCTAAGTTCACCAAGGAGCTGCTAAAGAAGTTCGGGATGGATATTTGTTCCTCGGCAGCTACTCCAATGAGCTCATCGATCAAACTAGACAGGGATGATGAGGGCCAATCGGTAGACCAGATTGCATACCGGGGGATGATCGGCTCTCTTCTATACCTAACTGCCAGTAGACCGGACATTCTGTTTGCGGTCGGTGTGTGTGGGAGATTTCAAGCAAATCCAAAGCAATCCCATTACACAGCCGCAAAGAGGATACTGAAGTATCTAAAAGGCACTCTTGACGTCGGTCTGTGGTATCCAAAGGACTCATTCTTTAATCTAACGAGCTATTCAGATGCAGACTATGCAGGGTGTAAGATTGATAGGAAAAGCACAAGCGGTACGTGCCAATTCCTAGGTGACCGACTAGTGTCATGGCACAGCAAGAAACAGACATCGGTGGCCACATCAACCGCGGAGGCCGAATACTTGGCGGCCGGAAGTTGCTGTTCACAACTCCTCTAGATCCAACAACAGCTGAAGGACTTCGGTGTCATAGCCGAAGAGTCCCCGATCTTCTGTGACAATACAAGTTTCATTGCAATCACCTACAACCCGGTTCTCCACTTCAGAACCAAGCATATCGACATAAGGCATCACTTCATCCGGGAGCATGTCACGCTGAAGCATATCCGGCTGGAATACGTATCGACCGATCAACAAGTAGCCGATATCTTCACGAAGCCTCTACAAGAAGCTAAGTTTTCTCAATTCAGGCTTACTCTCGGCTTAACCGACATTAGCCAAATCCTTCCAAAGGATGCTTAAAGGGAAATCGGCTCAGACAGACAAAACCGGTAATTCTTCCTAAACTGTTGAACTTCGAATCTTCGGGGTGTCTGTGGAAGAACCGCCCAGTTTATCAAATAGAGTAAACCGACCGGCTACTTGGTGCATGCACCAAATAACCGCATCGGGATGAACAACTGATACCTGACCGGTTCGGAAGCAGGCTACCCTAGATTATTTGAATTTCAAACAGAAGAGGAATAACTATCAGGGTTTAAGGATATCTGTTCTGAAACATTACTCTCTCAAAGTAAAACTGGTCGCGCCTAAAAAGACGTGAAGATCTTTTGATATCTTTCACAGTCCAGGCCTATGACCAACAACCTAGTCTGAAAAACCTGCCTATTTCATGTAATATCTTATACCCTGCAGTCAATAGACATTATCTCATTCAATACCTGGACAATAGGATAGTCCCCAAACTAGTATTTAAGGGAAGCACACATTCACTAAAACATTCACAAGACAAAACACATCCTCTCACTAAGGTAACCATGTCTCAGTTCCCAAACATTCTTCAAGTTGATTTTCAATCTTGCTCCAGTACCGAGCACTATGAAGTGTATAGGATGATTAAGGCTCTGGAAGATACTGGCCTTCAGTATTTTCTGGACGATAAGCAAACTGTTTACCCTGAATCCATTCTGGAGTTTTTCTATAATGCCAGAGTGTTCAGGGGTACCCCTCATTTTGATACCCACATTCAATCCAAGGTGGGGGGTATTATCTTCGATTTCACCGAGCAGGACTTCGCTCGGTGCTTTAGTCTGCCTAAGCAAGGGCTGACAGACCTCAACCCACCGGCCAACATTAAGGCTGAGGTCTCCCTCTCTCTTGCCCGGTCGGATGAGCCGGTTGACGATCATGGCACTAAGTCACACCTGAGGGCTGAATATCAGCTCCTCAATGATGTGATAGGTAGGGGCATCTTCGGAAGGGATGTCACCAACACCTACTGTGCCGCGACCTTCAACATGATGGCGGCTATTGTCACCAGTACGCCGGTAAACTGGTCTAGGGTGTTATTCGACGTCCTCATCTGGATGGTCGGCATCCGGTCAGTCGGTCTCATTCCCCAAATAAGCAGCCTTCTCGTGGAACTTGGTGTCCCAACCTGTCCCGGCGGAGGTTTGAACCAAGCCCAGGTGCTAACTAGAGAGATAACCGACTCATTCTATGATCGGTTTGAGAGAGCCTGGAGGAGGAGGAATTTCAATCCCATCCGTGAAGCCACTTCCCGCGCACATTAAGTCACTCCTTCTTGCACCCGGTAATCTGGCTGTACGTACCGGGTGTATTTTTATCCAACATCATTATGATCACTTCGGCTTCTCTTATGTCTTTCCTCGGTTTTATTTCCATCGGTCTCTTTTGTTCACTACTCATTATGTTATTGAATTTAATGAAAACGGTCTTTAATCAATGAGGTACCTCCCAAACTAACTAAATATTCAATACCCAACTAACTCGGTTACCCTTCAACAAAAATTTACCTCGAAGACCGCAAATAGTCAAAAAGCACACTCTGTCCAATGACCTTGGAAACATAAAGATTCTTTTGCTTAATAAAACAAAACTAACAATCAAAGCTTATGTTTCCCTCCAAAACCGACCCTATATAAGGAGTCCATCCTCTAACCAACTTACCACATACGAAAACATAAAAACACTTCTAAAATACTTTGAATTCCATCACTCTCAATATCGTAATCATGCCGAGCCGAACATTGGGAAACTTCTTAAGCATTGACTTCAACTCTTGCATGGGAGAGAGGGACGGAAATCCTGAACAAGAGCTCATGTTTCACTCTCTCACTGCAACCGGTCTTCAACCTTTTATTGAAGAGGCCGGTCCAATCCTCCTAGAGGATGTCAAGGCCTTCTTTCGAAGCGCCTGCATCAGGGGAAAGTATATCGTCTCTACCGTCAGAGACCACACATTCTGGATCGATGAAGCTGAATTTGCTTCACTATTCGACCTACCCACTGAAGGATTCTCTGTCTTTCCAAGCATAGAGGACCTAGCGGGATTTGAACTCGCCCAATATCTATCAGCCACCCCTTCTCCGGTGGAACACTATGGGCCAAAAACCCAGCTTGCTAGTCACGGTCAACTACTTCTCGAAATCGTGACCCGTTCGATCCTGTGTTAATCGCCGAATCAACGGTATTCTAGAAATACCTACAACATTATGACCCACATCCTTTGCGAATCGGCCATCAACTGGTCAACGGTCATATTCGAAAACCTCAAGAATATGGTGCTGACCAAGAGAGGTCTCGGTTATGCACCGCATATCAGTAAGCTGATTCTTGGGTACCGGCCAGAGTTCGGACCGGGCACACCGGCCGCCCCCTCAAACATTCTTGACAAGGATTCGGTGGAGGAAAGAATTTCCAGAATGTTTCTTCCATAGACTGTATTTTTTCATTGTATGCCTATTCCAATACCGATCTTTCTGTCGGTTTTCTTTCTGCAATATTTCTTGAATTCAATCTCATCTCAGTTTAAATGACCGGGTCTCCTTAATACTTTGAACATTTATCTAAGTAACCGGTTAACATCTTCAAATTATAACCGCGTCCTTATCCGGTCACATAAAATTGCTTAAACTGAAATAACCGATTAACTCTAGAAAACCGGCATTTCAATCGGTCTCAAAAGAAGAGTGTGTCATCAATGGCGTAAGCAAAAGTTTTGGAGGGAAGTTTCCCGCCCAAAACTCCCGCCCCCCAACTTACCGCCCATAGTTTGGCGTCTAATCCGTTCCCGCCAATGGTTTGCCGCTCATTTGCTTTGGAGGGAACTTTCCCGCCCAATGTTGATGGGACGATTATGTTTCCAAACCGCACCTATAAGAGGAGCCCTCGGTCATTTTACTTCATTCTCACGCGAATTTGCTTTCTTTCTCTAAAAGCTTTCATACTCTCTCACGCGGTTATCTGCACTTACTCTCCTCAAACTCTCTTAATTCTCTAAGATGGGGCGTGATTCGGCTTTGTTTAGGCACCTATCTCAGGTGGATTTCGAGGAAATCCGGCTGAAAGGTACGTCCGAGGCAAAGGAGGTTATTGACCGGGTAGTCAAAACCGGTCTGGAATATTTCCTTGGCGGTCCTCATGTGATCTACAAAGATGCGGTTGAAGAATTCTTCAAAACCGCAACTATCTCAAATGACAAAATCACCGCAACTGTATGCGGTTCTGAAATAGAGCTCACTGAGGCATCGGTGGCAGAAAGTCTGCGCCTTCCAACAACCGGCCAGGATGCAACGGCAGTCATAGAGCCCAAAACCTTTGAGGCGGCTTGCCAGATTCTATCGGCAACTAAAGAGCCGATCAAAGTATCCGGCAGCAAATCAATGTTGAAGCCGGAGTATATCCCAATCTGTGACATCTTCGCAAGGGCGATTCTGGCGAGGGGAGGAAACTATAGCAACCTAACAAGGGACAAAATCAGGATGCTGATCGGCCTGATAGAGGGAAGAAAGGTCAACTGGGCAAAAGCGGTGTTCAGCAACTTAATGGATATGGTGAAACCGGATTCAAACCGGTCGTGGGGATATGCCGTTCCGCTAGGTAAGATCTTCCTTCACCACAATCTCAACATCGGTCCCGGCGTCGTTGTCGCAGATAGATGTCTCATCAGATCGAAGCAATTCTTAGAAAGAAAGCAGCCGGCCCCCGGCTCCACAGGTGGCCGGAAGAAGAAAACCGACAAGAAAGCGGCCCCGGCCAAAGCAAAGGCAGAAAGCAAAGGAAAGGAGAAAATAACTTTCTCGGAACCACCGCAGCAGACGGAGGATGAGGAGTCGGCTTCTCTCTCTGAAAGAACCGATACAGAGAAGACCGAGGACGAAAGATTAGTCAATGAGGACGAGCATTCGGCCCAGAGCCCAGATAAAGCCGGTCCTGACTCAAACCCTGAGACCACCGAGGGTGGGGAAGAAGGAGGTGAGGAGGATGATGAAGAAGGGAGTGAAGAAGCCGATGATGAAGGCGGCGACAAAGAGAAGGAAGAGGCCGAAGAAGCAGAAGCCGATAGGATATCTCTGAAACTCCTTCAGGGCGTCAAAAAGTGAGCCGAGTCAATTGAGGAGTTATACCTGGAATGGCATGAGCACCGGTACGGCACACCGTATAGGGAAATCCTACTGGGCCACACAGACTTGGAGTGCATCCACAGATTGGAGGAAGTGGAGGACATGATCATGAATCTTACAAACTCCAGCACACTTCAAGAGGTATTACACCGAACCTGCCTTTTAAAACCAAAGGTCCAACTACGGAAGCTAACAACACGTATCCGGAAAATTACGGGGGAGCTCAAAGCGATGGAACCGGAAGACACCTTAGCACCGCGGGTGTTAGAAAGGCTTGAAAAAGCGAAAGGGAAACTCATTCAAGAAATCGAACGGCTAGAAGCAATATGCAGCCAAATGAAAATACCGGTCTATACTGCTCCCCAGATCGAAACGACACCGGATCACTGCCCAACTCCTCTGAAGGAGAATGCGGCATCAAAGGAATCCGATGAAAGAGCGGATCCTAATCTCACCGGGCAATCACCTCCTTCACAACCGGAAGTCTCCACATCAGACTTCACAAAGGAATGGGTTGAGGGCCGTCTCCGAAGGCTTGAAGACTCAACCGCAGAACGGATTGATAGCCGAATTCAAGAGTTCGAAGACTCCGCGGTTTAGCCATTCAAGGAGAGATCCCTAAGAATCGTTGACTCGGCACTCAAGTTCGCAAACAACACAAGGTATCTCTTGAACAGAAATCAGGAATGGTTCTCAGAAATAGACGAAGCTCTACAGAGAGAGGCGGCTCTGCGCGGTAAATATGTTAAGCGAACCGCAATCCTAGAGGACTTGACCTCCGAGTTAAAGGGAAACTTCGACCGGCTCGAAAGGGAGACCGATCAACGATTGACAACGATGGCTGATGACCTGGTGGGCACAACACTCGAACGGGTCTCCGAACTCGAGAAGACAAATGTGGGTCTCGTGGCCGAACTAAAGGCGCTTTCCGAACAGGTTGCCGAATTGCTGAGAGTAAAGATGAACGCGGACGCCGCGGCTGTAGCGGCTGATGCTGAAACGGCTAAGAGGGTCCAGGATGCGCTGGACGCCGAAGCAAGAAAAGAAAAGGAAGCACCGCGATCATCTCAACTTACCGAGGAGGAAGAGGAAGTCGCGCGGATTAAAAGGGGAGAGGCCTTGTTCCCAGGACTTGCTAAGAAAGCAGCCGCTCAAGCTGCGGAGGATGCTGAGCGGTTGGAAAGGGAAAAACGGAGGCTGGAAGGCTACGCAGCCGAAAACAAGAAGAAAAAGGCGGTCACCTCCACTTCGGCGCCGAAAAAGCGAAAGAGGGAGGCCCCTAAGAAAGTTCAAATAGCCGACCTGCTCAATGAGGTCACCGAAACGGTCATCACGAGTACATCGCAGCAGGCTGATCAAGTCGAGGAGGAAGTTGAAGAACAACTGCAGTCCCGGTCTACAAGACGACGACCTTCCGAACCGACCAGTCGACAGCAACCGAGAAAGCGGAGCATATATGACTTCTCGGACTCTGAATAGGGGCTATCTTTCCTTTACTTGTCTTAGCGTTTTGTTACATATCATATTATTTTCGGTTATCTATCTTATATACAAAACTATTTTTGAAACCGGCCATCCTTTGCGTTTCCACTTAGTTTTGATAATTTTAAATAAAATAATCAAAAAGGGAGAAATTGATAAGATAAAGATAAGATTTTTTTTTTCTCAAAATTTTTCGAAAAAATCTCCTAAGTCAGTTTCAAAAAATCCGGACAAATAAAACAACCGGCCTATGGTTGCAAACTTACATGATTTTGATAATTTTAAATAAAATAATCAAAAAGGGAGAAATTGTTAGATAAAATCAGACCGGTTCAAATAAACCTAACTTAAATAAACTTTCCATGCAGGAACAAGGAACCGGACCGGATAAACAAAAAGAACCGGCTAAAGAAAACTAACCGGTCAAGCTAGTAAACCGACCAGGAACTCTTGGAATATTAAAACCAGACAAAGAAAGGATCGGCCAAAGATTAAAACCGGAATCATCAAACAGCCGATCAGCCACAAGGCAAAGGAATAACCGGAAGAAGTCCGGTTACATCACTCGTACCGGAAGCCATCCGGTTAAGTCGAATGACCGACCTGTACAAGAAGACAATTTGGGTATCTGTTGAGAATGATACCAAAGGAACAGACTGAACACTTCCATATCCATACAAGTCTGAGGAAAGCCTTCATGCTGCAGAAGACAGTCCTACCGGATCTTCCCACTTCGGAATAAGTCAGAAAGGAAATCTTCCAAGTACAGACAACTATCCAACAGACAGTGTCTACATTGAGTAAAAGACAAACCCAGCAGGTTTGTCTTACAAACCGGAAGAACAGACCGCCAGGTCTGAGACAGAATACCAGGTCTGAGGAAACGACCGCAGGTCTGAATCTCTGAAACACTGAATCACTGCACTTCTGTTCAGCCAATCAGATTCAAGGCAGTGAAATATGACCGTTGGCATATTTCACCTATAAAAAGGGGTAGTTGAAGAAGAGTAAAGGTGGGACAAGTAAGATACAGAAAAGCAAGTGAGAAATTCTAAGAGCATTTACTCCACAAGTGATAAGATTGTGCTATTCTAGAAAGCCTAAGTGCTAAAGCTAAAGTGTGTGTTTTACAATTTCGGTGTAAATTGTAAGAGTGTTATCGAGCAGGAAATAAGTCTCGATCGGTTTGTACTTGTATTCCTTAGTGAATATCCTTCTCGCGGTTTCGAGAGGAAGGGGTGACGTAGGAGTTTTATCTCCGAACATCCATAAAATCTGTCTTGTTATTTACTGTCTGTCGGTTTCATCATCTAACCGATTCATACCGACATAACCGACCTAATTCTATCCAAGCCGAATTTCCAAATTACCGAAGCCGACTCATCAAATCTCAAAACTCCATCATATAATACCGATCCTGCCTATCATACAAGTGTGCCGCTTCAACCTGAAAGCAAACCTCTTCCGCACTTGAACCTAGTTCAAGGGTTTGTGACAGGTTGTGTAGTATTGAAACCCCGGTGTTAATCTCTAACCGGATTAACCACCACCTTACGAGTAAGAACCGTTAACCGGTCCAACCCCCGGTCCTCCAGCGGCTACCTAGATCCTAACAGTTCTTCTTGTTGAAAAGACGATCAAGCGTTTCCCAAATCTCATGAGAAGATCCACAGCCAATGATGTGCTCGAAAAGATTGTGGAAGATTGACCTCTTCAACACAAATTCTGCCTTCGCGTTGAGTTTCTTCCACTTCTTAGATGCTTCCACATTTTCAGCAACATCCTCGAGAGCTACATCATCGTCATCTACGACGATGTCCCACAAGACTTCCCTGACCAGGTACGATTCCATACAGTTCTTCCATATCCGGTAGTTTGACTAGTTTAACAACTCCAAACCGAGTCCAGCTACACGACCACCACTTTCCATATCGAATAAGAATGATATCTTCTTCACCAATGTTACCAAGGCTCCGATACCATGTAACAAAATCACAAACATGACTTTGATGGTCGAAAAGAAACTTGAAGCTTCTTCAATGGCCTAAATCAAAATTTTTTGGCCTTACACAAAAATTCCAAATTTTCAGAAAGCTTGAAGCTTCTTCAATGACGGATTTTTTCTTTGAGCTTGATTGAGGGATTGAAAGTAGATATCTTGTCTTCGGTTTATTTAGTGGAGGCTATTTATAGCCTCTCAAGGTCAATTCATCGACCAAGTGGGTCGGATTTGGTCAAATAACCATTGATGACGTTTTGGTTGTTCTTTGTCCAATTGCTAGTGTAGGCCATGATGATACTCATAGGAGTAGAGGAAATGATCACCGGAGTAGGGTGTCATTTCACCTTTTGAACGAAGTCAAAATGTGGAGAAACGACAAAGTTCCATCTTTAAAAAATCAAAAATGGAAGCTTGATCTTATTTGGATCATCGTCACGAAGAAGAAAACAAACCAGGCGAAATGACGTAGTTTTGGGCGAGAAAATCAAATGCAGGACACTCCGTTTGCATTCTGCCTGCGTTTTGTCCGCGTTCGGGAGTTCCGTCGCATTTCAGCTAACGACTATAAGGCGCGCGTTAGTTGATTCAATGCTTCGCGAGCGCGCGCCTCCTTCGTTATAGCGGATGACGCGGATGGTTGTTGGGCATTAGATGAAAATTCATCGCTCATCTGATGGCGCTATGAGTTATGCTGCAATGATTCTTTCAAGTTTCGGCTGCAGCAGATCCCGACCCTTTTACGGTCTTTGAGTTTGCTTGAAATTGATTTTTTCCAATCTCTTTTGCTCTATTTTCAACCTAAAAAATAAAAAAATATATATTTATAATAAATATGAAATTTATTTTTCCAATTTATTTTAATTTTTATTTATTTATGTGGTTTAATAAATAATTTATTTGGGATAAAATGAATACAACACTTATCTTAAATTATTTTCTTAATTCTCTTTACTTTTTCTAAAATTAATTTGAGATTAAATGAATATAACATTTATCCTAAATTATTTTATTTATTTTTTGTTGGCCATTATTTTTAATTAATTAAAATTTAATTATCATAATAATTAATCTCACTTAATTTTATTTATATTTTGGTCTTATTTCTAATTATTTAAATTTTATTTATTTAATATAATTATTTAAATTTATAAACTGAATAGGTAAAATTTGAAGGCTTAAAGAAGACAATAAAAAATCAACCACATATTTATACAATCTATTAAGAGGTTACAAAGTCTACATCGGACTAAAACTACAAATTAGTTTTATCAAACTAACAAATAACCCGCAACGTTGTCAAAGACCATGAGCTCCGAAACCAAAGAAAGCCTACGTTGTCAAAGAAACCACCTTAAGGGAAACAACTTATACGCTCAACTCCAAACTCAAGCCCAAAAGAAAAAAAGTGACAAGAGAAGCTAGCGAAGACGAAGAAGCTGTAACTCTATCCGGAAATATATCCCAAAAAGACATAAGGGTGACAAGAAAGAAGGAAAGAAAGAACAAGGGCAAAGACAAGAGAGACGAGTCCAAGAAAATTAACCCCTATCGTCTTGTTTTAGTTGATTGATTGTTAGTTTTATTCCTTATTCACTTTTGTACTATAATTTCATGTTCGTGTTCGTTTCTTAGACCAACTGTGGATTCCTTATGCCTATCGTGTGTTGACTTTGAGCAAACTGTTGTAAGCTCAATTTCAGCTCTTGTACTACTTTTACCCTTTTCAGGTCTTTTTAATTAATGACGTAAGCCATTTCTCAAAAAAAAACTAACAAATAACCCTTAAACTTTACATTTAATACAATTATAATAAACATAAAATATTCTATTAAAAAAAATTCGGTAATATGTATATATATTCATTTACCATATATGCATGATCAGATCGGTTAATTATTGTTACTTTCTTTATTATTAATCACATAATGCTATCTTAAATCTTTAATTCTGCGTCTGATTAAATTGTTAAATGCGTTTGCGGGATATTTACTCAACCCGCGGGAATTAGTCACACTCTATAGGAGTAGTGTAACCCAGCGTTCTAAAAAAAACTCTTTAATTCATACTTAGTATATGTAAATGTTATTATGAACCAAATGTGATGGATACGTATTAAATAGTGATCAAATTCTAGGCATTAATGACATTGACAAACGAGTATATTTAAAATATTTTTTTAAATATTTCAGCTCTAATATGTTTGATAAATGACCTTGTTCCCAATCTAATATCTTATATTGAAGTCCTTTCATTAAAGTTGTTTTGTTTGTTGAGAAGTAATATAGTTAAAATTTTTGAAATTAATTATTAAAATCTTACATTTATTTAGAAGTGAAAAATGTTTGATTTAGTTGAATTCATAAACTAGTTAAATACTACCATTTTAAATTTACAATTATAAAATTTTACTATTTTATAAGTTTATAAATAATTTGATTTTATTATTTTAATCTATTTTATAATTTATATTTATATTTGTAATTTATAATTTATTTTTAAAATGTTATTGTTTATTTAAATAGTAAATTTGTATAACTGATATTGTAAATATCTTGTTTTTCTCGTTTATTTTGTAAATAGGGAAATCCAATGATCTTGGGGCGGCTTTAAGTTGAGGATATTGATGTTTGGATTATATCATTTAAGTATTCATCTTTATGATATTTTATAATAAAATATTTAAAATAAACTATTTTTTCACATATCCTTTGTTATTGTTATTTGTGTATTACATTTTTTCAATTATTAATTTTATTTTTAAAATAAATATATTTTATTTTTGCTTTAAAATAATATAGTATTTAATTTATTACATTTTTGTTTAGATAAAAAAAAATTAAGATATTTGTGGCATAAATAGTGCATAATGAAAGTATTGAAACCCGATCGATTAAAACTCGTGGTTGGTTCGATTTAATTCATGAAACCGATTATTACAAAAGAAACAACATTTAACTTTGGAGATAGGACTCAGATTTATTTTCACTAATGTCTCGTTGAAGAGCTTATATATGATAATCAAATTAAAGAAATAAATAGATTCAATTTAGGGCATTGATTTATTCAGCTCAATCTAGTTACATTGGGTAATTTGTACAACTTCAAATTGTGATTACACTTTAATTAAGCAAATTTATTTTTGATTTTCTAACTTATTACTTTCCTTTCTTTTCTTTGACAGGTCCTCTTGGGATTCTTCCAAGAAATTTTGAATCAAACTCCTTGTATGATTTCCTCATGCCATAGCCCATTTTGCTTAGAAGATCATCAACTTCTTCCCCGTATTGCTCGTAGACATATGGTATAGTTTGCGCAGCCAAACAACCTAATCCAAAACAAGAACTATAAATTACCCGTTCGTAAAGAAAACAAAGACAATTTTAAAGGTTCCTCGTTGTGAAATACTTACCCAAGAACATAAGGTTCAAGGTGCTTATAGAGCTTCCAATTATCGACAATATCCATAACGTCACAATAGCCTATAAAAAAAATGTTCATCATATTCTTATACAAACTAAAAATTTTAAAAAATCTATACATACCATAACGAAGACTTTGGCATTGTTTCCAGACGCGACATGGAAGAAGATTGATAGGAATAGTTTAATTCTCTTATGAATGAAACGAGCCAAATCTTGGGCAGCGGATTCTTGCAAGACGATTTTAGGAATTTCTGGAGGAGACCTGTAATCAAATGAATTTTTATTATTTTGTCACATAATTGACTAATTCATCTTTAGATATTGAATATGAGAAAAAATGAAGTATAATATGTCACGAACCATCTGAAAATATCTGCCCCTACACACCAAAGAAAGATCACAAGCATTGTAGTGATGATGATGTGACATAAGAACGTCACGAGATTGTACTCGACAATTTCGAAAAGAAACCATAGGAGGGTAACCCCGGCTAGAACAGCACCCGATATCTTAGCATCCTTCCATAACAATATATTAGCGACTGCAAAGTGTTGTATCATATTTATTTAGATGATCACAAATTAAAGTTCATTATATTGAAAAAAAAAATGTAACCTCTTCCTCCTCCGAGAATTTGATGGACTGGCCTTTGACGGCCTAAGGGCTTCTTCTTCCCAATATGTGGTCTTTGACGATGATCATCATCAGAATCGGAAGAAGAAGAAGAGTGGTTTGGCATTGTTTGCGGTTCGTTAGATACTACTAGAGATTTTTCGATAATTGTAAGAGAAGAGTAGTATTGGTGTTTATGGGATTAGATGGTAGAATTGCTTATATAAGTCATTGTTATATGCAATTGGATTCTATGCTTGTTGATGGGAAGAATAAAACAAAGTGGTGAAGAAAGGAATGGCTTGGACTTGCACCTTAAAAGTTTGCTTTGTATTTCCTCTACTTTAGGAATCTTTGTCTTTGCAATAATAATTCAATAAGACAAGGTGTGACCGTTAAATTGAAATGTAATATACAATCAAATTCCTAAATATTATAAATTTTTAATAAATATAAGAAAAAATGTTAGATTGAAAAGTGAATTCATTGATCTCCATTATGATTAAGACAGCATTCAAGTCAATTTATGTTACTGAAACAACAGAAAAAAGGAAACAAATTTGAAGAATGTTCAATTTCTTCACTTCTTGGCCTTGGAAAATCGGAGACATCTATACTTCTCCCCGCTAACAGTGATTTCAAGAGCCCCGTCCTGGTTATCTTGATTCGATGCAGTTCCCATCAGCACGGTTTTCTCTTTCTCAAGATTTTCTCTCTCGATTTTCAGCCTTGCTTCTTGTCTAGCTATCTCTGCCTGAGACATATATATACGATAGAGCCAATCATTTCATTCATCAACAAGATTCACCTGATCCATTATTAATAACACTATTCTATTAGCACAATCATAGGGGAAAAGGAATTGGGATAGTTTGTTTTTTAGCATTATATACCTCTCGTCGAGAGAGCTCAGATTTCCAAGCAGCTTCGCGTTCTGCTACTTCACGTTCTCGTTCTTCAATGTAGCTTTGCATTTCCCTTTCCTTCATGATTCTATCTTGTATGTCTGCATCCAGTGCGTCCTTCAACTCCTGAACAAACTTGTCTACTACTGTTTTTATTCTCAATGACATTTTCCGCACACAAATTACCCTTTAGCCCTCCTCCACAAGTGTAGAATATCTGAAAATCATTTGCAACCGCTGTTTTACTAAAGGGCTTCAGAATACAGCATTATGTCATCACATAGAATTTTTTTTTTTTTATCTCAAATGGTGTATCCAATTGCAACCCCCTACTACAATCCACGTAAAACTGACAACTCATGGCAGCCTTTAGTCATCTGAGGGCCTCGAGAATTTACCCCTTATCACATCATCAATCACTTCATCATTCCAATAATCAACCAAAAGCATGAACCACAAGTCATTCACATCATAAGTTTAACCAAAAACTAGTGGAATGAGAAGAAAACAACCATTGTTCAAACAAAAACTGGAAGCCTAAATGCAGGAGCAAAAGGAAAAGGATCTCACTTAAGGAAACATTCAAGACTCTACTCAAAACTCATCTCAATAGCAAAACTGTTCAAATCTTACTGTTATAGTGGAGATCTGAACGAATTCTCATGGTTTTTCCTTGTCGCATTTGAGTAAAATCTGGGTGTTATTTTTCTAATCTATACACTTCATCTCCACTTCCTGATTTGTGTTTACAGAATAGGAGATTCAATATCTTTATTCACATCAGATTACAAAATCAATCCAATCAATTCCATTGGATTTAAGAACAGTCAACCTCCTGTTAGTAAGTACATAAACTGCCATTTTAAGTTTAACCTAATTTCCTCCCTAGATACCAATATATCATCATACTAGACATAGAATATGCAGAAAACTTATTCACCAAGACTTGAAAATCTGATATTCTACAGAATCTTAGTGAAACTCTAACAAAGGGCAAGGCTAAAACTTTACCAATTTAAAATCTGAACATTACCCACAATGGCATGAATCATGAGTCAAATTTAATTCGAATTGAGAAAACAGTAAACACTATAACACAAAATCAATCTACACTAAGTAAACTCAAACTGAATCGTAACGCGACCTAATATATACAACTATTACTATTGCTGAAATCCCTTGTTTTCTTTCTAGTAAAGAATCAGAGGAATATTGTAATGTAAGAATATGGAGTACCTAATTTCCGACGAGCTCAGGGGTACGACGTTGCTGGCCGGAACTTCCCCCTTGTCGGAATCGTCAAATGGTAGAGTTTCCGGTTAACCTATTCGGCTCATTTGCAGGAATCCAAATTTGGGATGATTTATAGAAGATATGAATCCGAAATGAGGAGTTAGTCGATGATGATGATTCTGTCTATTTCTCTTGCTACCGTGCTTTCTTCCCGTTGATTGTTCGTCTTTCCCAGACAACAATTTTATTTCCATAAGAATCCAATTATGCCAATTATTATTATTAGAGATCTCTTATTATTATTATTATTATTATTATTATTATTATTATTATTGAAATGTAAACTTATTATAATTTTTAATTTTTATTTTTTTAAGATCTATTTAAATTAAAAAAAAATAAACGTTTAAGCACACACTAACACATCATGACAAACTAACACATCATAACAAGAAAAGAAAAAAATATATAATAAATTATTTAACTTGTAAATTTTTGAAAAAAACGATTAAATCATCCGAATAACACTACTAATTTTCATGAACGAATATTAGAAAACGGCATAAATAACAAAAATAATTCATTCAAAAATAATTTGGATAGCAACTCAAATTTTTATAGTCTTGTTTGTTATGTTTTGAAATCCAAATTTTCTTAAAATGATATAATTTGTTTTCTTTATTGAAAAGTTAAAGTTTTTACTATTTATATTGATATGTGATTTTTTTTCAAAAATCAAAATAATATATATATATATATATATATTGTAATATGATGTAAAAAAATATTGTTTCATCTATTTTTTATTTAATTCAATCACATTTTTATATTAAATAAAAATAAAATCAATTTTACTTTTATTTTATCAATTTTAAAAACTATTATGATTAAAATGTAATTATGATAAAATAATAATTAAAAAATAATAATGTGAATTGGAATATTTCATATGGTTAAAAAAAATAAAAAATAAATGAGAAAACCAATTAAGCGGAAACATAAAATTATCTAAATAAGATCTTTGTACTGATAAATCAATTTAATATGGTAACCAAGTGGATCAAGTTTTTTATAAAAAAAATCAAATATCTAAGTTCAAATCTAAGTAGGAAGAGGTGGATTTACTAAATTTCAAAATGTTAGTGTCTGTTTGTTTGATTTAATTCATTGATGGATTTATTAAAATAGATTAAGTCTCATCTTTAGTCTAGCGGCAATAAGAGGTGGATTTTCAATCCTAAGTTCCTATGTTCGAGCTTGTCAACCGGTAAGTTATGCGCCTAGTTAAATGGTTAAGTGTGTTTGCGGGCTACATACTTAATCCGTTGTCCCATTTTAAATCCACTCTTCTAGCCTAGCGACAATAAGAGGTGCCTCTTCTAGCCGTGTCTTTGCTAGCCTAGCGGTAATAAGAGGTGAATATTAACCATAAGTTTCTAGGTTAGAGTCAGTCATGCGGCAAGTTCAGCGACTAGTTAAATAGTAAAGTGTGTTTGCGGGCTACATACTTAATCCGTTGTCCCATTTTAAAATCCCCTCTTCTAGTCTAGCGATAACAAGAGGTGGATATCCACAGCCTCCCTGAAATCCTGGGTTTGAGCCCGTCAGGCGGTAAATTATGCACCTAGTTAAATAGTTAAGTGTATTTGCGGGTTATTTGCTTAACCCGCGAGAATTAGTCGCACTCCATATGAGAAGTGAACTCACGTTCTCAATTTTTTTTTTTATAAAATATCAATATCAAGGTATATATTCTATTATAAAATATCAATATCAATCTTGGTACATATTCTCATCCATTTGAATAAATAATGATATATTAACAGTATATATGAAAATGTTATTAATAATAAGAACTAAGAGAATTAAAAATCTCATAAATAATATTATATAATATCATGTTCAAATAGTACTCTCTTTTTTCCTCATTGTTATAAAAGTTCTGGTGACTTTCAAAGAAAACTCAGAACTCATTCGTGGAGTGAGTTATGGGTCAAAAAATATCATTTTATCATATCATATTTATTTTTCGTTGATGTCTTTGCATGGTTCAGGCTACCTATAAGAATTTTAAACATCTTCAAATATATTTTATGCTTATTCGGTGCATGTTACGATGTTTAAGTTAATATTAATAAGTTTAACATCTTTTTTCAAATTATGTTTCAAGTAGAAGAAGGATGAGGTGGACAAATGTGTTGGGTTCAAAATTGGTGATCTTCCATCAACATATCTTGGTATGTCATTATGGACTAAATTACGATCCAAGGTCTCTTGGGACCCGATTATCACTAAAATAGAATGTAAACTGTTTAGATGGATAAGTAAATAATATCGAAAGGGGGTCGGTTAATTCTTATTAAGAGTGTGTTGTAATTTATGTCTACATATATGATGTCGTTATTCATTCTCCCCAAGATTGTAGCGGTGAAAATGGAAAAAATAATGTGTAAATTTCTATGGGGATCTTCTAACTCATCGTTTTGTCATCTAGTTCGTTGTGATAAAGTTAAATGTTCTAAAGATCAAGGATGTCTAGATATTCGAGATCTTATTTCTTTTAATAAGGTTCTTCTATCAAAATTGTGCAGTAGATTTGCAATGGAGCCGAATAGTTTTGAACATCGATAATCAGATGTAAGTATGGTAATGATTGGTTAACCTAAATGTCTAATTATCTAATGGAGTGTAACATTTGGAGGGGAATATATTCTATATGATAAAAAAAATTTGTGAAAGTATAGATTCATTATGAGGGATGGTTCTTCGATTAGATTTTGGGATGACATTTGGTGTAGTATCAAAAGTCTAGCTACGACGTATCCTAAGCTTGTTTCCATTACTATATGTAGAAATGTCACAGTTAAGGACATGTTTGATCTTCGGTCTAATAGTTTTGCTAGCCAAATTAGATATAGAAAGAGATTAAACATTTTGGAGACTTCATTCCAGAATAGAGATTTACTTTTGGTAGGACGCAAACAAGTGTTGCCGTCTAAACAAAACGTTATGCGTTGACAATATATTGATAGTTTTCATTTGGGCATTATTATAAGTTGTTTGCTAAGATGATTCTACATACTTTTGGTTGGGAAAAACTTTAGGAGTCAAAGATTTCATCCAAGATCTCGTTCTTTGGATGGAGCGTTAATGGTGAAATTCTAACAGATGATTTGTGCATATAAATGTGTATTATGGTTAGTCATATTGTCACAAAGAGGTTGAATCGACTACTCATTTACTTTTACATTGTCGAGGGATGACTTGTATTTGGAGTCTTTTGTGGAGTACTATTGGGATTCATAGGGTGATGCTCGAGTCTTTGGGTAGTTGCTAAAAAATTTGGATTGATGTGGCTGATATGATATACATACATATTTGGGTTACCATCACAATTATGTTTTTAGTACATTATTTGATTTGGGGGGAATCGTAGAACTTTCAATGATTGTAGTCGTCTCATGCGTATAATTCATAATACTATAGTATTATTGATGTTTTCTGAAATTCGTTCAGGAAAATAGTAGAGTCTGTCGAAGAATTAATCGTTATTTTCGAGGATTTACGATTTAAAAAACTTATTGAGTACTTTTTTTATTATTTTTTATTTTTTATTTTCATTTCATGTTTTTTCGTTTTATTTAAACAATTTTTTTAATTTTAATATATATGAACCTTTTAAAAAATATATATTTATATAAATACTTATTATAATATCTACTACATTGAATATATATATATATATATATATATATATATATATATATATATATATATATATATATATATATATATATATATATATATATATATATATATATATATATATATATATATATATATATATATATATATAATAGCACTCCAAAACACAGCTTATTTTTTTTTGTTTGGGACTAAAAATCACACTAAGGATTCAACTAATAACCTCGAGATTAAATTTGTTTACTCATCTTAACAAATAATATAATTGATAGTTTGTTTATAAGTTTTACATTTATGATGTTATTTTATTATTTTTATTCCAATGTGTGTTTATAAATTCATTAACTGTTATTTTAAGGTTGGATTCTTATACTAATTTTATTAAATATTATTTTTTTAAACATTTTATAAGATTGAACTATTTAAGTGATGTGAACCGACTCAACGAAGTGTTGGAATCAATTCAATAAAATAAATCATAATAAATTTGATTTGATCAATTCGATTTGAACTGTTTCGATGAATTTAACGATGAGATTAGTTTAGTTATAACTTAAACAAAAACTATTAAAAAAAATAGTTTTCTTCATCAGCTTAATTCCTTGGAAAATGAAGATGGGCATAGGGATCTCCTCACCTTAGAGCTGGCAACTCTGAAGTGAGTGGATGAGGGTTCGATGTCCTAAACAAAACAAAAAAAATATTTTTAGTTTTTAATTCAATAGTTATATTTGATTAAATATAATAAATTTGTATTATTTTAATAAAAAAATAAAAAATAACATAATTTAATTTATTAAATACTATGTTAATATATATATAGGATCAAACCTAATTAATATTTATTTATTTTTATTTTGGATGCCCGGTGTGGAAGGAGGTCTAGGTGGGCCAATTAGTTAGCCTAAACCTAGGGTCGGCCGGCTCTAATCCAAAACTATTACACATTATTTTAAAGAAAAAACATGTAACTTTGATTGAAAGATTTGATTGATAGAATAATTTTTGATAATGAGATAAATGTTTATTTAGAATAAATCTAAATACAAGAATGTCTTGCATTTTAGGAAATATTTTTCAATCTCATTAGGACTGTTTTCAAACATTATGTGTAAATATTTATAATGTTGTTTAAATCATTTTCAATCCATAAACTCATTTTCAAACTCAAAATACAAGAAGTGATCCGTAGCGCGCTGGGCATACCTCTGGAGTGCGTCTTTATCATGGTGGGAACAGAACAAGAGGAAAAGACCCGGCCGACCTGCCCAGGGCTCGAGGGCGAGCTTTTTTTTAGAGAGAATGATCAATCAGTAATTCATCTCCAACTTAAAAACTCATTTTCAAACTCAAAAGAATAATTTTAGAATATTACTTTTTACACACTTTTTCAATTATACTTATATATTTATCAACTTTACAAATTAAACCTTAATACTTTTCAAACTCACACCCATTAAATAAAAATAATTATAAATTAATAATTTATAAACATAAAAAACAAATTAAACATCATTAAATAAATAAACACAAATTATACTATACGAAACAATAAAATTATATCAAAGCAAATATTATTAAAAACACAAATTAAATATTATTAAATAAACTCAATTACACTGCAAAAATAAAAAAAATTATATCAAAACAAATATTATTAAAATTCTTTTGTTATTTTTTAGTTTTTTAATCAATGTTATTCATTATTAAATTTATGATATTTTAAAAAATATTAATAAAAAAGAAAAGATAAAAATAAAACATAAAAAATATATCAATAACTATATAAAATATGAAATATATAAAATTAACATATTATTATTGTTAGACGACCATTTTTTTTAAACAAAAATTGAATATGTGAACAATACATACCCAAATTTACGTTTTTATCCGAGAGAGAAAATAGGATAAACCCATTTTGGGTTTTGTTTTATGTGTGGGTTGGAGGACAAGAACTCATTTTGGGGTCATTTTGCTTTTGGAGGTGAGTTAGAGATACCCTTAAGCAACATTTATAAAGTAAATTTTGTTATTATCTTGATTTATTTTTTCTTTTCTTTTTATGAGTTATCATGTATGAGTATGGTTGAGGTAATGAAAAAATTATTTTTTTTCTCTCTATATACTCTAAGTGAAAATGAATGGACAGATGATTAAAACAATGAATTTTTCCTTAGATGGGTATAGCAATTTTTCATCATCATTTCTTCAATGCTTCTAAGGCAGGAATAAGAAGGGGTGTTATTTAATCATTAAAAAGTATCAAATAAATTAGGGAGAGAACAAGTTTTAAGCATTATTGTCCCTTTGTGACTAATTATTTATTTCCCAAATCTAGATGAAAATCAAAACAATGGGTAGAGACTAAGAAATTTAAGCTATGCTTTGTTTATCTCAGTCAACCTGAGTCAAGATAATTGATTATCTCAATTGCAAACACAAGTGATTGAGAAAATAAAATCATCTTAATTGTTTATTAAAGATGATACCGTCGGTCACAATACCCTATCGGAGTCGAAATCACAAATGTAAACACTTATTCTTTTAGTCTAAATATTATTTCACATAAAGTTCAAATAATTAAAATTGTGATAGTTCGACTCTTATATAAAATATCGATTTAGTTAAAACAAATCAAGTTCGAACCTCTAATACTTTAATACGAATTCGATTCTTTTAAAAATGATCTTGTAAAAAATGGAAAAACTTACAAAATTATGAATCTATATTATTTTAGGTTTGTTGAATGAAGAAATAGAGGAAGCGTGAGATGATTTGTGTCTGGTTGTCTCCAGTGGAACATACACAGTCGTTTTCTCTACCCCTTTAACCTCTTCCAATGTCCCTTTTCTGTCATTTTGCCAATGTTTGCTTCTTCCTTTCCCTTCCCAAATAAACAAACATGTCATCATTATCATCACTTAGATGGTTGCAAATGAGACAAGAACACAATTATGAACCCAATACCCGTGGGTATAATGGGTACCGATAAATGTGGGTATTGTTGTTTGGGGTCGGGCATGAGAGGGAACAAGGTACTCGATCAATATATAAGGCCATGGATGAAAGGTGTGTGCGAAACTCAAATTCAATACCGGTTATATTAATATTAAAAATTTTTTTTATTAAATCTTAAGTGACATTCTAAATGTCACATCATTACAAACATTATCATAAACAATGACGGAACCAAAAAATTTGAGTTGAGTAAATTTAAAGGTGAATTTAAGGGGAAAATTAAACGTGAAGTATAGTTGTGGGGTGTCATACTAGTTCTTCTTTATTTAAAAAAAAAATGTTAACTTAATAAATATTAGAAAAATTATAAATTTAACAAATGGATAAATTAAGTATATTTTGTTCAATTTTCTATGAATTAGTGAAGCAAATGATGAGTTAAAATAAAAAATAAGGAGTCATGTCATATTTTTATCATAAAAAAATTATTTATTTTTCAAGATGGATTAAGTCTATTGATATACATAATTTATTTATTTATTTATTGTTTATTTAGACTCCATTCAAACTCTAATTTTTAATATTTACAAATTTAATATTTTTCTTTTCATTACTTTTAATTTTTAATTTTTCTTAATAATAAAATATTATTTTTCTCGTATCACTTTCTCATATTTTATCTTTAACTTTTCTAGACTTAATTCTAATCTTTTTTTTTAATTGCTATCTTTTTCAACATCTTTAACATAAATATAAATACATAGGTAAATACTCTTTTTTTTGTTTGTAACATTTTAAAAAAAAAATATGTTTCTTTTTTCTTTAACTTATGCAATTTTATAAGTATTTAATAAAATACACGAGAAAGATGATAGAAATAAAAATACCCTTTAGATCTAGGTTGGTAGTAAATAAAAATAGATTTGGTAATAGATACTTTGTCATCCTTATTCAAATATACTGATTTATCAAAAATATTATATTTATTCATATCAAATAGTAAAATAAACAGTTTTCATAAACAACCCACTACAATAATTCATCTTTTTTTTGGACGAATTTTACCTGTTCATAATATATTTTATATTTTCACTTAATAATTTTATTTAAAACAATAAATTATAAAATTAATAATTTTAATCTATATATATATATAATTTATTTATAACTATAAAAATCAAAATAATTTAGGATAAAATACTTTTAACAAAATCTTTATTTTTAAACAAAATTAAAAATTTTAATATATACTTATATAATACATTTTATTTAAAATAATTAAATAAATACAAAAACCACCCCTTCATAATTATATTTTAGAATAAAGTATTATGAATTTTTTACATAAGATTAACCATTTTAATATATATAAATATATTTATAATATAGTATTATTTAAAATATATATTTTCTTATTTATTTATAATATTAAAAAAATATTATATATTTTACTAAATTTTGATTTTAATATAATTAATAAATATTTTTTATAATATTAATAATTTTAATTTATATATACAATTCTTCTTTTTCTTTTTTGTTAAATAAGTTTATATAATATTAAAATTAAAATACTTTTTATTACTTAATGTTTTAGTGTATTTATTTATTAAATACTTGAGTTGATATTCTAAATAAATGTATTGTATTAAAATATTTAATTTTAAAATGAATTTTTTGTTTAAAAATATTTTATTTTCAATTATATTTTATTTTAATAATTATTAATAAATTATATACCTAAAATAAAATTATAAATATGTTGACAAGTAAGGTAACATTTTAATATTATTAATTTTAAAATTATTTATTAAAATTTTGTGTATTTTTATAAGTATTTAATTATAAGTATTTAATTATAAGTATTTAATTAGATAATAGGTGCGATCAAATACCTATAAATTGAAAATGATGATGTAAACAAAGATAGATATCTCTCTAGGTCTAGGTTGAAATAAAGTAGTAAACAAAAATAGGTTAGTTAATCTCTCTAGGTCTAGGTTGAAATAAAGTAGTAAATAAAAATAGGTTAGTTAATGAATAGTTTGACAAACCCAATCAATATACTTATTTATCAAAAATATTATACTTATTCATATTAATTTGTAAGAAAAACAGTTTCATAAACAACCCACTACAATAATTCATCTTTTTTTTTTTTTGAATTTTACATGTTTATAATATATTTTATATTTTCACTTATTAATTTTATTTAAATTAATAAATTATAAAATTATAATTGTTTTAATAATTTTAATATACATATATATATATATATATTTATTTATAACTATAAAAATCAAGATAATTTAGAATAAAATATTTTTAAACAAAATTAAAAGTTTTAATATATATATATAATACATTTTTATTTAAATAACTAAATGAATACAAAACAACCACTTAAGTAATTATATTTTAGAACAAAATATTATAATTTTTAAAATAAGAATAACCATTTTAATATATATATAAATCTATTTATAATGTAGTATTATTTAAAATATATTTTTATTTATTTATTTATAATATTAAGGAAATATTATATATTTTAATAAATTTTGATTTTTTTAATATAATTAATAAATATTTTTTATAATATTAATATTAATAATTTTAATTTATATATATAATTCTATTTATAATACAATATTATTGAAAATATATATAATTCTTGTTTTTCTTATTTATTAAAATAAGTTTATATAATATTAAAATTAAAATAAAATTATTATTTTAAAATAATTTTTATTACTTAATGTTTTAGTGTATTTATTTATTAAATACTTTAGTAGTTATTCTAAATAAATGTATTATATTAAAATATTTAATTTTAAAATAAAATTTTTGTATAAAAATATTTTATTGTCAATTAAAATTGATTTTAATAATTATTTATAGATTATATACATAAAATAAAATTATTAATCTTATTTAAAAAATTAAAATAAAATTATTAAGTGAAAATATAAAAATATACATTATTGAGGTGGTTTGAGCATCAACAAAATTATTTCAAGTTGTTATCCATAAGGTAGAATATTTGGATAAAGTATATATATTTGTTTATGATGAAGATTGAATGTGAAGAACAATCTCCATATTTATTATTACAATAATATTTTCACTTTTTGTTCTTGATGTACTTTCCATTAATGGTGCTTCCAAACAAAGAACAAAAACTAAGACTCCCCTTTGAAGGATTAGGAGGTAAATTAAGAACCGGGTTGACCCGAACTCCATTTCCGTAGTCCTTCTTCTTTGGAGGAGATTTCTGATTGAAACTATACATACTAAAGCTCGAAGAAGATGAAGATTGATTCCTCCTTCCCGGTTTTGGCGAATGAGTGTTCTTCTGTTTTGAATTCGAAACCGACCCGGTTGACTTGCTTCTTGAAAGGAGAGACAATGACCAAAATGATGATGTTTTCTTGTTGGTATTTTCACAATGGAGGCTGCTGCTTCTTCTAACACCGGTCCAAAGGAACTTCAATGGCGGTTTAACTGGTGAAGAGTCAACTCTGTTGGGACTTTCTTCCATGAGATTTTTAAGTGTGTCTGATTTAGGGTTTTTGTGATGGGTTGTGGTGAAATTGTGGCTGATTTGTATTAAGGGTTTGATTCGTCCTTGGAAGAAGAGTTCGTCGGCTGGAGATAGGTCTTCTCCGGTGACTTCTGGGAAATTGAAGTCGGAGTTGTTGGTGTTGGTGTTGTTGTATGGTTTAGAAGATTCATGGAATTTGGTTTCTTGATTATTAATGTCATAAGAGAAGGATAGTCGAGGGCTTGTGTTCTCCTCTATGCAGATAATATCCACGGCCATGGCGAAAGATAGAGATAAAGAGAGAGAAAGAAAGAAATAGGGAGAGATGGTTGAAGATGAAAATTGCAATATGAGAATACATTTTATTTGTAGAAATTTCTTCCTCAAGCAAGTAAAATGATTACTAAAATGGCTTTCTTTTAAGTTTATAATACACGTGGCATATATATTTATATATTTAGTAGGATACTTAGATTTTTATATTTATAAATATATAAAAGTTCAAAAGTTATTTGTTATCTTTTTTTTTTTATTCTTCAGATTTGGGTCGGGTTGGTATTACGTTTTGTTCGGTTTGACAATATGATGTTAGCTTGATTAATTGTTTTCGTATCGAGTTTTGTAATGAATAAAACTCTCAATTATTGGTGAAATGTTTATTACTAGTACATTTTAATCTAATTATGTTTATAATGTATTCTCTGGTCTTAGTCGGTCACATTTAAAAAATATATATATAATCAAATATGAAGTTTTTTTTAATTTTTTTTTTAATAAAGAGTACTTACTATATTTGATCTTTCACATGGGAGTTCTTTTTACATGTATCCTCTAATAATTTGTATTAATTTTTAATTATTCGGTCATTTATGTAGATGGTCAATTATACGTTGCTTATCAATTATCGATTAAGTATAATTTTAACTGCAGATAAAAATATTTGGTAAAAATTTGTATAACACTTTTTAATTGGTTTGTTTAATTTTTCTACTTTAATACTCATTATTTGGTCTTTGAAGTAACCCTCAATAAATTGATCTTTTCCATTAAAAAAATTATTTTTGTAATTTGTTATATAATATCTAGATCATTAATTGTTTATTTTAATTTTGTAAATATTATTTTTTATTATTTAATAATTAATTTTTGTATATGTAACTTCAATTTAATGAAAAATAATTCTTATAAAAAATTATTATCTTCTAACTTCAATCAAAATATTTTTATTTTAGAATTAAACTTCAATTATATAATATGATTATAATTCTCTTAATCCAAATATATTGATTGAATTAGTCTAAGATAAATATATATATTTAAATGTTAGAAAAGAAGGATTAGTTTGATGACTTAGTATAAAATAATAATTGAGAATATTTAAGAGAATAAGAAGAGAAAGGAGTTGATGGGGAGCTCTTTAAATTTGAACCGATCATATAAGTCTATGATAAAAATGAAATGTTACATAACTGTGATGTATTTATATTTGTGGAAAGTAATTCAATCATTTGTGATTCTCAGAAGACTTCTTTAAATTAAAATGGATGGTATGGATATGAGTTCATTCCTTACACTAAAAAATTAAATTAAAATTAAAAAAAAATAATTCAATCATTTGCGTTTTAAGTACATAACTTTCAAAATAAAAGAATATGTAATTACTCCCATAGGAACGGATCTAGAATTAGAATTTGCGTTATATTATAATATTTAAATAAGTTTTTTCATCCGAGATTTTAAAACTAAAAATAAACTATAAAAAAATATATTTTTATATATTTAACTAAATCTTTTTCAATGTAAAGTTATCATTCCATAAAAAAAATCATCATTCATTTTATTGTAAAGTGCCGTCTTCACTTACTAAATTTCTAAACATGTTCGCTTAGTAATAATGGTAGAAACAAGTAATATTAAAACAAGATTATTCAATCTAGTTAACCTAACATAAATTTTGATATTTCACTCTCGATCAACTATAGACACAACTCAACAAGTGGAAAAAACTTCAAAATCAGCGTCACATCAAATTTATAATGTACCAATTCATATTTCAAAATAACGATGTCTTCATCTATAAAATATTCAGGATAAATTTCATTACAAACTTGCAAATATCATCACTATTAAATGGGTCGAATAAATTATTTTAGTCTAAAAATGTACCTAGTGATGCTAAAATAATACATTATCATGTTTTTACGTTCAATCAAATATATGTATACACAGTGGCGAAACCAAACCGGGGCTAGCATTTGCATGTGCACCGGCTGACTCATGGACTATAGAAAGAGTATGATAGGTTCTAAATAGATATGATTATGTAGCATTAAGTCGTTGTAGTATAGAGATATGTATTCTTGCATGTCACTCAAGTGACCTGGGTTTGATTCCCAGCAACAATGTTTCCTTTTTTTTATACAGTAGTTCTAGCTACGATTTTCTTCAGGAAACTTAGTTGATATGGATTTTATATAGATTCCAGTATTAAATGTTGTTCCTATAAGGCTCTTAAAACTACATCTAAATCATGTTACATTTCTTTTAAAAAAAAATCATTAGCTAGGTTAGAAACTGTATAATATAATAAACACATAAACGGTAACCTAGTTGATTCATTGTCAGTTGCCAACCATTTGGTCATAGCTATCCTAAAAAATAATTTGGTAAAGTGTGTTGGAGTTTTCAAGATGTTTGGTTTAAAAAGTTTTCATGGTTAGAGTATAACATATAAAAGATGATGCCTTTTGTTTTTGGTGCTATCTTTTTACAAACTCTTAGAGTATGTCGAGTTAGAGATGAGGCATTTACTAATTCAGAAATAAGAAATTAGATAAAAGTAATTGAAATATTTAATACACATGTTGGTTGTGTAGTTAGTGTTCATAATGATGCAAGAACACAACTTGAGACTTTTCAAAATCAACGATAAAGTGTTTCACATTTTCTACAAGCACAAGGACACGTAATGGAGGTTGTGTATCATACCCAATTAATGACAAATTTAGATATTACATTTCTTCAGAAAACCTAGTTGCCATGACTTTCATATAGATGCCATTATTAAATGTTGTTCCTATAAGCACTTAAAACTGCATCTAAATCATGCTACATTTCTTTTTCAAAAAATATAAGGATCTCACAAATTGTGTTAAATATACTAAATCATTAGCTAGGTTAGAAACTTTATAATATAATAAACACATAAAATATAACATAGTTGATTTATTATCAGTTGCCAACCATTTGGTCATAGCAATTCTTGAAAACAATTTGGTAAAGTGCGTAGGAGTTTTGAAGATGTTTAGTTTAAAAGTTTTCATGGTTAGAGTTTAGCATATCAAAAGATGCTTCTTTTTTTGTCTTTGGTGCTATCTCTTTACAAACTCTCATAAAGAATGTCGAGTTAGAGATGAGGCATTTATTAATTCAGAATAAGAAATTGGAGAAAAGTGATTGAAATATTTAATACACATGTTGGTGGTGTATCTAGTGTTCATAATGATGCAAGAACACAACTTGAGGGTTTTCAAAATCATTGGTGTTTCACATTTGCTACAAGCATAAGGACACGTAATGGATGTTGCGTATCGTACCCGATTAACGACAACTTTAGATGTTACACACTTTCTTTTGATGCAAAGTTTGCCTTTTCATGGACATGAAGAGTAAATAAACACTCGTAGGACACAATTGTCTCTTTTTGTTTGTACGATCCCGATTTAGTACTGGTGATAATAGTTTAAGTGTAAGAAAATAATTAGTCTATTGGTATGTACCTAATTTTTTATTTTTGTTATCGTTACTTCTTGTATTAATTTTGATATAATTGTTATATAATTAAAAAAATATATTATAAGATTTAAGTATTTTGAGCCCATGTTGAAATTTGATCATGGATCCACCACTAAGTATACATACATGTTATAAACAATTATACATAAGAAAATTATAATTTTTGTAAGGAATATTGAATTCTAGTTTTAGGAATTAGAAATATAAATATATGAAATTTAGATAACAATAAATAAAGAATATGGAATTAGTGAAATAAAAATAAAATTTATTACTTGATTGCAAATTACTTACAAATAAATGTAAAGGAAGTAATTGTAGATTAAAAGGTATATATATATGTAATGTATAATAAAGTTGTAGAGGAAATAGAAGTAGTTGAATATGTAAGAGGGAATGAGAGAAGAAGTAAGTAACATGGCTCAATCTGATTAGCTAAAAAAATTTATTTTTTCTCTCTTTAAACTTTTTTTTTCAGCTAATAATATATATATATATATATATATATATAAATATATATATATATATATATATAATTAGGAGTGAGCTTAAGCCCACCTAAGCCCTTCCTTCCATATGTCATGTTCCCACCAGAGTGACTTAGCAGAAAAAATCGACCCAAATATCACGAGTTTGATTCCCACCAAAAATGTTTTAAATAAAAGAGAAAGATCATTATTATAGTTGTCATGCTCTCCATAATTAAAAAATAAAATAGGTTAAATAAAATATTTATAGATAATATAAATTGGTAAAATTATCCTTTACTTTATTTCTTATATCTTTTAATATAAATATTATTGTATCCCCAAAAACCATTAGTTCCGGAAAAACTCGAGATTCGAGAAATTTCAACATCGATTTGCATGTTAGGAATCTTTTTAAAATAAAATATCATTTTAAAAGATATTAAATAATTCATGACAATTTTTGAAATTAATTAATTTGGGTTCAAGTTTAAATAATCCTCAGATTTGTTGTAACCAAATTAAAATTTGATTTTTGAGAATCTGTGTTTAAATTAATTAAAACTAATTAATTTAAAAGATTATATATTTGAAATAGATTCTCTAATTGATTTTTTTAAATTAATAAAAGTTGTACGTGTACAAACGTATTTTTCACCAAAATTTCGTTTTAGTTCGAAGTTCGCGCTTCATCCTCAGTACCCGTTTTAAAAACAGTTTCTACTTCATAAAGTCTTACATTTTGAAAATTAGTTGTATAACGTTTTATTTAACTAATTATTCTTTCGGTCCTAGACATGCACATGTTTTTGTGTATTTAAATATTGTAACAATATTTTAATGCTGGTACATGTTGTCGATGACGTTGACTAGAGAGAAAAGTATCTAAAGAACATCAATTTGAAAGGAATTAGGGTTTAAAATAAATCTCAAACAAGTCTTTATCAAAATAATTTTATGGAAATATCCCAAAATTATTTTAAAATTATATTCTATTTTTTTTATATTTTTAGAAAATGATTTAGGGTCCAAATTTATAAGAAAAAAATTGAACCAAATAGACCTTAGGATCGGTGTCCTCGGTCTTGGGTTCGATTTTATCAGTCGAACTTAAAAGCCCTGGGTCCTAGGTTAGGTCTCCATCGGTCCTAGCGTAGGATTCTCGGTGGGGGTTCTAAGGCCTCTCGGTCATTGGCTAGAATTCTCAATCGGATGCCTTGGTCCTAGGTGGAAGTCATCGGTCTTGGGTTTGTGAGTTCTCAGTCGGGTGTGAGACTCCTCGGTCCTATGTTTGATTTCTCGGTCGGATGTAAAAAAATCGGTAAGATCTCTCGATTCTGGCTGAAAATCTCGGTCGGAACTCTCAATGATAGTTAAAGAATATCGGTCAGACCTCTCGGTCATGGTCAAATTTTCTCGGTCCTGACTGAAGATCCTTGATCGAATCTCTTAGTCCTGGTCAGACTTGTCGGATTTCAAGAACATCAAATTACATGTTTTGCAATTTTAATGGAGGCCTGAATTATTTGATCCAATTTCATGAGTAGCTTCACAAAGCTCTCAGGAACATTATAAACATCTCAACCTCAAGGTTCAATTCAATCTCGATGATGTTCAATTTCATCAAAATAGTTTAGGGACCAAAATCATGTTTTTTGGTTTTAAGGTGTAATGAAGTGTAAAGAGCTTGTCAATAACTTCATTATATTTCATATGATTGGTTGGTACCAAAATATGAACACTATCTGCATGCCACACATTTCTAAATTTCAGCATTTTGAATAAAGGGATACTTGTAAGGGCGTTAATTAGGTGGCTTGCTCCCTGGTAATAACTTATAGTGTCCTATTCTCTTTATCTATCCACCCCTTTATCGCTTTCACGTCACCATTGAGCTCCAACGAACTCGGGGCTCTCACTTCCTTCTTTGGGGAACGTTTGCCTAGGACCGGTGTGAGAAGACGATTCACTCAATAAAAGTATAAAATGCCACAAGCCACATAGGGGGAAGTGAAGTCTGAAACAACATAGTAAAATCCATCTCCTTGAAAGCCAGAGTTGAAGAAAGAACTGAGAGTGAACAAGAATTGTTATAGTTTAATTTCTTAGTCTTCAGCCCCCTCCTAAATAAATTGATGATTCTAGGCCTTCCGAAAGGGACTGTCATAATGCTTGACTATTCATTTGGACCAATTTAAAAAACAAAATTTTTTAAAGTATTTTGAATTTTTTTATTCTAATCAACAATGATCGGGATTGATCAAACATGATACAAATAGTTGTCCAACATCATTAGAAACATGTTGGGAAACTTTTTAAGTTGTTGTTCTTGAGGATTAGCCCAAGAATAGAAAACCCGTTTTTTTATTTTTTTTAAATTCAAATTTGTTTTTTTTGTTTAAGATCGATTGATCGATCATTTCTTTCACATAAAGCTTGTAAATGATCATATGATCGTTTCCAATCAAAAAAATCAACAACCAGTAGCATACAAGCTTATGAAAACTGAAATATACAAATTTCAATTTCAAATTAAAAGTACGAATTAAAGAATGATTAGAAACTTACCAAGTGTTGAAGAACACTCCTTAGACCTTAATGAAGCTTTCTGGATACCTAAATCCAAGTTTTAAGGCCTTACACGAAAATTCCAAAATTCCAAAAGTTTGAAGTTTCAATGGAAAATTTTCTGAAACTTTTGATTAAGGGCTTGAGATGTTATCTTTTAGCTTCCGAATTATCAATGGAGGTTATAGTCCCCCAAGTCGGTTTATTAGCCAAGTGTGCTTTAATTAGTCAAACAACATTCATGGTGTTTTGGCTGTTCTTTTAGCTAGTTGTCGGAATAGGCATCAATGATGCACCTAGATGTATGGGAAATGATCACCGAAGTAGGGTGATCATTTCATCTTTTGAACGGAGTCATCCATCTAGAAACAACGAAATTCCATCTTTAAAAAATCAAAGATGGTTGTGGATGATTATCCATCCGGCGTTGCGATGAAGACAAAGTTCGTAAGAGAAACGACGTCATTTTAGGCGATAACGCGTGCGGAAAGTGTTATGTCTAGGTACCGTCGCGTTTCGGGCGTTCCGTTGCATTTCAGCTAACGACGCTAGAGCGCGCGTTTGCTGATCACCTACTTTGCGGATGTGTGCTCCTTCCATTGTAGCGGGCGACGTAGGCATCGTTGGGGTGTTGGATGAAAATTCAATGCCTATCCGATAACTCTGGTTTTTACTGTAGTCGTTCTCTAAGGTTTCGGCTACACCAGAAAACTGATTTATTTTTTATTTTAAAACATTAAGGGTTTATTTAAAATTATTTTTTCTTTCAACCTTTTGTTTTTATTTTTAAATCCTTAAAATACACAAAATATTTAAAATAAATATAAAAATATGTTTCCAATTTTTTTCTTCATATTTTTGGATTAAATAAATAATTTTTAGGGATAGAATGGGTACCATATTTTATCTTAAATTATTTATTTTATTTCCTTTAATTTTTTAAAATTAATTTGAGATAAAATGAGTATAACATTTATCCCAAATTATTTTATTTATTTTATTTGGCCATAACCTTTAATTAATTAAGATTTAATTATCACAATAATTAATCTAAATAATTATTTAATTAGGTTTTGGCCTTGTGATTTAATTATTTTGATTTATTTATTCAAAAATAATAAATAATAAATGTTTTCATTTGATAGATTGCACTAAATTTAGTGCTTATAACTATACTATTTTTATAATTTAATTTAAATAAATCTTTTTTAAAATAAAATTTATTTATTTCATAATAAATTTGATTAGTTAACCCAATTCAATCACTTCCATTAATCAAGTTGAATTTGACATAAGATTTATTTTGTTTTTAAAAGTAAAATAATTCCATTATACAATAGAGCTCGAATCACTCCGTTTCCAAATGAAAGAATGAAATTTTATAACTTCTCAAAACAAGAAAGAATTAATGTTATTAAGTTATAAATTTCATAACTCAATAAACAATTTGAGTAGCTAAAAAAAGTCATAGTTCGATTTTAATTAAAAACGTCTTAAATAAAAATGGAAACTAATCTCTTAAAAAAGTTTTAAAAAAACAGAAGATTCATAATATAAAACACTCATCATCTTAATTTTATTAATTTCTAGATATAATGGTAATTAATACTTACCAAATAATTCGGTTTTTTTTATATCTTTCACTAAAAATGTCTTAAATATAGGTTATGACTAATCCCTTAAAAACATAGAAGATTCATAATATAAAACACGCATTATCTTAATTTTATTAATTTCTAGATATTATGGTAATTAATAACTCAATCCCTACCAAAAATAAAATAATAATTCTCTATGTTTCTTTATCATTTTAATACCATTGACTTTTGTATGTCATTGTCTTAAGTAGTTGAAGTTTTTATAAGAATCTTCTAAATGTAATCAAAACCCAACATAGTTTATTAGTTAACACTTAAAATAGAGAATCAAACCTATTAAAAAATATAAAGTATTATTTAGATGGTTCCTTAATTTGTCCTTTGTTTCCTTAGACAAATCAAATGGGATGTTCATTATCCGAATACAAAATTAGATAAAAGATTGTTAAATAGAAATGACAATTAATAGAGTGAAAGTAGATAACATGTATTGATCATGTGAGTGTCACGCATGACCTATATTTTGGCTAACCCCAAAAGTTCATCTTTGCCCTCAATCCATCCCCATTAAAGAAATGAAAGTAAAGTAGGATTTGGCTTTTGATTAAACAAGTGGTTATTTGTTTTTGGGATGATTAGACATGTTTTTGGAATTGAAAAATATTTGTTAAATATTAAAAAATTAAAAAATAGTTAAAGTATCATAATCATCTACTCAATACCAACAACATAGTGACAAATTTTATCGAAGATAATACATATTGCGGATTCATTTCACACTAAAAATACTTTAAATTGAAAATGTTGAGGTTATGACAGTTGAGCTGTGCTAATTTTCTCAATTCAATGATAGTACGATCGGTGACAGTTAATTTGAATATCCTTAATGACTTAAATATGTTTTTGTAAATATACAATATATATGTTTTTAAAAGATTTTTAGATAAATATTTTAATTTTGTTACAATTTTACATTATTAGACTAAAGAACTTAGAACAATGATTAAATTTTTACATGAAAGAAACCTCTAGACTCTAGAATTAGCCCATCAAAGAGATTAAGATTTGAGAAAGTGGATATATTTTCTTGTCTAAACTTCTGAAAAAAATGAGGTCCATTAAAAAAAAAGTGTTGAGGCCCATGCTATTGAAGGCTAATTTGAAAACGAATACAATGAAAAGTGTTATTAATTTTCGTTTCAAAAGTAACCCTAAATTTTATAGGAACTCCAATTAATCTTATAAAATTTATAATTGTGGATAATTTAAATAGGAATGAAATGTCACACTATTGTCTGGTCACAATCATTTTTTTTATCATGTATTTAATATAATGAACTTTATTGACTATATTTACAAAAAAAAAAAAAAAAACTCTTAACATTGAATGTGTAAAGCATAAATTGTAATGGGTTCTGTTTCCATAGCAAAATATGATTTTAGCACATTTCTTGGACCAATGAAATGATTTTTTACTTTTTAAAAATATGTAAAACAACTCATGTACCAAGATAATTGTCATATTTGATATAACATATTTGTGCTTTGGAAACAACTCGTTCAGATTTTCTGGGATAATAATTGGCTTGAGGATTCCAATTTGGAACAGAAAAAAAAAATCCTCCATTTGACATAAATTTCATTTACAAAGAAGCTATAATTGAGAAAATATTTGGTCATAGTACAAATTTTTATAGTTAGATATGACGAAAACTATCTCAACGAGAAGTCGTCACATTCTAGAATTGTGTCTATGTTGGACTAGGGAGTCGGACATTCTCATATGAAGGGGCAATATTTATTATATTGTATGGTTTTTTAACGCATTTATCCTGTAAAACAAATATTTGTAGAGCGAGTTCTTCTAACTCAAGCTCAAGCATTTAGATTTCTATTCAAAGACCAACGTAATGTCTTGGGGAAAGTTATGAAATAAAAAAAAGTCTGTCCAAAATATCTTTCTTTGGTTGTAGTCCTCAAACATTCGATATATGTGTTGTGGGGTTGAGAAGAAAATTTTCATTTTTTTTTTTTCACGAGGTTTCTAGCATTAGCATTTAAAACTTTATTAGACTTTTCTAACTAGATTCATTATTAATTAGATAATGCCATGGATCACAGGGTTGTCAGGACTTCACAATTTGGGATAATCAGAATCAAAGTATTCATTTATATTTATCTTGCTATCTAATTCATAAAATATTCTCAAAGATAGGGTTTCCTTTGAAATACTTTACAATTTGGATAGCTGTGGTTTCATTTGTTTTTTTGTTTGGTTTGAGCATGTACTGTGACAATTGTTGAACACAAAAACTTATATAGGCATAATTAGATTTAGATATATTAAAACCTATTAATTTTCTAAATGAATGAGGTTCAAGCTTATGTGCTTCATTTTTGAACCCTTTCGTCATAGGTGTATTTTTTGGTTGATCTCATTAAAACATTATCAATAATGTCTAGAATATACTTTATTTGGTTAATGTATATTATTTTAAAATTTTGTAATTTTTATTCTGAGAAATTATTTTGATTCTCTCCTAAATTTTTTTATTGAGAACTTTATTAGTATATATATATATATATACTAATAGAACTGGTATTTTATTATTTTTTAATTAACAAATAAGCATTGATCATGCTCGGATTGTTTGAACTTTAAGTCAATGCTCGAATTGTTTGAACTTTAAGTCAATAATTAGAAATTTCTAATTCCATTGTATACCTGATTATTATAGTCCATATATGTTTTTTATTCGGTTTACATACTTGTCCAGTTTTAGCTAGGTCATATCTCAATAGTGATCTTGTTAATATATATATATGTAAGAAAACATTAGTTATGTCTACTTGTTATAAAAACCACCCTTCAGAAGCTCTCAAGTCCAATAGTATATCTTAGTCACTGGTGCAAAACTCTCATAAAAATTAATACATCAATTTGATGGTATGATTTTTGCCACTAATTTGGCTTTGTATTTTTCTATTGAACCATTGTGATGTAATTTTGTTTTTTAGATTCATTTACATCCTAATACATTTTTTTCTTTGGGTAGTGTTGTCAATTCTCAAATATTATATATCTTGTAGTTCCTTTTCATTGCTTCATTCCATATTTTATATCCTTTAATGAAGGAGAAGATGTGCTGCAAAAGTATTCAAAGATATTTAAAACCTCAAAAGGAAAGGATCCAATAACAAGTGTTAGAAGTCATCAGTTGGACAAAATTCAATCGGATGAGGCACCCATTAGTAAAAGAAAAGCAGTACAAAAAGGAAAACATGTACAACAGATGCAAGCTCTTAGTAAAGAAGTTAACCGAGTGCAAAAACTACCCACTATTTCCAAAAAGCAGAACATCAGTACAAAGGGGAATCCACACAACTCTAATGCTCTAATGACAGACACTACAACTGAAAATATTAACTCAAAGAGTACAATCACTAAACAGCCAAGTAAGAAGCCGAAAGTTGTGTAAATTGTCAACCAACCTAATAAGGCCCCAACAAACAACAATCCAAACGTAGATACTACATCCGTGATCATGAGGACTAAGACACCTAAAAATGTCAACAACAAATCAAGTGTAGATACTACATTGAACAACAACAAGAAGGCCACAACAGTCGTGAACAACAATCAGACGCAAAAATCAATTGTGCCCCAAAAGAGAACAATGATGGGGCAGTCGTCAAGGCAACAAGAAGTAAGGTCTCAACCAACCTTCCAGTTGATTAACTCTGAAGGATTTGAAAGTCAACTAGAAAATGACAATTGTACAACAGTACCTGAGACACAAGTTGACACTGACTTAACGCAACCAGAATTAGATGATGAAGAACAAGACATTGTAGAATTACCTACATACGGGAGTGAAGAAGATACAGTAAACTTGAAGCCTTACATAACTATCAATGGGGAAAAGTCAGTGTTTTGTTTTCCGTTAATCTCATTTATGTATTTTCAAATAGAATTTTATATCATTATAATTATTGTGATTTAACTAATCATGCAGTTTTGACCCTGACATCACAAAGGATATCAACCAAATTATTATTGGTTATTGGAGGGGTCCATATTTTAACTGGAACAAGGTCCCTCAATACATAAATGACATTTGGTGGGCGGAATTTGCGGTTAGTTACAAATAAAGTCTTCTCAATTATTAGAAATGTTTCATTCCAATGAGTGTATGTGATAATCATTTATAAAATTTGGATTGTTTGTTTAGAATAAATTCCAATGGGAGCAAACACTAGAACATGTTGTTAACAAACTGTTTAAAAAGAAAGCTAGTGCAAAGATTCGAAATTTTGTGAATAGGGCGAAGGTCCATATGAAGAAGCCCTCCCATGTGACAATCTAAGATTGGGAGAAAATTAATTTCATGGACAAGAAATACATAGAGAAGTATACAAAGTTCCAGACTTATAGAAGGAAGTACACGGACGATGGGGGAGCAACATAATGTGGGGATCGATAAATGTCAACGAACATCGAAAAAGATTGGTGGGTAACATTTTCTATATTTCAAATTTGTAGATGAAATAGTCATTCACTATAAATGTGTTTAAATTATATTTCATGTAGGCAATTGAACTTAAAATACAGCCCACTGTCTTGGAGGTTTTCCGAAAAACACACCCAAAAAAAAGAGGGTTTGAGTGGAAAGAGAGCTGAGGAAGCGACGGTTTGTGTTAAAAAAAATCTATTAAATCTATTAAATAAAAGTATTCAATCTAAATTATCGACATGCTAATAATTATGTGTAGAACAATATCTTTATTATAGGAAACCTATGAGGATTTAAAAAAAGGCAAGATACTATGGAGGAAGGGGAAAAGAAAACAGATTACGAACTATGGGTAGAAGTTGTTGGAGGTCCAACGAATGTAAGAGTATTTGGAATTGTATATGTTGGGAAGAGTAGATCTTAGGATGTGGGTCCATCTAACAATGTGCTATCTTTGGAGGTTTCTCAACTAAAGAAATGGAATGATGAAAAAGAAGCGATAATCGCAGCCTAGGATGAAAAGATTATAGCTTAGGAAGAAAAGATTATAGCTCAGGAGGAAAAGATTATAGCTCAAGACAAAAAGATTAAGGATCAAGATGAAAAATTTACTTATTTGAATGTCAAACAGGAAACTCTTACACAAGAGAACAAAGAGCATTACATTAAATTTGAGAAACTGAACGAGAAGTTTGAAATGATATATCGGTTGTATGAGAACTCGGGTCAACCTTTAACCGGTGGTTTTTCATTAACCCAAGAAAAGTAGCAGGTATGTAATTTCTCTATACATTTATATATGACAGTATGAATATAGAATTAGAATATACTTAATTACAATTTATATATTACCAAATATCAGTTTTCAATGAAATTTCAAAACATAAGTTCATTAATTGTGTTATGAAATTTTGAAACTGGTTATGTTTTGGGGAAGTTTAAATGTAATTTATTAGAATATCTAAATAGTTGTATTGTTGTGGGTTATCTTATATTATAGGTTTGAAATATACAATATTGAAAGAGAATTAAAGCAAATGCCATGTGGAATATTTTTTGATAAGCATTCGATAGTTTTTTTATACAAGTAAGTGCATATATATTTATACACTTGGTCTATATGCTAATTGGTAAGTTTACTTTGAAAAATTATTTGTGTTCAATATGTAAGAATATTGTGTTTTATGTATGCATGGAGACTTGGTATTAACACAAGAACCATGAAGTGTGCTTCATTTACACAAAAAATTAAAAGTTTAAGAGAAATTGAAACTGTTATTTTGTGTTTTTTGTAAACCAAATACCTTTAAAAGGTTTAAACATATTGTAATATGGATGGAATAACTTATGAATGCTTACCTTTGATAATTTTATTGAATGGTTAATGTTGATTCAATATTATATCTATTAATTTATGGGATATAAGGTTATAGATATTATATATATTGGCATTTTGTGAATTCTAATATTTTAAAACAGGGAAATAGCATAGAATTAAAACTAATATTTACTTAATATTCTAATTTTTGCAATTAAAATATCAACAATGAACGCAAAGGAGAAATGAAATATAGATCTTGGAAAATCAATCGCTAGGGAATTTTTGCAAAATCAATCGCTAGGGAATTTTTGCAAAATCAATCGCTAAGGGATTCATGCAAAATCAATCGCTACGGGTTTCTTGCAAAACCATCGCTAACTATATTTCTGAATGAAGCAGGCAATTCCAATTATTGTCTTTTATCTTTTCATTATAAATTTTAAAAGAAAAGTAATGATAAATATAATTCGTGAAGGAAATTTATTCATTTTAATTTTTATCGCTAAAAATTATTATAAATTCTCATATTTATAAATTATAGTCGGAAAAAATATTCTACTTAATAATGCTAAATTCTATATTCGAAACTCATTTTATAACAAAATCAATCGGTATTCTCAACAAAAGTTTTATCTCCCAAAATAAAAAATTTCCAATAAATAACAAATTTATTGCTTTATAAATAAAAATTGTTTTACTACTATTTTAAAATATTTAGATAAATAAATAACAAGGCGCAACTTTTATTAATAATAAATAATTTCAAAGTCTATCGCAGAATAAATGGTAACTTGAGTTGTAAAGTTAGCCACGTCTATTATATGACTGATTTGTGAAATGTCACAAATTTTATGGGTAAAATTATTTATGTCGCTGGACAAATTGTAAAGTGTCACTTTAAATGAAAATTCAATCGTAAATCGTAATGACCAGTGTCATATTTTAACCTTATTTTTATAGTGATTTGATTCATTTTGCATATTGATGGCTGATAAAAGTTTATATATATTTTGTCTTTTGATTTGAAACATATATATTTTTGTTATAAAATTGTATTCTCTTAATTTTTTACAATTTATAATATTGGCTATATAATCATTCATTTGAATGAATTCTTATGTTTATTATTTTTTTTATTGTTTGTATTTCACGGTTTTGAATTTCTTGATTATCATTTTTATTTTTTGGTTTTGAATAGGTAAGTTAGATTCTCACTCTATATATATATTATTTTCTATATTTAATTTTAACTCAATATTTTAATAATTTTGATCAAATATCTTTTGAGTTTAGGTACAAATTTTTAAAGTAATTCTACACTCTTGTATTTGAGTTCCTTCTTTGTAAATTTTGGAGTTATTATTTATGATCATTATCTGAATTTATTCATAATGATCTACATTTAGAAAATTTCATTAGTAAAAAACCGACCTTAACGACAGAAATTATCGAAGATTTTAAAAAACTCTCGAAAATGATTCCGAGAGGAATAAATCTTTCGTTATTAAAAATAAATTCTGAGAGTCGTTTTACAACTTTTTACCGAAAGTTTTACAATAAGCTTTCGGTTTTGCCCCTCCCCAAAAAACCAAAAGAATTCTAAGTGTTGTAAATTGGGTAATTGCAAAGCTTATTCAAAGAACCCCCGGGTTTACCTTTCCTGAAATTGTTAATTGCGAAGGTTTTTAATAAACCTTCGGTTTTGACTCATCCCAAAACTTTTAAAAATAATTCTAAGTGTTGTGAAGGATTAATTCCGAAGGTTTTCTTGTAAACCTTCGGTTTTGAGTCAGGTTCAAAACTGAAAGTTATATGAAACCTTTCGGTTTATGAGCAAAACCGAAAGTTTTTATATAACTTTCGGTAATGACCTATTTAAAAATAACCCTACTTCTTCTTTTATTCTTTTTGCCGTTTCTCTTTTCCCCCTCTCTCTTTCTCTTCTCGATTTCTCTTCCGCCCGCGCCGCCTCCACCTTTTCTTCTTCTCTTCTTCTTCTCTTCTCTTTCCGTCCACGTTGATGCCCTCGACGGAACCACCTTCGTCTCGCATTCAATTGTCGTCGCTTCCAATTCAATGTTAGATTTTATTTTATTTGGTTATGTTATATGGTTAGATTTAGATTTGATATTGGTTAGTTTTATGTTAGATTTAGGTTAGTTTAGATTATATTTTGTTTGATATATGTTATACATTAGGTTAAATTTTGTTAAATATATGTATGATTTTGTTTGATATATGTTTGAATTAGGTTATAATTTGGTTATGTTAGATTATTTGTTTGTTAATTATATGGTTAGATTTAGATTTGTTATTGTTTAGTTTTAGGTTAGATTTAGGTTAGTTTGGATTATATTTTGTTTGTTAAATATATGTATGATTTTGTTTGATATATGTTTGGATTAGGTTATAATATGTTTGATATATTTTGGATTAGGTTATTGTGTTTGATTTAAGTTATATTACATTTGGATTAAGGTTATTTCGTTTGATTTATGTTTGATTAGTATGATTTATGTTAAATTTGGTTTGATATATATTATATTTTGATTCATGTTAGATTAGGTTTATTAATGTTATATGTATTGTGGTTATATTCATAAATTTATTAACGAAATGCTTTCAGGATGAGTAATTGGAAGCGTTTTTGGAAAACACCGGAGAAACTCTCCTAGTCATTCTAGAACTTGCTCGCCCAATCAAGTTATGACTCAGGGTCTGTCGCGGTAGACCCAATGACTACTACGAATATTAAACGTGAAGAGGATGCGAGACAATTAGCATTGGCATTGGAGAAAATTTAATTGAGGGATGCAAAAAGAGCTCAACTGCTTACTGAAATTAAAGCGGACAAAGAGCAAATGATGCAAATTGAACAACAAATTGAATTCTTCATAAGGAAGAATCAACCACCCCATCCTCCCCCCTTCAGGGTCTGATATCAATTATTCTAACTTCATTTTTTTATTTCAAATACAGAGAAATAGTCGTACCAATGTTGTTAACATGAATAAGCTGAAATTCCCACATCATACTGGAAGTAGACTGTTTGCTCAAGTGGAGGAAGAGTTTGTATGTACATTCTTTTTAATAACTTAATATATAAAGAATGTTATTAATTTTATAAATCATTTATTTATATAGTTGATTGAAATGGGACGGACCCCCTCCGTGGTTGAAGTATTCAAAAGGACTCGTACCCCAAAACCTACGAAAGAAAACCCAACCCCCATCTCGAATGAACGAGTGCAAGAGAAAATTGTAAGTTAATTAAATTTAAATAAATTATATAAAGCTATCTTATTATTATATAAATGAAAATTTATTTCAAATGTGCAGGCGAAGATGGAGGAGGTAAGAAGCAACGAACCGGATATATCTGACTTTGAATTGACGGAGAGAGTGTTCGGACGCCAAAAGTATGGGAAGTAATCGATATGGGATCAGGCGTCCGACCCACACACTTTCAAGAGGATCGTCGATGTGACATTAATTCACAATGATCCACTGATCGGTTGTTTGAGGAGAATCAAATATTGGCGATGAAAGTGGAGGAATTGGTAAAGAAGGATGAAGAAACAACTCGAACGATTCATGAACTGCAAGCGGAAAAGCTAGAAATAAGGACAATAATGGAGAAATTTGAAATGTTTATGAGGCAATATCGACCACCTCCCCCTCCCCCCAGCTAATTATAGTACATTTTGATTGGTTGTTTCGACTGATAATAGGTTTATGAATGATTGTGTACGTTTTAATTCGAATGATAACAGGTTGTTTGGATAATTGGTTTGGTTTAGAATTTTGAATGATAATGGTTATTAGGTTTATGAATGTTATTTGTATATATATTGGTTTGGCTGAACAGATTTTGGTTGTGTACAAAACAATCGACATATTTTGTACATTTTATAGGGAAAAATCGAGAGTTATATGGAAAACTTTGGTTTTTCTTCAAAGGGAAAACCGAAAGTTTTTCATATACCTCTCGGGTTTATTTAAAAAGGAAAAATCGAGAGTAATATGGAAAGCTTTCGGTTTTTCTTCAAAGGAAAAAACCGAAAGTTTTCCATATAACTCTCGAGTTTATTATAAAAGGAAAACCCAAGAGTTGTATGGAAATCTTTCGGTTTTTCTATAATGGAAAAACCGAGAGTTAATTGGAAAGCTTTCGGTTTTCCTTAAAAGGAAAAACTGAGAGATTTCCATATACCTCTTGGGTTTTTTTGAAAAGGAAAACCGAAAGTTAATGGGAAAGATTTCGGTTTTTCTTCAAAGGGAAAAAATGAGAGTTATATGTAAAAATCTTGGTTTTTCTCTTTGAAGAAAAACCGAAAGCTTTCCAATTAACTTTCGGTTTTTCTCTTGGGTATCTGAACTAAAAACTCTATGATATCTCTCGGTAAATGTCCAATTATATTTACCGAAAGTGTCAATACCGAGGAATGGCAAGAGTCACTCAAACTTTCGGTATTAGGTCTATACCGAAAGATATAGGGTCATTACCGAGAGTTTATACTCTCGGTTTTGACCCCTTTTTCACCAGTGTTTATTTATGATTATGTATTTTAATTTTTGAAAATCATTATGTGTTAAAAAAATCTAACATCTTTAGAAACTTTATATTTTTATTTATTTATATTTCAAATAATGTGTATCATTTTTTGGTTAAATGGGTATCTTAATAATATGCATTTCTTTCTTTTAGAATCAAATTTTGATTTGTTAGGAAGAATATTAGGAATAGTATAGAGACTCAAATACTTTTATGTTATGTACAATGGTGTCTTATAGTTTAGTAGTTTGTAAGTGTTCTGTTTATTAGGTAAGTATAGTTAAGAGTGCAAAAAGCCAAAATTTAATTGGCATGGCAATATGCATCATCAAACTTCTAGCAACTCAGCGAAATATTTATTTTTCTTTCAACTATACAATTTTATTGAGGTGTGTAAGTGAATTTTTTTATGTACAATTCCTAGGTCGTGAAACAGATTATAGCATGTTTTATTTACAAATTTAGAGTTATTATCAGACATAATACTTTTAACCTCTTCTCTATACTGTTTTTTATTTGATTGAGAAATGATTTGAGTTGAAGATGAACCAACTATAACCATCCACATCTATTATGATTATCCACAATAGTATAATGAATGGTGTGTTGTTTATGCAAGATTTTTATAAGGTATCCACAAGTCAGCATGTATAAGTTTGAAAATAATGTTAACTCTACTTAGGCCTATTTATTTTTGCTAATATGCAAAATTCACAATGATTCAGTTTTTGTTTTACATTAAGAAAAATAATTTTAATAACAGATTAGGTGGATGACCTAATTTCGCATTTAATATATCAAATTCATATTTACTCATGAGTTTTCATAGTATCATCAATACAAGAAGATATATTATTTAAACTTGAAAGATTCTCGTGCGATGCATACGGATAAAAGTATAAATAAAATAAATTTAATAATATATATATTCAATATTTAAAATTCTTAATAAATCACGAATAATATATATTAAAATAAAAAATTGAACACTCTCATTCCACATTTTATTCACTTCGGTAAAACAAATTATCTTCTCACATATTTTAATAGATAATTTTCCGAAAAAACTCTCATCTCATCTCATTACCTTACCCTTTCACTTTTTTCAATCAAATATTTTATTCATATTTTTTAACATTTAGCATTGTAACCTCACACTTTGGTCAAAAACATTTATACATATTTTTAACCATTTTCAATTAATATTGGTCTATTATCCCTAGGCAAACCACATCCCAATCACACTTAGTTAAAATGTTGTACTTATTTTGTTAGGCTATAAATTTGAAACATACCTATAGCATTTTTAATTTTACTTTTAACCGTTGTAAGTTTATGGGCGGGTCAACCCACAATCCGACCTAAGTATCCATTTACTCTCACATATATATCCAAATTAATAATTGCTCTCGACCCGGCAATTCGGACACGTTGAAATTAAGCATTATTATTATATATATATAAATTAGTTGGCTAAAAAGTTGAACTTATATTGTTAAAACATCCTGCGTTCATCAAATTTGGTGTTATTTAAAATATAAAGTCTTATTAGTCTAATATATTTAGGGATTGTACTTATTTTGTTATGTTGCAAGTTCGAAACATACATATAGCATTTTTAATTTTATTTTTAACCGATTTAAGTTTATGGGTGGGTCAACCCACAATCCGACTCAAGTATTCATTTACTCTCACATATATATCCAAATAATCACAACTTTCGACCCAACAATCCAAACACTTTGAAATTAAGTATCATTTTATTTATATATATATATATATATATATATATATATATATATATATATATATATATATATATATATATATATATATATATATATATATATATATATATAAATTCTCTCAATTTTTAGTAAGTAAGTACTTAAAAGCAAGAAATTCATCCAACAGATAAATGTTGTTAATTCCTCTTTCAGTTGCTAAAAATTTATAAGTTTACAAGTCATCCAATAAACATTTATCTTCATGAAATATAAATATGATTTTGTTATATTTTAACAACTTAGTTACTCATAATAAATTATGTTTAAAATTTGGAGCAAGAAGTACATCTCTTAACATAATGTCATAGTTTAATAAAATAGTTCATGTTTCATGAATAATTTTGATACAGTTGTTAGATAAATATAGTTTCATAGGACTGTAGAGTTTTTTTTAAATCATCATCAAAGTTTATTATATCATAGATGACTATGCACCCGTGATCCGTAATCCACAATCATATTTTGTTATTTACAATGTTGTTTAACTTATTCAAACTCATACTATAGAATTTATGATTTGAATTAGAATTTTTGATATACCTAATAGTACGAACGGTTTTTTCAAGGTTTTCCAATAAGATTTGAATAGGTTGAATTCTTTTATTGATGGATTGTTTTCATCTTGATCCATATGAGCATTCACAGTTGCATGTGAATGACTTTGTCGAGTGTTTCACATTTTGTCCTTCAGTTGTTTCCACCATTTATGATAGCCGACCAGTTTGAAATAGTCATCCTTGAAGTGACATTTAATTTTACAATGAGCAATGATTACATACCATGTTCTTCTTCTTGTCCATAGCTATCTACTTATAATATTGAAAATTTCTTGCCTTTTGAGTTGATTTTGTTAGTTCATTGTTCATAGAAGAATGTGAATTGTGATAAGGAAGGTTCACCCACCCCTCTATTTTTCTCAATTTTCAAAATATAGTGAAAGCCTTATGCACTATTGGAAATGATCATTGTTAAGGATATGATCTTTAATGTTATCATAAGCCTTCAGTCCAAGCAAAAAATGAAGTAATTTCGCATATACATCGATTCAAACAAATTTCATAATCGCTCGACAACCATAATAGTTCACATCACTTCCAACACATTCACATTTTAAATCCAGCTCCTCCCAATATAGCCTTATTTTGGAATAATATTTCTCAGAAGAGAGATTACCTTGTTGTACAGTGGAGATGTCACGAGCTATGTTATATTGCGTCGGTCTATTATTTTCTTCATAGAGCACTTTAACTTCTTACCACAAGTTCTGCGTAGTCATGATTCCTTCGAAATTTGTCATAATTGTTTTTGAAATCGTTTTCAGATTCCAGGAGCGGACCATGACGTAAACCACCATCCACTACGTAGCTCAATCTTCATCTCCGGGCTTGACACAAATTCCATCAAGGAAACTTAGTTTGACCTTAGCTCAAGCGACAAATTTATACTCTTATTCCAAAGAAAATAGTTCGCTCTAGTCAAGATGATGGCGCAGTGGATAGTATTTCAATTATCTGCTCCATTCAAACGTTGTATTTTTCTTCGTTGATATGATTTTGTTCGCATTTTCATTCATGATTAGTGATTTGGTGCTTGAGCTTGTCATTGGAGTTGAGTGAATAATAAATGGTTGCTCATACCATGAACGATGAAAATATTACTCTTCGTTGATGATCGGAACTTCGTCGGAACAAAAATGCGATTGAAATGAAGAACAAAACAAAGAATTAAAAACCGTTTCTAATCGAAAAAGAACTGACTATTTTATTAGAGCATTTTAACATTTATATAAATGAACAAATATACAAATAAGCTTTTAATCTTTTTTTCTTTTTATTATATATTTTTGTCTAAACTATAAAATTCATACTTTTTTCTTAACTGAAATAACTAATTTTGATTTGATTCTTGATATATTATGGGTTGATTATAGAGTTGTGATATATTATAAACTGATTTATTAAGGGTAGATATAGAGTCATATATACTATAAAGGTCAGAATTACAAAATAAGGCTTCTTATTAAGTGCCAATTATAATTTCGGACCTCCTATTTAAAACCTTACAGATTTGGGGTTCACTTTACGAATTTATACAAATTAGGGCCTCTTGCTAACGGACATGGACATGGACATCCGTTAAAAAATAATTACGTGGCATTTATACTTATAAATAAATAAAAGGTGGCCTACACGTGGCCACTTAAATTTGTTTTTTTAATAATTGTTATTATCAAAAAAACATTATTCATTAAAACAAAACAAAAAATCCCTAAATCTTCTCAACAAAGCCCATATCTTCAATCTCTCTTCATCTTCTCCATTTTTTTCTATGTAAGTTGTCCGCCACTTTCCGTCCGCCGCCCGCCTCCGTCGTCGACCATTTATTTCTTTTATTATTCGCAAAGGTAAACCATCATCTCTTTCTTTCTTTGTTAAATCTCTTAACCGCAAAAAATCACATTGACGAATTCATGTTTAAACCTTAATTCTGTTTTGATCAATTCTCCCCTAATTTTATGATTCATGTTTGATTTTTCTCATTATTTCATGTTTATCTTTGATTAGGTCTTAATGAAAAAAATGAGAAAAATATATGATCAAGGAAAATAAAATCCTTCCCAAAAATCCATACAGTAAGGAAGAAACGAAGTTATAATTTTTAGTTATAATTTTTAGATTGTGATTTTGTAGATTAGACGCAGGTGTGATGCATTCAATTGATTTTACAAAAGAGATTGGATCCCCTTCTTAAATGTTTATACAAATTATTATTGAGATTCGTTCATCTTAATTCATATGATTTCATTAGTAGTCAAATATAGTTGTTTTGTTCCTCAAATCCCACTGTTTAAGATTTGATATTTCCCCAACAGTATTTATGATATGATTAATTCAAACTTCACCAAATTGGTTTGAATTGTTAAATGAATCTGGGCATTGTTCATTCTTTCTCTAAATGCTTCTATAATACCAATATTGTGTGAAGATTATACAAATTTAAAGAGGAAGTAAATCTAAAATTATTTTATCACCTCCATTTTAATCAAGAAATTTAAAGAGGGATCAAATTTTGGTGTAGGGTATAATTTACTTAGATCTAATATGTATATTTTTCAACCATATTTTGGGACTGCCCTGTCAAAACAATCCAAACAATAATTTAGAGATTGAATAAAGTATTTCGAGATACATATATTGTTGTAGTAAATAAATTATTAGTTGTATGGTCATAAATTCGGGAAAAATATGATTTCAGAAAGGATTTATAGTCAGTCTCTTTATTGTTTTTTGATTCACAATAAGACCTTATTCAAAAAATGTTTTATTTGATCATTCACTTTTGTTAATTCTGAAATTCTTTTTTTTTTCAGATATGTGAGATTAATACATTATGGACAAAAAAATGTGATGTTCATTACAGATATTGATGAATTGTTTTTTTGGGATTTGGTAGAGTTTACTAAATTATTGGGATATAGCGATCAGTCTCTCTTTAAGTTTTTGTATGGTGGGGTGATGGTGTTTTAAGCCGCTTCAATAGTGATCAACATGTGTTGAAGGTTATACAACTATTTAAGAGTTGTCTAGAGGTTACAATTCATCTTAACCATGTTAATGGGTCTGCTTTGAACCCAATACCCTTACAAGTTTTGACTGGTTTTGAAGATGAAGAAGAGACTGGTTTTGATGAAACGGGGGAAGAAGATAGAATGTCTCAAGATTTCGAAGAAAATTTTGAAGCTAATGTCGAAGAAGGGTTATTGATAAAGAGTTTGTAGATGAAGAGATTCCTGTAAAAACACATTTTGTTGCTGAAGAAGAGGGTGTTGATGAGAATCAATAAGTTCGATCTGAAGAAGAGATTCGTGTATAGGAACATTTTATTGCTGAAGAAGAGAGTGTTGATGAAAATCAACATAATGAAGAGGATCGATCTGAAGAGAATAGATTCGTGAAGATGGAAATGATAGTGAAGCGACTAAAGGTGATGAGTTATCCTAATATATTGATGAGAGCGATCCTAGTAGTTACATATGGGATGATAGTAATAGTGACTGAAAATTTTGATGAAGATGTGATATCTCATCAAACAAATCGACGACCTAGTGTAGTATATCGTACAATGCATTGTTAGTTAATGATTGATTTATGGTTGGGATGCATTTTTAAAACAAAAATCCATTAAAATTGCAATTACAGACTATGGTTGCGATTGTCGCGTGAGTCTATAATTGTTGAAACAATACTCTAATCGAATGAGGGTCATGTGTGCGACAAATGGTTGTTTATGGAATTATTTTGCTAGTAAAGACCAAACACAAAAGAGTTAGATCAGAAAAAATATCATATAGAGCAATGTTATTTAGACAATCATAATCGGTTGGTTACTGCCCGATATGTTGCCTTGAAATTTAGGGACCGGATTTTATCGCAATTAGATATCTCTGTGAGGACAATGCGACAATTATGTAAGGAGCAATTGAATTGTGATGTCACTTTGTCCCTTATGAGAAGAGCCAAAGATTTCGTATTGGAAGAAATTCAAGATAACAATATTAAGGAGTTTGCTGATTTGTGGAGGTATATTGCTGAGTTGAAAAAGAATAATGACACAAGTATATTTATCCTCCAAACCACCAAAGACGAATCAACTGGAGTGAATAAATTCAAATGATTTTACTCGTATTTTGAGGCTTTAAAACGTGAATGGTTGGTCGGTTGTAGACCCATTATCGGTTTTGATGGTGTTTCTTAAAAAGTAAGATCAAGGGAGAATTACTAACGGCAATTGGTAGAGATGCCAATGAGCACATAATCCCAATTGCATGGGCTGTTGTGGAATGAGAGAACTTATCAAGTTGGGAGTGGTTTTTTAAACTTCTAATTGAGGATCTTCAATTATGAGAAGGGTCCAACTTGATAATTATGTTTGACATGCACAGGGTATTTTAGTAACATTATATCTTTCTTAAATCATTGTATTGTATTATTTATGTTTGTATATGATCTTAATTTCTTTTCTTTTTTTGTAAGGATTGATTAAAGCTGTTGAAAATTTGTTACATAATGATGAACACAGATTTTGTTGTCGACATTGGTATGAAAACTGGGCCAGAGTTGGATACATAGGAGGGGACACAATATAGAAGCAACATACACACAATTTTTTTTATTGTCAATCCACAACATACAATTTCAGCCTACAAACACAAATACATATATCTTCCATTTCTTCTCTTTTCTTTCTTTAGACTTCATTGCTTCAATCTCTTCTTCCAATTGTTGAATCTTGACAAAAAAAATTTATTAAAAGAAGCAAGAAGATTGTTAAGCCATAATAACAATAAACATTCGACATACAACTTTGAAAGGGACCTTGGGAAGAAGACATTATAAATCTGGAAATAACAGTTTAGGGTTTAAACATGAATTTGTTAATGTGATCTTTTGCGGTTAAGAGATTGAACAAATGAAGAAAGAGACGAGGGTTTATCTTTACGGATTCTGGAAGAAAGGAATGGTCGACGGCGGAGGTGGGCGGCAGGCGACGGACGACTTACTGTGAAAGAATGGAGAAGATGAAGAGAGATGGAAGATAGTCGTGCTGTGTGAGAGAACATTTAGGGTTTTTTTTGTTTTATTGTAATGAATAATTTTTTAGGATAATAACAATTATTAAAAAAAATAAGTGGCCACGTGTAGGCCACCTGTATTTATTTATTTATAAATATAAATGTCACATAATTTATTTTTAACGGACATATATGTCTGTTAGTGAGAGGACTTATTTTGTACCAAAAAATTGACTATTTTCAAAGATGTTCCTAAAGGGCCCAACGAAATTCTAATTGGATTGACAATAAAAGCCCCAATTTGTGAGGTTTTAAATAGGAGGTCCGAAATTGCAATTGATACTCAATAAGAAGCCTCAATTATTGATAATTTTGGTCATACTATAAACAGTCAATGATTACAATCTATAAACTGATCTATTTTAGTCGGATTCATGTGTGTTTTAAGTATTAATTGAACAATAACATTTGATTTTTTTACACCAATTCTTGTCATCAACTAAGTTTTACAAACTAAAAAAAACTAATCATCATATTTTTCTAGCTAGGGGATGGAAAAGTAACCAAACAATATATTTCAAAGTGTTTCATTTAACATTATCTATATTTTTTCATCCTTTTCACAATCTATATTACATAGAAGACTTACCTCTATTATGCTTTGATCTAATGTTAATGTTTTTGACAAATAAAAAAAAGTTACAAAAATGTGATGTTCATGTTTTAGACAAATAAAAATCATATTTTTCTAGCTAGGGGATGGAAAAGTAACCAAACAATATATTTCAAAGTGTTTCATTTAACATTATCTATATTTTCTCATCCTTTTCACAATCTATATTACATAGAACTATTATGCTTTGATCTAATGTTAATGTTTTTGACAAATAAAAAAAAAGTTACAAAAATGTGATGTTCATGTTTTAGACAAATAAAAAAAAGTTAAAAAAATTTGAAGAACTCATTCTTCATAAATGCACCAGCCGGGAATTGAACCCGGGTCTGTACCGTGGCAGGGTACTATTCTACCACTAGACCACTGGTGCTTGTTGATAAATTTTAACATATAATTTTAAATCTCTTTATAATATTAAATAAATACAAGTTTCAGAACACAGAGATTAATCAATTCTCCACATATTATTTTTAAAATTCATAAAAGGGGACCATAATAATAAGCGAATAGTGTTCCCAGGTCATATCCATACGTTATATCTTCAAAATCAAAATCCAGTTGATTCTTTTTCTCCAGCCATCTAAGACAATGTCTTTTGCATGATCTTCCCAATGATTCTTTCAAGTCCCATAATACAAAATTGTCTCTAAAGATGAGTTTATTGTATTAAAAGGTTATTATACTTTGATTGTATTCCCAACTCTTATGATAGTGAAGCTTGAATTGGACGTAAAGTCTCGTGATTTTTACTTTTTGATTTGAGTAGGTTTTCCAGGTAAAAATATCATGTGTGCATTGTGTTATTTATTTTCTCTTTTACTTGTTTTATTCGCTCCTAAGTTTTTTAATCAAGTAGAAAATATAATATCCGTTTTTCCCAACATTTATCTTGGTACACTCACCAAATGTTAGAACTAATCCACCCTTCAAATTATGAATATTAGCAGAACATGTACAACTTCAAATGAAAGTGGAAACAACTAACAAGTCAAATAATTTTCATTGATTTACATCCACAAACAAATTGTCCCTTATAACTTTAGCAAATGAAAATTTGACCACTATTTAAAGCGCAGAAGTTAAAAAAAAATTAATCTAGAAACAGTGTTATAGAAGCTATTAGTCTGCTCGACATAACCAACAATATGACCATTCTTCAAGAAATTAATATTCTTGGCATTGAAATGGCAAAATTAATAGTAGAAATTGTAACACAAGTCTTACAAAATATTATAAATAAGTCTTGTTAGTGTTGCGTTGATAGAAAGAGGGAAGAATAAGATAAATGGTTTATCTTTAAATTTAAAAAGAACTCAAAATAATATTTTGTATTTTTTAATAAAAAAAAACTAGTTGTAATGGCACGAAAATATGTTGCCTGTCTAGCTGTAAAAAAAAAAAAAAGTTAACAATGTTGATATTAAAGGAGTAAAATCAAATAAAGTTAGATGGACGAGGAGTTTTATCAAATAAATTAGTGTATTGAGATATATTTCAAACAAAATAGAATGTAAAGAGCAAAATACTTATTATTCCATATTTTAACGTTAAAATGAATAAAAATAAATTAATTTATTTAGTTAATTATCTTATTTATAAATATTCAAAAATATATTTCGCTCAAAATTTGAACTTTTGACCATAACACAGTTTATAAAAAAAAAAAATTATATATATATATTATAAAATTTTAATATAAAATATAAAAATTAAATATCATACCTTTTTCAAATTTTAAAATATAAACTTAGTCCGTTAAAATGTTATAGTTAGATTCTTAAGTAATAAGTTTAAACTTACTTATTTATATTATTTTTATTTATTTTATATATATATATATATATATAATTTAATGATTTCAAATTTTATGGACGTATTAATCGCGAATTGAAAATTATCATTAATACATATTTTCGGTTAGATTTGAAGATCGGTACGAGACATGTACATATCATCATTTCCACTCCGAATTCCGGTCAACATATTTTGAGTTTTTTTCGATCTTTCGTCAAAATGGGAAAAAACTGCACCGACCAGTTCGGTTCGAATCAATTACCGCACCAATTGGTTCGGATTTAATAAACTAGAATAATATACTACTAAGATATATAAACATCACACATTTACACGACATCAGAATACTAGAAGAATCTTCGTCATAAGAAAAATAAAACGAAAAATATAATAATAAAAAGAATGCATCCTTTAATGAGAAGTGATCCCACTCTCACATACTTCCAATTATAAAACAAGCACAACAGTTAATAAATACATTGGGTATGCATATTAATACATTGGGCCCATCTAATTGGATATATTTGGGCCCATCAAGGGAACATAATTACAGAACCTGGAATTTCCACGTGGCCTCTTCAAAGTGGTTCACTTTTTATCATTTCTTTTTAAATTTATTATTATTATTAAAAATTAAATATTTTTCTTCTATCCAAATAAAGAGTTACAAATTGGAGATATTTTTTAAAAGATGATTCATATATTAAAATATAAAATAATAATAATAAATTGATCATTAAACACAAAAACAAATATTATTAAAATTCAAAATAATTGATCAAAAAAAATTTTGGGATTAAATTCTCATTACTTTTATAATTTCTAATCCACGTTTTTCAGCCATCCTCGATAATCTCTAACAAATTTTAAACTTTGGTGGCCTCAATATAATATAAGAAATCTCAGTGAAAACGTCTCACAATATTTACAACACATACAATAACAACCAAGTATAAAAATTAATTTCTCATATTCTGATTATCATTAAAACTTCTCCATACTACCACAAATGGAAAGTCTCACCCAACCAAAATCCAAAATCGAAAGAGTTCTACGTATCAAACAACATATGTGTTTGTCTCATACTAAAAAAAAATATGTATTATTTCCCTTATATATCGCGTTGTTCATCAATTCACTCACCATATAAACGAGCCTAAAATGTGACTCACTCTTGAGGACAGTGATAAGTTTAATATATCTAATATTACTCATGGACATTGACCCATATGCTTTAACATTTTGTCATGGGAAGACAACATTCTAAAATAAACATATCCTATATAACAAAATAGTGGAAAATCATAATTTAAATATATATATTTAAAATAAGGAAAATTCTTATCCTCAAGGCTCTCTATATATATATTTAAATAACAAACAAATAAGAGAAAGAAAAGAAAAACATAAAGAAGAACATACACATCATCTCTCTTCTCTCTCCTCCATGGCCGGATTCATGTCAGACCGACCGTCTTTCTCTCTCCACGACATCGATTCAACAACCACTGCGCCGCCGGCGAACCCATTCTCCGATATCCTCTTTAACCAATCTACCACCGCCATGGAGAATTCAACTCTCAACATTCAGAATCTGATGGGTACATTCCCATTCGATCATCATTTCCAAACATCCGTTTTCTCCAATTTTCCGATGGGTTCCCGGCCGCCGGAAAATCAAGAATTCAAGAAGAGGAGAGAGAGCAGCTCCGAAGAGTACTCATCTCCTCCACTGTCAGAGAACGACGAAAGATCAGCTAGGCAGAAAAATGTAATCTTTTTTTTTTTGTATAATTGATTAGAATTGTGATTTAATCCCCCATTAATCTGACCATTAGTTGATTTTTTTTTTTAAATTTTTTTTTAGGGTTCAAGAAGAGGGAAGAGGATGAAGATCATAGATAAGGACTCAAAAGATGTTGTGCATGTTAGAGCTAAAAGAGGCCAAGCTACTGATAGTCATAGTTTGGCAGAAAGGGTATTTGCCAAAATTTAATTTTAAGTTATTATTATTAAAATTATTATTGTATAATTATGAAGTTGTTTTTGAGACTAATTAAATATTTGTCATGGATTAGGTTAGAAGAGAAAAAATCAATGAGAGACTGAGGTGCTTACAAGATATTGTGCCAGGATGTTATAAAGTAAGAGACATTATTTAATTATTAATATATATATTTTTTAAATTAATAATATTATTATAATTACTATATATAGTTTATTAATTTCTAAACTGGGTTTATTGAATAACAGACTATGGGCATGGCTATGATGTTGGATGAGATAATTAATTATGTACAATCCTTGCAAAATCAGGTTGAGGTGAGTTAACAAAATTATATTAATTAATTTAAATATATATATACATTTGTAAGTCTAAATTAAACATTTGATTAATTGTTTTTTCAGTTTCTATCAATGAAAATGACAACAGCGAGTACATATTACGATTTCAACTCATTAGAGAACGATGTTTCCGAAGAAATGCAGGTAATGTGACAAATACAATACAAATTTGCGATGAAAAGATGTTAAGTTTCTTGTTATAAATGTTTTACCATATGTAATGCAGAGAGCAAAGGTAATTGATCAGGCACAAAAATTAGAGCAAAGAACTACCAAGCAAGGACATGAAGGTTTCCCCTCCACCCAACAGGGCCTGTTTGACTTTTGTTTTGGAAACTATCATACAAATCATCATACTCCAATATGACAATGAGAAGATGTTTCCTTCCCCAATCCAATTATAATTCCACACCAAACATGTCCCATCCCAATACCCATGATTTTAATTTGCTTAGCATTTTGGTTTGCTTCAATTTTACACTATCAATCCTCACAAATATGTGAAATTGATTATGAGATATTCATTATTTTTTTAAACTTAATATTTGTGCTAATGAAACGAGTTGTCGGGACTACCAAGCAAAAGAATATGAAATAATTATTTGTCTGATTTTAATATTTTATTTTTTAAGATTTCGACATTCCAATTGCATAATGTTTTTTTTGTTTGACATGAGGAATTGTTTGAGTTTGACACGCGAAAATCAATTTATTTGTAAAAAGACTAGTTTAATCAATTTTGAATGAATTCTCATCTTCGTTCAAAGCAAATGACATAATATATATATAGATGTCACACAATAAGGTGTTTTCACCAACATTAATATTATATATATAGTGCAATAATTAATATGAGCAATAATGTGTTATTTGTAAAAAAATTAGGAAATTTTGTTACATAATAATTAGTACCTCCTCTAATGTTAGGTGACTTAGATGCATGAATATTGCCTTTAGAGAATTCTAAACATGATGCTTTTTTAAGAATGAGTTTCTATTAACTCATTAGTTATAGATATGCATGTAAACAATATAAACAATATATCACTTGAACTGTATAATTGTAAAGTAATCAAATATTTAGAAAAATATTATTTGACCTATTTTCTAGTTTAACTAGTAAGTGTTTAATTAGTGTTATTACAATACTATATAGACTTTCACGACTTTTATTATAGGCTGAGTAATGTCTTCCTCTACTTTCTTTAATTATATTTGGTATGTTTCTTGATTTATATTGACTTTTGGGAATTCGTGATTAATGAACTGTTCTTAAATTCATCGAAATTGTTTTTGTAAGATATAAATTGATTACGAGGTTACTTTATTGTTATTTTTCTTTCCTTTTTCACGTTTACTATTCCATACGCGTTCTATACGTCATTTTGTGGTTACCTAAGTGGAAATTGAACTGGCGATGGAGGGTGAGATGGATGAATTAGATTATAATCACATGGCTTGTCCATCACTTAAAAGCTGGATGATTAGACTAAATAACTAATCCCATAACATTTGCTTCGTGTTTAGGAAAGCTTGATATGGATAGGTGCATTTTAAACCCCCAAAAAGAAATGAAAAAAAAAAGGAGAATGACTTTTCACTATACTAATCACTTGAGTAGAAAACAATAATGTGGCCAAAATATGTGGTGTAAAGGAGCCCACTCTTATTGGGTATCCTCTTCCCAATAAATTCAATGGCATTTACCTAAGTGTAAAAAACAAGAAATTTAAAAAGGATAGTGAAGCATCTTGTCTCGTTTCTACCCTACCATTTAGTATCAATGGTCTACCAAATATCGATGAATCGATATATATTTTTAAAATAATTGTCTATATATCTAGGATGCTATAATTTGCATCACCAATTACTATGGATGGTTGAAGAGGGTAGCTATCTGTTGGATTAGATGAAATGAGAGAAAATTGCACAAATCTTGACTAGTCGCAAAAATGGCTTATATTCTTTATGTTGAATCAATGACAATAGATTCGTGATGGAGGTGAGTGTTGGCGTGGGGCCTTTCGTGACAATTGACAAAGAACAAAGTTATATATTTTTGTGTATGATGAAGTTATAAAGATGACTCGTAACTAGAGAAGGTAATAACATTTCATCCTCAGAATATGTTTTGGATCGATGTAACCCCAAATCAAATTTATGTTTAGTTCATGTAATATGATTTATTTAGAATGAAAGTTGTTTAAATCGAATGATAAAAACAGTACAAAATGAGTGGCTCTAAGTGACATTAAACACACCCGAAACAAAATAGGGAATAAAACTCATTAGGAAATAGCCTTAATAACGGACTAACACTCATTAGGAAATAGCCTTAATAACGGACTTGCAGAATGAATCTTTTTATGATAAGGATATATGTGGTTCATGACCCCAACATTCTCTACTTATCCAAGTATTGCTGAGCAGGTTTTGAATATAAAATATTGAACAGAGAAACTCCTGAACATTTAGTGATTTCTAATGTGTTCGATATTGGCATTTTTTGATGAATTATTTCTTGAAAAAAAATAAAATGTTATCCCCATGAGATATGATCCCAAAGAGATTTTGATTGGTAAATATTTCATATATTTAGAAAACTCAGAAATAATTTTTTATATTCGTGTCACATTTTGAATAATAAAAACTTTATTCAAAAGAAAATTAATTTTTTAGTTAGGACTTCTTTTTTTTTCATATCAAATTTATGTAAATACAAAAAAAAAATAACTAAATGGTAATCTACTTACTAGTTAATTATATGATTTTTAAGGCGAATATTAAGTGGGTGCCCTAAATAATCTGATACATATCATTTTTAAGGAGATTTTTTTTTTCATATTAAATTTATGTATATACACAATATAAGGTATATCATTTTTTAAGGTAAAATTAAGTGGTTGCAAAAAAAAATCGATTTATATGTTATAATTTATTATTCATATTAGATTAAGTTACAACTTGTGTCTATTTCAAGAAATTAATTAAATATAATTTTACAAAATTTAACATACTAACATAAAATTTAGTTTTGAAATGAATTAATAATTACACATTCCAATAATTAATCCATGATTAAGAAAATATATAATTAATGACTACTGGTATTAAGGAAACAATCAGGTGAAGTATCTAGTCGGCTAACCACACGTGTGGACCCATCTCCAACCAATCAAACAACAGTACTACTTGTACAAAATATAAAAAAAAATATTAAAAATATCCTATTTGTGGGGAAAATAAGAATATATAATATTCAATATTTTTTTAATTATAAAAGTTATTAAGACTCTACATTTTTCTGTTTTCATTCTAAATGTTTTCAGATAAAATTACATTATTTTTTATCTATATATTTTTTAAAACAGAAATAAAAAATATAAATAATTTGGATTATCATTATTTTATTTAAGCAACCAACAAACTAAAAGTATAAATATTTATTTTATATATTTTTTAATTAATTATTTAAATGAGAAAAGAATGGACTATTAAAAACTAAAAATATCAATGTAACAACAGATAGGACCTACTACATAATTGGGCTTACAAGAGGAGACAGGTGTTGGAATGAATGATTATGGACTTTTTCAAATAAACTAATTTTTTTTCTAAAGATAAATAATAATAAAAAAAATTGATTTTATTTTTGTATGAATACGACACTCTTTAACAATTTTGTATACGTGTAACAAATATTTTTTAGTGAACACGACACTTTTGAAGAATTTTGTATACGTGTATAAAATATTTCTAGTACATACATAAATTTGATGCGACTAATTTGAAAAATAAATATTGTATTTCTCAATTCATTTGAAATATATAAACTGATTTTTTCTAGTTTTCTTTTTAAATAAACCGGTACCACAAGCACTATTTAATTTTTGTTCTGTAATGAGATTATGAGAATAGAAATGGCAAGTACATTGAATTTGATTAAAAAAAATGAAGGACAGCTTCAGTGGGCCAGGCCAGCCCATCAATGCTATTTCCAGGCCCAACCCAGATGTGGATTGGAATGCCCACGTCACCACGTGGCTTCTCTCCCTACTTCTCAATCTTTTTCAATTTTTAGAGAAAATAATAATAATAATAATAATTAGTTTATGATTATAAATAAATATATATAATCTTTTGACTTGGTGATGGTCGAGTGCATGAATCGAGAGACGAGTTTATAGGGGGAAAGAGACACAAGGGTCCATCAACATTTAACCAAAATGGATAGACTCATACTTTTAATATTATGATTCATAATAGTCTTTTTAATATTTTATTTCTTAAATTGTAGATATGTGTTGAATTATCAATCTTAAATTTATAAATTATGTATTTTAATTGCTCAATTTTATTACATATTAACAGGAAACCAATAACGAATTTGAAGGAAAAAAAAACGTAACAAATAACAAAAATAAGGTTTCACATTGTCGAGCATGTAGAGGTCCATCATTCTTCTTTTTGTGGCCATGCTAAGCCAAACTTCTGGACGATGCCTCTTAGATGAACCCTCGTCATCTCCTCTTAAACAGCTCCCTTAAGAATTACCTAAGTATAGTCACATTACATGTCCGATGAGATGATCATACTCAATCAATTTTATCTATTTTAGTTATAGATTTTCATAATTAATTCAGAAATTAGAGTTGAGATACGTTTAAAAATAATTGTGGGTGGGCTTAAAAAAAATTAATACATAAATAAGTAAATGAACGTAAATATTTTCATTTTTTTAGAATTATAAAAACAAATAGTGAATTAAAATATTAAAAAATAATGGGATAATGTCAGATTAAAATCATAAAAAAATATATAATTTTACTTTTTTGGTGGGCTAAAGTCCACCTAAGCCTTAACTTAGATTCGTATATTATATAAAATGTAATTAAATTTATTTTAATAATTTTTAAAAAGTAATTTGTATTATAACAATATACAAATGTGATTTTAAATATCTACCAATGTGGTCTAGGGTAAAGAATCTTGTTAAGTTCAAATGAAATAAGTGAAGAAAAAAAAATACATTTTTAGTTATTGAGACAAAATATATTTTATTTTGAAATATAAAATAAAAAACTTTGACCCTAGAGTTGTACAAACAAAATCTTTGCTGATAATTTTTTCCTCTTTCAAATATTACAATTTCGATCCCAAAACTATAGAAGAAATCCAAATGGCCCAAAACAAATGCTTAAACATTAGTTAGATTCCAAATTCAAGGTCACAAATATATTATTAGGTGAAGCTAGGGTCACTATGAACTAAAAAATATATTTGTGACCAAGTTCAAACTCCCTAAAAGATAAAATTTTCATTTATTAACCAATATTTAATAACATAGCAAATATAACAATATTTAATAATCAATTATTATTTCAATTAAATTATATATACGGATAGTTTACATTGTATTTACAAACCTAGTCTAATATAAAGTAGTGTACTCAAAATTCACTTTTTTTTTTCTTTTAAAGTGATGGTTCTTATTTTTGGGCTGATCTAGGATCTGTTGTATTTATAAAAAAAAATTAAATACTTATAATTAACAATTTATTTTTATAGTAAGTAAAAAGAAAAAAACATAATAACTTGCTTTAGAGTTTTGTTTGGGCCGATGAGTTGGGTTGATGGGCTTCAATGGATCTTCCCTAATTGATAGATTGGTTGGGCTTTGCCTTAATGCAAACCGTATAAGAGGTTTTTAAAAAGATCTAATTAATCTAAGTTTGTTTAAAATTTCTTCTTACAGATTCATATAATACGATATAAATGAATTTTTAAATTAATAAAGATGTTGATGAAATACTAATTTATGTATGAGATTGGTCGAAAATATCAAATTAATATAAATGAACCGTATATACAAAGTGCAGTTAATTTTTCATCATTTTGTTAACAACATGATTTCTACTTAATTTTATGAAACGATTGTTTTAATTTAAACTAGATTATCTCAATAAGTTGATGTAGGGGGCTAACATAAATATTTTGATATATGTTATTAGTGAGTTGAAACAATAAATATATTTTTTATTTTATGATATAAAGTGTGTGATTAATATATAAGTAATTGATAGAGAGACATATTTATATGAGTAATGATAGAGAAAAAAAAAAAAATATTAATAGAAAAGTATAGAAAATTATGTGTCATCCCTAAATTGGATTAAAAATATAATAGGAGAGAGTTTTTAGATTTTCAATCCAATCAAGGGATGACACATCATTCCTTACCATTTATTGTCAATATATAAGTAATATATAAGTAATTGATAGTTATATATGTGTGAGCTGAGCTGCTGAGGTTATTTATATTCAAATTTTTATTTGAAATAAAGTCAATGTTTAGATTTTTAATTTTTGAAGGCATATGCAAAGATAGTATAAATTTATTAAATGATTTTTTTTTATGTGTATTATGGTTAAGATGATATTTTAATTTTTTTTTTTAATTTATTCTTTGTTATTGGCCCAAAAGCTACAATTTATCAAAAGGAGGAGGTAATGTGAAAAGTCTTTTTTGTCTTGAACTTCAATCTTTATTCTACTTCTCCTGTATTCAAAATAAAATGATTAAGATGAGATTGAAGAATAAATTGTGTAAATATTTTTTGATTTTTAATAGACCACTTAGGTCAATGTTTATAATAACTTGAATATATGAGACAACCAAAATAATTATTTATCTCATAATTTTCTATTGTTTTTAGTTATGAAATATTTAGCATATTTATCAATAAATTTAAAAGTGTTGAATTCTTTTATTGTTATATTTATCTCTTTTTTTAGTATAGATCACGAGTCTATCTTGGACAACTTTATTAATGTGAGGTGTACCTTAAATATTATCAAATACTTTATTGTGCAACAATATTTGTGTATTAAAATATTTGATTAAGAAAGGTTGAATATTAAATTTCATGATTTCTAGAACATAACATTTTGACCAAGAAATGTAATTGTTGTCGTCGTTCAATCATTACACATTAATTGTCACGACACACAATAATGAAATTACATAAATGTTGTACGAGCTGAAACCCAAAAAAACAACTATTATCTACTAAGTCTATCAACATTTTAAAATGACAAAATTTTAAGTTAGGTTCGCTCCAACTATATATTATTATTTTTTATTTAAAGTTCATTCTATATGTTTTATTATTATTTTTTCAAGTTCACCTTATCTATTATTCATGGATATGTCCGGGTAATTGAGATATATTTGATATTAATATGGTATTTATTTATAAATATTATGTAGATAATAAATTAACGGCGTTTTAAACCGTTAAAACAAAATATTATTTTTCTGTATAACTATAACAATACATAACCTCAAATTGCGAGATTTGAAAAAATAAGTCAAAATTTGTGAGATTTGAAAAAATAAGTTCAAAATTTGAATACATCCAAATAAGGTGCCCCAATTAGACATTTCGTTCAATTAAAATATAGAAACAATCATTTACTTTTGTTTTCAAATAATATACTTGCATTGATGAAAGATAAATCTTCTTAATAATTTTGTTCATTAACATTAAAGGGTGACCATCTCTTTTGAGCTCTCGCCACTTTCTTCTCTTTTGGTACTTTCTCCCTTTCCTCCCATTTTCAGCTCCTATAATAGCAGCACTAACATCAACAATTTAAAAAAAACCAGCAAGTTTTTTTAAATTGTTGTTCCTATCTTTTCCATCATTATTGTTGTCATTAAAGTGGAAATAATCTTCTTTGTCGAAGTCATGGTACTATATCTTCAAGATCATGCTCATTATAGTTTTCATATATCTTTTTTCCCATATTCTCGAGAGGACTCAGATAAGATAATGAGCATCATGAGAAGGTTCTTCTTATCGGTTTGTCATCTTCATCTTTAAAATCTCTTGGGAACGAGGCCTTTATCGAATTGTTGTTGCTTGAAAGATGTCATAAGAGTTACCTAAATCTACTACATAGAGTTTTAAGATTTATATTATATATTAGGCCTACTTTATATAGATAATGGATATAATTAATTTCTGCCCTTAATAGGTCATAGCAATTTTAGAATAAAATATTCATTTATGACTGATATATTTTCATTTATTTACATCACCTTAATATAGATTAATTCACTACAAAATATGGACAATTAGTGACGTTTTTATCAACAGTTTTATCGACGAAAAAAACATTTGCGACAAAAATTAAATCATTAAAATTAAGGTCGTCGATAAATATTGACGGCTATTCAATCAGTTAGAAAGTACTTGCAACAGATCTTGAACATAATATTTGCGACGAATCTTCTGACATAATCTTTGCAACAGATCTTCTGACGTAATCTTTGCGATGAATCTTCCTATATAATAGTTTTACCATGAAATTTGCTAGTGCTGATTTGCCACAAAATTTTCCACGGAAAATAAATATTTTTTGTTAAGATTTTCAATGGTTTAACTAAAATTTTGAACATCTATGGTAATATTTGTCGCATTTTTGTTATTCCATTCAAAATTAATATTATATAATTATTTTAATATTATAGTGAAAAATAATTTTAATTTATAAAATATTATTTTAGAAAATCTCCTAAATCAACCAAATACATTAAAATTAATATATTACAACCATAATTTACCACATAAGAAAAAAGACTTTAAATTAAACCTTATTGAAATAACACCAATTATTCTTATATCAAAATCTAAAAGGTTAAAATACCATATCTTAATATAAAGTCATAAAAACACTTGTATTCAAATTAAACCTTAAAGAAATATCTTCATATCAAATCTAAATGCATAATATTCATTAATAACGTGCAACAATTTTAACAAATAGATCTAAATTAGACCATTATCTTCATATAATACTCATATTTAAACATAAAATAGACAAACAACAAAAGAAGTCAATACCACATTATACAAATACAAAAATTCATCTAAATTATTAAAAATCAACATAAGTGAATTATAAAAACAAAAGAATCAATAATACCAAATTAGACAAATTAGACAATTAACCACCTAACTAATTTACTAAAATCAACACAAAAAGCAACTGAATTATAACATTTGAATAACCATATTTAGCTTGACGTCTTAACTATTTTTTTTTAGATTTTAAGATCATTTGAAATTAATTAGATTATGTTTTACATTTTATTGAATTAGAGTGCATGCTAAAATGTGTGCAAACAACTAAGAATAATTGGTTGGTTTAATGATTTGAATCTCAAGTAAAACGACCCGTATCAGATTTACCATTGGAAACAGGACATAGTTAAACACATATATACAAATTTATTAAAGTCTAGATCTAGATCTCAAGTGTTTCCAAATGGCACATATTATCATAATAATTTTATTACAGAAATCACTACTTTTACTAGACAAATCTAATGACCAAAAATAATTCTTACAAGAAGTTCTAAAATTCTCTGTTTAGTTTAGTTGAGGCATAGATTATTATTGTTTGTTACAACAAACCTACTTTGGGAATACTGAATAGGCAGTTTTCAAAGATAAATTATCAAAAAATATCATTATCTAAGACTTATTTGTGCCATCATTAGTATATAAATCACAACAACTATAATAATATTACTCAAATTCCTAATTAATAAACAAACTAATCTATTATTATGAAATTAGATTAGGTTTGCACAATTACGATCCAATTCAATATAATGAAATATGTAGTCAGACGTGATGAAATGAAGAGAGAACCTAGAGTTTCTTATTAGCAAAATCTGAGTAAACTAAATATAATAAAAGAGTTTATATAGTTAATGATTACAATAGACTAAAATACCCTTAAGTGCTAATAAACTAAAATACCCTTAAATGTTAATAAAGATAATAAAATAATATATCTAACACCCCCTCTCAAACTCACGATGCAACAACAATAAATATTGAGAGTTTGTCAGTTAGAAAATGAAAGCGTGAAGTCGAATGCATTTTTATAAATATATCAGCAATCTGCAAAGAGGAAGGAACAAATGGCAAAGTGATGGTGTGAGTCTGTAGATGATGACAAGTGACATGACAACCAATCTCGATATGTTTGGTTCACTCATGAAAGACATAATTCTGTGCAATCTGAATAGCACTCTGATTATCATAATGTAACGGAGTAGGGTGAGAAAGTAAAATACCCATATCAGCAAGTAATCGACGTAACCAAACAATTTCACAGGTGGTCAAGGCCATGGCACGATACTCAGCTTCTGTAGAAGACCGAGAGATGACATCTTGTTTCTTGCTCTTCTACGAAATAAGCAAATCACCGAGGAAAATACAATATCTAGTGGTCGACTTGTGGTTCGTAGGATCACCAGCTCAACCCGCATTTGAGTAGGCACGCAACTCTAATGAAGACGTGGAAGGAAACATGAGACTATGAAATTGAGTACCCCGAAGATACCTAAGAATAGGAAGAACAACAGACCAATGAACTGTAGTAGGGGCAATGACAAACTAACTAACCACATGAACTGCATGTGCAATGTCTAGGCGAGTTACATTAAGATATACCAAGCTGCCAACAATGATACGATAAAGACCAGAATCCTCCAAAGGAGTGCCATCAGATGGAGAATATCTAACATTGGTCTCAAGGGGTGTATCAATAGATCGATTGTCGGTTAGTCGAGCGCGCTCAAACAAATTAGCAATGTACTTTGATTGAGATAAGAGATAACCTTTAGGATAATAAGCTACCTCAATTCCCAAAAAATAACGTAGCATGCCCAAATCTTTCATAGCAAAAGAATGTGTCAACTCAGACTTTAATTATTCAATACCATCATGATCATCACCTGTAATAATCATATCATCAACATATAGGGATACAAGAATACATCCTACCATTTTACTCTTGGCAAATAAAACCGAATCATGGTGACTAGGAAGAAAGCCAAGCGAAGTGATCAATATAGAGAATTTTTCAAACCAAGCACCACGTGCTTGTTTGAGATCATAAAGAGCTTTGTGAAGCTTACAAACTTCACCAAGATGATGAGGAACACCCGGCGGAGGCGTCATATAAACCTCTTCATGAAGGTCACCATTCAAGAAAGCATTCTTCACATCCATTTGAGAGATTTTCCATGGCAAACCGAAGCAACAACAATCAAAGTGTGAACAATCGTCATTTTCGCAACCTGAACAAATGTTTCCTCATAATCCATGCCATACTATTGAGAATAGCCTTTAGCAACAAGTCGAGTCTTGTATCGCTCAACGGAACCATCTAATTTTGTGTTAATCTTGTAGACCCAACGAGAGACAATAACATGTTTTCCAGATGGTAGTGAAACCAAATCCTATGTATGAGTCTAATATAAAGTAGTAAGTTTCTCAGCCATAGCAGCCTAACAAAATTGATCACGAACTGTCTCTCTATAAGATGAAGGCTCAAAAAAACAATGAACATAAATGACAAAAAAAGCAAATGAAGTAGAATAAGAGAAGTACCCAAGATCTAAAAGTTTAGTAGACTTGCGAATGCGAGTGAAGTGTTGACGAGGAGGATCCACAGTCTCATCCGGCAATTGAGTGGTTATAGGAGTAGGAATATGGGGAATGTAGTAAACATGTGGGAGAGACAAAAAAGGTGTATGTACATAACCAATTCTTACCAATGGTATTGGAGTACCATTGGTAGTCATGATGAAAAATGATGGAACATAATTAACTGAAACAAATAAGTTAATGTTAAGAGACATATGATGAGATGCGCCTGAATCTAATATCCATAAGGCAGACAATATACCTGAATTATCAGACGATGACAAACCTTTATGAGAGGAGGAAGACATGGCATGAGATTGTGAGGTGAGGAACAGATGAAACTGCTCAAACATATATGGATCCAAGGTCGGAGCAACAGTTATATTATTGATATGCGGTGGGCGATAAGTCCATTAGAAACTTGGTGACGAACGTTGTTGTTGAGGTGGTTGTAATTGTTGTTTATTCTTATTCACCAACTTCGGAGATTGAGCCTTCTAATGACCCTTTTGTTTGCTTGCATAATGCACATTCATTTATAAAGGCTTTAAAGTAGGCCGATTTTGATTGCTAGCAAAAAAAACAGATGGATTTATAGGCATAATAAATCCCTGGTCTGTTTTAAACCTTAGTCGAATTTCCTCCGCTAGCAATTCATTGACAACAGAGTCAATAGTAGGAAGAGGGGAGCGATGTAAAATTGTTCCACGTAGTCCCTCAAAGTCATTTTGAAGGGCCATTAAAAACTATAATAAACGTTGCTCTTCTCGACGAGCTATGTAGGGTTTAAATTTTCGCAATTCTGCAAACTCAGTGAGGATTAATTGATTCCAAAGATCAGACATGGAAGAATAAAATTCGTTTATACTCGTATCATTTTGCTGAAGTGAGCGAATGTCTATCCCTAATTGATATTATTTAGCAAAATTCGACTGCGTATATAGCCTGGCCAGATGATCCCAAACTTTCTTAGATGTGTCATATTTGGCCAATTGAATGCCAATAGAGTGGATAACATAAATGTTAATCCACGTAATAACTTCGAGTTATCTGTCTCCCAAGTATCAACCAAAGCCTTATAATCACTCAAATTAACATCTGTAGGTTTAATCCGCAATCCTGTTACATAATTCCACATAGATTTTCTTCGTAGAAAATTTTTCATAACATAACTCCTATATGTATAATTTTTCCCGTCGAACTGAACACTAATGGACTGAAGCGAATAATCTCTACGACCATACATGGTGAAAATAGAAGCAACAAATACGAATCCCAAAATATAACGACACTACAAATACAGAAGCACGAATATAGCATGATGGTGAAAACAACAACAACAAATACGAATCCCAAAATATAACGACACCACAAATACAGAGGAACAAATATAACATGAAACGACACGATGCGGCACAACACGACACGCATACAAATATCCAAACAATCTAACTAATCAAAAGGAAGAGAAATCAAAATAATATCATTGTCGATTGCAGATTTCAACATTAAATCCAGATCGGAAGCTGTAGATTGAAGTTTTAGGTTGAACAAAGAGAATTAAATGGAGGCTCCGATACCATGATGAAATAAAGAGAGAAATTAGGGTTTCTTATTAGCAAAACCTGAGTAAACTAAATATAATGAAAGAGTTTATATAGTTAATTACAATAGACTGAAATACCCTTAAGTGCTAATAAACTAAAATACTCTTAAATTCTAATAAAAATAATAAAATAATATATCTAACAAGACGAAATACTCAGATATACAGATATAGGAAGAGAGAGCTTACGTTAATAGAAATGAATGGTTCGAATGAATGAATTTAGGAATCATAACCTATTGATATGTTCTTCCTCTTCTCTTTACAGTTCCCTTCAGCCTCTCTACATGCAGTTGTAAGCCAATGTTAATAATTCATTAAGTAATTTTCAAATTAAAGTGGGAACTGATTTTACTGATTTCAAAAATAACTATGTATTTCGTTGAGGAAGCATCCTAGGTATGAATCATAATCTCAAAGAAAAAACTTTAAGTTCAATTTTTGTAAGAAGTCCAATTGAAAGAGAATATGCATTAATAATCCCTATAACTTTATTTTTCAAATAAGGCATCAAATCTTCCAATGATGAATCATTTATACAATAATGGCAATATGAAATAACCATATCAACAATGCCTATAGGTGTACGATCAATGACATATGTAAAGATCCTCAAAGGAAGACCTGTTAAACTGATGAATCTAATCTTGCCCGATTCCATCAAGTTTTGAAAAGCAGTGATCGTTTCATTAATAATCTGACAAATGAAGAAACTAAAATATGCTATTAGATAGTGTATTTTTTATAATGAATACACTAAAATTTTCTACGAAGCCTCCAAGTTTGTCATCTTAGATATGAGATGTACATGTACTCTTGTAAGTCATTTGAGTTAAAATAGAATATTGAACGTCAAAGAGATCTACTCTTTGTTGACGATCGAAACTTTGTCGGAATATAAATGCGATTGAATGTAAGAACAAAGAAAAGAATTTAAAATCATTTTTAATCGAGAAGGAACTTACTATTTTATTAGGATATTTTTCCGTATATATAACAATAAATATAAAAATAAGTCTCTAACATTTTTCTCTTATTATACATTTCGTCTAAACTATAAAGTTCATAATTTTTTCTTAATAACTAAAGCGACCAATTTTGATTTGATTCTTGATTTATTTTCTTTATCACCTCCTCAAGATGATAATCTTGCAAATTTTTATGAGGTTAATTAGATGAGTTCCTTTCGTGGATTCGTAAAAATGTCCACGATTTGACATTTCATTTGAATATAGTTTAGATTAATAAAACCATTCTTATATTGATTTCGTACACCATGACGATAAATATCGATGTGTTTGGTAATTTAATGAAAGATTGAATTTTGTGCGATGGGTATTGCAACTTGGTTATTACTCCACACTTGTATTGTTAATTGAATTTCAATTTTAAAATTCTTGATAATGTACGATAGTTATTGCAATTCGCAAGTAGTAGTTGCAAGGCTTTTGTATTCGCCTTTTTCCGATGATCTCAAAATTGTTACTTTTTGCTTGATTTTTCATGAAATTGAAGAATTCTAAGAAAAATACAATAACAAGTAAATGACTTTATGTTTAATGCGAATATTGCCCAATCATAATCAGAGTATTCATTTTATATTTATGTTATTTGATTCATAAAATAATCTCAAAGATGGGTTCCTTTTAGATACTTTAAAATTTTGACAACTTTTATTTTATATTTTTGTTGGTTTGAGCATATCCTGTGATAATTGTTGAACACAAAAACTTATATAATGTCTAGTTAAATATAAATATATATATATTAATCGACCTATCAATCTTCTAAATGACTCAGGTAAATAATTCTTTATTGGGATAAATGATAAATTTAGGACCAAAATTGGAGAGTTTTTGTCAAATTTAGGATTCTGTTACATGTAGCTAAAATTAGACAGCTAGTGATTTCAGTAAAATTGTATGACAGTTATGTTTATTGTGTGTGTGTTGTGATTATGATAAGTTTAGTTATGGGTAGTAGACAGTTATGCAAGTTAGTAACTGTTTGTGTAGTGGGTAGTTATGGAAGATAGTTATGAAACTTTAATGCTTGGGTATAAAAAAAAATTCCCAAATCTCTTTATCAATGATATGGAAAAATCAGAAAGATTTTTATGTACCTTTCCTTCTTTTTGGTTGTTAATCAATTGACAAATTTCTCATTCTTCTTTAGATCTCTTCTTCTTCTTCAAAACTTTGCTTCTGCTTCCCTAAATCATAAAATCACATAATTCAGTACTTGGTCAAACCCTAACTTGTAACATCTTAGTATTAGAACCATACAACCCTACCATGGTAGAAACCTGAAAATAGTCAGAGATAGATGCCCTTCATGCTTCAATCGAAACGTTAACTGCCTCCTTTCTCGATGTGAACACCAGAATGGATCGTAGATTTAACACTGTTGAAACTCGTATGATGGCCACTGAAGAATAAGTTCGTATTCTTGGCCAAGAAAACCGCCCTAGGGGACACGAGGGTAATGGCCGTCAGAACCCTCCATGTGATAGAAACGTTCGAAATATTCTTCCAACCCGGCTCACCAAAGTCGACTTTCCTCGATTTGATGGAACCAAAGTGGAATGTTGGCTCATATCTGCAAAACAATTTTTCCGAGTTGATAAGATGGAAGATGAAACCAAGACAAACATTGCTCTCATCCACTTTACGGGCAACTCTAGAATGTGGTATGGTTCCTTTTTACAGCAATGCAATCATTGGGAAACCTTGACGTGGGAAGTGTTTAGAAGGGACCTACTAGCACATTTTGGTCCCTCTATACACGACACCCCATGAGACATCTTATGCACCTGCGACAAGATGAGGATTTAGTCATGTATTATAATCAACAATACATAAATATTTATCAGAAATTGCTCAACCTTCCCGGAGAGTACGTGATAGAATGTTACCTAGCGGGTCTGAACGAGGAGATTGCAGATGCTGTCAAACTTAGAAATTCAGAAATCTTGAACGAGGCTATGTCGATGGGCAAAGCCCAAGAATCAATATACAGATCCTTGTGGAGCAGAGGGCACTTTTATAGTAAATCTGCCCCTTTACTGCCCAAACCAGTCGAGCCAAGTACCAACCAGACTTCTTTTTTAGGCATTCCTCATGCATCTTCTTTTGGCGCGAATCAGGGCTCGATGAAACAATTAGATCCTGATGTATTTGACGAGAAAAGGAGGAAAGCTCTTTGTTACAAATGTGATAAGAAATGGGAACCAAACCACAAGTGTAAAACAAAATTGTTCATGATCTCGACTAATGACTAAGAAGCCTTACCAGATGTCCAATTGGTTCAAGAAATGGTTGTTGACGATCCTTCATTGTTGCAGCCCAGTTTACTGGAGGAGCCTACCATTTCTTTGCATGCCTTAACCAGTTCCAAAAATTTTCAAACTCTCAAGATCTAGGGCAAGATTGAGAGTCTTTCGGTGGTGATCCTTATCGACACAAGTAACATTCACAACTGCATTAATAGCAGGATATTAAGGAATATAGGCCACGAGGCCATGAAAACCCAAGTGTTGTCGGTAAAAGTGGCAGACGGTTCAACCCTGTTTTGTTTCAGCATTTACAAAAACCTGAAATGGTCAATGGAAGGTAAAGATTACTTAGCAGATACGAAAGTTCTTACCATGACAAGTTATGATATGGTGTTGGGTATAAAGTGGTTAATTACTTTAGACACTTCAGCCTGAAATTTCGAAAACCTTACATTTTCTTTTGAAATGAAGGGTACAACCATTACCTTGAAAGGGATACCCCAAACACAAATTAACCTTATAGAGGGTCACCAGTTGGATAAATTGTTAAGGAAGGGCAGCCTGGCTGCCATGGTACAAGCAAAAACAGATAATGAAGTCCAGTTCTTTGCACTTATCACAAGAGCCTAGGAAGAGGTTTTTGAAGATCTTTAGGGGTTTCTTGATGATTTTAGTACTCTATTCCAGCAACCATATGGCTTACCACCAACAAGAGAGCATGATCATCGGATCCCACTAAAGGAAGGCACTGAAGCTGTGTGCTTACACCCCTATCGATATCCGACCTTGCTGAAATCAGAAATTGAGAACTTAATCAATGATATGCTGGATAGGGGAATAATTAGAAAGAGTCATAGTTCATTCGCTTCTCCCGTGATGTTAATTAGAAAAAAAGACTTATCTTGGAGGATGTGTATCGATTATAGGAGGTTGAACTCAGCCACCATTAAAGACAAGTTTCCAATTTCGGTGATAGAAGAATTGGTGGAGGAGTTTCCAAACTGGATTTGAAATCTGGTTTTCACCAAATACGAATGTACCCAGGAGACTGCCATAAGACTGCGTTCTAAACCCATGAGGGTCTGTATGAGTTCTTGGTAATGCCATTTGTCTTGACAAATACACCTTCCACCTTCCAAAGTTTGATGAATGATGTGTTGAAGCCATTTCTAAGAAAATCTGTGTTGGTTTTCTTTGATGATATTCTGGTTTACAATCCAAATTGGAAGGAGCACATATTTCATCTGAGACAAGTATTACTCATATTATAGCAGCATCAATTAGTTTTAAATAAAGGGAAGTTCAATTTTGGCTGTAGTCAAATTGCTTACCTGGGACACATTTTGGATGAAAAGGGAATAAATATAGATCCGGAGAAACTGGAATCAATGAGCGCATGAACCGTTCCACAATCACCAAAATAACTGAAGGGATTCTTAGGTTTAACCGGGTATTACCGTAGATTCATTAATCAATATGGTTGCATTGCTCGACCCCTTACTTCTCTACTGAAAAAGAGACAATTTGGTTGGAACAAAGAAGCAGATGACGCATTTCAGTTGCTGAAACAAATGATGAATTGTCATTGAAAGCGATTCCTTCGCTCAAGAACTAGCATCGAATCCGGTCTTAGCATCAAAGCCTTATTTTCGAGATCTAGGGGACACCTAGATTCAGTCTTGTCTACTGCCATGCCAGCCAATAAGGTATAAATATTCATGATATTTCCATTTTCTTCCGGAATCAAAGCTAGTTGCTGGAAGCGAACGGCCGAGAAGGAGCCAAAAAACGTGAGCGCGGTTTTCTTAGCTTCTTGTCTTTTACCAAAGAGGGACGACACAAAGCGCGCCTAGTCTTCAAGTTCTTCTTCAATGTCAATTGTAACTTACTCCAATGCCACCTCGTTTCTATCTTATTTTGAACCAGAACATCCTTTGCGCGCCCAAGAGGCAAATTCGTAGGTTACACAACTCTGAAAGTCCAATTTTCAGATTCTATTTGTTGTAGAGACGGACACAAGAGGAGAAGGCATTGGTGCAGTGTTGATACAGGAAGGTCGCCCAATAGCATTTATCAGCAAAGCTATCAAATTTGGGAAGCTGCCATCATTGACTTATGAAAAAGAACTAGTGTCCTTAACATTTGCTGTGTAGAAGTGGAGAACCTACCTCAAATATAAACCATTTGTGGTTAAAATAGATCATAAAGCGCTTAAGTACCTGCTAGAACAAAGAGTGCAGATTCCTGCATAAGAAAAGTGGCTTTACAAATTGATAGGTTATGATTTCACAGTTCAATATAAAAAGGGAAAAGAGAACCTGGTGGAAGATGCGTTATCTAGGCAAGATACAAGGGTCCAATGCGCAGGAATTTCAGTATACCATATAGTTGTGCAAAATAATACAAGAAACGTATGTAACAGATTTAAATCTGGTCAAGCTTGTTCAAGAAATAAGTGATGAACCTAATTCTCACCCATATTTCACTTATATCGATGGCACATTGAGAAGAAGAGGGAAATTAGTAGTTGGACGAAACGCTGAACTAAGGACCACACTGATAGCAGTAATACATTGTGGTGCAGAAGGGGGGCATTCAGGCTCACTGGTCACACAAAAGAAATTACAACTAGTATACTTTTGGTCAGAAATGACTAAGGATGTGCAGGAGTTTGTTCGAACCTGCGAGACATGTCAAAAGAATAAGTCAGATAATATGGCATATAAAGGCAGGTTACAACCATTAAATTGAATTGAATTGAATTATGTAGATGTTACGAGTTAGGGTTTGACCAAGAATTGAATTATGTGATTTTATGATTTAAGACAGCAGAAACAAAGTTTTGAAGAAGAAGAGATCTGAAGAAGAATGCAAAATCTGTCAATTGATTAACAACCAAGAAAAAGGAAAGGTACATAACAATGTTTCTGATTTTTCCATATCATTGATAAAGAGATTTGGGAATTTTATACTCAAACATTATAGTTACATAACTATCTTCCATAACTATCCACTACACAAATAGTTACTAACTTACATAACTGTCTACTAATAATAACTAAACTTATCATAATCACATCACACACACAATAAACATAACTGTCATATAATTATACTGAAATCACTAGCTGTCTAATTTTAGCTACATGTAACAGATTCTTCTAATTTTTGTCGTTTAAAGAACACTCCTTACATTATTTAATCATATTTAGAATTTCAACTAACTCTGTTAACTTATTTAACATTATTGCTACATCCATTTATTTCTTTTTTAATTTTATTTTTGATAACATCAAACAAACGTAACCTAAATATATTTATTTATTACTATCAATCAAACGTCACCTCTCCACTCATTGGAACTAAATTTCTTCAATAAAATTCTAATGTCGTTTCTCTCTGCACACCATCGATCACCGTAGCCCGGAAAATAGAAGAGCGTTGACCTATAAGAAATTAATTGAATTGAATTATTTTAAGATTGTATCTGATAATGAGCCTAACTAGCTAGGTTTCGAAATTGATTGGACTGTGAATTCATACCATTACTATTGTCGTCTCCTTCTTCACTTTCGTACCATGTAGCGGTAGCGGTTTTTCAATGTGGGTGAGCAACAATGTGTAGAGGCTGACAAGACACCATTGAGAAACAAATCAATTCATCATAAGGAAGGGTGGAAACCCTTCATTGTTGAATGTTACTGTCATATCCCGATAGTTTGCGTTTTTCAGCAATGCACGTTATCAATAAATCTGTGACTCGAACTAGAATTATTTTGGTGAACAGGTAGAGAAGAAGAAAGAAGAGAAACTAATAGTCTTGGTAAAGAAGAACAAGAAGAAAAAAGATGAAGAAAAAAGAAGAAAAACCAAGAGAAATTACTCAAGGTATTCTATAGAAGAAAAGTAATGTGATTTACATCAAAAATATCATATCCAATCCATTAGTAATCAACCTATTTATACTAAGGAGTTCTAACTAACTAACTAAAATATACTGACTGTGTTTAACTGAAATATTGTAAGTAAAATTGATTTAGAGGGACATGACAATTCCCCATTCCTTATAAGTCTGCTTGTAGGCTGAGCTTACTTTCTCTTATTGTTTCACCATTGCTTTGGCCTCTATGTGATCTCTATTTATCTCCTCCTTAACATCATATAAACAAATCTTCCTCTTCACTGTTCCCAAGCTTCAACCGTTCCTTTAATTCGTCATCAAGTTCGATATTAAATAGTTGTCGATTAGCACATATGTGACCTGGGGTATATTTCTCATCACATTTGAAACAAAGGCCTTGCTATTTATTTTCTCGTATCAATGCCCAATTTACGTTTCTAGTTGATTGTTCCAAATTAGAGTGACCTCCTGTATTATCTGTCCAGGCTGGTTTTGGATGATTTGTTCTAATCGAATCTCCAATCGTCTGTCCCGTGGTTCTTCCATTATCATGACTGAAAAAGATGAACAAGCTCTAGTGCATTAACTATATTCTACTTTGCACTTGATTCATAGGAGAAACAAAATTCTTTGAGTCAATATTTTCTTTCAAGCGATTAAGTTCATCGATATCAACATCCCAGTTCTGCAGCAGAAAGTTTTCCCCATAATGCACTCAAGCTCCTGTCACTATCAGTGCATAGGACCCTATACTGAAACAGATAATCAGCAGTACTAGAGTAGTTTCTACACTCAAAATGGAACTTAGTATATTGATACAAGGCTTCAATCTGATTAGGGCCAATCTAGTATTTATTATTGAGCAACTGAATATTATGATTCTGATCGGACCTTAGCTCCTGAACTGAATTTGGATTTTACAAAAATATAATGAGAGGGGCAGTAGCTTCTTCCAAGGCTTTCAGCCTTCCAACCACCTCAAATCTCCTTTCTATCATACCTTGAGGAACCCCGTTCATATGATAGTGTCGTGAGCTTTCAAATTTTTGAGATTTATTGTTGGTTGTATGTGGTCGCTTCAACAGTCCATCTTCAATAACTTTTTTTCTCTCCTTTTGTATTTGAAGAAAATACCCCTATAACTTCTTCCTCATTACTTTTGTTAGGTATGTTTCTTGCTTCAAACTTGGCTTCCAAATTAGTTAAGAATTTTGACTGCATTAGTTCAAGACGTTTGGTCGCATCTTGTTGGAATCTTGTGGTTTCTTGGTGGATGAGTTCTAATTGTTTAGCATTTTCCTGTTGTAATTCTACGAATTAGGATATCAACTTTGTTTTTGTTACCCGTTGTTGTTCTTGAATTTCGTGTTGTACCGTAATAAGTTGCCTTGCTACGATCGTTTCTAGTTTAGTAGAAATAGTTGCTTCTAGATTATCCATTCGTTCGCCTAGCTTTTGGATGCTTTCTTCCGTGCTTGTGATCTTGTCATTGTTGTCAACGGATTTTTGCCGAGGATTGTTTTGCTCTTATACCAAATGTTGTGTCCCGATAGTTTGTGTTTTTCAACAATGCACGTTATCAATAAATTTGTAACTCGAACTAGAATTATTTTGGTGAACAGGTAGAGAAGAAGAAAGAAGAGAAATAGATAGTCTTGGTAAAGAAGAACAAAAAGAAGAAAAACCAAGAGAAATTACTCAAGGTTTCTATAAAAGAAAGGTAATGTGATTTACATCAAAAATATCATATCCAATTCATTAGTAATCTACCTATTTATACTAAGGAGTTCTAACTAACTAACTAAAATATACTAACTGTGTCTAACTGAAATATTGTAAGTGAAATTGATTTAGAGGGACATGACAGTTACGATAAAAGCAACACGATAAAAGCAACAGCCGATCGAGCTTTTACTGATAAACAAGATGAATTGTTATGTTCTCTTCTTTATAGATCGATCTCATATGATTTGAGATTATGATAATTAATATTTCTTTGAGAAACATTAATTAACTAGTTCTATATTTGTATGATCTCGAATAGAGGAGATTATTTTAATCTAAAGCATATTTTACTTTACTTTTAGTCTTAATCGACCCATTTATTTCTTCTTTTCATTGATTCGTATTCAGCATCAAGTCTTCACAGAGAGCGACGGTAAATTCATGACCATCATAGTTAGGGTCCTTGGAATTAACCTCATCACTAATCAGCATCTTCAAGGATCCCTAATTCTATCGGCGAATAACCGTCGCCGGACTAGGTGAACTTGCCGTCGTGACCGCCCTTCTTTGGTTTACGTACTGTCCCTCCCTGTCGCCGACTTCCGATCCATCCTTTGGCTCGAAGTGTGATAGGTTTTCCTTAGTAGATGATGATCGGTCGAATATAAATATTGTCCTACCCTATCTGTTTTGGGCACCAACTTTAGCTACTTTCCGAAGCAAACGACTATATTGACGTGGAGAGGGAGAGAGGAGATTAAATTTAGTTGAAGAAATTGGATTTAGTGAGAAAAGAGAGTAAGTTAAGTTGTTTGTTTAATAGTAATAAATAAATTTTAACTTTTATTTGATTGTTGTTAAAAAATTATAATAAAGAAAGAAATAACATTAAATAAGTTAACACAGTTAGTTAGTAAGAGTTCTAAATATAACTAAATAACACGAGAAGAATTTTTAAATGATAAAAAATTATAAGAGTATTAAATTTGAAAAAAATTTCCAAGTACAATACTAAAATTTTCATTTATCCCATTCTTGATTAGCTCGTGCTTCAGTTTTGAACCATTTAGCCATAAGTGTATTTGTTGGTTGGTCTCATTAATCCAACATCATCAATAATGTTTAGAATATACTTTCTTTGGTTAGTGTATATTCATTTTGAATTTTTGCAATTTCTATTTTGAGAAATTATTTTGTTTCTAATCTTTTATTGAAATTTTGTGTTTAGTCTTTACTTCATCTATTGTGTTTAAGTCATTTTAAACTATTATAATGTCGTCTACATATATTAATAGAGGTGTAATTTTATTGTTTTATGAATTAACAAATAAGAATGGATCATGCTCGGGTTGTTTGAATTTTAGGTCAATAATGTTTTAGAAATTTCTAAATTCCATTTTCTACCATTGTTTTTAGGCCATATATGTTTTTTTCCGGCTTACATACTTATAAACATATTCGTCAATATGTCCATGTAAAAAAACATTATTTATGTCTAATAAGATTGAAAAATATTATGTATATTTTCTTGATCTCTACATTGTGAAACAACTCACATATATATACAAAAGATACAATAACTATCTCCCTAAATTATGCTTATAATTACATTCAGAATATTTAACCAAATAATACAGCTAATATTATGCCTACAATTACGTTAAGAATATTGGACCAAATAATACAGTTAATACTCCCCCTCAAGTGGAAGTGGAGAGATTACGAATGTCCAACTTACGAAAAAGAAAAGTAAAAGACAAACGTCTCAAGGCCTTAAGTCAAAACGTCAGCTAACTGATGACTAGTAGGTACATATTGAGTGACAATGTTTCCAGAAATCAGCTCATCCTGAATAAAGTGACAGTCAATCTCAATATGCTATGTACGATCATGAAAAACAAGGTTACTAGCAATGTGGAGAGCCGACTGACTGTCACAGAAGTGGTACATAGGGAACGTATGTAAAATACCAAGCGACTTCAGCAAAGACTTGAGTTATTTTAGTTCGCAAGTAGTAACCGCCATAGCACGATATTCAGCTTCAATAGAGGAATGGGAAACATTAGGTTGCTTTTTGGTACACCAAGAAATAGGAGAATGTTCAAGAAAAACCACATAGCCAGTAAGAGAGTGACGAGTGAGAGGACAAGTAGCCTAGTCACTGTCCGAGTACGCTCGTAGAGTCAAAGACGATGTAGGTCACAAACAAATACCTTGTCCTGGATGACCCTTAAGATACCAAAGAACTCACAAGCAGCATTCCAATGGTGTTGCATTGGATTACTTAGAAACTGTGCTAGAGTGTGAACAACATAACTCAAATCTGATCGAGTAACCGAAAGATAGACCAAGCGACCAACCAAATATCTATATTGGTCAGGTTGACTGAAGATATCAATAGTAGACGAAACAAGACGGTGATTTTTCTCCATAGGTGTGTCAATAGGGAGACACCCAAACATACCAGCCTTAGTTAATAAATCTAGCACATACTTATATTGGGATAAAAAAAATCTCATCGGGACCTCGAGCCACCTCAATATCAAGAAAATACTTCAAACGCCCCAAGTCCTTCATATGAAAACACGAATGCAAGTAATCCTTAAAATGAAAAATCAGCATAGAATAACTACCAACAATAATTAAATCATCCATATAAACCAAAACATGGATATAATAGGCATCTCTAATAAGGCTATATAGGGAATAATTAGCATAAGATTGAGTAAACCCATATGATCGCAATGCAACAGACATCTTAGTGAACCACTGGCGATGAGCCTAATGTAACCCATATAAAGTTTTGCGTAAGCGACAAACCATACCAAAATGAGTAGAATAGCTTGGGGGAGGACATATATACACTTCCTCAGACAGGTCACTATGCAAAAAAGCATTGTGCACATCCATCTGATGAAGTTCCCTATTAAAAATACGTATCATACCCATTTCCTCAAGTAGAGCAAAAGTTTTTGTATAATCAATACCAACACGTTGTCAGTTACCATGAACCACTAGACATGCTTTATAACGCTCCACCATTCCAGAAGAGGTACATTTAATTTTATAAACCCAATCGTTGCTAATTGCTTGCTTACCAATAGGCAATCGGGTTAAAGTTCAAGTACCGTTGCATTCCAAAGTAGAGATTTCCTCAATCATTGTTGTTTGTCATTGCGGTGATTTAACAACCTCCATAAAAGAGGAAGTCTTTTTTCTACCTGGAAGAGTTGTAAGATAATACTGATGAGTGACAAAAAATTATTATAATTACAAAACACGCAATATCAACGGGATTACCTGAGGTCCCTGAAGGTGATGATGGTGCATCAATAGGGGGTCTATATTTTGTTGAACCACTATATTAGTCACATGATCACGAAGACAAGTCGAAACAGTTTTGGTATGCAAGCCACAACCCAATTCATATAGGGTTGAGGTAGTAGTTGTTGACTGAGATGGGTCGACCGAACTTCCCCTAGAGTCAATACCTATATCATTATTCGAATCAACCCATAATGATGGTTGATTAAAATATTATTCCTATTTAGTTTTAGCTGTATCTGAAAGAGAATCCAAGTAAGGGAACTAATCTTTAAAATACTGAACGTCATGACTTACAAAAAAAGGATTAAGATCATATAACCGCCAGCCCTTTTTACCAAACGAATATCCCATAAATATACAACGATGTGAGCGTGTGTCAAATTTATCTTTAATATACGAGGAATTGAAGGCATAACATAAACAATCAAAAACTTTAAGGGAAGAATGAGGTGGTGATTTACCAAAAAACATTCATACGGAGTTTTAAGATCCAACAAATGTGTTGGCATGAAATTGATTAGGTGTGCAGCAGTAAGTACACATTTTCCCCAAAAATAACGCGAAAGCTTAGCTTGAAAATGTAACGCACAGGCCACGTTAAGAATATGACAGTGATTACGTTCAACTCTACCATTTTGTTGATCCTTATCAATAAAAGAAGTTTTTAAAAGAATGCCTTTTTCGACAAAAAAATGAATCCAAGGAGGTAAATTCACGACCATTATCCGAACGAAACACACGAATACGTTTATCAAATTGTGTTTTTACCATATTATAAAATTGGTTAATCAAAGCACCAACTTCACTTTTGCAAAACATCAAAAATACTGTTAGATAAATTAGATAAATAATTAGTAAGTAATTAACTATCTAAAAAACTTAACTAAATTCATCATTTATGCAGTATAAAAAGAAACCGAAAAGCCAAGAAGTTCGGAAATGCAGAAATTGGTAAAACCGAAACTGGTATTTTATTCATTCGGTTTTACAAATCGGTATTATGTTCGAATATCTATCAAAGAGGAACAAACGGTTATATGTTCGGTTCGGTAATGAAAGTCGGTTTTACCGTTCAGTCCGGTTGACCAATGTTATGAAGACGACATAAATCAACTTTATCTTCGGCTATCTATACAAGAAACGGAACCGGAAATGGATCGGTTTGGTGGAAGAAGTCGGTTTTACCGATTTGTAGGCTGTTCGGTAAAATTATTGATAATATGTCAAAGAACCGAAACCAGCATTAATCGGTTCAGTAATGAGAAATCGGTTTTTCATCTCAATTAACTAATCGGTAAAAATATTGGATATATGTTATTAAGCAGAATCGGTAAACCGACCAGTAGTTTAAGTAGTAATATCTTCGGTTTCACAAAGGCTGCGCAATCGGTTTTTTAATCGGCTATACGATCAACTTGGTAGAAGAATTCGGTCTTACCGCTCAGTAAGATCGGTAAAACTGATTAGTTACTCTCAAAGCAGAACCGGTAATCTGTCTGGTAATTCTTTCGGTAAAATCTTTGTCCGGTAAATTATTTCGGTAATTTGTCTGATAATTTATTCGGTAAAATCTTTGGTTCTTATACAAGACATAGAATCGGTAAAATCCATGCAACGATAACTTCACCGGTTATTTACAAAAAGGGTAGATCGGTAAAATGATCAGTAATTTAATCGGTCAAATCCAAGAGGCGGAACTGGTTTTATGCTAAGAAAGATTTATACTAAGAGCAACCGGCAGATTCCATTTTAGTGCAACACAGAACATTTTCAGAAAATATAGAAGGGAGCCTTCACATGATCAGACTGTTCCATTGTCATTTTAATATAAATCTGATGAAACCCCTTTTTGGGAAGCAGAAGTCTGTTAAAGAAGATCAAACTATCATTTTGGTATAAGTCCAAAACAACTTCACTGGAGTAGATATCTATCACATTATCCTAGATAGCCAAATCAATAGAAGACAAATCTGCATGATGATCTGCTCCTCGGAAATCATTAACCCAATTAATGGCCATGTTGACTTCTTATCAAACAAAATCAGAGGATATCATAAGAATGTACTACAACGATCTTCAACTAATAAGATCCAAGAGACCATGTACCATCAAGGAAATATATCCGTTGAAGAAGAAGAATATGACTGTTGTCATATTCTCTATTTAAGAGACCAGAGCTCAACCGAATAAAGCACGTTATGATTTTATAACCTTGAAACCTTTTGAACTGTGAACTCTGCAAGAACCTTTTAACAATCATTACTCACATATTGCTTAAGTGTTTAAATCAGTGTGTGTTAGAATTTCAAGTGTATTACAAGTTTATCTATTTTGTGTGAATAGTGAGTGTTGTAAGTTGACAGAATTTATTTCCGTTCAACAGAGTGAGCGTAGTAAGAATTCAAAAACGAGTCATAAATAAGCCTCGGGTGTTCGACATACGTATTGTAAATCGTTTGAATATTCTAAGTGAATATCCTTCTCAACGTTTGAGAAGAATGGATGACGTAGGAACTTTATCTCCGTACATCCATAAATACGGCGTTGTGTTTCTCTTTTATTTTGTGTTAATTGTTGTTGTCTAAACCGTGCTTGTGTTGCTTCAAGTTGAAACGAACAGTTTCGCACTTGAACTCAGTTCAAGAGTTCGTGACAACTTGTGAAGTATTGAGACCGATATTAACCTCTAATAGAGTTAGTACCAACTGGCGTGTGTGTAAGCGTTCACCCTAGCGAGACCCCCAGTCTCCTTTAGCAATCCCGATCCTAACAAATACCCATGTAGTGCATGAAAATTTATGTACATGAGTAAAAAAATAACGAGCTCCACAACTCGATAAAACCTTATTTGGTCCCCAAATATCATAATGGAATAGATCAAAAACAATAGTAGCACGGGTAAAGTAATAGAAAAAGGAGCACGTGTTTGTTTGCTCATAGAACAAATAAGACAGTTTATAGAACAACCTTTATTCAAAATCTATGAAACAAAATGTAAAGTAGAAATAACTTTCATATAGGGACGACCTAAGAGTTAGTGCCATAACACATCAAATCCTTTATTAAAAACTACATGAGCTTGAATTGTTGGAGCCGTAATCGGATGAAAAATATAGACCCCTCTAAATAGCACTCTCACTCCAATTAGGTTCCTCAAAGTGCGGTCCTAAATAAAACAAAGCGTATTAGTAAAAATAATAATATAACGACGGACAAAGTTGAGTTGAGATACCGATAATAAATTACAAGTCATCAACGGGGCATATAACACATTATCAAGAGACAATCCATCAAGCAAAACACTACCAATTTTTGTCACAAAGATCGCAGGACCATTAGGTAAACCAACACTAGTATTAATTGATCTAGTGTTTGAAAAAAAAATTAAGTTACCCATCATATGATTCGAAGCCCCGGTATCAATAATCAATTATTGGAAAAAGACATACCCAATAATTTGTTAGAAGAAGCATTGATGTTATTCACAATTTGTAACAATTGTGACCAATGCTCATCAGAAATAGACGGAAAATGTGCACGGTCAATCGAACCGGTAGACACCTCACTAGAGGAGGAGGCTGCCATGTGAGATGCAAGGTTACGCCCCCGGAGTTGTAATATTGCGACGAGGAGTAGCCTGATATGTGCGCCCATGTTGTGGTTGTTGTCCACCATGATAACTCTTAGCATGATGTTCTTGATACCACTCTGAATAACCATAAATCACAAATCAACTATCCTTCGTATGCCCTTTTTTATTACAATGACTACAAATCCGCTTATCCGAGCCATTGCCGGACCTGTTAGAATGTCCTAAGACTACATCATTGGCTGAAAAACCGACAGCCTCAGTCCTAGGAGTAGATTTTCCTTCTGAAACAATCTACTTTCGTTCCTCAGTAACAACCTTAGTATATGCATTATTAAGTGAAAGTAATGGATCCATCATTAGAATATAGAAGAAACAATTACCAAATTTAGTAGCATCCAATCCCATACAAAATTGATGGAGAATAGCATTATTCTGAATTCGTGTATACTCTGGTGCAGCCTCACATGTGCACTTTGACAGTTTCTCAATCACATATAAATCATCTTGTAAACGACGCAATTCGGAATAGTATTTAGAAATAGACTTACCATGTTGCTTACACTTAACAATATGAGACTTAAGCTCCAGAATACGCGGTCCATTTCCCATGGAAAATTTCTCATGAAGATCATCCCACAACCTTGGATCGATTCATCCAATTTATTCACGATCCACGCATTAAGCATCGAATTAACGATACTCCATTGAGCAAAATCTTGATGAGTGGTTGTTGGAGGTGTGATATCACCATCAAGGAAGCCTAGTTTGTTCTTTGCACAAAAATTAGTATGTATCATACGTCTCCAATCTTCATAATTATCACTAGTTAATATAACCAGGTTAATAATCGAGCCAGTACCTTCACTAGGATGAAGGTAATATGGAGAGAAAGGCTCATAACGAGCAATAGAGGAGGTTGCAGCAGTCGATTCAGATTTCATGGCTGGGGTTTAGAGTCCACTAGGGTTAATCAGAGGAAGAAGATGCTAAAAGAAAAAAATCAACGTTGAAAATTTTGAAGAAAAACGAAATCTCTCACCGAGAGTGCTCTAATACCAGAATAAGATTGAAAAAGATTATGTATATTTTTTGATCTCTGCATTGTGAAACAACTCACATATATATATACAAAGGATGCCATAACTATCTCCCTAAATTATATCTATAATTAGGTCCAGAATATTGGACCAAATAATACAACTAATAATGTATACTCGTAGACATTACTTGATGTAGAAACTAACCTTTAGAAGCTGTCCAATAGTAATCCAATTGACACTATCTTAATTAATGGTGCAAAGTTCTTATGAAAATTAATACCATCAATTTGATGGTATCCTTTTGCCACTAATTAGACTTATTATTTTTCTATTAAATCATTGAAATGTAATTTTGTTTTGTTGATCAATTTACATCTAATGCATTTTTTCCTTTAGGTAGTATATTCCTAAGTATTATGTATTTCTAAATTTTGTAATTCATTTTTCATTACTTCATCCCATATTTCCGTAAAAGTTTATATCGATTTGTCTTTTGATTTGATTTGGAACATATATATTTTTGGTGTAAAATTTTGTTCTCTTAATGTTTCATTATTTACAATATTTTCTATATTATCATTCATCCATTTTGGTGAATTTTTATGCTTATTATTTTTTTATTGTTTGTATTTCTTATTTTGAGTTTCCTTATTATCATTTTTTTGGTTTTCGATATGCCTATTATTTTTTTATTGTTTGTATTTCTTATTTTGAGTTTCCTTATTATTATTTTCTTGGTTTTCGATAGGTGAATTGGATTCTCAATATGTTGTTTTCTGTATTTAATTTTAGCTCAAGATTTGATCATTTTGATCAAATGTCTTTTGAGTTTCGGTACAAGTTTTAAGTAATTATACCTCTTATAGAAATACTAGAAATACGATTAAAATTCAGAAAAAAACAAGGATTAAAATTGTTTCTAATCGGAAAAGAACTCACTATTTTATTATGGTATTTTATCGTTTATATAGATAAACAAATATACAAACAAGTTCTTAATTTTTTTTTTCTTTTATTATACTTTTTGTTTAAATTATAAAATTAATAATTTATTTTTCTAATAACCGAAGTCCCAAATTTTAATTACTTCTTGATTTTTTTTATAGATAGATGGACCGGTATATTATTGGTAGATTATACAGTTATGATATACTAGAATCAGATTTAATAAGGATAGATTTAATAAGGATAGATATACATAGAATCATTATATACTAATACTATAAATGAATATATTGGGAATGATTACATGGTCTTGAGATTCTATCAACTGATTTATTATGATTGGATATATTGTCTAAACAAATAACCACATATATAGGTACATGTGAAACATTATTCTGATCCCACTTCAATTTAAGTCGTTTTAAATAATAATCGTTCAATAATTACACAAATACTTGTCATTTAGTTTACCAATTGAAAAAAAGAAGACTAATCATTATATTTTGTTCCAAATGAATGTTGTCTTTTATATCAAAGTCATAACCCAATAAACATGCCATCAATTAGTTATATATTTTAAGTTTTTATTACACCAATTCTTCTTATCAACTAAGTTTTACAAATTGAAAAAAAGTTTTAAATCTAAAAAGGAAAAGTAATCATAATATTTTCCCCCAAAGAACCCAATAAACAAACCTTCAATTGGTTATATATTTCAAGTGTTTCATTTATCATTATCTATATATTCTCATACTTTTCACAATCCATATTACATTTACTATTCTTTGATCTGATGTTCATGTAACCAATAAAAAAAGTTACAAAAATTGAAGTTCATTCTTAACCGATGCATCAGCCGAGAAATGAACTTAGGTCTATACCGTAGCATGAAATATTTTAACATATATATTCACAACTCACTTTATAATCTTAAACAACATATTTGTTTCCCCTCATTCTCGAGAGGACTAAGATAATGAGTATCATGAGAAGTTTTTTCTTGATCGGTTTGTCATCTTATCTTTAAAATCTCTCTGGAACGAGGCATTGATCGGATTGTTGTTATTTTAAGATGTCATCGGAGATAGCTAAATCTACTACAAAGAGTTTAAAGATTTGATTTTGTATTTGGTTTCAATGTGTATCTTTTTAATGCTCTAATTTTCTAATTGACATTTTCAAGTTATGGTGTACATTTATCAAAATTAATAATAAAACACTAATAAAATGACATTAAAAATGATGGAAGATTGTACTCAACTTAAGAAAATACACGCTTACGAAGAACTTCACGTCAATATTCTATCATCCCTCAAATTTGCACTCACATGAACATATAACTCTATCATCCCTTAAATTCGGCTTCACATATAACATTATCTTTCAAAGATTCATTATAAACACCACTTTCAATTCGAAGCATCATTCCTTCAATTCGTTAAATTCGCACTCAAATGCACATATAATTCTATCGTCCCTCAAATTCAAACTCACATATCATCGTATACTCTACATTATTAACGAAAGAGATAACAATGGGGCAGATTGAAGCAGGAAATATGTTAATCATCCGTCTCATTCTATTTTAGGGGTTGTTTTTACTACCATCCCCACTTTGTTTGGTTTTAGGAAATCCTCACGAGACATCGTATACTATATTCTTCAAAAAAAAAACTTTAATAAAATTATATTAATATTTTTTTAATATTATATATTGTAATATATTGAAAATTTATATTATTATAAAGAAATAAACTTAAAATTCTTACAAAATATAAAGAATAAAAAAATATGTTTAAGTGTTTATTAGGATTTAGGCAGAATCGGGGTGAGATCGAGACGGGAGACACAAATATCATCTTCTCCACATTCCCGATCAACTACCAGTCAAATTGGAAAAAAACGTCACTAATTGAGTAATTCAGATCGTGAACCACATGGGCAAATAATTATTGGCATCCCCTATTGTTACTTTTTTAAGAAAAAATACTAATTATCATTAATTCAAATAAGGAGTTACATATCGAAAATTAAATAGTAGAATAATGCCAACAAAATCCAAACAAGTAAATAAAAATTACTTGTTAAATAATATAACATATTAGCAATAATTAAAATTCTAATGACAAAAATAGAACAATCTTATAATTTTTTAATGTGACTCCAAAGATTCTTAACGATGAGTGATAAGTAGAACAAGTCGAACAAACCAAATCAAACGGTGTTGTTGGTAAAAATTCAGTGCCGCAAAGAATATATATAATAGAAGAGTAAAAATAATGATTAAAAATTTTATGCTTAATTTTTTATTCTGTTAAATATATGTTTATTAAATATAATATATATTTTAAAAAATATATATTATGTATTGTCTCTATTGTTACTTTAAAAATTATATAAATAAATAAGTTAATTAACAAAATATGTAAATATATATTTACAAATTAATAAATTATTAATAAAAAGAGAAGAAATAAATTATTAATATAAATAAAAATTAAATATTTAAAATTATGCTTAGTCATACATTTTTGTTCCTGTATTATTATTATTATTATTATTATTATTATTATTATTATTATTATTATTATTATTATTATTATTATTATTATTATTATTATTATTATTATTATGTACTAATGGCCTTTCTAAAAAGAATCATACCATCAAAATAAATTTACAATTATTAAGTCAAAAATTAAAATAAAGCTATAATAATATTTAATGAAATTTTAGTTAAAATATAAAATTAATTATAGTATAAATTTTATTAATAGGCTATAACAAAACAAGAATAAATAAATAAATATTATTTATAATTTAATTAAATTATTAAAAAATATAATAATTAATAAAATTATTATTATTTTTATTTTTTTAACTAAAGAAGAACTAACATGACATCTCACAGCCATGGTCCTCCGCTTAAACACAAAACTCTTCTAAATAAAATCGAATCCGTGACATTTTGGTCTCTTAATCCGATTCATACTACTGGATTACCTTGGTTAGACTTGTAAGTAAACTGACCGAACCGCTTGGAACCGAACCAAACCGCCTGAAACCGAACCGAAAACAAGCTGAAATGATCAACCGAAAAACTGACGGTCTGAAATAGCTTGAACCGAAGTCTTTTGATTCGGTTTGTCGGTTTATTGTTTGTCAAACCGAACCAATAAGTTATATTTTTGGATTTAGGGTAATTTTTTGTGTGGATGAGAGAGGTCTTAATCTTCATTCTCATCCTCATTTATTTCCATAAAAAAAATTTCTCTCATAAAGTGTATCCAAGAGAACGTCTTTACAAAATTTAAAAATTATAAAGAATTCTAACTGTTTTACAAATTTTAAGTTTAGTTATTTTTTAAACCGATCAATAAACTGTAACCGACGTTTATGATTTAAACGAACTGACCCAACGATTTGGTCGTACATTTTAGTGGGATAAAATTATCATTATTTGTATAAGTATAATTTTTTAATAATCAAATTATAATATTAGTATACTATATGATATATATAATAATAATAAAACTAAATAAAAAAAAAAAAATATATATATATATATATATATAAGTTGTATAAGAGTATAACTTTATATGAATTCTAAAAATAAAAGTCATTACAAAAAATATTGTTAGTATAGTTTGTAGGCCCAACCAAACACATCAAGTATTGAATGTTATATAAAGAGAATATGTATATAATTTAATATGATCATATATAATAAATTTCATGAAATTTGATAGAATGACCTTAGTCATTACAAACATAATCTTGGAATGTAGCATTCGTGCTCAAATGATACATTCAATCTACATTCCTGGCTGGCCATTCAAATTAAAGCACATCCAAAAATTTATCCAAAAGACTTATCCTAATTAGATCAAACCTGCAATCAAGCAGAGAGTATCTGTTTTCCAAGCCTGCCTTTGTTCCTTGTTATGATTGAACATATAATAGCAATTGTTTCAAAAATTGAACATAGAAAATAGATACTTCCACTTTCAACTAACCATATAGGCTGATTTGAGAACTGAAAGAAAAACGGATGATGGTTTAGCGCTTTATTAGACGTTTATCTGTCGGTTTGTCTCTGAGGCCTAGTTTAGATAGTAAGAGGCAGTATGAATCCCAGTCTGTTCTTCTCACATACTTCAATAGCTTTTTCCTCCTCTCTACCATTTCAATTAGACCCTTCCTAGAATGTTTATCCTACAAATTATGCAAAACAAGTTCGAATCGGTGGTTAATGTAGTAGTTAAAAACACTTCATTCAAAAAATCACTTACCTTCTTGTGTAGGACATTCGAGAGATGTTTGATCTTTGTTGTCAGTGTTGCAACTGCAAACAAATAGTTCGAGAGTTTCTTTCATATGTTGCTAAAATACTCTTAATTTATTATTTATAAACAATTTTAAATACTAAGGATGTTACAATACTTTTTAAACCCAAATAAACCACTTTTTACATCAAACAAAAAACTTTTTGAAAAAAATAGTTTGTTTGTAAAAACAAGCAACATCAAACAAGCACTTAACCTATACAAGATTAACTAATGAAAGTTAATTAAACTCAAATAATTCAGTTTTTCATCTAAAAATAAAATAATTGCATATCAAAGAAGTCATAGATGATAAATGAAGAACAAACAGAATAAATAGTCAAATTAATCAAATAATTTTTTTCTTTTAAAGTATTTTCAATTAACTCAAATAATCCAATTTTTCATCATATAAGACATTTTCCAGAAACAAATTAATTTTTTATAAATAAATGCAGATGAAAATAAATCACCATCCACCATCAATGCTCATTCCGTCAAATATCAATTAAAATACTAAAATATCTTATTATACTTTTTGTAATGTTACAGAATTTTATGTTTCAGAATTTTAAATACTAGACCCACTCGAGTGGCTCAAGTGACAAAAGGTCATTGGTCTCTTAGGTTTAATTTCCACTAAGAACGCTTTACTTAAATGGAGTCATGACAATAGGGGGCCATGTTAGCCGCCCCCAGGGAATAAACTCCAGTCACAAAAAAAAAATACCAAGGATAATAGAATATTTCTTTATCTAAACAATCCTTATATTGCTGAACTGTTTTTGCTTATAGCTTTGTATATTGCTGAGCTGTTTTTTTCTTATGGTTTTGTATATTGCTGAACTGTTTTTGCTTATGGTTAAAGTTATTTGGTTTATTGCATTTTTATGCACTTGTGGAGTTCTCCTATTATTGATTTTTACGACTTTTTATAAGTTAGTATTTTCTTGTCCACCTAGGATAGCTCAAGTGGAAAGTCATGAATCAAGTTCGATCCCCCCTTAAATACAATTAACATAGCATGCAAATAAACATATACATGAGATCTCAAAATTGAGAAAGCCCATATTGAAAATCAATTTAAGTTCTTTACCTTGGACACGAGCAGATCCACAATCTGATTCGGACATTTTAAATTCTTCCCTGACTTTTGCCAGCTCAAGCTTCATTGTCTCCGCCGATGACATGTTATCAGGATGAAAATACTGCAAAATGAACATATTTAGTTTGGACTAGAAAGGTTTGGAATCTTTTGTAAATAACATATGCAGCAATCAACACTTAATTTCAGTTTGATCAAAAGCATCCTAAGTTGTTGAAACAGAGAGAGTTAACAAACTTGGATATTACACGCCAATCAAATTAAAACTAAGAGCTTGTTTGATGTGAAATTTCAGTTTGATCAAAAACATCCTAAGTTGTTGAAACATTGCAAGTTAACAAACTCGGATATTACACGCCAATCAAATTCAAACTAAGAGCTTGTTTGATGTGGATTCCCATCAAACATCATTTCCTCAATCTCATGATACACATCATAAACTGAAATACACTTCCTTTTTTACACTTGATTTATTATATATATGTATAAGAAAATGGTACATTGGTTAATAAACCTACAGAATCTAGTTTTTTTTAAAACAAGCATCAACCTTGATTTTTTTTTTCCAAATAATTCAGAATTTTTTCAAATAACCCAAGATCAAATAAGCTCTAAATTTTAGGGCAATACAGAAGAAACTACACACAAGCTGAAATTTTGCAGTGCAAAAGATATAGATTTTCCAGGTTTGAATTAATTCACACTTGAGATCGAGCAATTGCAGACTATACTAGTAAGCAATTTGGGAGAAATCATACTTAGGGTTATCACAGGTGTTAACTTCAATGAAATATAGAGGTGCACTTCACAATTGAAAGATTGGGACAAATAGAGAAAAGCAAGAAAAGGATGATCGATACATGCCTTCTCAAATAATTGCTCCTTTGGTGGATTCCTCATGTAAGAAGGAGTTTCATTGAGGTTTCCTATGATATCAAACCTCGGAACTGCAATAACATAATTGCTTACTAGTGTATTCTCATAATTATCTATACATTGCAATATGAAGAAGAAACTGAAATTCAATAGAACCTGGTAGAGTCATATTCTTTTGAGCATCTGACACCATCTTAATGCTTTCCTTCAAAACCTTGAAGTTGAAGCCACCAGCCATAGAGTCACTCTCCTTCTGTTCAATCTCCCTAAGCTTCACCAGCCTCTCATTCAACTCTGTTAACGAAAACCAATTATCAGCTTCAGTATTTGGCCTCAACTTCTTCAGCTTCTCCCCCAATTGATCATACGTATACGTCTTCATAAACTCCGTCTTCATGGAAGGTGATTCAACCATCCTCTTATCCTTCATTTCCTTCCCAAACACAGAAGAAGGAAGATTGTTCGTTCTACCAAACACATTAGATTGACCTCTTACAACAGAATCAGCAGGTTTTAGTTTAAAACTCTCCTTGACATTCGAAAGCGACATAGAATCAGTTCCCTTACCAATGTCTCGATTCTTATCAATCAGCTTCAAGCTTTCGCGAATTGAAGCGAACGATGTTGTCGTACCTTTTCCCGGTTCTCCCATCGATTTTCCATCTTTCGGGATCACGCTGCGCTGGTAAAGTTCATGAAATGAGAGAGGATCTGGTTTCGATGACGGTTGCGGACGCTGTGGAGAGGCCCGCTGTTTGAAATTGGAGAGATTCTTTCGTATTTCTTCCATAGAGGCAACTTTTGAAGTGGCTGGCGATGAAAAGGGGCCATTGGAGGAGAGATGAAATGGTTGTTGTGGATACTGCTGTCTCAGTTTGGCTTTGGTGTCGCTAAAGTATGAAGACGACGACGAAGAAGACGAATCAGGATGAGATTGAGACTCTGCTGCTTGGGGCTCCTCATTGAAATTCGATGATGATGATGAATAAAGGTGAGAAAATCTAGGGTTTGATACTGGCCTGATTTTAGCTCTTAGGTGAAGAGCAATCGCAGTAGCCGCCATAATCGGAGGGATCGAACAATTGCCGATGAGGAAAGCTCAGCTGTGTTTAAACAAGGACGGAGATTAGAACAAATTTAGGGTTCGGATCTGATGTGCCATTAATCAAAACGGCAGCGTTTTAATACATTTAAAAATAAATAAATAAATAAAATAACAGCGTTTTCAAATAACCCAATATCAAACAACTTTCATAAAATAATAATTATGAGAATCCATAAATAATTTAATCACAATATTTTTATTCACAATTTAATCTTTAAAGGAGATTAATCAATTAATAATAAGAAAGAAAACAAATAGAATATAATGGATCCCAAACTGGTCGGGCCGGGTCGGTTCGGGCCGGACCGGATCAATTATTTTTTTTATGTTATATTGTAAAAATATAAATAATTTAGTTTAGCTAAGAGGTTTTAGATTTAATAGGTGCATCACAAACAAACAAGCCCTACACTTAAGTAGCTATTTAATTTTTAAAAACAATAATGATATGTTACGGGCCATTATTTATATAGAGATAGAATTAATTGGGGAGGGAATTTGGTGAGGGAATAAGAGAGAAAATGACGTTATGATTGGCTGAAAAAATTAAATAATTTATCTTTTTTCTCTCTTTCCTTCTACTTTACCATTTTTCTAACCAATGAGGTATGTCAAATCATTTCCTTTCTCATTCCTTCCCTCAAATCCCCTTCCCCTATCACTACTCATATATATATAGATTACTCATATATATATAGTAATACAGCTTTGCATAGCACCTACCTCATTTGGTCATTTGGAAAGAATGAGAAAATATATATTAAAAAAAATATAAAAGAGAGAAAAATATATTTTTTTTTATTTGGTTATTTGGAAAGAATGAGAAAATATATATTAAAAAAAATATAAAAGAGAGAAAAATATATATTTTTTTTTTCAAATGATATAAATGCTATGGGAAGGTGTAAGTGTATATATCATTACTCTTATAATAATATATAAAAATATATTAAAAAATAGTAAAGTGATTAATACTCGAATATTATAATATTTGTTTGCATATATATACATGTATCTTGATAAGGACTATATATATATATATATATTTATATATATATAATTAAAAAACTGTTTTTATTAGAATATATGATTTTTGGAATATTTGTTTGGACTCAAAAACCTTAAGTTTATAAATATATAATTAAATAATAAGTTTTAATACATAAATTTTGATTGGATTTAAAAAAATATATTTTTTAAAATAAAATAAAATTTTATTTTTAATAATTCAAATTAACCCAAACATAAATAAAAACTCACAAAATGAGTTCACATAATACAAACAAAATTCATATAATAGGTGAAAAAATGGATTCTTTTAATTGACGACTATCAAAAAAATCAAAAAATGTTACAAAATTTATATTAACTGCATTTAATATAAGTTCAAGACACATAAGGGTTCTAACCATGTTTGTAATTGCACCTATTAAGGCTACTAAAAGAATTATTGAAATAAGTTCAAATGGAAGAAAAAAATCTGTTGATAAATGAATACCAATTTGTTGATTATTACTTATCAAATCTTGCTCTAGAGTCTGGTTTGATCTTGTAGTCCAAATAATGCTATACCATGACGTATCTAGAATAATAGTAATTAGAGAAAAAAAATACTTGTACAAATGATCGAAGTAATTCCATCTCCAACCGTCCAAATGTATTATTTTCATTAATTAGTTATAAATTAGAATGAAACTAAATAATTTATTTTATGGATGTGAGGTTATAATAATATTTATTATCCGTAAAGTATATTTTTTTATAATTTAAATTTCTTAAATAATTTTCATAATTAATATTAATATTTAATACAAATCTCAATAATTATAGATGACTGTTTAGATGAGAAGGGTTTATTTTAGTTGAATTTATCTATAAATAATCAAATTATTTAGATGAAATATTTAATAAAAAATAATAATATATATGGATGGTATGTTATATTTATTGAGTTTATTTTTACTAACATTTTTTCTTTAAAATAGGAGTATAAAAAACAAAAGTATTACCATAAAAATAAAAGTTGCACAATAAAATTAAATTTATAAAACACATTATTATTTCAATAAAAATAGGAGTATTAAATAAAATACTTGATTTTAATTATTCCAAGTTAGTGTATACATATGAATATATAAATCTAGAGCTAAACATAATTATCTTAAAATTAAAGTATTTTAAGTGAACAAACATTTAGAAGTACAATAGCTTGCATCCAAAAATATAATGGCCTACAATAACTTAAAGTACCTAAAACAAACCAAACAAAATTAGAAATTAATGCAATAAAAAATTCAAAATATCTTTTTATAAACGAATTTTATGATAAAATGATCAAAATATATAAAAGTATATATATAAAAAAATAACCGACATAGAATAATTAATGAGTAAATTTTGTTAATAATTAATAAAATATATATATATATATATATGAAAATATATATATATATATAAGAAAGAGAAAATACATACGATGATGAAGATCATTTTGGAGAGAGCTTGATGTACATCTCCAACATTTATATACATATAATTAAAATATTAATATTATTTATTAAAATATAATTTTACTTATAATTTATTATAAAATATCTTATTAGACTGTATTATGAAATAATATAAATAAATAATTAAATAAAAAATAATAATTTTTATTTTATTTTTCTAAATTCAAAGAGGCAAAGAATTTTTGGCTTTTTCTTGATTTTAAATCCTTGTCTTCTTTCCTTCCCATTTTTCTTGGGGGCATTTGAAATCCCCTTTACAGATTTTCCTATACATAACAGTAGGTATCTAGCGAGAAGAACAAATAGGATAACACTGCATGACCAAATAATAAATAATGATAGAATTAACAACCTGTTATGATTAAATTCAGACTAAATCACATTATTATTAATATAATATGAATATATTAAATAGGATAATCAAGACAAATATTATACAATAATGATAATAATAAATAAATTAATTAAACAAATATTATAAAATAATGTGAATAATAAATAAATTAATTAAATGTTATAATAAATAATAATAATAATATTTCAAAAAAAAATGGAAAATAGTAAAAAATATTAGGCTAAGAATATAGAGATCATATGCATTTAATTTTTTATTTTATTTTATTAATTAGTCATATAATTTAATCATTACTCATACTTTGACCATATCGGATTCAAAAGAAGATCGATAAAATACGTATGATGTTATTGCAGCTGCCTGAAACGATCGGATTCAAAAGAAGATCGATGAAATGTGTATGACGTTATTGCAGGTGTTTGAAACGATCAAATTTCTAATAAAAATTTCAAAATAGTGAACAAAAGATTGTTGAAACATAACATAATACAAATTCAATTATTGAAAATATTATATTGATAGAGAAATTGAGAAGATTACGAGTCGATACAGAGATAACACGCTTGAAGACCGATGATGTTGTTGTAGCTGCCTGAAATGATCAAATTCCTAGAAAAAAATGCAAAACAGTGAACAATGAATTGTTGAAACATAACATAATGCAAATTCAATTATTGAAAGCATGATATTGATAGAGAAATTGAGAATATTATAAGTTCGATATGACTATTCTCTCTTCAATTGAACCTTGTTAATCTAAGATTATTTATAAGAGAAAATATTTGGGTGAAAAAGAAGATGAAAAGTAGGCATGGCAAAGTGGACCCGAAGGAACCGAACCGATCGGTTCGGGTAGTTTCTTTGATTTTCTGTTCCGGGGCAAAATCGGGGCAGAACCAATCGGTTCGGGTACCCAATGTATAAACCGAGTTCAGAACCGAACCGATAGATCAAGTACGCATGGATGAACTCCTTTGCCCTCGGCAAACTGATCGCAACTCTGATCGATCAAGTAGAAGAAGGGATGAACTCTTTTGCCATATGATTCAGCTTCAAATTCGTAAACACGTCCGCGATTTGCATCTCAACTTAAGGCAACCACTACTTCGGCAGTCATCGCACAAAAACAACACAAACCCACAAAAAAATAGAAAACTCAAAACTGAATGAAATGAAAAATGAGAAATCTGAAAATAGAGAGAATGATAGAATAAAAGTTCCTCTTTTTCTCTTTCTTTAACTAGTTGATTGCTGGTAGTGATAATGTAATCTGAAAAAGGGTAAGGGTGCAGTAATGGTGAAACCTAATCTTTCATTCTTTTATCAAAATGGGAATATGATGAGAGAGAAGACCATGTTGTTTTTTCTGTCCTTTTTGTTGTAAAAAATATACTGTTAAGCCCATTATGTTTAGCCCATTATAAAGAGAAAGATAGTGAAATGAGATTTAGGTCATCCCTAAAATGACTTGGTTTGATTTGTAAATTTTCTCAAAACTTTTTAGATTTGATTAATGATCATATTAAAAATAAAATTAAAAAAAATCCAGAACTTTTAATTTAAAAATTGGGTCCGGGTCGGGTCGGGTACCCATCGGGTCGGAACCGGTCAGGTTCGGGTCAATAATGGACCCGATTTTTCGGGGTAGATTCGGGTCCGGTTCGGGTCCCCCGAAACTCAGAAATTTGCCATCCCTAATGAAAAGTATGGTTGATTTAACATATTGATTTAATTGTAGTTATATACGTTGATATAATCATTATTTAATGTTAAATTAAATTAATAGATAATTATAATATCATAACTGAAAGTTTTTTTATTCTGGTATATTTTTATATTTAATATTTAATATTAAATTAAATTAATATAAATATTTTTTTTTATAATTAATATAATATATTAACTAAATCTCTTATTTTTCTTACTTTTTTTTATAAAAATTCAATTAATAAATATAATATTAATTAATATATATAATATTTTAGAGGAGAATTATTAGATTTACTTTTAAAATAATTAATAAAAAATATTAATATATATATATATATATAAGTATATATATAAAGGAGTAAACGACCTAAAATAATTAATGATGAAACTTAATTAATAGAATTCATGAAAATATATATACGGTGAGGGAAAGAAAAACAATTCATAAATGAAGAGAGAAATATGAAAAAATACCTTGTGATATGAGAATCATTTTGGAGAGAGCCATTTCAAATTAAGCGTTATTAGATATATATAGATATGTGAGTGATAGGGGAATTTGAGAGAGAGAATGAGAGAGAGAAATTATTTAATTTTTTCAGCCAATAATATTGCCGTCCACGTCATTCTCTTTCTTATTCTCTCACCAAATTCTCTCCCTCAATCATTTCTATTATGTTATATGACCTCACCTATTATCATTTTTTTATTTTTTTCTATTTTTTTATTTTTCTCTCCTTCAAGATTAATCCTATTTACATTTTATGATTAGATCATAATTCAAAAATGAAATTATGTATATGATAAAATATTTTCTTATATAAAATGTAACCAAAAAAAATTACATTATAATATTAATATATATATATATATATATATCAAAAGATTTATGTAATCGGAAAAAAAAAGTTATGACAATTTTAATATAAGCCATTTATAAAAAGATAATATTTTTAATTTGTTATATAAAATATTTAAAAAATTGTAATATCCGCGCTTATAAAACAGACATCTGGCTTATATTGTCCTTAGGCCTTGTTTGATTCTGATTCTATTCAACCCAACTTTATATATCTTCTCTTTTTACTCATTAACATTTCTCCTTCCATTTGAGCTCAAATTAATGATGAACTGAGATTCTGCAACTGTTTGAAATGGGTAGAACTAGAAGAACGGCGAAGGGTTTTGATGTTAGTAGGGCTAAAGACTTCTTGAATTACTTGTCGAATGATAAACCTTTATTTCCATGGATGATTGCTTTGATTCTGATTGTTTGGTCGATTGAGAGATGGTTCATGTGCTTTACTAACTTCGTTCCTCTTTCAGTTGCTGTCTGGGCAACTTATCAGGTATATATAGAACAGATCAATCAAAGTTATTTCAAATAATAAGATGAATATGAATATTGAAACACCCTTTTTCAATTGATTTTCATCTATTTCAGTGGAAATAGAATTATTAGCTTGAATTAGATGTTACTTTCATTTGGGTCCTTTTGATTGTGATCCAAAATGAGAAAAACCCACGATTGTGATCCTTTCTTTGTTAAATGTAGCGAAATCTTTAATTCCAGATCAATCAAAGTTGCTTCAATTAATAAGCTGAATATGAATATTGAACCTTTTTTCAATTGATTTTCATCTATTTCAGTGGAAATAGAATTATGAGCTTGAATTAGATGTTACTTTCATTTGGATAATTTCTTTGTTAAATGTAGAGAAATCTTTATTAATGGGATTATAAAAAGGCAGTAATCTTCATTCTGCAGTATGGAAACTATCAATCTCAGATTCAAGCTAAGGATTTGGAAAGAAGATGGAAGCAAGTCATGTCGAATGCATCAGTTTTGTATTTTAATCATTTTAAAAGTCCATGTTTTGATTGATGTTCCTTTTGTTATGTTGATGAAATCTTTTGTAATTTACACAGCCTGTTACCCCATTAGAGCATTGTGAATGGTTCAACAAATTACTTAATGAAATTTGGCCCAACTTCGTGAATCCAAAGCTTTCACTGAAATTTTCATCCATTGTTGAGGTGAATAGAAATCTTGATTTTTGTTTTATTCATCGTGTTTTTTCCAATGAAATGTGCATTTCCTTTGCAGGAACGATTGAAGCATCGAAAGCCTCCTTTAATAGTAAGTGAATAATTTATCCCTTCTAATTTATTTATTTTCTGTTCACAATTTTTATAGTTTTCCGCTCAAATGTGACATTTTTTTGTTCTTGCAGGAGAAGATTGAACTGGAAGAATTCTCACTAGGTTCTTGTCCACCAAGTTTTGGCCTTAATGGTACTTGTTGGTCAATGTTTAGAGACCAGGTCTCCTTTTTTGTTCTGTTCTGTAAATTCACAATTATGACAAAACAAAAAACCAAATCTTTCCTTTTATGTTGTGGATTGTCGCCAAGTCTTAGCAGAGAACTATGCGGACGAGCTTTGACTGGGACACAACCGACGTGAGTATTCTTTTGGTGGCCAAGTTGACTAATCCTTTGATGAGGATTGCAAAGATAGCAGTAAAAAATGTTCATATTAAAGGAGAGGTAATTAACTTTCTTTTTCTTCAATATTTGTTATTATCATGAATCTGATTGTATATTCTACAAACAGCTTCTTTTGAGGCCAATTCTAGATGGAAAAGCTGTTCTATACTCTTTCTTATACTCTCCCGAGGTTAGAATAGATTTGGCATTTGGAACTGGCGAAACCCAATCATTACCAGCCACCGAATTCCCAATTGTTTCTTCTTGGCTGGTACTTTTCTTCAACCAAACAAATCATTCTCGAAATGCTATCAGATATTGGTTAGAATTTTTTTAATTTTTTGTGTGACAGGTTAAGGTTTTAAATGATACAATAGAAAAGACAATGGTTGAACCTCGTCGAAGATGTCTGTCTTTGCCTTCTGTAGACTTGAGGAAAAGTGTAGTGGGGGGAATGGTTTATGTTAAAGTAATTTCTGCTAGTGAACTTTCTGTAAGACAACCTAGTTTAGAAGGTTACCATATTGAGAAAGATCTATCTACATTTGTGGAGGTCAAACTCGAGCAGCTTTCTAGGAAGACTGATTTGAGATCAGGAACAAAACCAAAATGGAATGCATCGTTCAATATGGTTTTACATGATGAAATGGGGATTCTGAAATTCCATCTTTATGAATCTAATCCGGGAAATGCTAGGTACAACCACCTTGCAACCTGTGAAATTAAGGTATTTTAAAAAATGGCTCTAGTTAATTTCAGTAGTCACTTCTTTGTTAACTCTATTAAGTTCTTAAATCACTTCTTTATCAAGATATTAACGAGTTAATCAAAATGAATTTCTGTGTTAAACTAGAGTTTGTTCTTCTGCCAATGATCAACAGATGAAATATGTTGCCGATGATTCAGTAATATATTGGGCATTAGGACCGGACAATGGCATTGTTGCTCAGCATGCTGAATTTTGTGGAAAAGAAGTTGAAATGATTGTTCCCTTTGAGGGAATGGATTCTGGAAAGGTATCAATACTATAACCATTGTTGAAGAAATCAAGCTGTTGAATTCTCTTCCTCTTTTTAACATCAAATTTGACATTTACAGTTAACTGTAAGACTTATCTTAAAGGAATGGCACTGTTCCGATGGTTCACTTAGCTTGAGCCATTTACCATTATCTGGATCCTCCTCAAGTTTCACTTCCAAAACTGGGAGAAAGATTTCAGTTACAGTTGTTGAAGGGAAGGATCTTATCGGGATGCACAAGTTTGGAAAATGTGATCCTTACGTTAAACTTCAGTATGGAAAGGTATTATCATCTTCCTTCTTGATCCTTAGATAAACTTTTTGTGTTGTTACATTATATATAGAGATTCTCCTTATATATCAGATCCAATACCTTCAATATAAGGTAATAATATTATATTATGAGATGTTATTGTAATCTCATAACATAATATAATATCTAATATTTCATCAAAAGACTGAAATCGGCTCTGGAATTCCTTTTTTTAGGACATTCAGGAAACCAAAGTTGTTAGGCACACAACAAGTCCTGTATGGGATAAGCAGTTTGAGTTCGAGGAATTAACAAATGGCGAGTATTTGAAAATAAAGTGTTATAGTGATGATACTTTTATAGACAAGAACCTCGGTGGTGCACAAGTCAGCTTAGAAGGACTAATCGATGGCTGCCCAAGAGATGTTTGGGTCCCACTTGAGAATGTTGATTCAGGAGATGTACGGCTTAAGATAGAGGCCTCAAAAATTGATGATAACGACGGTTCGAATGCTTGGATTGAACTTGTTCTCATAGAAGCGAAAGATCTGGTGGCTGCGGATCGTAATGGAAAGAGTGATCCGTATGTTAGGGTTCATTATGGATCAGTTAAGGAGAAAACTAAGGTAATGTATAAGACTTTGAATCCGATATGGAATCAAAAGTTTAAATTTTTGGATGATGGCAGTCATTTGGCTTTGTATGTGAAAGATCACAACACGGTTTTACCTACATCGAGCATTGGCGAATGCGTCGTGAATTATCAGCAATTGGATCTTAACCAACCTTGCGAGAAATGGGTAGCTCTTGAAGGGGTGAAAAATGGAGAGATTCGTATTCGAATCACGAGAAAGAATTTCGAAGTTGAAAAGAGATTATCTTTTGAATCGGAAACATGTACGATTAAAGCGCACCGAAACTCTTGCCTGGTGAGATTTATTTTTAATAATAGAAACAGTTTTTCAATTGTTTGTTATAACTCGTTGAATGAAGATTTGTTTTGTTTTGTTACAGATGAAACAAATTATGATAAAACTCGATACATTGGTGGATGGTGATGATCTAGGTGAGGTGTCGGAATCTCTGAGAGAGCTGGAGAGGCTTTACGTTGGGCAAGAAGAGTACATGATCCAGCTTGAGACGGAGAAGAAGCTCTTGCTCGACAAGATTAGTGAACTCGACCATGAAATCTTGAATTCGTCTCCTCCTTAAATAAGTAGGAGATCGAATCTTTGCTTAAATATGCATGCATGGCTGGCTTAATGTGTATATGTACAAACAACTCAAATGTTTATTTTTTCTGCATTTTTGTGTGATTTTGGCGGTGAGATCTAGTAATCATCAAATTATATTTGAATAAATAACAAATTATATATATCTTCATAAAGATTGGTCAAATTATATTTGAATAAATAACAAGTTATATATATCTTCATAAAGATTGGGAAGATGATGATGATAAATAGATTTTTATCTTTATATTTTAAGCATGTATGCAAGATGCACATATATGTTTTTTAAGGGTTGCTTTATAAACTAGCATAATGTTAAAATTCACATTTATAAAGCTAAAATAGATAATACTTATATTTTGTTGTCGCATCATTATTATCTTTTTTATCACCTTTATTATATTTTTCGTCGACAATATTTATAGTCCGAACACGAGAGACTTTAATGGTTGAGACCAGGGACGTATGTATACATTGGAATGGTTGAGACCAGGGACGTATGTATACATTGGCTTAGGTGGGCTTAAGCCCATCCATAATTTTTTTTAATGTATATAAAATAATATAAAAATATCGGAGATTCTTGCTTCTCACTCATTTGTAAAATATATACACTATCTATATATAGTCACATAATATTCTAATATTTGTATCCGGATTTATTTTCATGTTTAGATGCAAATTTTAAATTTTATTCCATTAATTTAATATTCTACTAAATTTTTATTATTTAATTATTTTAATTTTATTTTTTATAATTATTTTTTTAATTCAAAATATATAGAATTTCATTTTTTTTTCTAATTCTCTTCTCTAATATTTTTTTTCTTAAGAATTGTGTACATTATGTTTATAACTGATTTTATTTTATTATGTTTAATTAACTTTTTAATTTATAATGTTAACATTATTTTTTTTAACATTAATAAAATATTTACTTATTTTTAACATTAAAATCGTACGGAGCAAATATTTTTAGCAATAAACAATTAATAGAACCTCGCAATAAAATAGAGGATAATTTTTTTTTGCGAACTATTTGACAATTTATATTGAACAAGATTTAGACAATTTATATTGAACAAGATTTAGACAATGATGTTAATATATATTTTATTATTAATAAATTTTATTTTTCAAAATTTGGGTAGATTTCAACTTATTTAAATATCATAATATAACATCTTCTTTTAATATATATAATCTATTACACAAAATTTAAATCCACCCCAATATAAATTTCTGAATCCGTCCCTGGTTGGGACAATCTAGTGGTCATCTTACTCCTCTCATTCAACGTTGTTTTGTTATTTATATATATAAAAAAATCTTTTACTATAAAACCCTAAATCTTGTTCAGTTATTTTTTTAATATAAGAAATTAATATATAAATATATTTAAATTCGAGTCTTTCGAGCCGAACTTGAGCCTATGATTATATGATCGAGCCGGGTTCGAGATTAATATTAAAGGCTCGATCGAGCTCGAGCCGAACTCGAGCTAGGACTAGTTCGAGCTCAGCTCAGTTTGTTTACACCCTTATATATATATCCAAATTAACCACAGTTCTCGACCCGGCAATCTGAACACTGTATAATATAAGATTAGTTAGTTAAAAAGTTGAACTTATATCGTTAAAATGTCTCGCGTTCATCAAATTTGGTGTTGAATTTAAAATATAAAGTCTTATTAGTCTAGTTGGTTAAATAGTTGTACTTGTTTTTGTTAGATTGCAAGTTCAAAACATATCTTTAGCATTTTTATTTTATTTTTTTTAACTATTTTAAGTTTATGTGCGGGTCAACCCATAAACCCAAATATTCATTTACTCTCACATATATCTAAATTAACCACAACTCTCGATCCGACAATCCGGACACTTTAAAAATAAGCATCATTATATATATATATTATATATATATATTATATATATATATATTAGTTAGTTAAAAAAATGAACTTATATTGTTAAAATGTCTCGTGTTCAATTTAAAATATAAAGTCTTTTTAGCCTTGTTCGTTAAAGAGTTGTACTTGTTTTGTTAGGTTATAAATTCGAAATATACATATAACATTTTTAATTTTATTTTTAACCGTTTTAAGTTTTGGACGGCTCAATCTACAATCCGATCCAAATATCCATTTACTTTCATATATATATTCAAATTAACCATAGCTCTCGACCCGATAATTCAAACACTTTAAAATTAAACATCATTATTATATATATATATATATATATATTAGTTTAAAGCGGAAAGAAATATCGTCGTTATTCATCGATTCCTTGCCACTCAAGACAAATATTTCATTAAACTTGATAGATTTTATTTGATATTATTATATTATTTATCAGGGTAAATTTTGTGAAAAAATTTAGACAAGGAGATTTCAAATCCTAGTTATGCAATTATTTTTTCTATTTTTTAAGTGAGTTAGAGTTAATTAGTGTGGTTGAGATACTCTCAATCCATAATCATATTGCCATATAGTTGGATTATTGAGTCAACTTGTCAATCTAGATAAAAAAAAATGAATATGATTACTCTTTCTTTTTTCTTTTTTTTATTATTAGGTGTCTTTATATTATAATAAACAATATAATTTTTTTTTATGTCTTTTCTAAATTTTAAAATATATATTTAGATATATGGTTTAAATAAATTTTATGTAAATTTGAAATATTTTAAAAAATATATTAATAAATATGAAATTATATGAGTTATTTGATAAAGCTAAATAAATTTTATTTTACGTTATTTTGTTGGTGATATTTTTTTTTTATATTTTTATTGTTATTTTCAAATAATTAATCTCGTTGTGTTTTAATTGTGTTGGGTGATAAGATACATTTTCGTATTTTTTATTTTATTTTATTCATTTGTATCATATTTATATACTTTAAAAAAAAATGAATTATACGAGATACTCTTTTTATTCTATTTATCATATCATTATTAATTTTATTGCATTTTTTTAATTTAAAAAATATACATATAATTTAAAAATAAACAGTGTTACACAATATATATATTTATTATATTTATATATCTTAATATATATTTAAAATTATTTATTAATTTTTAGTTTAAAAAAAATATATGTTAAAATGTTATATATATATATATATATATATATATATATATATATATATATATTATTACATATATATATATTATTACATCATGCCTAAATTATAAATTAATAAATACTTTTTAAAATATAAAAATTTACACTAAAATATATAATATTCAAATAAATATATTTAAATTTGTTACATAATATATTATTTAACTAAAATATATATAGGACATTATTAACAAATCCATACCATTATTTTTCCTTTTTCTTTTTTTATTCGGATTTAAATCGTTTGTTGGAATTCAGAAACAATTAGACTATACTCCTATATTGTAGGTCGCGAGTTCTCCTTTATTTTGTCTCGATTTTAACTTCCTAATATTTTAATAATTGAATCAATTAGGCAGAATACAGTTTTATTATTAGATGGAGTTCTTATAAATAAATTTTGAAAGTACATTAAAGAATAAACAAATACCATTTAGTGATCTTTTATGTTAATATATATGACATTTTCTTATCAACTTTCTGTAGACTGACAAAATATTTTTATTACATCAATAAATTTGATCATAATACAAACTTAATAAATAAATATGATTTTTTTCATAAATATATTTATATATATACATTAAAATAAGATTTATATTCATTACATTGTGAAGTGGAAAATCATATTCATTTGTTCGATATTGGTTAGGTTGACTTCCTAGTTTCTACATTCAAAAAATAAATTAAAATTAGATTTTTTTTTCTATTATTATTTAAAATTATATTTTATACAAAGAAGAGTCCTTGTATATGGGAAGGGATAGCACGTTAAATTGGGAGCAGCGAATCTCATTCTTATATATGAGGTCCTTTTTAGGTTCTTAGAGTTTTTGCAACAATAAAATGATCGATTTTTCTCAGAAAAAAATCATGTAGAACCTGCGTCTTTGAGATGTTAAGATATCTTAAATTTATTTGAATTTGTTTTAGGGGCACGAATAGTATTCTTTACGATTGTTTCAACACTAACCCTATTTCAAAAAAATAAAACTATAATTGCAATCTAACTTTAAAAAGATGATATCTTAGATTAATACAACCATGTGCAATTGGATATGGCATTATAATATATATTACATACTTGCATGCAAAGTTTTTAGCTATAGTTGTTAGATGATGATACGATTCGATTACCAAATTGAGTCCATATTAAACGTGTGTTCATGAGGTTGTTGTTGTGGTTGTTGCACTGGTTCTTGAACACTCGATGAGGATGCCAAGAGATTCGTAGGCTCAAAGTCCGCTCCATATTGAGAAATTTCATTTGTAATTCCTCGAGGCATGAAAGAGTATTGGTTAGTGCTCGCCAAATCCAAAGGTTGTGGATACACATTCCTCAATTGCAATGCCCTAAGGATCAAGGAGTCAACACTAGTATATGGGCTAAGAAGGCTAGTATTAGGCCATGATGAAAGTGATGGACTTGCAGTTGTAATTGGCCAGTTCATGTTCATGCTCAAGTTGCTATAGTTTTGTATTGAGCCATTTATGTCTATGGAACTTGATGAGTAATTATTAGGTAAAATGTTCAAGTTTGGTAGTTGTTCAATATCGCCAAATTCGTTTGTCATAATGTTTGTATCATCATCCTGATCAGATTCAGGAGATTGGGGAGACGATGGAGTTTGTTGAGACGGTTTCTTCATAGTTGAACTCTTTTGGAAAATTCTACACACCACCCATTCGTCCTAAAAATGAAAAAAAAAACTCGATAAATTACTAAATAAATAAATATTCATAATAATGCATATGAAAAGATATATATAGCATGCATGTAATTAATTACCTTTGTAGCTCTAAAGCAATTCTTAGTTTCTAGCCTATACTCATGCATGACCCAATTGCTTTTCTCACCCTTGGGAGCTCTACCTTTGTAGAAAACTAGGGTTTTCTTCATTCCAACTAAGACCCCTCCACGAAATATCTCCTTGTCTTTGCCTGTCGTTTTCCAATAGCCAGCTTCAGTTGCGCGGTTGGTTCTTAGGCCAGTTGGGTATTTTCGATCCTTTAAGCTAAAGAAGTACCATTCCTTTTCTCCCATTGATGCTTTAGCTATGATCGATTATTTTAAAGTTACAATAAAATTATACACTACATAATCGCATTTAATTAATAGAGACTAAAAACACAAAATAGTCCAATTCAAACGGTTATGTTTGTTTATTTGTTTCTCAAATTCGAATAATTTAATTTGATAAGGAATATTATAAAGATGTTATATTAATACATATACACATATACGGTTTTAATGCAAATTTCAAAAAATTAAATAGCTTTGAAAACACTATCTTTTGTGACAAAATTTAGTAATATCCCCTTTTTTTGGTATCAATTAGTTATGACTTCATAGTTAAATTAGATTATCAAGATGTTTGAGACTTGATATAGACTATGTATTATGAGGAAATAATATAAACTTTAAAAGTAAAATAAATAAATTATGAAACTTAAGCATTTTAAAAAAACTATGAAAACACTAAGTTTCAAGTATTTTCAAATAGGCTTATAGTGTTGATAATTTGATAAATGAAGAGATATTAGACAAGTGAAGAAAAAATGATATTAAATTAGTGACTAATTAGCTTTAAAATGTATTTTATAATATGTAATTGATCAATAACAAGTATATATTTTGAAAAATTCAATGATTTTTTTTTTTTTATATTTGAATCAAGATATATATAAATGCTGAAATATTTTTAAACCAATCCAACTCAAGTAAAAGAGTCTTTTGCTAACCGAACAAATGTCTCACGTTTAATTTTCAATCAAAACTTTTCGTATTAGTTACTTCAAAAAATGTAAAAAAAATTAAGGAAATATTTCAAATCTAAACTTAGTAGAAGAAAGATTAAAAAAACAATTTTGTTTTTGCATCACAGGATGAGAATAAATATATAAAACAGGTTCAAACCTGGGAGGTCCCATGGCTCGCACTTGTTAAGATCAACATCTATAATAGCCTTAGAAGTGAATCCAAAATCAGAAACCTTCTGAGATAGATAGAAAGTTATTAGTTCTTCATCAGTTGGATGGAACCTGAAGCCTGGAGGAAGTTTTTCATCCATTTGATGATATCTTTCTTTCTCTCTTGATCAAACAAATGATGCTTTTTCTTGTAGACAGAAACTAAAGAAAATGGCAAATTTTTCTTACTAAAAAGGGGCTGCCATATTCAATCCTTGAACAAGAAGCTGCTGCTGCTGATGATATTGATAATAATAATATTAATAATATCCATGATAGTGATAGTGATAGTCTTTCTTTATTATGATCTCTCTTCCTACAACTAACATCTTGACCAAAACAAGGCTAAATTAGGGGCATTCCAAGTCAAATTTCCTTCTTTTTCAATCTGATTTCCCAAAATACCCTTGGATGAGTATTTCGTGTGAGGATCACATCAAGGACAGTGTTGTAATTTCGTTTAAAAGATTTAATTGAGTCTAGGATCATTAAGGGTATTCTTGTTCCATGTTAATTTTTGTCCAACCACCTTCACCCATTTCTACCCACCATGAATGTACATGACTTAAGGCTATTTTCTTACCCTTTTGCCTAATGCCCACTTGACATTTTATAATAATAATTTAACTTCTTTGGAAACATTTTAGAAGGTGTTTTTCTTGTTATTATCAGATTTTAATATTGACATGTGTTCAAGTTTTTATCATAAATAAAAACTTGAAAAAGAAAGTGAATAGGACTTAAATGTTTTTAAGTGGAAAGTCTTTTCATGAATGTGAAGATTATTATTTTTAAAATGTTAGATTTGTTTCTATAGATTAGCGGTAAATGCGTAATCACATCTATAATAGAAAACTGTAAAAAATTGTATTACAAATTCACATATTATTGTCAAAACTGTTATTATTTTTTAATAAAACATTACTAGACATCAAATTCCAATAAAAAAAAGAAGAAGAAGATTTAAAGTAGCTCTAAATCAAAATGAGGTCGACCTAGGGCTCAATTTGCATATGCATCACGTGCATGATCAGGTCTTACTCATTTTTGCCCATCATAGCTTATACCAATATAGTATATTTCTCTTTTTTTTAAGCTTAAGTTAGTCTTTTTCAATTCATTTTTATTTGAACTTCTGAAATTAGGAAGGTAGAATTATTGAAGGATCAATTTAATTTATTGAGCCAGAACTTCTTCCTGTGACTATTCAAAGAGGATATATCATTAAAAGCCATGTTACACATCATCCTTAAGGCACCTTAACACAAGGAAACTTTAGGAAACCTATTAAGGCTTTAGGAAACCTATTAAGGATGGGATACCAAAATAGTCTAAAACATTTTCTTTTCTCACTATACTATAACCTATTTCTCTTAAAAAAAACTCCTAAATGTGTAAAAACTCTTTTTTTTGTCCTACGTACCCTAGATGACTAGCGTTGGAGGTGTAGGAAAGAATGTTTAGAAATTATTTTTATATATTTGTTACAACATCTATAAGTTCCTATTTATACATGTTTGACAAATATGAGAAGGAGGAGAATAATGCATAAATTAAGGACCTAAAATTTGGAAGAAAATTATGTTTCATATCTCCACTAATTTAGTCTAAATAAAAGGAAATTAGATAATTAAATATTATAATTGATATCCTTTCCAAATTGGACGATCTGGAAGACAGACGCAACTTAGATAGTAAGGAGTCAAACTGATGTCGAAATAGTAGTTTTGTGAGTATATCGACAAGTTGATCATCAGTAGACATAAAAGATACCTGAAACTTGATTTTTTGAACATTTTCACAAACAAAATGATAGGCTAAAACTATATGTTTCATCCGAGCGTGGAAAACAGGATTAACACTGAGAAATGTGGCACCAAGATTGTCACAATAGATAACCGGATTGACTGTGGGCAGGTGACCAAGTTTAGTGAACAAGGATAGGACCCATAAAAGCTCACTGGTTGTGTCAGCTAAAACTTTGTATTCTATTTTGGTTGAGGAAAGAGCAACAATGTTTCCGAGAGCTCCAAAAGATGGGAGTGCTACCGATATACAACAAGTAAACAGTGGTGGAGATATAATCATCCTTATAACCCGTCAAATCTGCATCTAAGTAAGCATGAAGTGTTAGTAGAGTAGTTGTCGAGATGAAGATGCTTTTGTCGCAAGAGCCCTCCAGATAACGAAGCACCCATTTGAGGGCAGACCAATGTGCTGTTATGGGGTGGTGCATGAACTACGCAAGTTTGTTGGCGCCGAAGGAAATGTTTGGGTGAGTAATACTTAAGTATTAAAGACTTCCCACAAGTGCACGATACTCAGTTGGGGAAGGTAGGAGATCACCAGAATCTTTGAGTAATTGAGCAATGACGGACAAGGGAGTGGATGTTGATTTAGTGTTAGCCATGCCTGATTTATGGAGTATATTAGTGATGTATTTCCTTTGCGAAAGAAAAGGTCATGTGACAGAAGGAATTACTTCGATGCCCAAGAAATAGGTAAGACATCCAAGTTCTTTCAACGGAAATCGAGTAGCAAGGATGGAAATAAGGTTGGACAGTTTTGTAGAGGAACTCTTAGTGGCAATGATATCATCAATATATACTAATAAATAGAGTGTGAAACCTTATTTTTGATAGATGAAGAGAGATGCATATGTAGTTGAATTAACAAAGCCAAAAGAAAGGAGAAACATGTGAAGCTCCATATACTAGGCGTGAGGGACTTGCTTTAGGCCATAGATTCCTTTTTGTGACAACAAACATGATCAGGGAAACTTTTTTTGATAAAACCATGAGGTTGGAGCATGAATACGTCCTATTTGAGCGTCCTTTGAAGAAAGGCATTGTTGACATCAAGTTGACGGATGTACCACCCTTGATGAATTGTAAGTGTGAGGAAAATGAGAATGGTGATAGGTTTAACAACCAGACTTAATGTCTTTGTATAGTCCCAACCAGGGCGTTGGTGAAAACCTTTGGTGACTAGTCGATCCTTGTACCGATCAATCAAGTCATCTGGGTGTCGTTTGATTCGAAAAACCCATTTTCAGCCAACCAAAATTTGAGTAGAGGACCCACTAACAAGTTCCTAAGTGTTATTGCGGTGTAAGGTGTCAAACTTTCCAATTAAGGCCACAAAGAGCTTGGGTAATGGTGATGGGTTTGAGTGTAAGAGAGGGTTGGACATGAAGATTAAGTTTCTTGAGTGTTTGACAATATTGTTTTTAGATCGGGTGATAATGTCACTCCTATCAGGTTGGAGTTTCTTGTGACGGTTGACAGCAGGTTAAAATGGTGGCATAGAACATTGTGGGATGGAGAGAGAGGTGACTTAGAGTGGCCAAAGAAGAATGGGGAGCCGAGATCTCCTCTATGGGGTTTAGGGTGCTATTGGCCATGGGTTGGTTTATGGGATGAAGTATGAAGAGTTGAAGTGGGTCTTGTTGCCTCTCTGTACTTGGACTAGTTTGAGGGACTATGGACTTGTACGGGAATTCAGATTCAACAAACTTGACATGGAGAAAGGTGTAGATCCTTCTAGTAGTTGGATCAAGACACAAGTACGCATGTTGATCGACCGAGTAACCTATAAAAACACACATAAATAGAATTTGATGCAAGTTTATGGTTAGCATATGGTTTAATCCAGGGAAAACACAAATAACCAAAACACTTTAACTTATGATAATTCGGGGAAATTTGAGTAATTTGGAATAGGGTGACTAGTACCCAATAATTGATGTTGGGAGCCGATTGATGAGATAGGCGGTTGTTGTCATGGCGTGAGGCCAATATGTGAGGGGCAAACTTGAGTGATGGAGAAGAGAGAGACTGGTTTTGGCAATGTGTCGATTCCGGCATTTAGAAACTCTATTATGTTAAAGTGTATGAGGTGGGGTGGGGTGATAACTTATTCCACGAGTGCTTAAAAAGAGACGAAGACCAATATATTCTCCACCATTATTCGTGTAAATAATTTTGATGTTGTGATGAAAGAAATTTTCAACAAGCGATTTAAATTTGGGAAATAGAGTTTGCACACCAGATTTGCATTTTATCGGATATAGCCAAATATAGAGAGTGAAATGATAAACAAACATGCAATAGTAGTGAAGACCATCAATTGATAAAACATGGGAGGTCTATACATCAGAGAAAATTATTTCCAGATGATTTAAGAGTGAATTCATGGAAATGAAGTTTATGACTTTTGCTTATTTGACATAAGTTATAATCTAATTGTTGTAATTTATTTGAACCTAGAGAAAAATGTTGTTGAATAAAAGTGAAGATGGAAGAGGAGGGATGCCAAGTCTATGGTGCCATGAAACAGAGGAGTATGTGCGGACATAGTGGATAGACGATGAGTTGGCTGGCCAGAGATAAAGTTCATCCACGCACAGAACTTTATGGGTTGTTTGGCACATCTGCAAGTTCTTTACATGAAAAGAGGTTGGAAAGAAAATAACATTAGAGCTAGTTTGTTTGATAAACTGAGAAATAGAAATCATTTTTTCTTGCATGGAATGAACGCACAAAGTATTTGAGAGGGATAAGTCATTAAGTAAAAGTGTTCTAGAATGAGAGATGTTTAAACCTGAACAGTTACCCATAAACAGTGAGTCTGGACCCATGTACGGATGATGAAGCACTAGATTGACAAGATCATTGGTGACGTGATGCATCGCGCCACTGTCAACTAAAAAACTATTTTGAGATGTGTCAACGGTTGTAGCATGGACCTGAATCTGTCTAGGGTTAGCAAAAGAGTCACGAGGGGCAATGGGACACCAAGATGCTACTTCTTGAAGGTGTGACACTAAGACAAAACATGATCCTTGACATTGCACCACTAACAGCGATCAAGAAACGGTTTGCGATTGCTAGGGCGTGAAGTGGATGATGCGAAAAATTTCTCAGGCCGAGTTTTGTTAGAATAGTTGGCTCGAGTCTGTGCATTCAAGGATTTAATGGGAGAAGGAGCATACCGTTTAACAACAATAAGGGAGACTTCTCGAATGAGAAGTTTCTCGAAGATTTCATCAAATGGAATGACAGTGTCCCTTGCATTGACTCCATCAATGAAAACTTTGTAGTTGTCATCGAGGCAACGCAAGACATGATCAATCATGCCTTCAACGGAGACATGAGATCCAAGGGAGGCAAGGAGATATGCAACCTGCTTCAGAGAATGCATGTAGGTGGTGATGGATTGGGTACACCTTTGGATGATGTGGGGAGACGCTTCTTTAACTGCTTGAGGTGGCTACGGGATACCTTGACATAGGTGCGCTAGAGAAGAGTTTAGAGATCATGTGATGTTTTTGTTTGAGATACCAGGGATGTCACTTCAAGGGAGAGTGTGGTGAGGAGAGCATAGTATATAAGACGATCATGTCGACATCAAGTTTGATAAGAAGGATTTAGAATTGTCACTAGAGATTCAAGGGTGGTGGAGACCGTTGTTGTCAGTGCAAGAAAGGATCCATCTAGATATTTAAGAAGATCATGGTCATCGAGTAAAGCTTCAACTTGAAGTTTTCCAGGTGAGATAATTGTAGGGAAGAAGTTTGGTGACACTACTAAGGGTGATACAAGTGAAGGGTTTTGATTTCTAATGAGGGTTGCTAATAGATGAAGAGTTGTTAGTGTTGGGCCTTTGGGTCTAGCCCAATTAGACATTTAATTAAACAAGGAAAACCTAAGAATGCTGCTCATTCTATCACTTCTAGAGAGAGAAGATTTTCTGCAAAGAAGAGAAGAAACCGAGGAAGAAGAAGAGAAAGAGACAGCAGATCTCTTACATTTTCACCTTCATGTTCCAATTTCTTGTTGTCTCATATCTAGACTAGCTTGAGTCTGAATAAAATTGGTTTTTCTCTGTTTATATACCTCAACTTTGGGTTTAAAGTTGAGAAGAACATTTGTATCCGTTTCTTGTTTATAATGAAATTTGCTGGTTGGCCCCGTGGTTTTTTACCCTCCAGGTTGAGAGGGTTTTCCACATAAATCTGGTGTTGTTTTATTCTGTGCTTGATCTTCTGTTTTAGACTTGGATAATTTGTGCATCTACCCATCTCACATTGCTATATTACAGTATAAAAGTAATTTTCATATCAAAATTCCCAACAATTAGTGGTCATGAGAGGTAAAACGAAAAGGGAGTAGCGTCTTGTGTTGAACGAAAAAAAATGAAAGGGAGAATAGGATCGTGTATTACTCTGATACCATGTAGAAAAGAATGTTTAGAATGAATTTTATATATTTGTTACAACATCTACAAGTTCCTATTTATACAAATTTGACAAATATGAGAGAAAGAAAATAAGGACCTAGAATTTGGGAAAAAATTATCTTTCTTAACTCTACCAATTAGCCTAAATAAAAGGAAATCAGATAACTAATTATTATAATTGATAGAAAATGTATCGTTTCTTTTTACATAACTCAAATTGGAGTTGTTTTAGTATTTTATTTCGGTAAGACACCCTATTTAGTTGGATTGGATTTGTTCGTCATGAATTTGTAATCTAAATAACACTTACAATCATTCGTGTATCATTTGATGCCCATACCCTCTCATTATGTTGGTGATTTTATCTCAAGTTCTTATCCATCCCTTTTAATAGTAAAATAGATTAAGTTGTTAATTTTAAAGTTGTTTTCATTTAGAGATAAGAATAGTAAGAAAAGAAGAATAGAAACAAATTTTCTTTTGACTTTTATCATTAGAATTTTCGTAGAAGAAATGAGACGATTGCCTTTCAAGTTCTTTAAGAATAGGATTTTAATTTAACCAATGGAGAACATTATTATTTTTTATTTATGTCTTATTTGTTTTACCTTATATTAAATGCTGGTTATTAATGTTGATCATTTTACCCTTTGAAATATATCTCAACTTTTGACAAAAATAAGAAGATTCATTTTATTAGACAACAATTTGCCTAGAAACAAACACTCCCCTTAAAAAGTTTCAAAATTAAATTTTCAAAAAGACCTGAGATCCATTTTGTCCTTGTGATGTGAAGGTTGTTGATTCATAACATCCTATTTGATTACATAGTTACTCATTTGTTTCTAATGTGTTAGGTGCTTAAACTATTATTTTTTTGTCTAAATTTATCAGATGATATGACTACTACAAATACAGAATACTGGAAGAAGTAAAAGTAAGTGCATTTGAAAGAAAATACTCTCAAGAATCATATTAATTCTTCTTTCATACATTTGCATCTATAAATAAAGAAAAATGGTGGAAACTTTTCACTTACAAACGGAAAAAATTAAAGGTCTTTTCGATAATTTGTGTTGAGTTCCTGAGTTATTGAATTTGTACGTGAAACGTCTTTTAAAACTACATAATTGCTAGTTTCCTGAAGTTATAACATTAGTGGAAATAAAAAAATTCATTACGTGTTAAATAAGATATTTATGCCATTGAAAACAAATAGTTTCAATATAATTTTTTCCCCATATATGCCATGTATGACCTGAATTCATCAACATGTTCATCTACACTTTCCTGATTTCGAAACCATTGATATTATTAATATTTGCTATACAATTTTTTCGATACATCAGTTCAAGCTATCATGACATTATTTATGTTGAGACGCATTAGAAACGAAAACACAAATATTTGGGATTCAAACAAACAGAGCCTTGATCACAACAAGTAGTAGCAAGAGTAGTTGAGACCAAAGTAAAACTATATCTAGAAGTTCTTACATTTGATCTTTGTAAAGGCCAATAAAAAATATATATAAATATAAACCATCTATGGTTGAGTTTATTTATTTTGTTTGAAAACATTTACTATATGAGTATTGTTTAAGAGAAATTTGATTAAAATAAAATTTTAGTTGAAATGACAACTATGATGGTAGGTCCTACTCATTTATCCAGAAGGTAAACAATAGTTTATAAAAATAGCTTTCAAACAAAAAATATCACTTTATTTTCCAAAATTTGGACACCAACTTCATATTAAAACAAATGAAGTTGTTTGGACTTTAAAAAATTGAGGATTGTTGACTCAGTTAAGGTCAAACCTAGTGCAATATTCTTTATTTTAATTCTTTTAATTATTGCTAAACATTAATACCACCTCTTTCTTTAAAATAATATTGTAAGGAAAAAAATTATCACTCTTTTTTATTTATTTATTAGGAGTTACATAACCAAATCACATCTATAATCCTCCTAGGAAATAAATGAACTCTCCTCACAAAACAAAAGAAAGGATAGAGCTTTATTATAGATAAAATATTTAAAATTATAATTTTACAATTTTAATTGAGGTTAACTAGATTATTTTAGGTAAACTTAAATTAGTTAAACTTTTATAATTTTAAATTTACTATTTAAGATTTTATATTTTTTGAGTTTATAAATTATTTTGATTTTATAATTTTATACGATTTTACGTAGATAATTAGAAATATATTTACAAATTAAAAATATGTATTATTTAGATGATTGAACTAATATAATTATTACCTAATTAAAAAAATTAATATCATTTGATTATTATTTTTTAATTAATTTTATACTTAATTATTATATAAATACTAATTATATATAACTAATATTCTTTTAAAATAAATTATTATCATTCTCAATAAATTCTAAATTTTACAAATAAACAACAATTTTTTTTTTATAAATTCTTACTTTTAAATTGTACAAATAACTAACAATTTTAATTAATCTTTCAATTTTTAAAACTTCTTCATTAAAATTTATATGATAGATTTAATTTTGAACCAAATTTTTTGTTTGAAAAGTTGAATCAAAATATTTAATTCTAAAAACCATTTTAAACCTTATTATTTTAACAAAATTAGTATTTATTCCATGAAAAGCAATCAAGATTAAAATTGAAAGTTAACTGGAATTGTTATCTCATTTTTTAAATCATTTCGTATTAAGATTTGTTTTTAAAATTATAGTTCACATATGAGAAATTTGACGAAATGACTCTGATAATGGTCTAATTCGAAAAATAACCCACGCTTCATAAACCTTGCAAAAGTGGGACTTTCGCCTTGTGAAATGTCCATCTTGCCCCTCTCGCGCCCACTTATCGCTCATTAACACGTATTACCACATCCGTATTTCATGTAAAACGCGTGAGTTATTATACACGTATTACATGAAACGCGGATATTGTAAATTGCGTATTTTCATTATACGTGTTTTACAATATCCGCATTTCATGTAATATGCGTATAATAACTCATGAGTTTTACATGAAACGCGAATGTGATAAAAACACATTTCATAGTATATTAACTGCCTTCATTTTAAAAAAAAAGTATATCCATTCACGACTCTCTCTCTCTCCAACCCACGACTCCACTCTCCAACTTCCACGACTATCCAACTTTGTTCAACATCATCATCGATCAACTCTCATCATCGTTTGTTGTTCGTCTCTTCATTCCTATATTCAGGTGAGTTTAGGGTTTATGTGTAATGTTCTTATTATTCTGGTATTTATGTGTATATATATTATATTGATGGATAATCCTTAGCTTTTAGGGTTTGTGTATATGATGTTGTTTATCCGATGTTCTATCAATATCCGCGTATTACATCTACATCAGTGTATTGTAATGTTTTTATTCTATATGTATGCATGGTTTAGGTTTATAATATTCGTGTATTGCTACTTCGCGAGCATTGTACGTATGTGTATATTGAAATGTCCATGTATTGCAACTTGATTTGAATTGTTTATTATGGTTTATCAAATTTCCACGTATTATCTGATGTTGCTTACTTGAGCTGTTATGCTTACTCCAATGTTGTTTGTTTTACTTATTCGTTGTTCCTTTTTTGTAGATGTCGTCAACCATAATTCATGAGTTTGTTGTTAGGGTCTCATGGAAAACCAATTTGTCAAACATTGTCACCAAGTTTGTTGCAATGGATCTAATAGAAAGGATAAAGCAAACCCAATTCTGATTTTTATTCTAAGGAGCCACGTCACTGCGGTTCTCAAGACGATAATCCATCAAATGCTCCTTAGAAATAACAACTCAAATCTTATGCAAATGAAGTTCCTCATGAATGGAGAGGAGTTGTGCTTCGAGATGAAAGAGTATGTCTTGGTCACATGCCTCAAATTTGGGAGATTTCCCTACGATGGAAACCATTTTCAATTAAGTTGAAGAATGTCCACATTTGATTGTAAAATATTTTAAAAGTAATATGATTGCTAGAACATGAGACATTCACTCAAGATTTGTGTCCAACTCTGATAAAAAAAGATGCATGGAAGTTGGGTTGGTATTTCTAGTTTGTCATTATCTCTTCTCTCTTTACCTAAGGAGGATAATAAATATCAAACTTCTCTGAATCGTCGAGGACATCGACAATTTCCTCCAATTTACATGGGGAAAGTTGTCCTTCAAGGGTTTGAACAAGGACATGGAACAATTCAGGTCGATATATCTGGACAAGAAGAAAGACAAGTAGGTCGATGTTTTTTTTTTGGGAAAACAGCTTAGTGCCATTTCATTAAAAAAACTCAAAAGAGGAAAAAATACAAAAGTTTAAGATCAGATCTAGACAATTTCTAGATTTGACAATGAAATAATAATTGAATTACAGACAATAACAATAATCAATTAGAGCCTACAGCGTTTTACTTTTATTCTACTTGTGACTTTCTCAAACGAAATATTCCATATCTGGCAGAGCTTTCTATTCTCTTCAATCTTTTTGATTCCTCTCCAGGATTGAATGAGTGCATTTCCATCTGAAGTTATATCTCTCCAAATATCTTCAGCGGTTCTACTTCTTTCACTGTGAGTTCTTGAATTTCTTTCTTTCCAGATATTATAGATTACTGCTCCAAAATAGCATTTCAACATACTTACATATAAGGATCTTCCTTTTGCTTTATTCTTCATCCACTCTTGGATTTCTTCCCATATTCCTGGAAAGTTGATGATGTTCATGTTTGCAGCATACATCCTCCAGATTTGTATTACAAAAGAGCATTCCCCAAATAAATGATTTATGCTTTCCTCAACTCCCGAACATAGAACACAGTTGATATCAGGAATGTTTATGTATTTTCGACTTCTGTTTTTTGTTGTCAACATTTTCCTGTATACCAGCCAGAGAATAAATTGGTGACGAGGAATAATCTTTGGAGACCATACTACATTATGCCAATCTACCTCTTGTCCTCTTGTTCTAACTATTTCTCATGCATTTTCTGTAATAAACTTCTCATTGCTTTCTATTTTCCAGCATATTTCATCATTACTTTCATTGAGTTGCTTCTACCTCATTAGGCTCAGGATTCTATCACCTTCTGGAATACGCCTCAAAAGTGAATCACATTTACCTTCATAGACGTCTCTAAATGATCACTTGATGTATTCTCTTCTAACTCTGTTTTCTTGCATTTCTTCTTTGAATATAATATGAATATTATCCAGCCAAGGATCATGCCAGAATAGTACCCCTCTTCCATTTCCAATTGTGGTTTTCACCATTTGAAAGACATCTTTTCTTGTTTTTAAGATTTTCTTCAATGACCATGCCATTCTTTCATTGATGCTTTGTGTCCAGATACTCTGCTCTTCTTTCATAAATCTTGTATTCACTCATTTGACCCATAGGGAGTCCGCTTTTTGCTCCAACTCCTATAAGCTCTTGATGGTGAGGGCTTTGTTCCATTCAACACAACTTTTTATTCCTAGTCCGCCTTCTTCTATGGGAGTGCAAACATCCTCCCATTTGACTTTTTTTCCTCCTCTGCCTTGTGTTCCCCAGATGTAGTCTCTCATGATTCTATCGAGTTCAGCCATTACTTTCTTTGGGATGACTATCTGTTGTGCCCAGTAACCAATAATTCTAAAGATACTCTTTTAACGAGCTCGATTCTACCTGCATAAGACATTTTTTTCGTAGCCCAATCCAAGACAAAATTTCTAACATTTTCTACCAGTTGTCTGAAGTGATTGTATCGGAGTTGTTTTGATGACAGGGGTACTCCAAGGTATTTCACTTGTAGTTCACCTTCCTTGATTCCCATAATATTGAATATGTTTTCTTTCCTTTCTTCATTAACCCCTCTATATAAAGCCTGACTTTTGTCCTCATTGATATATAGACCTGTAATACTCTAAAAGATTGTTAGAGCTTCTTTGATTATACTAACAGATTCAACATCCGCATAAGCCACAAAAAAATAGATCATCTGCAAAACATATATGGGTTATTGCTTCTTCTTTGGAGTACGGGTGAAATTTGAAATGATGACTTCTCAAAAGCATTTTTAAAATGCAGTCAAGAATTTCCATTATTAAGACGAATAGGTAAGGAGATATAGGGTCTCCTTGTCTTACTCCCCTTTCACCATTGAAAAAGCCTCCATGAATATCATTCACGCTCACAACAAAGTGAGGAGTGGAAACACATTGCATAATCCAATCAATGAAAATAATTGGAAAACCTGCAGCAAGGAGGAATTCGTGGATTGATTCTCATCTGATCGAGTCAAAAGCTTTTTTAATGTCAATTTTGAAAGCCACACGTGGCGATATGTTTTTCTTGCCATATCCATTCAATAAGCTCTGCATGAGTAGGATGTTATGGGAAATAGAGCGTTTAGGAATAAATGATGATTGCCCTAATCCTACAAGCTTATCAATAACTGTTTTCAAACGTTGCGAAATAATTTTTGAAATAATTTTGTAAATAACATTGCAACATGAAATAGGACGAAAGTCCTGAATTTTTTCCGGAATTGAATTCTTAGGAATCAAATTCAACATTGTGACGTTTCATTACTTCAACATTTTCCTGTTTTGGAAGAATTCTAAAACCCCTTCGCTTACATCTTTACCTACTATTTCCCAGTTTTAATTAGAATTGTTCTTGCTGAAGTAGACTCTGATTTTGGGGCATTTAGAGAGCTTTCTCAAAATTTTAACAGACCATCTCACAATAGTATCGTACTCCACTTTTTTTAGTAGATTCCAGTCTTATAGGTAATGTAGGTTGAGCTGCTCTGTGTACTGTTGGCTTTTTTCTTTTGCTTAAAACGATTTGGTTTTTCTTTCCTAATATCAATAATTTTGTTATCTGATTTCTAAGCCCTTTCAGATTAGCCATTTCATTAAAATCAATCCTCCATTTCCTCGGGTCTGTTTCTTTACCCAATGCTTTCGCTGCCATTCTTTGCATTTTTCCTGTTTCACCCAGATTTTCTACATTAATTCTTTCTCTTTCCAATTCTTTCTGGATTACTTTCTCTACTTCTTCGTCTAAGTCAGGTATCTCAATAGTCTTAAGTTGAATTTGATTCCCATTGGAATCCGAGTTAATGACCTGTGCGTTTTTATTTCATAGACTATTTTCCAGAACTACTCTATCTTTTCCTAGAGCATGTCCTAGACTATCACAATCTAGGCTATCAGCATGTATTCCACTAACAGTTCTATTATCATTTGCATTCATCTCATGAGTGTTATTGGGATTGGTGGAAAACATATCTGGCGTGTTGACTGCAAAATCCTTATTATTGCTCTTGCTCACGTCAGTCAGATTTCTACCATTTCCTCCTGGCTTTGGAGACCCATGATTTTCAAAGAGGATATTCGTGTGATTCTCTCTTGAGCCTATGTGGAGGTTAATTGCATTCGAATTTTCTGTCTTAGGATCAGGGGAGCATGTGTTGGATTCACCCATTGTCCGATTAAGAGAGTTGGTCGGGCTTGTACCAACTGTTGACAAAGAGGGAATTGCTTGTACTGCTGAAGCTATGATGTTTGGAAAAGTCATATTTAAAGTGGCCGACACGGACGAATTTGTGTCAGCGAAGCTTTTAACAACTTTACAGTACACATAGGTTTGAAATTGATTTCCTGATGTACTCTAGTCTTGACCGAGAGATCGATGAGTAGATTTAGTTGATTTCTACGAAAAGACGACCCTTTCGACCGAGAGATGAAATCACGACACACACAGAACACGGATCGCACAGATGGCACAGTTCGCACGACAACGAACGATGTGTGATTTCTTTGCGACTACGACCGAGGGTTTCTTCAACGACGATTACGACCACAAATATGTTATCGGCATATCGCGGCACACACGACACGCTGATCGGACAGTTCGCACTTCATCTAGGGTTTTACCGTCCTTTCTCCTTTTCAAAATTGTGGTTAAAAAGGTCGATGTTTCTTATACCGTATTTGGGTTCGCACTAGTCTTCCAAGTATAGACCTATGAGGTTATCAAAAACGTTTGTCCCCAAATTTGTTTAGAGGATGTTCAAGCACATGAGTCTGTCTGCTCAAGGATCAGTATGTACAAATCCAGTAGGAAGAGTCACCGCCTTTGATCTTCACACTGCCAAGATTGTCAAAAACATTGAAGTGTCTGAAAAGGAGAAGATCTTATATGATGGGGAGAAGTTTAAAGATATGGAAGTAATTGTATGATTGCTTATTTGAACTTGATTTTAGAAGGAGGAAACATGAAGAGATTAAAGATTAGTTCCTCCCAAACCTGACATGAGAAAGAGAAGACAAATTACTCACCCTAGTACCTATCATTCCATTCCTGCCAAACATTCCACGAGGAGAATAACTCGCATCCTTACCCCTAGTCCTAGAAGCTCTTATTCTGTCGAGAGCGCCACCAGTACTCAAGCAGATGATGATAGCTCTCAAATGACTCAAGCATCAACAGATCCCAATGATGATGGCCCTCAAATGACTCCAACATCAACAACTCTCCAAGATGGATGTAGATTGGATCAACTAACGAAGGAGATAAATGGACTAAAAACTAAAATAAATCTTATAAAAGAGATGTTGAACCAACTATAAGAACAGTTTGGCATATTATCAACCATACTAGAGGAGGAATAGAACAGGAGAATGTTAAAGTGAAGGAGGAAGATAATAATGAGGTATGTACAATTCACATTCATGCTTTTGTATAGGTTTAAGCTTTTTGTCTAATTTTTTGTACAATTCACATAAGATTGAGGAGGAAGATGTAGATGTGCTTGTGGAAAAGAAAAGGAAAAAGAAGAACGACAAGAAGAAGGTGGTGGAGATCTTGGATGTGGTTGTGGAGAAGAAGAAGAACGACAAGAAGAAGGTGGTGGAGATCTTGGATGTGGTGGTGGAGAAGGATGAGAAAAACAAAGAGAAGATTGAGGAAGAGAAGGATGAGTATGTGGAGAAGGTGAATGAGGAAGTCAAAAATGAGGATGTGGAAAAGGTGAATGAGAAAGACAATGATGAGGATCTGGTGAATGAGGAATATTTGGAGAATGTGAATTTGTTGATTGAGGATCTGGTGAATGAGATAGTTGAGGAAGATGTGATGAATGAGAAGACTGAGGTTTGTGCAATTCACGTCTTTAGTATAATTCATGTATTTTGTACAATTCACGCATTTTGTCTAATTTTTTGTATAGTTCACATAAAATTGATGATGTGCAGAAATTGGATGAGAAGATTGAGAATGTGTGGATAAGGTGAATGAGATGGTGATAATATTGAGGTATGTACACTTCACACATGTTGTATAATTCACGTATTTGGTCTTTTTTTTTTGGTACAATTCACATAAGATTGATGATGTGCAGAAATTGAATGAGAAGATTGAGGATTTGGTGGATAAAGTGAATGAGATGGTGGAGGAAGATGTGATGAATGGTGAGAATATTGAGGTATGTGCAATTCACATCTTTTGTACAATTCACGCATTTTGTTTAATTTTTTGTACAATTCACATAAGATTGATGATGTGTAGAAATTGAATGATAGAAGGTTGAGGATGTGGTGGGAAAAAATATGATGAATAATGAGAAGATTGAGGTATGTACAATTCACACATTTTGTCTAATTCACGCATGTTGTCTAATTCACACATTTTGTCTAATATTGTATTGATGATGTGCAAAATTTTAATGAGAAGATTGAGGATGTGGAGGAGGATGTGCAGAAGTTGAATGATGTGGTGGATAAGGTGGAGGAGGATGTGATGAATGAGAAGGAAGAGGTATATACAATTCACGCATTTTGTCAAATATTGTATTTATAGTGTGAATAAGTTTAATGAGAAAATTGAGGATGTGGAGAATCTGGAGGATTTGCAGAAGTTGAATGATGTGGTGGATAAGGTGAATGAGATAGTGTAGGTGGTGGAAGAGGATGTGATGAATGGTGAGAAGATTGAGGTATATACAATTCACGCATTTTGTCTAATTTTTTTTTGTACAATTCACATAAGATTGATGATGTGCAGGAGTTGAATGATGTGGTGGATAAGGTGAATGAGAAGATTGAGGATGTGAAGAATGTGGAGAAGGTGAATGAGAAAGATGTGGTCCTCAAGGATGATGATGTGTTTGTGGACAAAAAGATACAGAAGAAGAAGGTGCAGAAGAATGTGGAGAAGAAGGAAGACAAGGAGGAGGAGGATGTGTTTGTGGAGAAGGTGGAGAAGGTGGAGAAAAGGTAGACAAGAAAGAGGAGGATGTGTTTTTGGAGAAGGTGGACAAAAAAAGGTGGAGGAGGATGTGATGGAGGGAACGATACTACAGTCCAATATAAGAGAAAGAGGTCGAGGTCGAGAAGACCACTTACTCCCTACACCAACCCTTCTAGAAAAGAAATGAGGGTCAAAGATCCAATTAAGCTTGATCTTTTGGTGAAATTTGATTCGGAACTACTGAAAGAGTTGATGAAAAAAATGGTTTTAAAATGTTGGAGCTCAATACTAGCTCTATAGGCTATAGATTCTTCAATATAATGTTGAGGAAAGCTCAGTGATTCACTGATGAGGTACTCTTCATTACAGAGTACAATTCACGCATTTTGTATAATTCACGCGTATTGTGCCATCATGCTTAATGTATAATTCACGCGTATTGTGCAGAAGATCAATACCACATGTTTTTTACTAAGAAAAAGAGCAACTACTTACTCTAGTGTGGCTGATAATATGTCAAACTATTATTGTAGTTGGTTCAACATCTCTTTTATGAGATTTATTTCAATTTTTAATTCATTTACCTCATTCGTCAGTTGATCCAATCTACATCCATCCTGGGGAGTTGTTGATGTTGGAGTCATTTGAGGGCCATCATCATCCTGGGGATTTGTTGATGCTTGAGTCATTTGAGAGTCATTATCATCTACTTGAGTCATGGTGGCGCTCTTAATAGAATAAGAGCTGCTAGGGATGGGGTAAGGATGCGGGTTCTTCTCCTCGTGAAAGGTTTGACATGAACATAATGAGAGGTACTGGGGTGAGTAATTTGTCTTCTCCTCCTCATGTCAGGTTTGGGAGGAACTACATCTTCAATCTCTCTATGTTTCCCCCTTCTAGAATTAAGTTCAAATAAGCAATCATACAAATTACCTCACATATCTTCAATCTCCTCTCTACCATATAAGATCTTCTTCTTTTCAGACACTTCCATCTTTTTTACAATCTTGCCTTGTAGGGCAGTGTGAAGATCAGAGGTGGTGTTCTTCCTACCGGATTTATACATAATGATCCTTGGGCAGACATGCTCATGCACTTGCAGCATCCTCTAGGTAAATTTGGGGACAAACGTTTTGATAACCTAATAGGTCCACACTTGAAAACAGTGCGAACCCAAATACGGCATAAAAAACATTGACATTCTTGTCTTTCTTTTTCTTCCTCATGGCTTTCTTTTTGTCCAAATATATCGACCTAAAGTGTTCCAGGTCCTTATTCAAACCTTCAGGTTGTTGCTCTGAAAGACAACTTTCCCCATAGAAATTGGAGGAAAGTGTCGATGTCCTCGACCATGCGAAGGAGTTTGATATTTATTATCCTCCTTAGGTCAAGGGAGAATAGATAATAGCAAACTAGAAATATCAGCCCCAACTTCCATGCATTTTCCTTATCAAAGTAGGCCACAAATCTTGAGTGGAGGTCTCATGTTCTAACAATCATATTTCTTTTAAAATATTTTACAACCAAAGGTGGACATTATTCAACTTGATTGAAAATGTTTCCACCCCAAGAAATCTCTCAAATTTAAGGATTGTGACCAAGGCATACTCCTTCATCCCGGAGTACAGCTCCTCTCCATTCACGGGGAACTTTATTTGCATAAAATTTGAGTTGTTATTCTAAGGAGCATTTGATGGATTATCGTTCTTAAGAACGGCAGTGATGTGGCTCATTTGAATAAAAATCGGAATTGGGTTTGCTCTACCATTTCTATTAAATCATTATAGCAAACTTGGTGACAATGTTTGACATATTGTTTTTTCCATGAGACCGTAGCAACAAACGCATGAATTATGGTTGACGCCATTTAAAAAAAAAGGAACAATAAATAAGTAAAAACAAACAACATTGAAGTAAGAATAACAACTCAAGTAAGCAACATCAGACAATACGCAAAATTTGGATAAACCATAACAAACAATTCAAATCAAGTTGCAATACGCGGACATTTCAATATACACATACGTACAATGCTCGTGAAGTAGCAATACGCTGATATTATAAACCCTAAATCATGCATGTAGAATAAGAACATTACAATACGCTGATGTAGATGTAATACACAGATATTGATAGAACATCGGATAAGCAACATCATATACACACATAAACCCTAAAAGCTAAGGATTATCCATCAATATATATACACATAAATGTCAGAATAATAAGAACATTACACATAAATCCTAAACTCACCTGAATATAGGAACGAAGAGACGGACGACGAACGATGATGAGAGTTGATCGATGATGATTTTAAACTGAGTTGAACGAAGTTGGAGGTAGAGTTGTGAGTTGGAGAGAGAGTCTTGAATGAAAATACTTTTTTTTTTAAATGAGGGCAAATTAAGTTTATATACTATGATATATGCGTTTTACCACATCCGCATTTCATGTAAAACGCGGATGTGATAACACGGGTTAATGAGCGGTAAATGTGCGCGAGAGAAGCAAGAGGGACATTTCGCAAGGCAAAAATCCAATTTCGTCAAACTTCCCTCATATATTACAATAAGTTTTTAAATTCATTTCAATTTTTGTATAATAATAATCCAAATTAATTTCTAAATTTATTATAGTTTTAAAGAAAATAGTTTTATTTTCTTAACCATAATGAACTGAAAGATGCAATAAACTTTTTTAAAATATATATGATTTTTTTTAATTATGTCAATAAAAATATAAACAAAATAATAATAATAGTAAAGCTTCAAAATGGGAGCTAATTGCTTGTGCAATTTAGCCAGTTAAATTTCTAAAAAAACACCATTCTTTTACTTTATTTTTTCATTTTGCAACACTTATTTCTTCCTCATAAGAGAAAAAACCCAGTTGCCCTAAAATGGTGTGAGGATTTGAAGAAATAAAGCATGAACAACATCATAAACAACCAAAGGATTCAGTTAACAACATCCATTACCAACTTCCTTGACTTAAGAACCGACCACTTCATGCGCCTGTAATAAGCTGCCTGAAGCAAAGCCAATGATAGAACGAATATCCACTTGAACCCCATCTGCATTATAAAAAATACGATAAATCAGAAGCTTGTAAGTTAATATTCGGACGATAAACACACAAAAAAAAGAAAAAAGTTACCAGTTTTCTCTCTTCCATTTCAGGTTCTGCAGCCCATGCCAAGAATGTCACTACATCCTTCCCCATCTATAATGACATTGCAGAGATTGATAGAAGTGTTTAGTCCATAATAGAAGTGAACCGGAATCAATATTTTGTGAGTTTATGCGAGTGAACCAACCTGAGCTTCTGTTGCTGGAACACCATCTTCATACTCTACAGCACCATCGTTAAGCATTTTAGGCATGGCAATGGCTCCCCCTGGAAAGTAAGGATTATAGTGCAATCCTTCTCGAATCTGGGAATTTTTAGTTTTCACTCGTCAAAATTCAGCAGCAAAAGTCTGGGAAGTTCCTAGTTTGGCATGAATGTAAGTAGAACATAAAAAATATCTAACAAGATGAAGGGAAATAATGGGCCCATAGAAAACACCTGGAGCTAAGTTGGAGTTGGGTTTTGATGAGTAAACGTCAGCAAACTTATGAATATAGGTAATTAGGTATAATTAAGCTATATTCCAAAATAGTATCTCATTTAAGTCAACATCCAGATGAGATAACCAAAAAAAATATTTCCAAAAATATTTATGGACAGTTTTCTCATCCATGTTTATAAATTTGAATACATATGAGAAACAAACAAACAAATTGAATTGTGACTAAGTTCAATTTCTAAGTGTTTAAGTATCATTAGATCCCATCCAGATGAGAAATCTGACACTCAATTTCACCATGTTTCAAATCAGAAACCATCAACAAATTTTTAAATTTGTATGACTAAATTCAGTTACCAAATAAGAACAAGAAATCTGACATAAAAGGTGTTACTAGAAATAAGTAGTAAACTTACTGAAACACCAGCAGGAGGATCACGGTAACCAGTTAGAAGTGCAAAGACATAGTTCTGACCATTGTGACGAGCCTGAAAAAAGGTAATATCATATTACCATCAGAATTTTTCAAAAAAAAAGGAAATGAACTAACAAGGTGCAGAAAGTACTTTGGTGACAAGACTTAAGTCAGGAGGATAGGCCCCTCCATTAGCAAACCTTGCTGCTTGCTCATTTGCATATGGCTGGGGAAAGCGGTCACTGAGTTTACCAGGACGAGTAAACATTTCACCTTCATCATTAGGCCCATCAGTCACCTCGATTTCAGCTGCCATAGCCTTTGTCTCTTCTTCTGTGTATGCTACACCAACCAAGTCGCGATATGAAACCAGCGACATAGAGTGACAAGAAGCACAAACTTGCGTGTAAACCTGGTGACCACGCCGAATCCTGTTCATGCAATAGGGATGTTTTGTTACCAAGTTTTCTTTTTAAATGTTGAACGTGATCTCAAACCTACATTTATCATGTTTGCCAAAAATCACAATGATTTAAAAAATAATATGATCATGATTAAAAAATTAATTTATCATGATTTGAATCATCATCAAGAAAACAATTTGTAAATCAAATGAAGCAACAGAAACTAAACTATAAACTCGATCATGATCATGTGATTGGATTGTATTTAAAATTCTGTGATACCTAATCATGTGAGCTGAAGTTATGAAGATATCCACTCATGTGAGCTGATGAAGGAGAAATTATTGATAGTTTGATTGCTTTTATTCACAAAATTTGTTTGAATTGTTGACATTCTTTGTTTGCTTTGAATTGTGGAACAATGTGTTTAGATTCCCATTTTAAAAGTCGTTTTACTCACTTTCGTAAATTGTAAAAAACAGTTATGGATCATGATCCAAAAACAAAACGGGAAAAAGAAAATCACTTTCAATTATAATTATGACTATTTTTTAATGTGATCTAGCGATTGTGACAAAATACTAGTTTTCAAATAGGCATGTTCCATTAGACCAAATTGCAAAGGATTTATCTCATCTTCAAACCAAACAGTGCATAAAGTACAGTGTCAATGATCTGTTCCATTTTTAAATGTGTACAGTTTGTAGTAATCCCAATAATACAAACGGTGTGTATACGGGTACTTGAACAGGTGACCTGAACGTTGTTTCTCATCGAAGACAGATCTTGGTAGAGATGGTCAATAAGAACTCAACAAAACTAGAACAATGTGATGGATCCCTATATGCCCTTCTTTTTATGACTTAGGCAATGTTTGATAAGTGTTACTTAAAACCACCTAATTCTTTCCTTTAACCTCAAATTAAGTTAAAAACATTAAGCTAGGTATGAGCATACAAAAGACAACTTTAACCCTATAAAATTAAATAAATAATGTCTCTGTAAGAGTAAAATAGTCTTTAAATACTTTTTCTACATTAGTTTTACAATTTATCAATTCAACTTGCATACCAAATACTTAAAATTCAGTTATTTTCATTTAGTTCACTCGGCATTTATTTTTAAACACTTATCTAATTCGGCATAATATTCAAAATTCAACACTTAATTTTCAGTTTTATCAAACACACTCTTAGTGTACATGAAAACTGAAAGCGGGAGCAAGAGATACTTACGATGCATGGTCATAGGAACTAAGAATGCCTTCGTGAGGCCAAGGGTAATCAGGACTAGCTAAACCATGTTCAGCTTCATCAGCAGAGGCCATTGTTGCAAAACCCAAAAGACCTGTTACACCAGCTCCAAATAGTGCAAATGATTTCAATGAAAATTTTCCAATAGATTCAACTCCCTCGTGATCTCTCTTTGAAATAAGAGATGACAAAACTGGAGGTGCCTGAATGGAATACAGATGGTATTATTAATATTAACTAATCGACAGAGCAAAATCAACTAAAGCTTGAAAACTATAGAGAACATAGATATGCAAACTTAAGAGTTAGAATCATTGAAGTAAGTCCACATGTTCCCTTAGGCTTCGTTTGTTTTAGATAAGTTCTCATGTTGTTTGAGATTTTAGAAACAGAGAAATGTATTTGAAATGTAATTTAATTCCAATTCAATAAAAACTAGATACATAAGTAAGATGTAGACAGATTAAAACCTATAGAGGGAATTAACATCAAATAAATGCTTACAGCAGAATGAGATTGAAGCCTCCCACGCAATAACTGATGAAATGCTCTCCCAGCCATATTTGATAATCTGTTACATAAATCAGGAATAAATTAAAAAGATTGAACCAAGGAAAAACTGACAACAACCGCAATAATTGCGACAATTTTGGTCAAAAATACTCAGTCGTCCATGCCATTTAACATCTTGTTCTTATAGTCAAGACTCAAGACTAACTGGAATCACAATTTATGGGAGGAAATGAGTGTTTACAGAATTACACTACTTAAAAGAAATGAATTTATTTGTGTATGAGATGTATAGAGATTTGCATGGTGGATAGTTATGAACTTTAACCCATTGAAATTGAGCAAATATAGTTTTAGAAAAAGGATTTTGCATTGACTTTTGTAACTCATTGAATCCAAGATGGCAAAAAATGAGCCAACTTTGTAATTTCGTGTATATATAAACAGTAACTGTTACTTCAGATTCCTATAGAAAAATCAAGGAAACAGGTGGGAATGAATGAATGAACCTATTCAAGGTCGAACAGGAACCAGAAAACAACCTAATCCCTTTTCAGGATTTGTAACCAGACATGAAATTTCGAAAGTTAAATCCAAATTTGTAAATGAAAGTAAAGAGAGATGGAATTCAGATAAAATATAGCTTGTAGAATTGTAGCAATGATAGAGAAGAGAGAGAAACTCACAGGCGTCAGATTCGACGACGGCGTACGACACCGAACACAGAGAGATCCGACCAAACGAAGCTGACGAAGAGACGGACCGTTTGGACTTATTGGGCTTTCCATCTTCCAATTACGTTGGCCCAATGTTACTGTTGGGTTTCATCAAAGTTTAGTACTTAATGGCATGGATGATGGATGGATCATGGAACACACATCATCAATTGTTTGCTTTTTTTTTTTTTTTTTTTTTTTTTTTTTTTTTTTTTAGATATGGCAAAAAATGGGTTAAGTAAATAGCTTGTAAATACACTTAATTATTTAATCAAACGCAGAATTTTCGTTTAACGGGCTCGAACTCAAACCTTTCAAGGAGGCTAGATATTTACCTCTTTGTTGCCGAAAAATGGGACAACGGATTAAGTGTGTAGCTCGCAAACACACTTAATAATTTAATAGGCGCAAAACTTATCGTCTGACGGACTCGAATAAAGATACTTAGTTTATTTTTTCATTTAGTTTAAATATTAGCGTTGAGAAAGTACTATAGATAACTGAAGAGATCAAATCCTCTTATTTATTGCTTTTAGGTAAATATGTCAATATACGGTTCAGGGATTGCATTATCATCTCCACCCCGAATTTACCAGCCTCAATCTCAACGTGAATTTTAAATATAAACCAATCCCGCACCGATCAGGGACGGAGTTTCCTCGCAATACACAGAAACTGAAAAATAGTTTAAATTTAAAATATAAATAATAAAATAATTTATATAATTATAATTATAAATTAAGAATATAAAGATTTTTGTGTACTAATATAAAATAAGGATGGTATTAAATAAGTATATATATTAATTATTTTATTAAAAAAGGATGGTATTAAATAAGTATATATATTAATTATTTTATTAAAAACAATAATTACATATTTTCGGTTTGGTTCAGGGATTGTTGTGGAGCATGTAAATATCATCCCTGTTTCGAACTCCGGTTAACATATTTCGGGTTTTCTCCGATTCGTCCCAATCCCCGATCAAAACGAAAAAAAAAAAACGCATTTCGGATCGAATCGATTACTGCGGGGATGTTTCAAATTGTTATACTTCTAGGAACCAAACAATGACCAATAATATATTTTGGTTTTTAAACTTATATCATACAAATGTTATTTACATCAAAGTAAATTAAGTGAAATTAATTTATATTGTATTGCATATTGGACTCTATTCCAGTTAAAACATGTGGAAAGAACTCAAGGAGAGAGATATGGGAAAAGACATGGTCCTAGTGTGATATAGGAAAAGACATGGTCCTAGTGTATCACATTCAAAGATATGGGAAAAGAAATGATTCACTTTAAGTATAATTATAGTATGAAACAGCTATATCAAAATGAATGTCAAGTGAAACAACAAAACCATGGAAATATATAAAATGATTCCCGATTCATTCAAATGTTAACTTATTTATGGTACAAGATCATATATATACTTTATATGCTTTCTTCCTTCTTAATATTAACCAGAAAATTGGAGATTGGACTAAATAAGGATATGAGATGAATTTATTACTACAAAAGTTAAGACTTTTATGTTAAAAAATGATTCAATTGACTTAGAACAACAAAACTATATCAGTTCCAATTGTTAGAAGTAATCATCCCAAATTGTCATATATAATTCAAGGCTCAAGCTAACTAGAAACCTCAAAGAGAAGATGATCAAAGAAATTGCTAACCAACTTTCCCCAAAATTAAAAATTAACATAGTATCATGCTAACTAAATTCATCATTCCTCTATCAAAAAATTATGTTCTATCATGCAAGTGTTTTGTAAAAACAAAGGAACAACTTCATCTTTGTTAGTAAAACTTACCACATAAGTCATCAAATTGGGTCTAGTGCACCCCCAAATTCTGCACTTGCAACAACTGTACAAAACAATTCAAGGCTCAAACTAACAAAAAAACACATACAATTTTATCACTTATATGATAGTCCAAAGCTAGAATCAAATGAAGAACTTGTTGGAGAACAACAATGAGCAAGTTTTGGAGAGAAAAACCAGTAATGGGATTAATTTTATTAATGAATTATAGAAAATATACAAAAATAAATCCCAAAACAGATTAAAAAACTCCCCTCTATCCTAAATTATCCCTTTCCAGGGTGTTATTTGAATACAGTTTCATAACTCTATATACAGCTATGTATCCATTCATTCCTTCAATTGCCAGCGAGCCAGTGGCTAGATTTTTTCTTATCAATCATCAGCTAAAACTTATGGAAGGTGTAGTAGTTCATTCATTAACGAATTCGGTTTGAGCTTGCAAATGGCTCAGGGTTAGCCTTTGCTGCCAATGATTTTGTTGAGACTTCAGAAGCAGAAGGTGTCCCAAATGCCTTCCAGAATCTCAATGTTTCATCTCCTGCAGCAGTTGCAATTGTATTTCCATCTGGGCTCTGTCAAATATCAAATAACATCCAATTAGTCAATCAATCAATCAATCATCAATTAACTATATCAATGGACAAAGAAAATGACTTACTTGAGTCATGAAAAGGACTCTTGAAGTATGCCCATTCAGTTCTGCAACTTTCACCATCGATGGATACTTCCACAATGTCAATTGATTCTGGCTAAACCCATGTGAGCTCAACAACTCCCTTTCATTCTTATTCCATACAAGACCACAGACTTGGGAACCAGTGTTATACGAGTTCAACTGAGCCCCAGTGTGGGTATTCCAGAATTTTATGCACCCATCTCCCCCACCACCACCAGAAGCTAATAAGTTGCCCTGAAACGGGCACCAGGCAAGTGCCTTTACTGCAGCAGTGTGGTCTTCAAGCCTGTGAAGCCATTGTGTAGGGGAACTGGAAGAAGCAGTGGACCTATCCCATATGTGAATCAGATTATCGTTTCCACCACTTGCCAACTGCTGCCCGGAGGCAGACCATTTCAACCCACAAACTTCTTGGCTATGTCCTATGAATTCCTCCACTATATGTTGCCTCACTCTTACATCATTGTTTATGATCTTTCCATCCATACCCCCTGTAGTTAGTATGTGATTGTTCCAGTCAAGAGAACCAACTCGGGAGCTGTGTCCTCCACTTAAAGTCCTTAACTGTCTGTTCGAAGTGGAATCCCAAAGCTGGACATGGGAATCATTCAAACCCAGAGCAATATGGCGCCCATCCGGAGCCCACTTGACGCTGGTCACAGGGCCACATTCATCATCAACCGTGACTAACTCAGAGGTTGATCCGTCGGTTGCATCCCAAAGATAGACTGTGGAACCAAGGGCAATGGCAAGAACATTGGCGCTGCCCCAGTCCAGCAAGTTCAGATAAAAATCATCAACCATGTCTGGAGCATCAAGTGTTCTTTCAGATGTCTACACAATTCAAATCAAATCAAATCAAAGAAATCAAAAAACATCATTTTCACCTATCATCATCATTACATTCAGTAAAAACAAATCATACCTGAGGAAAGTGACGGCGAGGCTTTGAAGATTTTAAACTATTGTTAAGAGATGAAGAAGAAGAAGTCAAGTGCGAAGGAATGGCCTCAATGGGAGTGGGAGGCTTGTTCTTGAATGCAAGTATGCGGGTTCTGTTCATGTTGAATGCCTCCGCCAATACCTTTCTGTATGCTTCTTTAGCAGGGGAGTTGTCTGCCGGATTTACCTTACCTTTATTCATACCTGTGAGCATGGAATGCGCATAATCGAAGTCTGTAGCCGATCGATTCGGTATGAACCTGTCCAACTGTTTGTTGTTCATTAACAAATGAATCAACTAAATCATCTAATCAAAACTGATAGTAACCCAAAAAGAATCTTAGGGTATCTTACGTTTTCTCGGTCATTTTTTCTCTGAAGAAATTGTGAATTGATAATTCTGCCTGAATCCATTTAGAAAGAGCCTGCAAAAGAAACAAGAAGAGAAAGAATACAAAGAAAACTGGAAGCAGATAGTCGATGTTAGATCTGTTAACGTATAATCAGGCAGATAGATAAAGATTATGTATAAAGAAACTAAACACAAAGAAATTGAAAATCGTAGGCTTTCGATTGGACTTAGAGAGCGCAGTAATAAAGAGAATAGAAGAGAGAAAGAGAAGAGATCAATCAATTTGTGAATAAATGAAAGAACGGAGAAGTTTATATATGCGTGAAACTAGGGTTTTTGTTAGGGAAGAGATGCAACGGCTAGTAGGCGTATCTCTCTCTCCCTATGTCTGTCTGAAGCCAAAATAAAATAACCGTTGAACAATTTTATATATAAATTCTTAAAATTATGAATTACTCTTTTTTTTTTATTAAGAAATTATTATTATTAATTCAAATAAAAAATTAAGTATAAAAATTGGAGAGGATGAATAGTTATTGATCAGTTTTTATCTAAAAATACAAACATCATATCCATCTTTAATTAATAAATTTTATCATTTAAATAACTAAGCCACCCTCTTATTAAATTTAATATTATTTTATTAATAGGCCTAAATGGGAAAGTGTCGGCACATAAATTAAATAGCGCTGATAACCCTCATTTTTTTCTGACGAAAATGCCCATATTGCGTCACGCATCCTCCAGTTGCGTGACGCACCCGAGTGCATTGTGAAAAGTCCATAATGTCCTTGCTATATAATTAGAAAGTTTCCAGTTCTTCCCATTTCTTTTCATTTCTTTCTTCCATGTTTTTTCTCTTCACCTCTTCTTCTCCTCCTTTTCTCTAAAAACAAGACGATCCCCGACGAAGACGTCGGAATCCCAACGAAGAAAGGATGTCCACTAGTATGCTTCCTCCTTTCTTTCTTTCTTTCTTTCTTTGAACACATTGTTTGTTAGGGATTAGGGATTGATTTAATAAATGACATTGTTGCGGCGAAATCCGAGTGTGTCACGCAGGTGCATCACGCAGGTGCGTGACGCGACCAGACCATTTATAGTTAGTACTTGCATTTCATTGTTACGGTTGTGTTTCTCGATTGATAGTATCATTTTTTTTTCAATTGCAGCTGAAGTATTTACTGACGTAAGTAGTTTTTTATGTATAAAAAATGATGGAATTTAGATAGAATTTGACAAGTTGAAAAAATTGTTAGGTTAGATTTAACATGAGGAAAGTAACTAAAGGAAATGTAACTATAAAACTATGGGATCTTGGTGGGCAAAGGAGGTTTAGGAGCATGTGGGAACGCTACTGTCGTGGTGTGTTTGCAATTCTGTATGTAGTTGATGCAGCAGACAAAGATAGTGTCCCGATTTCAAGAACAGAGCTTCATGATCTCTTGGAGAAACCTTCTTTAAGTGTCATTCCTTTGCTTGTTCTTGGCAACAAGATTGATAAATTTGAAGCTCTAACCAAACAGGCTTTGGTTGATCAGTTGTAAGTATCTATCTATCCATCTATCTGTTTATCGTTGTTTATCGAATATGATTGACTATAATGACCGTTCTTCATTTTGTTTGCAGGGCTCTTGATTCAATCAAAGACAAAGAAATCTGTTGTTACATGATCTCTTGCAAGGATTCTATAAACATAGACGTTGTAATTAACTGGCTTTCCAAATCCCCTGCCACAACATGAGAAACCACACCCTTTCCTCTTTTCCAACATCACGGTTCTCTGTAGTTGCTATCCCAAATGAATTTGTATTCATTGGATAGTATCACAATAAAAACATACACACATTAGTAGAAACACCCAGGATGAGTTTGTTTAATTTGTTACATTTCAAGCAATAGCTAATGTTGTTAATGTATGTAATGATTCTTTCCGTATGTTATTTGAAGCAAAAATGTCATCTATTTTGTTGTTATTATTCACCACCGCAAAATCTTAGATCATTCTTTACTCGATAAGTAGACATGGGGTGTTTAATGAAGTAAGTGTCGTTCGAGAAATTTGGGTTTTAACAAGGTTTACTATAATAGTATATGTATACAATTGTTTGAGATTAACTATTTCTATGCGTTTTATTTTTTGAGTTTTAAGAAGTTAATATGATTTATACTAATTTTGTAAAACAAAACAATAATGATGATGAGCATTATTAAATTAAAACCAATGAATATGAATTAATGGTTCAACAATACATAAATTTGACAAGTTTAGTCCAAATATCTGAACAATTGCAATTGATGATAACAATGAACAGATGATAACATCTATGAAAAATGAATTCAAGAATCGAATATAGTTTTCAAACCCCCAGAAAAATATGCATGAATTATATACAGAACAAACCACCCAACCAAACAAAAAACAATCAATCTTAAATCGAAACTACTAATTTACTGAATTCGCGACCGAAGATTCCGCCACCGACCTATAATCAACTCCCCCGATGTGTTATCGCTGCAAGCTAGACCGACATATATCCTCAATTTGTGCGGTCACCTCTGCAATCGATGGTCGCTTGTCAGGATATTGTGCAGCACAATCAATGACAAGCTGCAGAAGCTTTACCATCTCTTCTTCAATATCTTCATGATACCTAAGAAGTTCTTGATCGAAAACCTCAGTCGTCAATTCCTCTCTAACCACGGATTGAACTCATCTCGGTAGATCCGCTCCATCCTCATTCATTAAAGCATGAGTTGGAGCTTTACCAATCAATAATTACAGCAATAATACACCAAAACTATAAACATCAGCTTTCTGCGAAATCTTACGTGACGCACCCGTGTGATGCACCCGAGTGATGCAACGCAACTGCGTGACGCACCCGCGTGATACAACCAACCTGAGAGCCCATCAATAGTCATATACGAATCAACCAACCTGCATTCAACGAATCAGAGCGAATCATTGACGTTCTATAAACGAAATAAATACAAATAATCATATGTAAACGAAATCAACACAAAATATAAACGAATATAGTGAAAAATTTATCTTTGGCCATCGTCGTTCGCCGTTGGAGCCGCAGTTTGCCGTTGGAAGTTCTTCGCCGCTCTACGCAATTGAATATAGTGGAATGGTGCCTCTTCGATTTGTTCTTCGCCGATGAAAAGAAGAGAAAGTTTTCTCCGTTATTAGGGTTTACGGCGGAGAAGACCTAGATGAAAGAGAAAATGAATTAAAAAAAATGATTTTATAGGGTTTCGGTTGCGTCACACAACTGGAGTTGCGTTACGCAAGAATATAATTGTCATTAAAAAAAAGATGGTTACTAGCGCTATTTAATTTATGCCCTCACACTATTCGCATTTAAGCCTATTATTGGAGTCATTTCCTCAAATTTCCCCTCTCTATGCCTGTCTAAAGACAAAATAATATAACCGTTACAATTTTATATATAAATTCTTAAAATTATTAATTACTCGTTTTTTTATTATTAAGAAATTATTATTATTAATTCAAATAAAAAATTAAGTATAAAAATTGGAGAGGATGAATAGTTATTAATCAGTTTTTATCTAAAAACACAAACATCATATCAATCTTTAATTAATAAATTTTATCATTTAAATAATCAAACTACCCTCTTATTAAATTTAATAATATTTTATTAATTACTTTAAATAAAAATTAAAATACAAGTATAACATATCATATTTTCTAATATAATATTTAAATTTTAAATAATTCAAATAAATAAATAAATAATTTTACTAAAAAATATAATTAATATATTAAATAACAAATATTAATTAATTTATAAATATACTTCATCTAAATTAAATATTTATAAAGAAATTTATTATAATTTATATATATATATATATATATATATATATATATATATATATATATATATATATATATATAAACTAATTCTAAACAATCATTCTAAATAAATATATTAATTAATTTAAATAATATTTTTTCAGTTTAATAAAATAAAAATATCATATTTTTACTTAAGCTAATGTTCCTCAAAATCTACTTTTACTAACAAGAATTATCTCTACTCAAATAAAGATAAACGGACCATAAATAATGGTTGATTCTTGAGTCGTATCCAAAGGGTATGTATAATGTTATAGGAGTACTTGTTAAAGGTGGTACCTATCTATCCCTTGTCATAGTATGCCTCATCAGTCCGGTTGAGGAAAATCGAAATATTTTGCTTAGTGAATTTTTAAATTCTCTGCCTTTTAATCGTACAACTTTTCCAAACCCGTCTTTTTGTCTTTGCTTATAATATAATTTAAAAAAAATTATAAACGACCAATATAAAATTAAGTTACCTACATTAAAATTAAGAAAGTAATGACAATAAAATTGCTGTCAAAATTACAGACAACAAATATAATATTATCAATAATATCAAAATTATTGTCTCTTTTATATATTTTATTTTATATTAATAAAAGTTAATATTAATATATATAACATTTATTTTATTACATTATAAAATTTATTTTAATATAAATTAAATTAAAAATTATTTTATTTAAAAATTTATATTAATTAAAATAAATTTACAATATAAATAAAATTATAACCTATTATATTATTTAATCTAATATTTAAATTTTAATAGTAGCAATTTATAAAATTAGTATTCATTTTTTTATTTTTTTATTAATAAAAGTTAATATTAATATATGTATAATTTGTAATAATTTTTATTTTATTTTAAATTTTAATTTAATATAAATTAAATTATTTCATTTAAAAAAATTTATATTATATATATATATATATATATATATATATATATATATATATATATATATATATATATATATAAAAGAGGGGTATAATAGGAATAAAAAATAAAAATAAAAATCTATTTTTTTTTTACCAATTCCAATAAATAAAGATTACTTTAAAAAAAATCAGAATTTATCTAAGTAATTAGAAATTAATATATATATATATATATATATATATATATATATATATATATATATATATATATATATAGATGTTAAATAATTCAATAAATTTATATAAAAAAATATTAATGAGAAGATTTAACAATTATATAAAAAATTATATAAAATTTTTATGAATACTTACAAAATAAACACTATTTTTTTTTTTTTTTTTAAATATGACTGTTTTGTCTTTCTATATGAGAATCTCATATCATGTATCTTTACTGTGATATCATGTTACTGATTTTTCGTGTTTTTGTATTTTTCCTTCTACTCATATTTATGTATATTTTTTTATTTTTTTTTTTTGAGTTAGTGTATTTTATAAAAAATTGTTAATATGAATATATTCATATTCTTAAAGGGAAAACGACATATATTAATTGATTTGTATTTTATAAACAACTATTAATCATATTAATATTTTTTTTTTGTAGGAATATATAATCTAAAATTGACCCATATAATATATATAAAAGTTTTACAGTGATTGTTGTATTTAATTAATGTTAAGATACAAATACTTATTTACAGTTAATATGATATTTTATTCTATTATATATAATCACACTATTGTTTTTTATAAACTTATTTATTAATTAAAATTTTGAAGGTTACTAATTTTTTTAATAAAAAATACATATATTGATTAATGTACAACTATAAAAGCATTTTTAAACATATCGAAATGTGGATCTACTAAAATATTCATCACTATTTGTATATACCTGAGTCTCAAAATATACTTTAACAATACGCGTTTGCCACATAATCTATATATATATAATGATGCTTAATTTTTAAAGTGTCCGGATTGTCGAGTCGAAAGCTGTGATTAATTTGGATATATGTGAGAGTAAATGGATACTTGAGCCGGATTGTGGGTTGACCCGCCCATAAACTTAAAACGGTTAAAAATAAAATTTAAAATGCTATAGGTATGGTTCGAACTTACAACATAACAAAACAAGTACAACATTTTAACCAACTAGACTAATAACACTTTATATTTTAAAATCAACCTAAAATTTGATAAACGCGTGACATTTTAACAATATAAGTTCAATTTTTTAACTAACTAATCTATATATATATATATATATTTATAATGATGCTTAATTTTTAAAATGTCCGGATTGCCAGGTCGAGAGTTGTGGTTAATTTGGATATATGTGAGAGTAAATAGATACTTGGATCGGATTGTGGGTTGACCCGCATATAAAACTTTTACCGTAATATTTTTTTCACGTTTTTTATATTATTACTCGTGCATTTACTCGTGCAAATGCACGAGATACATGCTATGCTAGTAACTTATACAATAACTTTCTTCATATCCTAAACATATTCTCATGTGTTATCACCACCAAACTATTGCTGCAAACAATCACCTAAATTCGGAAATATTAAATAACCAAGCAGAAAGCAGACATATTATATATACACATAGAGAATTTGTATGGAATATTTTTAGATAAAATTAGCAAGAGAATTCTCATTTTCATTTCACTAACGAAGATGTCTTTGGGGTAAAGAGGATTAAGAACGGGCACCAAGATCAGAACCGTGTTGACGATAAACGAATCGCCAACAAAACTGGTGCAGTGGTTCAAAGTTTGGACATATGTGTGCGATACGAAAGACCCCAATTCGAATCTCATATCAGCCAATGATATCTTCTATGTGTTATAAAATGCCTTTAGTCATTTATGATTTTTTATGTAAAAATTATAAGATGAATGGATAGTTAATGATTTCTTGGTAGAAATGTGTAAAAATTATGATATGAATTAGGTCGTCAAATGATTTTAATCATGAATTTTGGAATTATTCTAAGTTCTTGTGTAAAAATTATGAAATGAATTGGGGTACTTAACAATTTTTATATATAAATTTAATTTACTAAAATGATTTTGCCAATAATATTTTAAAGTATTTTTATTTTTTATTATAGAAATCATGTGATTAATTATTAGATGATAAAGAATGAATGTTATTTGTGTTATAACTCATTATATTAATGTATTTAAAGAGACAAATATGTGAGTCAAACTTATCTGGCAAGAATTATATATCTCGATGAGAACGGTCCACCAGATTTGTTTTGAGCATTGTCGCTTAACGTGAATTATCGGTTGTAAGAACTAAAAATTTACACACTAATTTATAAAATTAAAATAATTATTTTGATTTATTTTTGTACAATTAAAATACAAATAATTAACCTCAAGACCAAAAACCAATTAAAACAATTAATTAGATTAATTATTATGATAATTAAAGCCTAATTAATTAAGGAAAATGACCAAAAAAAAAAATTGGGATAAATGTTGTACTCATTTATCTTAAAATAATTTTTAAAAAAATCAAGAGATTAAAATAAATAATTTAAAATGAAATTAGGTACCCATTTCATCCCTAAAATTATTTATTTAACCCTAAAATATGTAAAAAAATAAAATAAAATAAATGGGTACAATATTTGCAATATTTATTTTTATATGTCATGTATTTAAAAAGATTAAAATTAAAGGCAAAAGGGTGAAAGGAAAAACAATTTCAAACAATCCCTTAAAATTTTAAATAAAAAACAAATTATGTAATGTAGCCGAAATTCTTTAGAATGGCTACAACTAAAGCAACAACCATCACATGAACACTAGATTTTCATCCAACGCTCTAGACGCGCCCGCGTAGCCCTGCAACTGAAGACGCACGTGCCCGAGAAGTATCAGATCCGAATCGCTACGGATCGCCCAAACGCCAACGGCGTTGGACGGACCGTTGACGGAATGCGCTAAAGTGCATGAAACGATGTTGTTTTGATCGCCACCATCTTTTCGCCGCGATCGCTGGAGGGATAATGATGCAGTCCCATCTTTGATTTATTAAAGATGGAATACAGCCTACAACCGATCATTTCGACTGATTCAAATAGTGAAAGGATCATCTTACAATGATGATTGTTTCTTCTACATCAATAGGGATGATTCATCCCTATTTCAACAAATAGCCGGAAGGACAAATAAAACGCCATTAATAACTTTCAGCAAGTGGCTGGTGATCATTAAAAATTACATGTTAGTTATTAACGGTGTTCTAAATGACGGGTCTAGGCAGTAGGCGATCCTATACCGCCCCGCCTATAATGAGACAGTCAGTTAATTATTTAATTATTAATTATTTTAATTAATTAATTTCTAATATTAATATATATATATATATATATATATATATATATATATAAATTTAATTAAAATTCTCTTAATTTCTATTTATTCACTATTCATCTAAAATTTATTTAGTATGTAAAAAAATATATCAATAAAATTGGACTGAGTCATTATATTATATTTAAATTTAAATATACTGAGGATTTCTTTTTTTGGCATAGAGCACGTTAAACTAAATAAATAAATAAATATATATATATATATATATATATATATATATATATATATATATATATATATATATATATATATATATATATATATATATATATATATATATATATATATATATATATATATATATATATATATGAAAAATGCTAAACTAGTGTACATATATAGTCAGTCATTCATTCATATTTCATAGTTATGCATATCAAACAACATTTACATTTACAATAAACTGGTTATCAACAACTATGTTAATCTTTTTTCTGGTATAAACAACAAAAAGTTTGAAGGGAATGATGTACAGAATAAATTTGGGACAGAGAGCTAAATGAGAAAGAAGACTAGTAAAACATGTTAAGAAAACTGTTACCTTAATTTTCTAATCTACATATCCTATGATGGAACGAACTCCAATCTTTCAGAACCATGTACAATTCAAAGCAGTCCATCACTACCTGTATAAGTGAAGAAGCAATATATCATCAGATTATTTTTCCTTTCTAATAGGTTTTATGAAGAACAAGGATATAATCATTCATACCTAGTTGAGACGGGAGCTACACTTCTCACTTTTGTCTTTGTTATTTACTCCTAGCCGATGCTTTGTCTTTACCTACTCCTAGCCGAGCAATTTCCTCGTCCTTCTTTGATATTGTCAGTTTAAGAGATGTAATCTGGATTGACAATGGGAGAACTTATCATCTATTTTTCTCCTCAATTAAAAGTTGAACTATAAAAAACATATTCTTGTGTTGAGAGCAGAGATTAAAAAGGTATGGAATGCTAGTGTTATCATTCTTTGTCATACTAAAGAGGAATCGTTGTTCATTTGCAAAAAGAAATGGATTTATTGAGTATGCTCCGGTTCTGGCGAGTTCAATTGCATGTTTTTGGCAGCAATGGATTGAGTGGAGGAAAGCAACCACTGAATAATAATTGATTCGCAATCCCTATATTATCATTTGGTGGTTGGTTTGGAATGCGAGGAATGTGTGTTCCTCTAATGGTAAGGAAGGAGCTGTTAGCAAATTAAAAAACTCTTCCCTTAACCTACCTTCTCAAGTCCGTGGACAAAAGGTTGATGTAGGTTATTTGGGATTATTTCAAAATAATCCAATATGTTAAAGAAGTCACATGACTTCTAGTAATTGATTAAATGTGACTTCTTTAACACAATAAAACATCAACAATCTACTCATCCTTCAGATCATTAACCAAAATACCTTCTTTTTTTTTAATATACATATTAATTATTCAGTTGTTTATACCCCTAATGTCATTTTACTCAAATAACCTGGTTTTTCATAACCTACATCAAATGGAATTATTTGAAAATAACTACCTGGTTATTTAAATAACCCCAGATCAAACAAGGCATTGGTGTGGAATGTGTTGGGAACTCATTAAACAATCTTAGGCAATGATAGAGGATGAGTGGATGAGTATGAAGAAGCTTGTTCTTTGTTTTTTCACTTATTGTGTTGTTTTGTTTCTTTCAAGTTTCTATTGTACTTTCTATGCCTTCTAGATGTCTTTTGAATGAAATGACAACCAAGAGAAAAATAGAGCACCTGATCCATCAACTCTTTGACATCCTTTCCATCTTTGGTACTCTTTGCACCTCCCAACTCAACCCCAGAAACCCTTTCAGCAAATTTCAATGTGCTCATACTTTCAGTATAAGAAATCCCCTCCGGATTAAGCTGCACAAACATGAGTGTCTTCGCATGACCACCTGTTTCATTAAATATTAAAAAATATCTAAATTTAATTTTGTTTTCAACATCGTCAAGTTACTCAAAAGATTACTGCATAAAAAAAGGATACTAATTGCATCTCAAGTTAAGTTACCTAGAGAGCTTTGAAGGACTTGAGTAAGCTTGCTGTTCCTATATGGAACATGAGCACTCTTTTGTGCCAAAGCAAATATAACATCACCTAAAGCAGCCAAAGATTTGTTTATATGTTGGGCTTCTTTAAGTCTATCTCCAGTTGCCTCAGATCGATCTATTCTCTCGCTTCCTGCAAGATCCACTAAATGGAGAGAACCGCGTAACAAAGATCCACTCTTCAGATCCGTCCCACGAGAGTGTATAGAGAGAATGCTGAGATATAATAGATATTTCACATTTTCATTTACAAAGTTAAAAAGTTTTCACAGTGAAAACAAGTTTAAAAATAAACCTGTGTGAACGACTACTTCTTTCGTTCATGCTAGTGGCACTTTTAGCCCTGTTATTTAACCCAGTTTGCATAAACTCTAACACATTATTAGCAGCTTTAACTATATGCATGCTGGCATCAGGAACTGCTAAACCATTAGCTTGGGGAGTAGACAAGACTGCAAGAGTGAGCAAAGTCAAGGAAAAAACGATATTGAATCGGGCCACAGAAAACATAATATAAACAAACATACACAATATTTGCATTCAAAAGGATATTTCTTCTGTTTAAGCAAAAAAATAAAGGATATTTCTTCGAGCCAGCGTCATTTGATAGCAAATCGCGCACTTGCTCATTGTATATCTCAACCATTTGAACCCCAATTTCATAAGAAAAGGAAGTATTTCTAGTTTGAGAAATTTGAAATAAATCATCCAACGATCTGTAATTGACTCCTCTATCAGCTTCGGATGCTCCATCAGGACCAGTCTGCATCACACGGATAAGCTACCTTAAATGAATTACAAAGCAATATAGTACAGAACTTTTTTAAAATGTAAAGACGGGGACTTATACCATTGTATATGTTTTTCCCGAGCCAGTCTGGCCATACGCAAATATACATACATTGAATCCATCTAGTACTGATCTTATCAAAGGTTGAATATCAGAATATACTTGCACTGCAAGCAATCATTTGAACAATAGTGCTTGAATGGTTAAGAAAGACAATGTTTATGTAAATCAAGAATACAATAATGAATGAAGTGTATTAAGACCTTGAGTTGCATCTGTACTATAAACCTTGTTAAACTTGAATACACGCTGACCATCTTTTCCTGGTTTTGCAGGATTTAATACACCAAGTTCTCCAAATTCCCCAACATAGTCAACTATCGAATCTTTTGCTTTCTGTCCGGGAATGAATGGCCTTACACGGCAATAAACTCTAATATTACCTAACAAAGAAGATGCATAATTTTTAACATGTTAAAGCATAAACTATATACATAATAGATCATACTAATTAAATCAGCAAATACCTTTTAGCTCTTGAACCTCATTATGCAGCTTTCTGTTATCAGCAAGGACCGCGTGATAGTTTTGTGATGCATCTATCAAAACCTTCACAGTTTTCCCTGAAGGGTTCAAATTTAATCTCATTGGAATATCAATTACACTTATAAACTAAAAGATGCTGAAAAAGCTACCTAAACGTAGAAATTCCTCTGTGTAAGTGTTTTGAGTTGTAGAAAGGTCTTGTTTGATTGTCACAGAAGCACACTTTATGTCCTGGACAAGTTGGGAATATTATACAAATAAGATAAAGGACCTCAGTTGTTAAAAATGCAAGTTCCAAGAATAATAAAGTCAAAATGCAAACCCGCAGAACGCCAATCTGGAACTCCGTAAGTATTTGAGATATGTGTTGTTTCTTCTTCCATTGCTGATCTCTTGATTCAGAATATGCCTCGACCTCATTAATCCTCTTCCTGGATTCTGACAACAGATTCGTGTTTTCTCTCAATTTTTCCTCTAGCTCTTGCTTGGCAGTTTTGGTTTCTTTCAACCTTTCTTCGAGCTCTTCCTTGGAAGCTTTGGTTTCTTTTAACTTTTCCTCGAGCTCTTCCTTGGAAGCTTTGGTTTCTTTTAACTTTTCCTCGAGCTCTTCCTTGGAAGTTTTGGTTTCTTTTAACTTTTCCTCGAGCTCTTGCTTGGAAGCTTTGGTTTCATTCAACCTGTCCTCCAGTTCTTGCTTAGAAGCTTTGGTTTCATTCAACCTTTCCTCCAGCTCTTGCTTGGAAGCATTTGTTTCTTTTAACCTTTCCTCAAGCTCTTGCTTGGAAGCTTTGGTTTCACTCAACCTTTCCTCGAGCACTTTCTTGGCACCCTCGACTTCTTTCAATCTTTCCTCGAGCTCTTTCTTGGCACCCTCGGCTTTTTTCAATCTTTCCTCGACTTCTTGCTTGGAAGCTTTGGATTCTTTCAACCTTTCATCGAGCTCTTGCTTGGAACCTTTGGTCCTTTCCTCGGCTTCTTTCAATCTTTCCTCGAGCTCTTGCTTGGCACTCTCGGCCTTTTTCAACATTTCCTCGAACTCTTGCTTAGAAGCTTTGGTTTCTTTCAACCTTTCCTCAAGCTCTTGATTGGAACCTTTGGTTCTTTCTTCTACATCTTTCTTGGAACCCTCGGAATCTTTCAATTTTCCCTCGAGCTCTTGCTTGGCGCTCTCGGATTTTTTTAATCTTCCCTCGAGCTCTTGCTTGGCACTCTCGGCTTTTTTCAACATTTCCTCAAACTCTTGCTTGGAAGCTTTGGTTTCTTCCAACCTTTTCTCGAGCTCTAGATTGGAACCTTTGGTTCTTTCCTCGACATCTTTCTTGGAACCCTCGGCTTCTTTCCATCTTTCCTCTAGCTCTTGCTTGGCGCTCTCGGTTTTTTTTAATCTTTCCTCGAGCTCTTGCTTGGCATGCTCGGCATTTTTCAATTTTTCCTCAAGCTCTTGTTGGGCTCCCTTGGCTTCATTTTTTATTTCGACTGAATATTGTTGGTTGGTGTTTCTAGCTTTTTCTAGATCTTGCTTCAAGGCCAAAATTTCTTGATCGGACTTTTCCTTCTCTTTTACCAAGGCCAATTTTTCTTGACTAATATGTTCCTTCTCTTTTTTCAATGCTAAAACTTCTTCACTGATCAATTCCTTTTCTCTTGTCAATGTTAATTCTCCACTTGTTGAATCCTTCTCTTTCCCCGACTTAACAGCATCCAATTCTTTTGACAATGACAAGATTTCAGTACTAATACGCTCCTTCTCTTTAGTCAATTTCAAAATTTCTGCACTGTTGTGTTCCTTCTCTTTTGTCAATTTCAAAACTTCTGCACTGATCAACTCCTTCTCTTTTGTCAATGCCAAAACTTCTTCACTTGTCAAATCCTTCCCCTTTCCCAACTTCACAACATCTAATTCCTTTGACAAAGCCGAGATTTCAGTACTAATATGTTCCTTCTCTATTGTCAATTTCAAAATTTCTGCATTTCCAAGTTCCTTCTTTTTTGTCAATGCCAAAACTTCTTCACTTATCCGTTCCTTCTCTTTTGTCAATGCCAAAACATCTTCACTAATATGCTCCTTCTCTTTCCCCAGCCTAACAACATCCCGTTCATTTGACAAAGCCAATATTTCTGTACTAATATGTTCTTTCTCTTTTGTCAATGCTAAAACTTCTGCACTGCCATGTTCCTTCTCTTTCGCCAACCGAACGACATCCAGTTCCTTCGCTAAGGCTAAATTTTCTCGACTGATTTGTTCTTTGTCTTTTGTCAATGCCAAGTTCTCTTGACTAATCTTTTCCTTCTCTATTGTTAATGCCAAGTTTTCTTGACTGACTTGTATCTTCTCTTTTGTCAATGTCAAGTTTTCTAGACTGATCTTTTCCTTCTCTTTTGTCAATTCCAAAACTTCGTGACTGATCTGTTCCTTCTCATTTACCAACCTAACAACATCGAGTTCTTTTGTCAATACCATGTTTTTTTGACTGATCTGATCCTTCTCTTTCACCAACTTAATGACATCCAGTTCCTTTGCCAAGGCGAAGTTTTCCTGACTAATATGTTCCTTCTCTTTTGTCAAGGCCAAAACCTCTTTAGTAATTTGTTCCTTCTCTTTCAACAACCTAATTACATCCAGCTCCTCCAATTTCTTCTTCTCCTCCATCTCCTTCATCTCCACCTTTGATGTAAAACAAGTATCCTACATAGATTAAATTTTCTCATAAATTTGTAATTAATAAATTAAAGTATAAAACTACAACATTCACAAACACCATTAATTAACTCTACAAATTTCATTAGTGTATCTCATTTATTAATACAAGCAGTTCAATTATAAAATAAAATTTAGTGTCTATGCAACCTCCACCGTGTATTAACAAAATTCAGATGTCAAACTGTGTATAATCAAATTACATATTAAAATAGGAAATTATAATGGGCTTTGTTATCACATTTGTGATTCTGATCATGAGCCTAAAAATGTACATTCCTTGTGTTAGTAAAAACATCACAGTGATCTAGAAAAGATTCAAAAAATTATATATATACCAAATGAAGCAAAGAAATCACACAATAGTCTAGATCACAATCCAGAGAATAATATTTCTACGAAATGAAACCAAAAATACACTATAATTTAAATCATAATCGAGAAAACAATCTTATACCAAACGGAAGGGGAAAAAAGGTAATCACTTTCAATTTAACTTTGACGACTTTTTAAATAGGATCGCAATCGTGCCGGAGATTGTGACAAAATACAATTTACAAATAGGCTCAATATAAAAGGATACCTTTGCCTGCTGGGGTGCATTCCTAGAAACCTGTAGGGGTTGGGGAAAGGAAAAAGAATGATGATATATCAGCACCATCTTACAGAAAGCACAACTCTTTTTGTTAAACATGATATATTACTGTTTGCACTTGTGTCTCTTCACCGGTTCCAGCTGCAAGAGCTTCAAGTACGCTTATCCTTGATTGATATTTCTCCTCACGAGCTTTGAAAAGATTGTTTTGCTGTGAAAAGAAAGGAAAGACAAGATGAATGTGTTAAATCATGCGAATGTTAGATTTAACTCTCTTTTTCTAAATCAAAAGTATGTTACAGTTTTTATATGTTCTGCTTGAGCGGATATTCGCCTCTCAATCTCCTGAATGACTTTCCTCAATAACCCTGCCACGCGCTGTGGTAGAATGATTAAAAACAAAATGAAATAAATAGTGAATTTTACACACAAAAATCTTGGTTTAACATACATGAGGCATTTCCCCATTTTTCCTCTCATTGCTTTCATTCAAGATGCCGTTAGCTACGCTTAAAAGCGACTGAGTTGGAGCATTCTGCAAATATGATAATTCATTTGACTACCAAGTTGAGCATCAAACAAGATGAAAAAAAAGTGAACTGAAAGATGGTTTGAGTGTTGCATTTGAGATCGTACATCCAAGCTGTTAGATTTCATTATTTCAGAAATTTTAGAAGGAGAGAGGTCGACATAGCTTCCTTGGTTTAGCTGAAACACTTCATGGAACTTGTGTCCCACATGATGCATTAATGCAGCTGATGGTTCTGCAGCATGAAAAATACAAACTCAAAAAATTTGTGTGGCTCACAGAATTGCAAACTATGGATTCATTTGGAAACCGATTTGTTTCTGGATGAGACCGGAAAATCACCAACAACTTTTGTGATACAAATATAGGAATGAGATAAACAGAAAATGTGCCACATTTGGCAGAGTTCGAAAAAAGGATGACCAGATTTGGAAGACAATTTACACATGCTGCATAATACAAAGTAGGATATGGGCTAAGTTCCCTTCTTAAGTTATAAACCCTAATATTTACTCTCCATTTGTAGTATCAATATTATAAGTGTTACACAATTAGAATAGAAAAAACTATTTGCTCATGACGTTAAGCTTATCTCTCTAGTGGATCATGGCACACACAACAATAACACCTCAACAAAAGGCGATAAATGGTTTTTGGGTTCCTTCTCTAGGTTTATGCAAGTAAGAGAAAGGGATAAGCATAAAAACATATATAAGGAAGGGAGGAACAACGAGGGATAAAATGGACCTGAGACAACAGGACTACGTAGTGCACGCCGAACTTTGGAGTCATATATACCCCTCCGCCTCTCATCTCCAGATGCAGAGGGACTACACAATTTAGGAGACAGTTGCTCACCAGTACCTTCTTTTCCCCCACAGCATTGTGCCAAGAGTTTCCATCTTGTACTAGCATCATTTCCGGTTTTCAAGTTTGACCCAGCAATATGAGTCCCCGAATTTGGCATAAATTGAGCTTTTAATGTTAGAAGGCACTCCAAGACATGTTTCATGGATCCCTTGGAAAGTTCAAAGTAAAAAAACAAAAAGAGACAGAATATAAGAGGAAGAATTAAGAAGAGAATCAGACTGAAAACATTAAAAAAAATTCCAAAATAATGCTCTTTTACTCCAATTGTTCATGAGATCTGACTCAAAGAAACGCATGAGTGTTTGGAATGCCAAGAAAAACATAATAGCAATTATGGAATGTGAATATGAATATGATATATTGCAATATACAAAATACAAGTTAGAGCAAAGACACGGAGAATAAAATTTGCTTCAAGACTTATTGCCCCTACATAATCACAAGGAAAATAAGATGGAATGGAATGGCAATGCCTTTTTTTATATCCTTTTTTGCTTTTCTTGGTTTATTTGTCTCTTTTCCAGTCATATGAGTAAGTTTATTGTTTTTTTATTGCTTTTCCAAAAGAAAATTGGTTAACCATAACATTCATGATGTAAGTAGTACCTTCTCAAGATCAAACAATTTAAACCTAGGCAATCTCATTGCATCCATGGCAGCCAGAAATCTGTTAATATTCTCATGCCGTGAGTCTAAAGAACTCCCTGAACTGCCACCCTATTAAAAGGTAAAATCATATGGGAGAAGAACATACATTAGCTCTCAGAAGTAATTCAACAATCGCAGTAAAATATAAAAAATTGTTTACCAACCTCGACAACACATCCAGGTCTCAACCTATTCAAAATCCGGCATAGAACAGTCCCATCACTCAAGAAATTTCTCAATTCCTCATTAGTAGCATTAATTGGCAAGTATTGTCCAGGAATAATATTGTTTATCCACTCTATCACAACTGTCCTCTGCTTAGCTGGATTTAATGGGAATGAATTGAAGGAGGGATGTAAAGAAATGTGAGAAAAAGGAAAAAATATTACCAAGTAATTGATATTCCTTACCTTCAGCTTCAGCAATTCTGTTCATTGTTGGTTCAAATACATCACTGCTGTAAGAGGAACTGCTGAGTCTATCGTATTCTTTTCCTTGGTAATCCATACTAGAGTTCCTAATGATTAACTATCTCGTTTTGCTTGGCATCTTCATAATAATGAACTGTTTTAATTCTGAGAATCACCATGATAAGAACGAGAAATATGGATTTAAACGATTCTAGTTCAAATTTTGTTATTAAATGTTGGGTAAATCCAAATTCAAGTAAAAGAGATGATTTTTAAAATAAATCTTACCATTATCTAGCGAAGACAATTTGACAAACAGGTGGACTGCAACCCATCACTCTCCATGCAGAAATCAATGGAAATGTAACGTGAAGAAAGAGATTCACGATCAAAGAATCCCCCCGGGAAAAGAGGTGGGTGGAAACAATATAGGTAAGAGAAAAGGGGGGAAATGAGACGAATTGGGCGATGTCTCGTCGGTTGATTTCCCATAATTGGTTGAGTGCCGAAGTAGAGATGCAAAACCATCCTTGTGGTAGTAAGCGAAAATCGCTCTCTTTCTTTCTTTCTTCCCCTCTCTCTCTCTCTCCATATCTCTCTCTCTCCTCTGTATACTCGAGCGAGCGATCCATGGAGGTTGAAGGTGACGAAATAGACGACTGGCCTCTATATTTTGGGACATGGCTTTCTTTTTGATAGATTTTTTTTTTCTTCAAAATGATGAAACCAGTCAAAGAACTTGTAGTGAAAAAATTAAATAAGTCTTAACTTTTTAAAAAATGTAAATTTAAGCTTATAATTAGTTTAATTAAGTCAAATAAATTCTTTATTACTATCTTAAAAAGTATTTCATTAAATACCCCCATCACCAGGTTGTCAAATGATAATAATCGATTTAAGAAACAATATAATGTATTCTATTCTATTTGTAAACGTTTTAAATGTGTACGAAATAAAAATCGAAAATTAAGTTAATAATTAAAAATAATATAATAAAAGTTGAAGAACAAACAAAATTTTATTAAATAATAAATAACATTAAAACTAGTAATATCGAAATTTGAAAAACACAAATGAAAACATTACTTACTTGCATAGTTATGTTATAGAGATTGAACAATATAACAATCTTTTTATTATTGAAGGCTTTGTTGCCGAATTTTCTTACAACAAAAAAAAATTAAAGTTATCTAAAAGTAAAATTATTAGAGATCAAAGAGAATATTACACTTGTGAATAAATGAGAGATAATACGAGGAAATAAAAACAAACTCTTGTGAACGAGCGAGAGAAATAAGGTAAGTGATAAATAATATGAAGAAATGAATAACTCTTGTGAATGAGTGAGAAAATAGTATAAGTGAGAAATAATATAAAAGAAATAAAGAAACTATTGTGAATGAGTGAGAAAAATAGTAAAAATGAAGAATTATGTAAAATATGATAATGTTTTAGGGAATAATGGTTTTACTTTTTAACTTTTGTACAATAAGATATAATAATGTGTATTGTTGGCCTTACATCTGAATTTTGAAGAGAAAGCGTGAGTAAATAAGAAATATTTGTTTGAAATTTTAAGTTTTAATATTAAAATAAATAAAATATATTATATATTATATATTATCAGGCTCGAAAAAGCTCGACAAATCATTTAACAAATATTATATGAGCTCGAATTAGACTCGAATACAAAACGAGTTGACTCAAATTCGACTTGAAATCGGTCAACGTCAAACTTAAGTCGAGTTTTGATTGAGCAGCTCGCGAACGTCTCATGAGCGATTTGACTATTTTACTTTGATGAAAGATTAAGGTTGTTTAATCCAGGGTTATCTAACTCCATATAACCTTATTTTATATAGGTTATTCAAATAAGTTCATTTGTGATTATTTGAATAAAAAATATTATGATTATAAATATATATTTTAAATAGAAGATATTGAGTAATTATTTTTTAATTATTTAAATGATGTAATTCGGTAATATATTGTTATAAGAAACCAAATATTTTAGATTTAAAGGATGTGTCTGAATGTGAGGGGTACTTAATACTAGTTGTTGGCATTAAAAAAAAAGAAAGATAATTAGCAACGAATAATTATTCAACTCAATATTTATTATTTTTATGACTAAAATTTGTTGAAGAAAGAATAATATGAAGAGATAATAAATTGGTCAGTGACTAAAATGAGGGAGCTGATGAAGGCTTTTAAATGGAAGACATGTACTATCAGGAGTAACTCTACCTAGAAAGTAAATGATGTATGAAATAAAAATTCAGAAAAGAAATCTTAAAATCATTCCTACAAAGGGAAAATCTTCTTGGAGGATGTTAAAACAAAAGTGGAGGTACTTAATTCTCCTTTTGAATTTAAACTGCCCAATGAAGTATAAGAAAAGTGCATAAAGAAATAAGAAAATGTGGCGATAGAGAATTATATTGGGAAAAACAGAGTATCATTCTCAATCACCAAAGAAGCTTTAATGAAATATTGGAAGGAAAAGGGACTGGAGAAGATCTCTACAAATATTCATGATCTCTACTTTCTTCAATTCAAGGAGACGAATCTAGATGAAATTCTAAAAAATGGGCATACATATATTGGATCCAACTACATGAAGTTGGAAAGATGGTATAAAAATTTGAACCTGTTAAGTCAACCTAAAGAGACAACACATATATGGTTTAAGCTTTGGAATATCCATGCACACATGTACAAAGTAGAAACCATTAATCATTTTGCAGGGTTATTGGGAAAATTATTATATATGGACACAATAATAGAAGGAGGAGAGTATTTATCATTTGTTAGAATTAGTATAGAGATGAATCCTCGTAGCACATTGCCGAATAATATGATAGTGGTCTATAGGAAAAGAAAATCTACTGTCATAGGAATCACTTATGAGTGGAGATTAACCAGGTGTGTATTCTGTAATACTTTTTAACATGCATGCACAAAATGTGCTCAAGCTATGGAAGAAAAGTAGAAGATACTAAAACTCCAAGAAGAAAAAAATTAGGAAAAAAAACATAGAAGTCTAAAAACAAAGAGGACTCTAAAAAGGAAGAAATCATTGAAATTGAAGGAAAGAGGTTAAGGGGATTTCTGTTAAAGAAGAGATCGCGATAAAACATGGAATGAAGAAGATAGAAGAAGTTGATTCTCAAACAAGTCAAGCTATAATAGAGAAACTAGAGAGGAGGATACATAGAATAATCAAGCTGAAGTAGAGGTTACCAAAACTGTTACAGAGGATACCATAAATGAAGTTGAATGAAGCAAAGACAAGAATCCTGAAACTCAAGTTTAGAACAACAAAGATAAGAATCATAAAATCCTGAAAAAGAATATTTTCTATCAGATTAACATGGGTTCGTTCAAATAAAGATTACAGAATGAGTATAAGCAAACTTCATCATCTTCTTCAATTCAATCTCAATTCAATCTTCGATGATGCTCACTTTACCGTGTTATCGATTCCAACGAGTGTTAAATCGCGATTTAACTAGGATTTTGTTTGAAAATGTGTTTCTTTCTCCTACGACCATCGGTTCTCAAAAGTTGTGGCAGTTGGATCGGTTAGGAGCCATCTCCTTTGCTTTAAGCTGCAACAATCGTCATTTCTTCTAAGCTCTAAGTAGAAACTACTTTGGATATCTCCTCCTTAGGTGGATTGTTTGCTTATGCGTCTCTACTTTTCTCCTCAGTAAATATTCTGTTAGTACTCCGCCTTCGAAAGGTTCTCAGTATATAACTTCTCAGGCGCTCTCTAGATTATATTGATATTGAATTTTTCTATATCGTTTAACTATAATTTTTTGAAAATGGATATTTTAGTGGAAAATGTTAGTCCAACGAAACTCCCTTTAAATCTCTTTATTTCGTTTTTGCATATACTAATATTTTCTACTTGTTACAACTTTTCATCTATTTAGAACAATAGTTTCATAAGCATCGGTGCCTAAATACTCGAGATATTATCATTCGGATCTATAAGCTTTTTGATATATGTAGTGTCATTGAATGAATTTCGCATATAGATCGTGAAAACTTGTTAAAGATCTGAATTTTGCATTATTATGTTCAAATTTTATGATTGATGTGAATCCTTACATTGTGTGCTTTTACTTTAATATCTCTGTTTATGTGGGTTAGTCATTAAATTCCTGTAATTTTGCAAGGTTTTGTTTTGTTTTATTGATGATAAATGTTTGATCAATCTTGAACCATAGATGAAGTTGTTGCAGAAGATGGCAAACTTGACAATTTTGGGACATTGAGTAAACATTAACAAATTTTGATGTCTTGATTATCTATTTAATTTATTATTCTAATTGACTGTATTCTAATAATAAAATGTTAATAATTTTGCAGCCTCTCTTTATGTGATTGCACCATAGAAAAAGAGAAAGAACAATTGTTATACATGTATAAGATGCTTCTCCTGATAATAGGAAGGTTGTTACTTATTTAGTTGTTCTTTTTATGGCTTTTTTTTGTTTCTTTTACTAAAATTAGAAAATGTGATGGTGGTGGTTATGGATAGAGAAACCAAACTAAAAAGGAATTAATCTTAATTTGGGACTTTCTTCTATCTTGTGGAGCTGAGTTTGAGTAAAAAAATGTTAATAAGTTCGTGAACATTTCAAAAAAATAAAATAAAGAGTACTATTCATTTGCATATTAATCATGTATTTTGAAGACTTTAAGGTCATTTCTCATGTGAATTATTTCAGCGGGGTTGCTTGTTTCAGATGGATCTTTGTTCTCTATTCACTTTAACATGGAGGGGAAAAACTATAAAAAACGATTATTTTGCCCCCTCCGTGTGAGGGGAACATGGATCCCCATAATAGAGGATCCTATCTCGAATTATTTATATTAGAGTAAAAGCATGCCAAGTAATTTTTTACATAACCTTCTTGATTCTGTCTTGGTAAATTTTTTTCATGTGAATTATTAAAGTTTCAATTTCAGAGCTTGTTGTAACTTGTTTTATTTTTCCATGAAGATCATGTCTGAAGAGAAAACACAAGATACATGAGTTATATCTTTATTTTCATATGCACAAAGAAATGATACTTTGGAAATTCAACCAACCTGACAAACTTAAGTGAGTGTTTCAAATATTTATAAATTTTGAATATAAATAGATTATATAACTAATTTTCTCTCCATTGATTACACTCTATTTTTTTTATTCAAATATAATATATTTTATTTTTAATACTTTTGATAGCTTTCTATCGGATGTTACGAGGATATTGAACAAAATAATAACTTGTTGGCAAGGCGGTCCCTACATTAATTGAAATGATGCGTCACTAGAAATTAAAGAATTATGGTGATATCAATTCAATGTAATTTAATTTCATTGTTTTGTTTATAGTAAATGAATACAAATATGTTATAACCTATGCCATTTGCGTTTCAAATACGATGATATTTGCACATCAGATATTCGACGAATATTCAATAGAAAAGGGGGTGAAAATATAAGAAATGTTGTATATCATGCTAAATGATGTAACAAAAAGCAATGGTTCGTTTCCGACCATAGCTGGGCAAAAATGCAAAGTACTTTCGCGACTCCTGAATATGAGTGTAAAAGTAAGAAAGCAAAAACAAGTCAGAAAGCAAATTCTGAGGAATCTATGAGGTCCATATATTTTGGAGGATCCATAAGTATTTAAACACATAAAAGACGGCATGTGAGTTTGTTAATATTTTTAATTAGTAATATTTTTTTATGAATTAACTCATATATTTATCAATTTATATTATGTTATTATATTCTCTTATCTATGAAGTAGTGTTAGGAAGGATACCAACGGTAATGGAGACTTTCATGCGTACATATAAAAAAATGGCAACTAAAGTGGCCCACGAGCTGCTAAAAGAACATTATGAAATTACTTTTATATTATTTCAGTTTAAGATTGTTTTTAAAAAATAATCACATTTGTTTTAAACAATATTATTTGTATATATTTTTAGAAAAAGTTGGTGGAGTTTAACGAAATTATTGATAGTTGTGACGAATCTAACAAAATGACAAACGAGGAATTATGGGTTATAGTTGTGGGTGGCCCTAAAAAATGAAGAATATTTGGCATGAACACGGGGACAAGATTTTGTTTATTGAATCAAGAATCTTCATCTTTACAAATCTCAAAAAATTGTAGGATTAGAGGATATAATACAAGAATTGAAGAAAAACAATGAAGAACGAAAAGAAGTAATTGTTCAATCGAATGCTATAATTGTTGATCTTCTAAAATGACAAGAAATTATGCGAGCCCAAATGAACGAAATAATGGCAACATTTAAAAGTCGGAATACGTGACAACGATGTGACAACGATAAGGTATGAATTTCAATTTTACTAATTATCTGTTATGTTATTTATTGTTCTAATTTGTACAGTTAATTGGTTTTTAATTAAATGTAATAAAAATATTTTTACAATTAATTTTAAATTTGATTTAAATTGATTGCAGTTTCGAGTTTTTTTCACTCGTCGTTGATATATGTTTAAAGATCGAAGCTTTGTTGAATCATGTTGTTATATATACTTGGTGCTTAAAGTATTAACAGTGTTGTGTTTATGAATTGTGTTAGTGGGTTGTGTTTATAGATTGTGTTAGTATTATTATTATTAGTAATTTCAAGCATATCACTTGATATATATGTTTTAATTTTAATGACTTTTGTTTAAAATTTAATTTGAATGTATTTTGTGATAATAGATGATTAATGATGTTATTTTGTTTTTTTTAAACGGTTTAGCACCATTTCATTGAAAAACCCAAAAAGTGGGAGGGTCAAGAATCAAAACTATAGAGGGGTTAATGAAGAAAAGAAATAAAACATATTCAATATTATGGGAATTAAGGAAGGTGAACTACTAGTGAAATACCTTAGAGTACCCCTGTCACCAAAACAACTCCGATATAATCACTTCAGACAACTAGTAGAAAATGTTAGAAATTCTATTTTGGTTTGGACTACGGAAAAACTATCTTATGCAGGTAGAATCGAGCTCGTTAAAAGAGTCATCTTTGGAATTATTGACTACTGGGCACAACAGATAGTCATCCCAAAGAAAGTAATGACTAAACTCGGTAGAATAATGAGAGATTATATCTGGGGAACACAAGGTAGATGAGGCAAAAAAATCAAATGGGAGGATGTTTGCACTCCCATAGAAGAAGGCAGATTAGGAATAAAAAGTTGTGTTGAATGGAACAAATCCCTCACCATCAGGAGCTTATATGAGTTGGAGCAAAAAGAGGACTCCCTGTGGGTCAAATGGGTGCATACAAGATTTATGAAAGAAGAGCTAAGTATTTGGACACGAAGCATCAATGAAAGAATGACATGGTCATTGAAGAAGATCCTAAAAACAAGAAAAGATGTCTTTCAAATGGTGAAAATCACAATTAGAAATGGAAGAGGGGTACTATTCTGGCATGATCCTTGATTGGATAATATTCCCATTTTATTCAAAGAAGAAATGCAAGGAAACAGAGTTAGAAGAGAATACATCAAATACTCATTTATAGACGTCTATGAAGGTAAATGTGATTCATTTTTGAGGCGTATTCCAGAAGGTGATATAATCATAAACCTAATGAGGCAGAAGCAACTCAATGAAAGAAATAATGAAATATGCTAGAAAATAGAAAACAATGAGAAATTAATTACAAGAAAGACATGGGAAATGGTTAGAACAAGAGGACATGAGGTAGATTGGCATAATGTGGTATGGTCTTCAAAGATTATTCCTCGTCACCAATTTATTATCTGGCTGGTATACAGAAAAATGTTGACAACAAAAGACATAATTCGAAAATATATAAATATTCCTAATATCAACCGTGTCTTATGTTCGGGAGTTGAGGAAAGCATAAACCATTTATTTGGGGAATGCTCTTTTGTAATAAAAATTTGGAGGAGGTATGTTGTGAACATGAACGTCATCAACTTTCCAGGAATATAGGAAGAAATCTAAGAGTGGATGAAGAATAAAGCAAAAAGAAGATCCTTATATGTAAGTATGTTGAAATGTTACTTTGGAGCAGTAATTTATAATATCTATAAAGAAAAAAATTCAAGAACTCACAGTGGAAGAAGTAGAACCGTTGAAGATATTTGGAGAGAAATAACTTCAGATGGAAATGCACTAATTCAATCCTGAAAAGGAATCGAAAGGAATGAAGAGAATAGAAAGCTCTGCCAGATATGGGATATTTTGTTTAAGAAAGTCACAAGTAGAATAAACGTAAAAATGCTATAGGCACTACTTGATTATTGTTGTTGTCTGTAATTCAATTATTGTTTCATTGTCAAATCTAGAAATTTTCTAGATCTGATCTTAAACTTTTGTATTTTTTTCACACTTTTGTTTTTTAATGAAATGACACTAAGCTGTCCCCCCCCCCAAAAAAAAGAATCAAAACTAGACAAACCCTAGCTTTAATTATAAGATGACAAATAAACGACCCTAGAGTTTCTGAATGGTAGTAATCAAACAACAGTACAAACAAAGATTAAAATTAACATTCTCAATCTTTCATGTTATTTCCATATTCGCCTTGTAGGTCATGTTGCTTTCTTCCACATCTCCTTCCTCGCTTATACTTCACGAAAGGTGATTGAATTGTAGCAAATAATGATGAATGTATACTCCCATTGTTAAGTCTACCTATGTATGAACATGTATTGATTTGATAAAAGGATTTTTTTTTCCAGAATTTCAGGGTTTTTATCAATGTTTTTTTCTTCTATAGTTTTGCAGGTTTGAGGACCAACAACCCTAGTTTCCTCCACATACTTTTCCACTGTTATTTCTTTGCTTTATTTTTTTCTTGTTCCTCTTCCTTTTCTTTAGATTGAACTTCTTCAGCATCTTCTATTTTTTCAATTTCATTATTTCCTTCCTTCTCTAACTTTTCCTTACTTTCTTTCTCTGTATTTTCCTTATTTTTGCCTTCTTTATCATTGTCCTTGACTTCTATAATATTCTATTCTATTCTTGATTCTTCTATTTCATTATCCTTCTTTTCTGCTTCATAGATTTTCAGAATTTTCCTCTCTTCCTTAATTTCTTTTGCACATTTAGTATTAGCATTTGGAAAGTATTGCAGAAAATACATCTGTTTGGCCTCCATTCATATGAGATTTCTATGACTATGGGCTTTCCCTTTCTATCAATAATTGTCATGTTCTTTGACATTGTACTTTGATGATGCACTTGAATGCTTATTCTAGCAAAATAAAAGGTAAAATCAATGGGATGCTCGACTTCCCATATCGATGTGAAGAGAGGCCTTTGGTGAGAATGTCAATGATTTGATCAAGTGTAGAAATATAGCATAAAGTGCTCTTCCTCCCTCAGTAATTGGGTCCATATATAATGGTTTCTCCAATATACTAGCAAAGTGAATTGGAGCTTCTGCATTGTAAATGTATGTTAGAATATTCCTAAGATTGAACCATATTTGGGTTGTTGTTTTTTTTCCTTTCTTAAAAGACTTAATTCTTCAGACCATCTTTCCAGCTTCATACAATTGGATCCAATATAAGAATGCCCAATTTTCAAAATATCATCCAAATTTGTTCCCTTTTTGAATTGCAGAAAATAGAGTTCATGAATATTTGTAGAAACCTTCTCTAATCCCTTCTACTCCCATTGTTTCATTAGTGCTTCATAGGTGACTGAGAAATATACACGGTTCTTTCCTATTTTGTTCCAAACAACTACATTTTCCCATTCTTTTACACATTTCTCCTCCACTTCAGTGGGCAATTAAATTCAAAAGGAGAGTTAAGAATCTCGACTTTTGTTTTTAAATTCACCCAAGTAGATTTGACATTTGTATGCATGATCTTTTGATTTCTTTTCTGCATTCTTTTTCTAGAGTTCATTTATTTTTTTAGCTAAAATTGCTCACGATAGTATAGATTTTTGATTTTGGGGACTTCATTAGCTCCTAATAGTATATGTCTTTGATTTTGGGGACTTCATTAGCTCCCTCATTGTTTCTACTGACCAATTTACTATCTTTTCGTATTCTTCATTCTTTAGTAGGTTCTAATCTTGAAGATAATGTATATTTATCTGGACAGTTGTTTGCTATATTTTATCTTTATTGAGCACAATTTCTCCTTTCTTTGCATGCATTAGTAGCTTTGTGATTTGATTTTTAAGCCCAAAGAGATTTGCTCTTTCATTATACCTAAACTTTCGTATTCTTTTCTTTTTCCTTTGTTTTTCTGCTTTAGTTTCATCAATATTTTGAACAGCAACTGGTTCTTTACCTTTGTTGTTTTCATGTACTTTTTCCCTTATAATTTCTTTGGTTATCTTGTTGATTTCATTTTCAATAGTCTCCTTTATACCTTTAAGAATAAATTATTATATTTCCTTAGTCTTGTTGTTTTTTTCTTTCTTTCTATTATTGTAGAAGAACAAAATTATGCAGTAGATACAGAATAGAGTAATATTCATACCTATATACCCTATGCAATAGACCAAGAACCGAACCACGACCAACCTCAGTCTATACAAAGACTTTGCGACCCTTCGACCATGTTCAAACCCTAGCCAATGTTTCTTGATGTCGCAACTTATAATCCTAGACGGTTTTCTTCGATGTGCCGAACGTGCCAAACATGTCAGACGTGCTGACGATCGAGACTCCGATCATATTTCCCGTAACTAACTACCAAATCAATCGGTCGATTTTCGCATGACTAACGTGTTGAACGTGGGAAGAGCTAAATATCGACAACAATTAAGAGGTTATAGCAAGTCTAGAGGCATATCAAAATCTAAGGGAAGACAATGTTATCACTATGGTAAAGAAGGTTACATGAAGAAAAATTGTAGAGCCTAGAAAAAGCTACAAAAATGAAGGCAAAAATTAGAAGAAAGATGATGATAGCAGAAATACCATAGACATAATAACTACAGATGATGTAGTGATTATTTCTTGTGAAAAAGAACAATATCTACATATAGAAGGTCACCAAGAAGTTGAGTAGATAATTGATACATGTGCTTGCTATCATGATACACCGAATATAGAGTTTTTCACGACTTACAAGGATGGAAATCTTGGTACAATGAAGATGTGTAATACTAGTCACTCGAGTATTGTGGGTATTGGTGATATTTGTTTACAGACAGAGCTAGGATATCAATTAACATTGAAAAATGTGCGACATATTCATGATTTACGTCTAAACTTGATATTAGGTGATGCATTGGATAAAGATGGATTCAAGTATTACTTTGGTGGTAGAGAATGAAAGCTTAGCAAAAGATTAATGATTGTAGCAAAAGGAAACTCATGGAACTCCCTATACCGAACCCATGTGAAGACACTCAAGAATGACTGAATGTAGTACAAGCAAAAGCTCTCTAAATCTGTGGCATCAACGTCTCATCCACCTAAGTGATAAAGGGCCATGAATTTTGATGAGGAAGAGTCACATCCCCTCAACTAATGTCGAGGTCCTGGATCTATGCGACTACCGCCCATTTTGCAAGCAACATAGAATCTCTTTTAGTCAAACATCATAAAGGAAACATAATGTGGTGGACTTGGTTTATTATGATGTGTGTGGTTCTTTTGAGGAGGAGTCATTAGGTGACAATTGATATATTCTAACATTTATTTATGATGCATCTAGAAAGGTGTAGGTTTATTTTATGAGAACGAAAGACTAGGTATTTAATTACTTTCAAAAGTTTCATGTCATAGTAGAAAGAGAGAGACAATAAATTGAAATGTCTTCGCTATGATAACAAGGGAGAGTATACATCCAAGGAGTTTAAAGCATATTATATAAAATATGGATTTCAACATGAGAAGACAATGCTTAGAACTCCATAACACAATGGTGTGGCTGAGAGAATGAATCGCACAATTGTATAAAATGTAAGATGCATGCTGAAGATGACAAAGTTGCCAAAACAGTTTTGGGGAGAAGTAGTTCGCACAACTTGCTATCTCATAAATAGGTCACCCTCTATTCCTTTGCTATTTGAAATACCAAAAAGTGTATGTCTAAGAAGAATATTTCATACTTGCATCTAAGGGTGTTTGGATGCAACGCATATGTGCATATTCCAAAGGAACAATGATCCAAGTGGGATTATAAAGCAATTCCATGTATTTTCATTGGATATGGAAATGAGGAATTTGAGTACAGATTATGGGACCCAAAAAAGAAGAGAATTGTCAAGTGTAGAGATGTTGTGTTCTCCAAGGGTTAAAATGGGATAAATTCAAAAATTAATGATAAGTCAAAGAGATTTGTTGAGTCCATAGAATTCATATCAATTCCTTCACATGTACCGTCAACAGTAACAAATGAAGATGAACATATTGAAGAAGTGCCAACGAAAACCTCTACCATGAATGATAGTAATAATGATGAGATTGATTATGATACTCTTGAGAAGGGGGATCAACATCATCAAGAGGAGCTAGAAGAGATTCAAATAAGAAGGTTTGAAAGAGAACACCAATCTTCTAAAAGATACCCTTTTTCAGAGTATATCCTATTCACAGAAGAAAGAGAGCCAAAATGTTTTTAAGAGGCACAAATTCATAAAGACAAAGCTAAGTGACAAAATGCAATGAAAAAACGAGGTGAAGTCATTGCAAGAAATGGGCACATATGAGCTGACGGAGCTTTCTAAGGGCCGATAGTCATTGAGAAACAAATGAGCGTTCAAGTTAAAAAGAGATAAAAATGGAGAAATTATGAAGTATAAAGTCCGACTAGTTATAAAGGGATTTGGAAAGAAACAAGGCATCAACTTTGAAGAGATTTTCTCACTAATGGTAAAGATGACTTCTATTCGTACAATATTAGGTCTAGTAGCTAACTTAGATCTTGAACAACTTGATGTAAAAACTACATTTCTTCATGATAACTTAGAAGAAGAGATCTACATGGTGCAACTAGATGGATTTAAAGTGAAAGAAAAAAAGAACATGGTTTGCAAATTGAAGAATAGTCTATACGGTTTGAAACAAGCTCCAAGACAGTGGTACAAGAAATTTAACTATTTTATGATGAGTCATGGGTACCAGAGAACCAAGGAAAATCCGCGTGTTTACTACAAAAGATTTTCTAATGGAAATTTCTAATCATTTTAATTTATGTTGATGATATGTTGATTGTAGGACATGATGCTCAGATAATATCTATGTTGAAGAAAGAGATGTCCAAGACATTTGACATGAAGGACAGGGGCCGAGAACGTCAGATATTGGACATGCAGATTACTCGTGATAGAAAGGCAAAGAGACTTTGGTTGTCACAAGAGAAGTACATTGAAAGGGTATTTGAGATATTCAACATGCAATGAGCAAATAAAGTAAGTTGTCCAATTCTTAGCCAATTGAAATTGAGAAATAAGATGTGCGTGCCCATCAACAAAGAAAGAAAATGATGAAATATCAAGTGTGCACTACTCCTCAATTGTAGGAAGTTTGATGTATGCAATGATTTGCACAAGGTTAGATATAGCGCATGTAGTCGGTGTGGTAAGTAGATTTCTCTCTAATCTAGGAAAATAACATTGGAAAGTAGTAAAGTGGATTCTTATATATCTAAGAGACACTTCCGTTTGTGTTTGAGTTTTGCAAATGGTGAAACTGTGTTAGAAGGTTACATAGATGCTGATATGGCTAGAAATCTGGATCATAAAAAATTCACTTTGGGTTATGTGTTTACTTTTGTAGGGGAGTCGTGTCATGGTAATCCAAGTTGCAAAAATGTGTGGCTTTGTCAACAACAAAAGCAAAATATATTGTAGTAATTGAAGCTAGTGAGTAGTTATTGTGGGTGATTAGATTTATCCTAAAACTTGGTATGCAACAAGAAGATGCAATTGTTTTCTTTGATAGTCAGAGTGTCATAGATTTGAATGTTACACATCATTCCAAAACTAAGCACATTGATGTGAGATTTGATTGGTTAATAGATGTTATAGAAACTAGTAGATGAAGCTCAAAATAATCCACACAGATAAGAACCCGTTAGACATGTTTATGAAGATAGTTCCAAAAGACAAGTTTGAGCTTTGTTGTCTGTTTGTCGGCATGAATGCCAAGTGATAACTTGAAGATCGGTGTGCCTCTCTCTATGGGCTGGAGGGGGAGATTGTTGGTCTAGCCTAATTAGGCTCTTAATTAAACAAGAAAACCATAAGATGTTATTCATTCTATTACTACAAGAAAGAGAGAGTATTATGTTAAGTGAAGCAACAAAGAAGAAGAAACAGATGAAGAAGAAAAGAAGGAGGCAGTAACAATCTCCTTATTTTTATCACTTTCATGTTCTAATTTCTTGTTGTCTTATATCTAAACTTACTTGGGTTTGAATGAAATTGGTTTTCTCTATTTATATACCTCAACTTCAGGTTTAAAGTTAAGAAGAACATTTGTATTCGTTTCTTGTATATAGTGAAATTTGTCGGTTGGCCCCGTAATTTTTTACCCTCCAAGTTGAGAGGGATTGGTCTAGCCCAATTAGACACTTAATTAAACAAGCAAACTCTAAGATTCTATTCATTCTATTACTACTAGAAAGAGAGAGTATTCTATTAAGTGAAGCAACAAAGAAGAAGAAACAGATGAAGAAGAAAAGAAGGAGGAGTAGCGATCTCCTTACTTTTATCACTTTCATGTTCCAATTCTTGTTGTCTTATATCTAGAATTACTTGGGTTTTAATGAAATTGGTTTTCTCTATTTGTATACCTCAACTTCAGGTTTAAAGTTAAGAAGAACATTTGTATTTGTTTCTTATTTATAGTGAAATTTGTCGGTTGGCCCCGTGATTTTTTACCCTCTAAGTTGAGAGGGTTTGGTCTAGCCCAATTAGACACTTAATTAAATAATAAAACTCTAAGATGTTATTCATTCTATTACCACTAGAAAGAGAGAGTATTCTATTAAGTGAAGCAACAAAGAAGAAGAAACAGGTAAAGAAGAAAAGAATGAGACAATAGCGATCTCCTTACTTTACTTTTATCACTTTCATGTTTTAATTTCTTGTTGTCTTATATATAGACTTACATGGGCTTGAATGAAATTGATTTTCTTTGTTTGTATACCTCAACTTCAGGTTTAAAGTTAAGAAAAACATTTATATTCGTTTCTTGTTTATAGTGAAATTTGTCGGTTGGCCCCGTGGTTTTTTACCCTCCAAGTTTAGAGAGTTTGATCTAACCCAATTAGGCACTTAATTAAACAAGCAAACCCTAATATGTTATTCATTCTATTACTGCTAGAAAGAAAGATTATTCTGTAAAGTGAAGCAAAAAAGAAGAAGAAACAGATAAAGAATAAAAGAAGGAGATAATAACGATCTCCTTACTTTACTTTTATCACTTTCATGTTCCAATTTCTTGTTTTCTTATATCTAGAATTACTTGGGTTTGAATGAAAATGTTTTTTTTTTGTTTTTATACCTTAACTTTAAGTTTAAAGTTAAGAAGAACATTTGTATTTCTTTCTTGTTTATAGTGAAATTTGTTGGTTGGCCCCGTGGTTTTTTATCCTCCAAGTTGAGAGGAATTTCCACGTAAATATAATATTTGTTGTTGTGGGTTTTATCTTCTATTTTAGATTTGGATAACTTGTGCATTTACCCATCTCACATCGATTGATTACAATATAAAAGTATTCTTCATATCAAAATTTCCAACAGTTGTTGTGTCGAACGTTATTGTGTCGATTGTGTCGATCGTACCGATTGTGCCAATCGTGCCGATGAAAACCCCCCCTTCGTGTGGGCCCCGATGAAAAACCCTCTTTGTGTGGGTCCCGATGAAAAGCTCGAGGATCGAGAAGTTCAATATAGGTTTACGTGTCAAATATTTTTTTAAAAATAAAATATTATTTTTAAAAGATGTCACTAATTTATTACAACTTTTTGAAACCAATTAAAAATAATTAATTTTGGGGTTTAATTTTAAATAATTCGGGGATTTATGATAATCAAATCACAGTTTGATTTTAAAAAAATCATTTAGTTTAAATTAATTAAACATAATTAATTTAAAAGATTATTTATTTGAAACATAGTTGCCAATTGATTTTTTTGAAAATCAATAAAGTTGGCATACATATACAAACATATTTACTAGAGTTTTCTTTTAGTTCGTAGTTTGGTTATACTCGGTAAAGGCTTTCGCGTTTCATCCTCCATACCCATTTTAAAAATGGTCTCTACTTATAAAGTTTGACTTTTTGAAAATCGATTGTATAACGTTTGAGTGTTATACGATTATTCTTTCGGTTCTAATCATGCTTTTAGATTTTAGCATTATTTAAAATATTGAAACAACAATATTTAAAATGTTGGTACCTGTTGTAGATGATAACTAGAGTGAAAATACTTAAATAATATCAGTCAATTTTAAAGGTATTAGGGTTTAGAAATAAATACCAAACGAGCCTTTGTCAAAATACTTTTGTGGAAACATCCCAAAATTATTTAAAATGTATTTTCTAATTTTTCAAAATTTTTAGAAAATGATTTGGAGTTCCAAAATTACAAAAATAATTTTGAATTTTGAAAAGTGGAACCAAATAGGTCTTAGGACCAACGTCCTAGGTCTGGGGTTTATTTTTATCGGTTGAGGTAAAAAAACCTTAGTTTGGGTCGAGGTTCGGGATCTTCGGTCTAAGGACCGAAGTCTCTCGATCGAGATGCTAAGGATTCTCGGTCCTTGGCTGATCTTACATGTGTAGGCGTAAAAACATATCGGTCTTGGATTAACCTAGGGCTAAGTTTGTCAGTCGAGATATATAAACTTCTCGGTCCTAAGCTAGCTCTGGGATAAGTCCTTTGATCATTGGTTAGGGAACTATTGGTCTTGAGCTTGGTATTCTCGGTCCCAAGGTCAAACCTCTCGGTCCTAGGGTTAGGACTCTCAGTCCTAGGGTTAGGAAGTATCAGTCCCAAGGTTAGAACTCTCGTTCATAGGGTTATGACTCTCGGTTCTAGGGTTAGGAATCTTGGTCCCAAGGTTATGATTCTCGGTCCTAAGGGTTAGGGAGTATCGGTCCCAAGGTTAGACCTTTCGGTCTCAAGGGTAGGACTCTCGGTCCTAGGGTTAGGGAGTCTCGGTCCCAAGGTTAGAACTATCGGTCATAGGGTTAGGACTCTCGGTCCTAGGTCAGACCTTTTGGTCATATGTGAAAATTCTCGGTCCTAGCTCAATAACATCGATCAGACCTCTCGGTTCTAGGTCAATTTTCTCGGTCTTAGGCTAAGAGCCTTGGTCCTTAAGAACATCAAAGGTTCATTTTTTTTAATTCATTTTTTAGCTTTGATTCTTTGATCTAAGAGCTTGGGTAGCTTCACAAATCTCCCAAGAACATGTTGATCATTATATCAAGGTATGGATAGACCTAGATGATGATCAATTTGTTCAAACCAGTTTGTGATCAAAAATCGGGTTTTTGATTTTAAAATTGTTTTGAAGTGTAAAGAGCTATACAATAGCTTCCTTATACTACATATACTTGATTGATACAAAAACAAGAACACTAGCGGTTTATTTTGACCAATTCAATAACTCAAAATTTACATTTTATTTTGAAAAAATTGATTTTGATCAAACATTATTGGGATGGATCAAACATGATCCAAATAATTGTCCAACATCATTATAATCTTGTTGGGAAGCTTTTTGGGTTGTGATTCAATAGAATTAACCCTAGAACAGCAAACCCATTTTTTTTATTTTTTGAAATTCAAATTTAGGTTTTTGTTATTTAGACCGATTGATCGGTTCTATCATATCCAGATAGTTTCTAAATGATCTTAGGAATGATTTCTATTCATAAAACACTATGAATATCAATCATACAAGCTTTTGTAATTTGAAATATAAAATTTTCAAATTCAAACTGTAAATATGAATTAGAGCGTGATTAAAATCATACCAAGGATTGGAGAACACTCCTTGGACCCGCTGTTGGGATGCTTGGATTTAAGCTTTAAGGTCTCAAACGAATTTTCGAAAAATCTAGAAGATTTGAGCTTCAATGGCGGATTTATGAAATCTTCCGATTTGAAGGTGGAGATTGGATTCTCTGCCTTTAGAATTACTTAGGGAAGCTATTTATAGCATTCCTAATTCGGTTGATGGCTTCAAGTGGCCTGAATTGGCCAAAAGCCATTAATGGCTTTTGACTTTTCTTTGCTGAAGTCAACGGAATAGGGATGATTCTGTTAGATTTATTGGACTAATAAATATAAATAATGTGTTTGGGCTATTTTTTTATTTGGAATTCAATAAAAATAAAGTGATCATTTTATTGAATAAGTCACATAATTAGTATAATTAATAGTAGGTTATGTATAAAAACCGTCAATTTATTTATTATTTATGATGGTTAAATAATAAATAAATAAATAAATATAAAAGGGTTGTGGTTCCCCGATTCACAAGTGATCTTCATCATGAATTCAAGTACGCTTCCGCTTGTTTAATCAACTTATGGACATTAGTATTAGGATTGTGATTCATCTATGTTAGATATTATCGATCTATAAGATTATAGATTAAAGTATGAAAGAAAGGAAATCTGTATTTGTTTAGAATCATGAATTTAGGACTAAAGAAAATTACTACAATTGGTATCAGAGCCAATCTCTATGTTAGTTTGTTGATATTAAGATTTTTTTTTTTATGATATCATATTTAATTAAATCATGAATTCAGATATTGTACTAAAGATGATGATTTGAAGAAGAATGATTTTTGGGGTTTGCGATTCTGTTTTTGTTTTTGGGGTTTGCTATTCTGGTTATTAAATTTTTTTTTTTAATAAATAATTGAATTCAGGACTAAGTCTAACCGTTATTATTTAAATAATAAATTAAAGATTAAGTTTTGAAAAGTTCAAAAATTTAATTATTTATTTAATAAATAAAGATTTTATTATAAATAAATCACATAACCTATAATTAAGGATATATATATTATTAAATATATGTAACCGATATATATTATTAAATATATTTACAGAAAAACTGTAACCGATATATATTATTGAATATATATAAAATAGTTAATTATTATGTGATATATATTTATTTATTTGGAACATAAAAAATATAATTAAAGAATTATATTTATTTTTTAAAAGAATTATATTTAAAATATATATACGGGTTATATATCTCTTTCATAATATTATGACGTAAATAAAATAATATTAAGAAAATAACTAAGAATTTAAGGAATTAAGAATTTAATTAATAAATTCAATTCGGCTTTTGAGATTTAAGGAGTTTATTATTCTAACTAATCAATTGAAATAACATATTACCAAAGTAATCTATCTTGTGAATGTTGATTCGGTATATAGATTTTAAATGATAAGTACGTCTGTAATTCATGCGAATATTATATCGGTCCAAAGATAGATTAATATTGTCGGGCCGAATTACAGAAGTACCTGTGATGATGAATATGTGACGATTATTCGGTTCCATGTGAACAATAATTCAATCCAAAGATAGAATCATTGTTTGACAGGATTTATTGTCAGTATTTGATCATTGCACAAAATATCACTTACAAGTTAATATTTCTGTCCAAAGACTAAATATTAATGTTGTGCTAGATATTTTTTTTTTTATGGAAAAATCTCGATGTGAATTTATTAATCAAGATGTGAAAATGTGTTCATAGTATTTTTTTGTTTAATTTCAGTTAATGCTTCCGCATCTACAATATGTGGCAATGTCAATTCTATTCCTATACTGAATGGAAATAACTTTAAGGATTGGAAGGATAATGTTTTGATTATCCTCGGGTGTTTGGATCTAGACCTTGTGCTTCGGATTGATCGACCCATTATTACGGATCAAGGTTCCCTTGTTGAAAAACAGGACCTTGAAAAATGGGAAAGATCAAATCGCATGTGTCTAATGATCATTAAGCGAGGAATTCTAGAAACGTTTAGGGGTGATATCTCTGAAGTCACTAATGCTAAGGAATTCATTGAGGAAATTGAGAAATGTTTTGCAAAAAACGATAAGGCTGAAACAAGCACGCTTCTTACGAGTTTGACCTCAATGAAGTATAAGGGAAAAGGAAACATAAGGGAGTACATAATGGAAATGTCTCACCTTGCTTCAAAACTAAAAGCACTAAAGTTAGAGCTTTCTGATGAATTGCTCGTGCATTTGGTTTTGATCTCTCTTCCTGCACAATTTAATCAGTTTAAGGTCAGTTATAACTGTCAGAAGGAGAAATGGACTCTTAATGAGTTAATTTCATATTGTGTGCAAGAAGAAGAGAGATTGAAGCAAGATCGGACTAAAAGTGCTCATTTGGCTTCAGGAAGTAATTTCAGAGATAAAAAGAATAAAAGGAAGAACCCTAAAGAAGCTGCAGGTGGTCCCGTGCAAAAGAAACAACAAACTAAAGAAAATGAGGAATTTAGTTGTTTCTTTTGTCGGCAATCCACACACTTGAAGAGGGACTGCACTAAATATCACGCATGGCGTGCAAAGAAAGGTGAATCTCTTACTTTTGTTTGCTCTGAGGTTAATTTAACTTCAGTACCGAGTCACACTTGGTGGGTAGATTCTGGTGCTATTACTCACATTAGTGTTTCTATGCAGGGTTGCCTGAGCTGCCGAAAGCCAAGTGATGATGAAAAATTCATTTTTGTGGGCAATGGCAAATCAGTTGAAGTTGAGGCTATTGGGAATTTTAGATTATTATTAAGAACTGGTTTTTATTTGGATTTGAAAGACACTTTTGTTGTACCGTCTTTTAGACGGAATTTGGTTTCTATTTCTGTTTTGGACAAATTTGGCTATTATTGTTCATTTGGAAATGGTCAGTTTAGTCTTTCTTTAAATTCAAATATTATTGCAAATTGTTCTTTGTCAGTTTATGATAATCTATATTTACTTGATACAATTGCCTCATATAATGAAACTTTGCATACAAGTAATCGCGGTACTAAAAGAAAATTAACAACTGAAAATTCTGCATCAATTTGGCACAAGCGTTTAGGTCATATATCTAAACACAGAATTGAAAGGCTTGTAAATGATGGAATTCTTGATTCTCTTGATTTTTCCAATTTTGAGGTTTGTATTGGATGTATTAAGGGAAAGCAAACAAACGTAAGGAAATTGGGTGCCAACAGAACTACAGACGTCTTAGAACTCATTCATACTGATATTTGTGGGCCATTCCCTACGGCTTCTTGGAATGGTCAACGATATTTTATTTTGTTCATAGATGATTATTCAAGATATGGCTACCTTTATCTCATTAGTGAGAAGTCCCAAGCACTGGACGTGTTTAAGGCATACAAAGCTGAAGTAGAAAATCAGCTTGGTAAAAGAATTAAAGCTATCAGATCTAACCGTGGTGGTGAATACTATGGTCGATATGATGGATCAGGAGAACAACGTCCAGGACCATTTGCTAAATTCCTAGAGGAATGTGGAATTGTACCTCAATACACTATGTCAGGTTCTCCTCGCATGAATGATGTATCTGAGAGACGAAACAGAACTCTTAAAGATATGGTAAGAAGCATGATTTCTCATTCTACTTTACCGGAATCTCTCTGGGGAGAAGCAATAAAGACTGCAGCATATATTCTCAATAGAGTTCCAACTAAAGCAACAACTAAAACTCCTTATGAGCTTTGGACCGGTAAAAAGTCAGTCCTAAAGCATTTTCATATTTGGGGATGTCCAGCAGAAGCAAGGCCTTATAAGCCTCATGAAAAGAAATTGGACTCCAAAACAGTTAGTTGTTACTTTATTGGATATTCTGAGAAATCAAGGGGTTATAAGTTTTTTGTTCCCACGAACAGAACTATTTTTGAGACGGGAAATGCATTGTTCTTTGAGGATATTGAGTTTGAGGGGAGAAATACTAAGGAATTTGTATTTGAAGAGGAATTTGTTCAAATTCCTATAATTGCTACTGATGATAATCATGAATTTATTTATGATATTAATCAAGAAGCAATTCCAGAACTTCAAGACAATAATACAAATCTTCCCATTGAAAATGAGGTAAACATTCCTGAAGAACAAACTCAACAACCTCAAGAACAAATGCCATTACGGAGATCCACGAGAGAAAGGAGAAATGCTATTTCGGATGACTATATTGTATTTCTCCAAGAACATGAGGATAGCGTTGAAATGATGGAAGATGATCCTATCAACTTACATCAAGCAATGCATAGTTCTAATTCTCATAAATGGATTATTGCCATGAATGAAGAAATTAAGTCTATGGAAGACAATGACGTTTGGGATCTAGTCTCATCACCTTAAGGTGCGAAACCTATTGGTTGTAAATGGATATTTAAAACCAAAAAGGATTCAAAGAGTGATGTAGAAAGATATAAGGCACGTCTTGTTGCAAAGGGTTTCACTTAGAGGGAAGGTATTGATTTTACAGAAACCTTTTCCCCTATTTCGACAAAGGACTCTTTTAGGACGATCATGGCATTAGTGCCGCATTTTGATCTTGAGCTACACCAAATGGATGTTAAGACTGCATTTCTAAATGGAAACATTGATGAAACAATTTTTATGAACCAACCAGAAAATTTTGTGGTGGGAGATCCAAACAAAATGGTTTGTAAACTAAAGAAATCCATATATGGTCTCAAGCAAGCTTCTCGTCAATGGTATCACAAATTTCATGAAATTATTATCTCATTTGGTTTTGAGAGTAATTTAATTGATGATTGTGTATACCACAAATTTAGTGGGAGCAGACATATTTTTCTGATTTTATATGTTGATGATATATTGCTCGCTAGCAATGATACAGGCTTACTGCATGAAACTAAAAGATTTCTTTCAACTAAGTTTGAAATGAAAGATCTTGGTGATGCCTCTTTTGTATTAGGAATTCAGATACATCGAGATCGTTCTCGAGGTATACTTGGATTGTCACAAAAGAGTTACATTGAAAATGTACTAAAGAGATATGGCATGCAGGATTGTAAATCAGGAAACACCCCCGTTGTTAAAGGAGACAAATTTTGTCTTCAACAATGTCCTAAGAATGATCTTGAAGTTAAAGAAATGCAGAAAATTCCTTATGCATCTGCAGTAGGAAGTTTGATGTATGCACAAGTCTGTACTCGACCAGATTTGGCATACATTGTCGGAATGTTAGGCAGATATCTGAGTAACCCTGGTATGGATCACTGGGTAGCAGTCAAGCGGGTTATGCGTTATTTGAAAAGAACTAAAGACTACATGCTCACATATAAGAAATCGGACCAACTAGAGATCGTTGGGTATTCAGATTCGGATTTTGCTGGATGCCAAGACAGTCGGAGATCCACTTCAGGTTATATCTTCATGCTTGCTGGAGGAGCAATCTCATGGAAAAGTGTTAAACAAACACTCATTGCTTCTTCCACTATGGCCGCTGAATTTATAGCATGTCATGAGGCATCCAATAATGGAATGTGGCTGCGGAATTCTGTCACTGGGCTAAAGATTGTGAAAGGAATTGAAAGACCACTAAAGTTATTCTGTGACAATAAATCAGCAGTCATGTATTCGAACAACAATAGGAGTTCAACTAAGTCAAAGCACATTGACATCAAGTTCCTAGTTGTTAAAGAAAGAGTTCAGAGTGGTCATTTATATATAGAACATATTGGTACAAACTCTATGATTGCGGATCCGCTAACTAAGGGATTACCACCCAAGGTCTTTTTGGAGCATACTGCTCAAATGGGTGTTATGTTATTTGAAGATATTCAGATTTAGTGGGAGTTTGTTTCTATATATATGTATGTTATAAAGACTTATTGATTACTGCAGTTTATGGATAATAAAGAATTTTGTTACACTCTGTTTATAGAAAATTTTGATCTCATTAGGGACCAGTTAGAAGTTGACATGATGGATCACACTGGATGTCATTTCTATGCTACACATCCGTACTATGATCTATGTCATTTAATTATATTGATATTCGTGATCATTGATGGGTTGAATTACGAACTAATGTAATTAAACCGTTTTGGTTCAATGTTGATATGATTAATGGACGAGATTGATTTGGAGTGACTTTAAATTATGATAGCCACATTATTTGCGCATAAAGATGAACACATGTAATTATATATATTGTCCAAAGTGGGAGATTGTTAGATTTATTGGACTAATAAATATAAATAATGTGTTTGGGCTATTTTTTTATTTGGAATTCAATAAAAATAAAGTGATCATTAAGTATTTTTTATTTTTTATTGAATAAGTCACATAATTAGTATAATTAATAGTACGGAACGGTTATGTGTAGAAACCGTCAATTTATTTATTATTTATGATGGTTAAATAATAAATAAATAAATATAAAAGGGTTGTGGTTCCCCGATTCACAAGTCGACCAGTTTTCATTTTCTCATTAACCTCCATCGTAAGAGAGAAGAATGGAGAAAACCGCTTGTAGAATCGGAAGAGCAAACTCAAACTCAAAGATCTTCATCATGAATTCAGGTACGCTTCCGCTTGTTTAATCAACTTATGGACATAGAGAAATTTATGTATTAGGATTGTGATTCATTTATGTTAGATATTATCGATCTATAAGATTATAGATTAAAGTATGAAAGAAATGAAATCTAATATGTATTTGTTTAGAATCATGAATTTAGGACTAAAGAAAATTACTACAGATTCATCCCTATTTTGTAGGGGAGAATGATCACCATCGTACGGTGATCATTCTAGGCTTTAAATGAGCCGAAATGGTGGACTAATGAGAGAGTTCCATTTTAATTTGAAGATCAAAAGCGGTTGTTCTTATTCACTCCGGTGTTCGTGTTGGAGACGATGGTGGCGCATGCAATGACATTGTTTCATGCGCATCCTGGCGTTTCTTTTGTGGTCCGTTAGCGATCGAGCGTTCCGTCAGCTTTTGGGCTAACGGGGCTAATGCTTGGTTAGTTAATTAGGTGCCTTGCGTGCGCGCTTCTCCTCGGTTACAACCGGCTACGTGGAGCGCTCTAAGACGTTGGGTGCGGTTCTAGTGTCCATCCAATAGACGCAACTCCTGTTGCAACCAATTTTTCTATTTTCGGCTACACCCGATTATAGATTTATTTTTATTTTAAAACCTTAAGGGTTTGTTTGAAATTGATTTTTCTTTCACCCTTTTGGTTTTAATTTTAATCTTTTTAAATACACAAAATATTAAAATAAATATGGCAAATATTTTACCAATTTTTTTAAATATATTTTTAGGGTTAAATAAATAATTGTTTTAAATGAAATGGATACAACAATTCATTCTAAATTATTTATTTTTATCCCTTATTTTTTCTAAAATTATTTTGACCATTTTTATGTTTTTTCTAAATGAGTACAACATTTATCCTAAATAATTTTTATTATTTTGACCATTTTCTTAATTAATTAGGCTTTAATTATTATAATAATTAGCCTAATTAATTGTTTTAATTATTGGTTTTTGGTAATGGGGTTAATTATTTTAATCTTATTTATTTAAAAATAATTCAAATTAATTATTTTAATATTATAAATTGAAGTTTAAATTTTTAGTGCTTAGAATGTCGAAAACATTAGAAAAATTATTTATTCGGTAGAAAATTCCTTCAAAGTTTCGTCACATATCTCGTCACTAATATTTACCCTAAACAACATTAGATGAAATAAATTTCGCAAAAATATAATCAAAAATAGCATTGGAAAAAAACATATAGTGGAAAGTTAATCACAAAAACTTTCTAACTAAATATTTAACCATCGGAGTATTAGCGACACTCATATTTATAAAAAAAATTATATAGATAAAAAATCGTGGCAAATTATATATTCATTCACAATTTCATCACCAATGCATTGTTTTTTAGTGCGGTCATTCCAATAATAAATTTTATTAAATAAAATATTTACATTTAAATTATTTTTAAATGATCACGAATACTCAGAACTCATCACTTCTTTAATAATTAATTTGATTGAGTCCTCTAATTATATCTCAATTTTTTATAAAAAATATTTGACTAAAGCAATGAGAACCAAAACTTTAGCAAGATATTTTTTATTTTTATATTTTTTAACTTAGGTTTAATTGGCTAGGGCTATTATGATCCCACTTCTTATTTATTTTTGGTTGGTTTCTTAATTTGTTTTTTAAATTTATATTATCATTAACTCTTAACTGATAACTCACACTTCTAATTAATGTTGAAACCACAAATCACACGCATTCCCGCTTGTACATGTAGATCATTATTGTAAAAGAGAAATTCTCTTTTGTTGATATTGAAAAAATATTTAAGTGTTTTGTTCGTAGATGTTACCAATACAAACACTATACTCAACTATGATAGTTTAAGTAATAATAGTTCGTATGTTTAATAAATCACTTATAATGACTTAAATTGAAGTAAATGTCGTACTTATAGAAATTGCATTAACTTCTCAAATAAATAAATAAAAACTATACTCATCAACAAACTCCATGTTCACCCTAGAAGGAACCGGACATACCACTAATATTTTTGCAGAACATATATTAAGCCAAATTTCATTATAAATAAAATTTCACCAGCACTCCCATAAAAAAAAAGACAACATAATGAACTGTTTTCTAGTTTGGATTTTATATTTGGTTTTCTTATCTCTGTTTTGATCTAAATTGGCTAAAAGTAATTTGTAATAGGAAATTAAATGATCTATCTTGTGACATAATAGCCAATTGAATAATTAAACTTTGTTATTAGTGAGAAACTTTGACCCATTATTTATTTCATACACTTGATATATATTTTGTTATCTGTTTTCATATTCATTGAATTTGAAACATCTTTTCTCCAACCACCAACATTAATAATACAATCATCAATTTGCAAAGTTGATACAATTAAAATAATGTTTAGAATTTACTTATTGACTTAGTGAAATTAATTTCAAATTAAAAAATATTAATAAAATTCAAAAGAATTTAAAATTTTAATATTTAGATAATAAATAAGTTATTTAAAATTAATATAAATTTTTTTCTAACTTTTTAAAACACAATTAAATATTAAACAATCTATAAAAAAATATTGAATTTTCCTTCAAATGGGGGAGATGGGGTCATGAAGCTCCTCCATATTTATGGGGAAGAGAAGGAAATAAAAAAATAAAAAAATAAAAAAATAAAAACCAGAGGTTGGAGTACAAAGGGCGCCCATAGTCCCATCTAAAACCAGCGTACGGATTCCACAAAACCGGGAATACGAATTGTGGGCGGTCTTATCTCCACGCGCTTATCTCCCACTCGCCACTTTCTCATTGTTAAAGAATTACAGAAAATTATGACTTGTTTTGATATAAATTTTGATTTATTTTATTAAAACAGTAGTCAACTACAATTTTAATTATCTAAATATTTGATTTTATATTATAATCTGAAATTCATCTGAAAAACTATTATACTACAAAACTTCACCATAAACCTCCTCGGTAAATTAAAATGTTTGATTAAAAATATTTAAAAACAAAATCAGTTTAAATAACTCTTTTTAACTGTTTAAATAATTTTTTTTAAGAATTATAAAAGTTGAATTATTAGGTGAAATTTTTTAAGATCAAGGATATTAATATTTAATGAATATATATATATATATATATATATATATAATTTCATTTCATTAAATAAGTTTTTTTTTTAAATTTTAACCCAAAAAAATTATAATCAACAAACATCGGGTAAATTCTTTTTATTCATTTTTTCTCTTCTTTCCATTCTTTATTTTTATTTTTTTTTAATTTTTCTTTCAATTTTTTATATAATTTTATTTAATAATTAAATAATTATATATATTAAATTATTTATTTATATAAAATAATAATAAAACATTTTTTTAAACATTTTTTTCTTCTTTTATAAAAAAAAAAACAAATCCTAAAAAAGCTAAAGGTTCAATAATTTCAATCTCAATTTGTGTGTCAGAAATCTTTTTAAAATAAAACATTATTTCAAAAGATTTTAACAATTCCTAACCTCTTTTAAAATTAATTATAAAAATAATTAATTTAGGATTCAAAACTAAATAATCTTTAGATTTGTCATTATCAAATTTAAATTTGATTTTTGAAAATCTGTGTTTAAATTATTTAAAGATAATTAATTTAAAAGATTGTTTTTTGAAATAGAATCGTCAATTATTTTTTTTAAATCAATAAAAATATGTACGTGTACAAACGTATTTTTCACCAAAGATTCATTTTAACTTGAAGTTTGGTGATACTCGAGAAATAGCTTTCTCTAATCATCTGTACCCGTTTTAAAAACGGTCTTTACTTTATAAAGTCTTGACTTTTGAAAATCGGTTGTATAACGTTTTATTCAACCAATTATTCTTCTAGTCATAGATATGCATAATTTTCTACGTATTTAAAATATTGTAACAATAATATTTAAATGGTGGTACATGTTGTTGATGATGACTAGGGTGGAAAATACCTAAAGAACATCAATTTAAAAGGCATTAAGGTTCAAACATAAATCCAAAACAAGCCTTTATCAACATACTTTTTGTGGGAAAATTCCAAAAATATTTTAAAATAATTTTCGAGATTTTTAGAAAATGGTTTGAAGTTCTAAAATTATAAAAATAATTTTGGAATTTTAAAATTGGAACCAAACAGGTCTTAGGACTAGTGTCCTCGGTCCTGAGTTTGTTTTCATCGGTCAAGGCTAAAAGCCCTTAGTCCTGATCGAGAATCCCTCGGTCTGGGTTCAGGATCCTCGGTCGGGGTACTAGCGTTTCTCGCTTCTTGGCTAGAATTCTTGGTCAGGTGCTAGAATTCTCGGTTGGACACCTTGGTTCTAAGTGGAAGTCATCAGTCCTAAGTTCGAGAGTGCTCGGTCGGGTGCGAGACTCTCTGGTCCTAGGTCTGACTTTTTGGTTGGACGTCTCAATCTTGGGTGGAGATCATCGATCATGGGTTTAGGAGTTCTCGATCAATTTTGAAACTCCTCGGTCCTAGATTCGATTTCTCTGTCGGACGTTTTGGTCCTAAATGAAGAATATCGGTTGGACCTCTCGGTTCTGGTCTTATTTTCTCAGTCAGACCTCTCAGTCTTGGTTGGACCTGTTGGTCCTCAAGAACATCAAAATTATAGGTTTTTCAATTTGATGGAGGCTTGGATCCTTTGATCTAAGGGCTTGAGTAGCTTCACAAAGCTCCCAAGAATATTAGAAGTATCATCCCAAGATATCATTTGACTTAGGTGATGATCAATTTGTTCAAAATAGTTTGAAGGCCAAAATTTGGGTTTTTGGTTTCTAGAGTTTAATAAAGTGTAAGGAGTTTTCCAATACCTTCCTTATACTTTATATACTTGATTGATACCAAAATATGAACACTAATTGTTCATTTGGACCAATTCAAAAATTAAAAATTTTCAATTTATTTTGAAAATTGTAATATTGATCAAACATGATCGAGATGGATCAAATATAATCCAAATAGTTGTCTAACATCATTAAAAACATGTTGGGAAGCTTTTTAAGATGTTATTCTTGAGAATTAGCCCAAGAACAGAAAACTCGTTTTTTAATTTTTCAAATTTAAATTTGGGTTGTTTCGTTTGAGATTGATTGATCGATCCTAGCTTTCACAGAAAGCTTGTAAATGATACTTAGATCGATTTCCAATCAAGAAATCCAACAACTAGGCAACATACAAGTTTATGAAAATTGAAATATAAAAGTTTCAATTTCATATTGGAAATATCATGTTCCAAGTGTTGGAGAAAACTCCTTTGACCTTAAGGAAGCTTTTTGAATGTATGAATACAAGCTTTAAGACCTTATGCAAAGATTTAGAAAAATATGAAAGGTTTAGCTTTAATGACAGATTTCCTGTAAATCCCGATTTAAGGCTTGAGATCTAATCTCTTGGCTTGAATTAATCAAAAAACATTAATGATATTTTGGTTGTTCTTCTGGCTAGTTGTCGTAATAGGCATCATTAATGCCTAAAGATGTAGGGGAAATGTTCACTATGGTAGGGTGATTATTTCACCTTTTGAACGGAGTCAATCCATTCAGAAACAACGATATTCCATCTTTGAAAAATCAAAATTGGCTGCGGATGATTATCCATCAAGCCTCACGACGAAGACGGTGATCAGGGAACAAAACATCATTATTCGGGTGAAAACGCAGACGCAGAGTGTTCCGTTGGCGTTCCGTCAGAACATCATTGCATTTTGGCCGTTCCGTTACGTTTTAGCTAACAGGACGTTAGCTGATTCGCTACTTCGCGGGCGCGCGCTCCTTCTGTTGCAGCGGGCAATGCGGGCAACGCTAGGGCGTTGGATGACAATCCATCGCCTATCGGACTGTTGTAAAGTCCTGTTGTAGTGAATCCTTTGGGTTTTGGCTACAGTGGATTATTGATTTTATTTTTATTTTAAAACCTTTTGGGTTTATTTGAAAATGATTTTTCATTCATCCTTTTGGCTTATTTTTAAATCTTTAAAATACACAAAATATTTTAAATAAATATGACATTTATTTTGTCATTTTTTAAATATTTTTGGTTTAAATAAATAATTTTTGGGGATAAAATGAGTAACACATTTTATCTTAAAATTTTTATGACTATCGGTCGATAGTATTTGGTTAATGTTTATTGGTATAGTCATAAATGACTGGTTAATGTCAACAAGTGAGACATAAGGGGACATGGAAGTTTAATAAACTTTTTATGTTTATTACTAACAAGTAACATTTTAAAAGCGATCACATGAAAATTATCGTAGGACTATCAACATATAAGATTATGTGAGAGTTGATAAACTTGCTTATGGGGTTACTAACAAGTAACATGTTGGAACAATCATGTGTGAATGATCGTAATACTATCAACAATATATATGTTTTACGTGATAGTTGATGAACTTTCTCACAAGGGTTACTAACAAGTAACATTTTATAATGATCATGTGTAAATGATCATAGTACAATCAACCTATAGGTTTATATGAGAATTGATGAACTTTCTCACGAGGGTGTTACTAACAAGTAACATGTAAAGTGATCATGTAAAAATGTTTAAGGCACTATTAACAAATAGGTTTATCGTGAAAGTTGATGAACTTGTCACAAAAGTTACTAACAAATAATATGTTAGAACGATCATATATAAATGATCATGGTATTATCACCAGATAGATTTTTATGAGAGTTGATAGACTTGCTTACGAGAATTACCAACAAGTAATGTTTTTAGAGTGATCATATGTGAATGATCGTGAGTACCTATTGGCCAAAAGGGTTTACAGTGAAAATTGATAAACATTTTATGTGATCATAAATGATCGTGGTACTATCATAATATTGGTTTTCGTGAAAGTTGATAAACTTGTCATGGAAGTTATTGACAAGTAACATGTTAGAACGATCATATATAAATGTTCGTGGTACTATCAACATATAGGTTTTTGTGTAAGTTGATAAAGTTGTCACATAAGTTGTTAACATGTAACATATTAAGGCGATCATATATAAATGATTGCGATACTATCAACAAATATGTTTTCTTGAAAGGTTATAAGCTTGTCACAGAAGTTGCTAACAAGTAACATATTGAAGCGATCATATATAAATGATCGTGGTACTATCAACATATAGGTTTTCGTGAAAGTTGATAAGCTTGTCACGGAAGTTACTAACGAGTAACATGTTAGATTGATCATGTGTGAATGATCATGGTAATATCAACAAATATGTTTTCGTGAAAGTTAATAAGCTTGTCACAAAAGTTACTAACAAGTAACATATTAAAGCGATCATATATAAATGATTGTGGTACTATCGACATAAAGGTTTGCGTGAAAGTTGATAAACTTGTCACAGAAGTTACTAACAAGTAACATATTGAAGAGATCATGTGTTAATGGTCATTGTACTATCAACATTAAGTTTATTTTTTGATATGAATGCGTATAAGCAATGTTTTGTACCTATTGACGAATATGATTTTGGCTGGATCATGCATGTATGATCGCTGATACTTATCGACATACAAGGTTTTTGTACCTATTGAGAGATAATTTTTTTGGTTGGATCATGTACGTATGATCTCAGATACTTATCAATATATAAGGTTTTGTACCTATCGAGAAATAGTAGTTTGATAGATTATGTACGAATGATCTCGGGTACTTATCGACATATAAAGTTTTGTACATATCGAGAGATATGGTTTTTGTACCTATCAAGAGATATGATTTTTGTCGGATCATGTATAAATGATCGTTGATACCTATTGTCGAAATAGAGTTTGTGGATAATATGTGAATAATCGTTGATACATATTGACAAAATATGGTTTTTGTACCTATTGAGTGATAAGGTTTTGACGGATCATATACAAATGATTGTTGATACCTATTGGCAAAATAAGGTTTTTTAATCTATCGAGAGATAGGGTTTTGTCGGATCATGTACATATGATCTCGAGTACTTTTCGACAAATAAAGTATTGTATTTATCGAGATATAGATTTGTTGTTGGATCATATACAAATGATTGCAGGTACTTATCAATAGATAATGTTTTGTACCTATCAAGAGATAATGTTTTTTGTTGGATCATATACAAATGATCGCGGATATTTATCAACAAATAAGGTTTTGTACCTATATATAGATATATTTTTGTTGGATCATGTACGTATAATCTTGGGTACTTATCGATAGATAAGATGATGCACCTATCAAGAGATAAGGTTTTGGCGGATCATATACGAATGATCTTGAATACTTATCGACATATAATGTTTTGTACTTATCAAGAGATATAATTTTTGTATCTATCGAGAGATAGAGTTTTGGTCGGGTCGTGTATAAATAATCATTGATAACTATTTTCTAAATAGGGATTTATGGATCATATATGAATGATCGCTCATACCTATTGACAAAATATGGTTTTTGTACATATTAAGAGATAAAGTTTTGGTGGATCATATACATACCTATTGACAAAATAAGATTTTTGTACATATCGAGAGATAAGATTTTGCCGGATCATGTACGTTTGAACTCGGATACTTATCGACATATAATATTTTGTATCTATCGAGAGATTGAGTTTTTGACACATTAAATATATATTAAAAGATTAAATTTTTATAACATTAAATATATATTAAAATATTAAAAAATTATAATTAATAAATTGAATAATTAATAAAATAGACAATAAAAAGTAAATATTAATAAAAATAGATATATTCATACACACTTATAAAAATTAATATATTCATATTATTTATTTTAAAATAATTTATTTTTTTAATTTAAATAATTTATTAATATTTAAAATTAAGTTTATAAAATCCTACCAAGGTAGCCCAATGTTAAGAGTCGACTTAAGAGACCAAAGTATCACGAGTTCGATTTCATCGGGTTGTCAAACTAGCTCTCCTTTATTAAAAAATATATAAAATAAAATAAAATTAATATAATATATATCTATATAAATATCATATATATATATATATATAATTATTAAATATTATTAAAAATATAAAAAATATATAAAAGTTAATAAAAAATAAATGAATAAAAAAAAAACTAATTAGAATAAAATTGCATTTCAAAATTAGTTGACACCTGAATTAAAACCATTAATACTTTTCTTAGAACCTATGACTTAATCTTCTAAATAAAATTAATTTCATTCAAATTTTTAGAATGAGTTAATTTTTGTGTACACAATTATAATTTAATAAAATAAATATAAGAATTTAGTTAAATTTATTAAAATTTATAAAATAAAAACGTATAAGCAATTCAAACTAAAAAATAAAAGCTTTATTTGGTTTTTAGTTCAAATTTAAAATAAAAATAAAAAACAATTGTTTTAACTAAGATTAGGACAACCTAATTTTATTTAAAATTTTGTTTTTACATGTGCTGGACAACCATCTCGTGGTGGCACCGCCTCCTTCATTCTAGATGTGAACGATCGTGTCTTCAAATCTTATTAGATCGTGTAATGACTAATAAGGTGTTATGATAATTTAAGATAATAAATTATTACGAATAAATGAAATTAAATATCTTTAAACGTTTAACAAGTTAATAAATAAGCTGAAACAAATTAATAAATTAAATATGATCAAATATATTTTAATGTTTAACAAACAAATTGAATCAAACTAATCCTAAAACAACTGAAAATATAATTTCCCAAAATAATCAAATATTATTGCTACCTAATAGATCAATTGTTTCAAATTATTTTAGTGGGACACTTTATTAGTAAACTCGTAGAATAATAAAATATGGGTTTGAGTTGGATTATTTGAAATTATTGTAAACAAACAAACATGTGTTTAGGGAGTTTAGATTCCACCCTCGGACCGCCGCATGAACAGCGCGTGAATGAGGATAAAGCGCGTATACAGAAAAGGTGCCTCTTGGAGAACGTGGCGAGCCGCCGAAAGATGTAGAATTGTGTTGTTGGGCAATCTTCCACGTGTTACTTACGTGGCATCCGATGGTTTTGGACCGATTTGCATGTTGTCAGTCCGATAAATCAGATTTATGGATAGATCCATTTACCTAGCCAAAAGGACTGTATTACCCCCAAGTTATTTATTAATTATTTATTAATTGATGAAGTTAATATTTTAAAAAAATTCATAGAAAAATAGGAAACATGCTACCCCATATATGTGGGTGGTTTAAATAATATAATACTATTTAGGTTTTTGCCCATTAGTTTTAATTATTAATGTTAATGTGAGTCTACCATAAGTATTAGTCAATATTTTTTTTTCTCTTCATTATAAATATGTATTAACATTTGTTTGGAGTGAAGAATCTATTCATATACATTTTTTTTTATTAACTCTATATAGTCTTGTTCTTATTGTTTGAAATAAATTTAGGCTAACATAATACAATACTTAATTAGTAACATTTAATCTTTCTAAAATTATTTCTTTTTGAGTGAATTATTTTTTTCATGCAAAAATAATTTAAAATAATTTTGAATTTGAGTTGCTATATACAATAAATAGTAAAATAAATGTTATCATGAGATGAAGATTGGTTTATTTTTTCACTAAATAATATGGTTTCAATACTAAAATTTATTTTTCTAAAATAGTTATAAAAAATTTATTTATTTAGTAAAAATTAGGTGTAAATTCTTTATTTTATTTTTATAATAAACATAGTTATATTTGAATTAATTGAATAATCAAGTAATAATTTACCATCATTAATCAAAATATTAAAATATATTCTATCTTAAAAAATATATAATATTCTTATATATTTTTTAATACCATTTTTTTAATATAAGAATTAGTATAACCCAAACTTTATGACTTCATTTCATTTCAATTTAAAATTGAAGTTTTACATTTTATTTTTATATTTATAATTTTATGTAAAATTATAATAAAATACTTGCTTAACAAAATTGTAAAAAATAGAGAGAGCCCCCATAACTTTATAAAAAGGAGGAACAAAACATGGGAACTTCAATGCCATGTCAGCTTTCCATAAAAATGGAACTGTGGGAAGAAAACCAGACAGTTTTGGATTTCTAAAGGAAATCAAAACCACTGCGCCTGAAATCCACGTACCGAAACTCCCCCACCCCCCTCCCTCCCTTCCTTCCTTCCTTCTTTATTATATTATTCTTATTCTCTCTTCTCCCCCATTCCTCTCTCTCTCTCTCTCTCTCCCCCCGACAATCTAGCCATCAAATTTCTCTCTCTAAACATCTATCACCATGAGGGTCAGCTGTAATGGTTGCCGAGTCCTTCGCAAGGGCTGCACTGAAAATTGCTCCATCAGACCCTGTCTTCAATGGATCACCTCCCCTGAATCCCAATCCAACGCCACCCTTTTCCTCGCCAAGTTCTACGGCCGCGCCGGCCTTCAAAATCTCATCAATGCCGGCCCTCCTCATCTCCGCCCTGGTACGTGATCTATAACATCTGGGTCGGTGAAAAAAGGTTAAAAGAGTTCAAAAATGTTTAATCTTTTTTGTTTATTTATGCAGCAATCTTTAGATCTTTGTTATACGAGGCTTGTGGAAGAATAGTGAATCCGATTTACGGTTCAGCCGGTTTACTCTGTGCTGGGAATTGGCATCTATGTCACGCAGCTGTTGAGGCTGTTCTAAACGGTGCACCAATAACCCAAGTATCACCGGATTCCGATGAAGGTACGATAAGTCCCCCTCTAAAGGCCTGCGATATCCGTCATGTTTCCAAGGACGATGAATCTTCTGCGTCTCGTGAGCTTCATAAGGTGAAGACGAGTCGTAGCCGGTTCAAGAGAACCGGTTCGAAACAGAACAAGAAAGTTCCAGTTCTGGAAGTTGAGTCTGCCGTAGATGAAGCTGCACAAGTTATGTGGAGCTGGTCACATCAGAATCCGAACCCAGATCGGGATCGGTCCGGGAGTCATGACTCTGTCATGACTCATCGAGCTGAGCCACCGAGTCTAGATGGTGGAGACGTGGTTTCTATGGAGGCTTTACTGTCTCCGTCGAGAAATAGTGACGTTGAACTGGAGCTAACTTTAGGTTCGAAACCGAGCCTGAGTCTGAGCCTGAGCCCGAGCCTTAAAACGAAGGAATTTTCAAGAGTGACGCTAGAAGAGGAAGAAGATGAAGAAGAGAACCAATTGGAAAGTGACAGGTGTGAAGTTGAACTAGGCCTTAGATGTTCTCCGGCCGGTGTTAGTTAATAAATAATACCTAGGGTTGATGGGCTTTTTACTAGGCCCATTAAGAACGACAAAGAGTGGGGACATGTTTTGTATACATGAGAAAAGTGGAATAGACAGGTGGGCCGTATAGAGCAGTTTCTTGGTTTAAAGAAAATTTTAATTTGACTTTTGCCAATTTTTTTATTTTATTTTATTTGTTTGAGAAATAAATTTAGTAATTTTCTGGGGAGTTTATGCAGACTTACAAAACAATGCTCTCAAATTTATGTCAAATAGTAAGAGTTTATTTTTGTAAGAATTAAAATAGAATTAAGTAATTTAAAAATTATTAACTAATCAAATATTCACCTAATCTATTATAGTAAAAAATATTTATAATTTCATTCAAAAAATAATTGTAAATTAAAATTATTGAGTAAAAAATTATTCAAAGATATTATTTATTAATTTTTCTTAGTTCATTTATCTGAAATAATGTGTATTAAAATCATGGAATAAAGTTTTATTAAAAATAATATTAGTTGTTAAATTTTATTTATTTGAATGAGTGATAACTTGCTCCGTGTAGATAAAAAATTATTTTATATTTATAAAACTATAAAATTAAGATAATTTGTAAACTTGTAAAATGATGAAATTGAAAATCATACCAATTTAATTAGGTTTATTGGTGAAAAAGGGGTAAAAAACGAGAGTAAAAGCTATCGGTTTTGACCGTATAACTTTCGGTATAAACCCAATATCGAAAATATAGGTAACTCTCGTCATTTCTCGGTATTGAATCTTTCGTTAAAAACAATTGGGCGTTTACCGAGAGATATCGTAAAATTTTCGGTTTAGATACCCGAAGGAAAAACCGAAAGTTTTCTAATTAATATTCGGTTTTTCTTCAAAGAGAAAAACCGAAAGTTAATAGGAAAACTTTTGGTTTTATTTCAAAAGGAAAAACCGATAATTTTTAGAAAGCTTTCGATTTAGATACCCAAGAGAAAAACCGAAAGTTAATTGGAAAACTTTCGGTTTTTCTCTTTGAAGAAAAACCAAAAGTTAATTGGAAAACTTTCGGCCTTTTCATTTGAAAAAAACCGAAAGTTTTCCAATTAACTTTCGGTTTTTCTCTTGGATATCTAAACTGAAAGCTTTCCAAAAACTATCGGTTTTTCCTTTTGAAATAAAACAAAGAGAATATGAAGAACTCTCGGTTTTTCCTTTTCAAGAAAAACCGAAAGATTCCATTTAACTTTCGATTTTTCCCTACAAAATTTACAAAATAGCCCGATTGTTTTGTGCTCAACCGAAACCTGTTCAGCCAAACCGATATCAATTCATAAAGCAAATGATCTTTCCAAAATTCTCAATCAAACCAATCATCCAAACAACATGTTTTACATTAAAATTAAAACGTATTCAATCAATTATACAGTCGAAACATACTAGAACTAGCTGATGGGAGGAGGAGGGGGTGGTTGATACTGCCTCATAAACATTTCAAAACTCTCTAATCTTTCATTCATTTCTAACATTTCCTTCTCATGTTTTGCACTTTCCCTATCCATTCTTGAAATCAATTCTACCTTTTCCGCTTGTATTTCATTAATTGTTCGCATTCTTTCTTCATCCCTCTTCTCCAATTCCTCCAGTTTCAACGCCATTCTTTTACTCTCTTCATACAATCGCTCATTGGTTCGTTGTGAACTGTTTCCACTTCAAAGATTCTTACGAAAGTGTGTGGGTCGGACGCTTGATCCCATACCGAACACTCCCTCGTGTTTTTATTATCCGAACACCCTCTCCGTCAATTCAAAATCAGATATTTCCGATTCGTTACTAAGAACTTCCTCCATCTCAACCTGCACATTTGAAATAAATTATCATTTTTATAATAAAAAACTAGCTATATTCAATTAACTTACAATTTTCTCTTGCACGCGTTTGTCCGGGACAGGGGTTTGGTTTTCTTTTGTCGGTTTTGGGGTACGGGTCCTCTTGAATAATTCAATGACTGAGGGAGCCCGTCCCATTTCAAGCGCCTATTGAAATAAATGATTTATAAAATTAATAACAATATTTATAATGAAGTTATTATAAATAATGTACATACCAATTTTTTCTCCACTTGAGCAAACTGTCTACTTCTAGTATGATGTGGGAATTTGAGCTTATTTCTGTTGACAACAATTGTTCGACTGTTTTGCTGTATTTGAAATAAAAAATGAAGTTAGAATAATTAATATAAGATTTTATAATTTATAAAACCGTACCTTAAATTTTTCCGTGAAGTAATGATTGCGACACACAAACTCCCAATCATCTCGATCGTACTCTGGTGGAGGATTGGCCAGTACCGCCGCCTTGTCTCCTTGATGGATGCGAATATAATCCTTGTTCAAATCCGAGTGTCATCTATCCCATATCTGTTTAACGTGTCCCAATCCGGTCATTCGATATTCATCAATAGAACCATTAGTAGACTCGAACGGATCCTGAAAATAAAAACATTCAAATGTTATAAAAAAATTATTGAATGATTAATGTATAATTAAGTAATGATTATTATCGTCATAGCAGTCCAAAGTGAATCCATTTGGTCAGTACTTAATGCCTTCCACTTCAGAAGACGGTGTGAGACGGTTGAGGGGTCCCGCACAACCGACCCCAAATGTCTAGACCACCTTGTTCTTCCCTCGTCAGCATCGTCGGGCCTCCCATCTACCGCTCTAAAAGTCAGAGAAATTTTTGTCCCCGCTGGCCTCTTAGATAACGCGATATTCTTGATCTTCCCCCGTCTATTGCGGGCAAAAGATTCTTCAAAATTATCAAATTCATAATTAGATATGTAAATCAATTCAAACAATAACTAAGTGTAAACAAGTTGCCTGTCGATGATGGGTCGAGAGTGGAATAATCCTCCTCGTCATCCTCCTCGTGAGCCTCCTCGTGATCCTCGTCGTCAGCCTCATTGTCACCCCCATATCAGCAAACGTACTCTTAACAAACTCTTTAGCCTCATCAGCATCAATATCCTCGACTGCTGGGGGAGCAATAGCTATCGGCTCCACAACAATAGGTGCTTGATTTCTAGAAGACAATTCTCGGAGCCTTAAGTTTTCTGATTGGGCAAGTAGGTTTTGGTAGTGCTTTCCCAATTTGCTGAGTGTTTTCCTCATAGTCTCCCAAGTTTCTTTACGACCTTCAGACATTCTTAATGCACCATTAATAAAAATGAGCGAATATTTGAAATAAAGTAGTAATAAGAATGAATATAAAGTAAAAAATATAAATTTACCTAATTAATTAATATGGACTATATATTTGTAAACCGCGATTTTATTTTTGTCACAATCTTCCAACCGGGTCGGGCTGACATATCAGGGGCATAGAATACTTGTTTTGCTTGACTCGCCAATATATACGGGTCTTGACTTTGAGTTTTAAAATTCGGTTTACATTTATACTTACGAAGCCATATTTATCCACTTTCACTCCTAGTTCCCCCGATTGTGTATCAAATCACTTACACTTGAATAAGACAACTCGTTTGTGAGAAAAGTATTGTACTTCGATTATATAAGTTAAAACTCCGTAGTATGACATAGTTTCAGACCCGTTGTACCCTTCAACAACCACCCCACTATTTTGAGTGGTCAAACCTTTGTCGTGTTTTTCTGTACAAAATTTGTATCCGTTTACTTTACACCAAACATACATAGACGAGTACATACTTGGACCTTCTCCTAAGATCTCGAGGTCTCTTGAGGACATGTATACATGCCAAACACTGTATGACTTTTCCCATTTGCAAATGGTTGAAACCCATCGCTTGATAAACCCAGTCTTACGTTTCGAGGTTCCGACGCGAAATCCTTATAATTTTCATCAAACGTTTTCCAAGTTAAGAAATCAGCGGGATGTCTCAACGTATCACTATCAACTCTTCCTTCCTTATGCCATCTCATCATTGCAGCCGTTTTTGAGGACATGTATAGTCTTTGAAGTCTTGGTATTAGAGGAAAATATCTCAACACCTTAGTTGGAATGAATTTCCCATTTTGCTTCTTTTGAACTGCCCCACTTGTTTGGTCGACTTTCCATCTTGAAAGACTGCAAACTCTGTAAGAATCTACATTTTTATCGTCCTTCCAAAATAGCATACAGTTGTTTTTACATGCGTCTATCTTCTCATACTTAATCCCGATATCAGTAATGAATTTTTTACTTTCGTAGTAGGAGTTTGGCAATTGAGCGTCAATCGGTAATATGTAATCTTTAAGTAGACGCAACAACATATCGAACGAAGAATTTGTCCATTGACAAACATTCTTTATGTGAAGTAGTTTTAGTAGTGCTGATGATTTCGTTATTCGAGCACCTTCATACAATGACCGTTTGCAATCATCAAGAAATTTATAAAATCTCTACGCATCTTCGACTGGTTCATGGTTTTTTAGGACATCATTAACGTTGAAAAACATATCGTTTATAAAATCGTGCATATAACGTTCTTCATTGACCTCTTCATTAACTGTATTATTCATCTCTGTACTCGGATCGTTGAATTTCGGCACGGCATCCTCCGACTGATCATCATCATCATCCAAGTCATCGACATCGTCATCGACATCATCATTAATCACGTGAGTAGTACGTCTCTTTTCTCCATGAAAATATCAGTACTCATAATGAACATTTATTCCATAAATGATGAGGTGAGTCTTCACATCGTCTATTTCCATAAACGGCGTGTTCAAGCATTTCACGCAAGGACATTTCACTATTTGTCGGGATGTACTCCTAACAGCAAACTTGAGGAATTTGTCAACACCTTCCTCGTAATATGAATGATCTCGACGTAAGGTCATCCAACTTTTATCGAGTACTTTCATCTTTCTAATAAAATAGAAAACAACCCGCATTATTATTTACTTAACTTTGTCTAAATTAATTAGGCTTACATAATTCTAACATAATCTCTACCTAATCTATCATTATCCAACCAAAATTCAACATAATCTAACATTATCCAAACATAATTCAACCAACAATTCTAACATATTCAAAATCAAATCTAACCTAAATCAAACTAAATATAACATAAATCAAACATAATCAAACCTAATTAAACATATTATAACCAACAATTCAAACATATTCATCAAATCTAATCAATAATTCAAACATATTCATCAAATCTAACCAACAATTCAAACAACCTAATATAAAACATATTACTTAATCTAACCAACAATTCAAACATATTCAAAATCATATCTAACCTAAATCTAACAAAATAATCAAACCAAATCTAACATAATCAAACCTAATCTAACCAACAATTCAAACATATTCATAAAATCTAACCAACAATTCTAACATATTCAAAATCAAATCTAACCTAAATCTAACCAAAACCCTAAATCAAACCAAATCTAACCTAAATCAAACCTCAATCAAACCACAATCAAACCACAATCAAACATTATCTAACATAATTCTAACCTAAAATTCAATTAACAAATATAGAACTGCTAATATCAAAACTTAATTAGACTAACCTAATTAAAAATTAAAAAACTAACCTTGTAGATCCGACGGTGGCTGGCGGTAGATCCGACGACGAGAAAGCAACGGTGGAGAAGAGCGGCGACGGCTTCAATCCGACGGTGGATAAGTGCGGCGACGACTTCAATCCTTAGGCGGCGACGGCTTGAAGGCGGAGGCAGGGTTCGTGCGGCGTCGTCGATCGATCGATTGGGCGGCTTCAATCCTTAGGCAGCGTTGTAGTCTTCGGGCGACGTCGTCTTCGGGCGGCGTCGTCTTCTATTGGGGCGAGAAAGTCGTCGTCTTCGGGCGGCGTAGGCGGGCGGAAGGAATCGCGGAGATAAGAAGAAATGGGAAGAGGAAGCAATCGAGGGAAAAAGAAAAGGGTTTTGTTTTTTTAATGAGGTCATTACCGAAAGTTTATTAAAGAACTTTTGGTTTTGATCAATTTTAATACCAAAAGTTTATATTATAACTCTCGGTTTTGTTTTTCATATTTCCGAGAGGTTAGGACATATCTCTCGGTGTTGATTTTTTAAATTCCGAGAGATGTGTCTATATCTCTCGGTTTTGATGATTATTTCTGAAAGTTATATCATTAACTTTCGGTTTTACTACTTGACAAATTATTAAATTAATTGGTTTCTCACTTTATAATAATCTTGAACAACATTAATTTAACAAATTTGATATCCTTAAAATATTACACAATCCATATGATCAAATATTACACACATTCATAGGATAATAAAACATAAACATTTATATACACTTCTCTATATAATAAAACACAATCATAAAAATTTTAACATTAAACACAATCTTAATTTTTAAAATACAATACACACTTGATTATATTAGTTATGAGTCTAGATTGGAAAGTAAAAAACCAATTAATTTAACAAATTATGAAGTGGTAATTCCGAAAGTTAATGGCATAACTTTCAGTTTTGATGGTTATTTCCGAAAGTTATACATAAAACTCTCGGAATTACCACTTCACAAATTGTTAAATTAATTGGTTCTTCACCTTCTAATAACTTTGAACAACATTAATTTAACACATTTGATAACCTTAAAATATTACACAATCTATATGATCAAACTTTATAAACATTCATATGATCATCAAACACAAACATACATATACACTTCTTTATATAATCTTTATATATAAACATTTTAACATTAAACACAATCTTAATTTTTAAAAATAACCCACACTTTATTAGATTAGTTAAGAGTCTAGATTAGTAGATGCAAAACAAATTAATTAAACAAATTATGAAGTGGTAAAACGGAAAGTTTTATATAAAACTTTCAGTTTTGATTAATATTTCCGAAAGTTATATATAAAACTCTCGATCCTGACCTTAAACATAATGTTTTTTAGGAGGGTCAAAAGAGGAAATTTTCAATAAAACTTTCGCAAATACCCCTTCCCAACACTTAGAAAAAAATTCAATTTTTTTTGGGAAGGGTCAAAAGCGAAAGTTTTATTGAAAACTTTCGCTTTTGACCATTCCCAACAATTAGAAAAAATTTCAATTTTTTTTGGGAAGGGTTAAAAGCGAAAGTTTTCGCTTTTGACCCTTCCTAACACTTAGAAAAAATTTCAATTCTTTTTGGGGAAGGGTCAAAAGCGAAAGTTTTCAATAAAACTTTCGCAAATACCCCTTACCAACACTTAAAAAACTTTTTAATTTTTTAGGAAGGGTCAAAAACTTTCGCTTTTGACCCTTCTCAACACTTAGAAAAATTTTCAATTTTTTTTGGGAAAGGGTCAAAAGCGAAAGTTTTATTGAAAATTTTCGCAAATACCCCTTCCCAACACTTAGAAAAAATTTCATTTTTTTAGGAAGGGTCAAAAGCGAAAGTTTTCAATAAAACTTTCGCTTTTGACCCTTCCCAACACTTAGAAAAATTTTCAATTTTTTTTAGGAAGGGTCAAAAGCAAAAGTTTTCAATAAAATTTTCTCTTTTGATCTTCCCAACACTTTGAAAAATTTACAATTTTTTGGGGAAGGGTCAAAAGCGAAAGTTTATTTGAAAACTTTCGCAAATACCCTGGGTCAAAAGCGAAAGTTTTTCAATAAACTTCGCAATTACCATATTTTTCCAATCAAACATGTTATATAATTTTCTAAAATAAAGGCAAAACCAATAAATAAAGGAAAAAAATTCATAAACCACATTAATAAACCAAAAGATAAAAATAGATCATTATTCAAAGTACACCAAATCTTACATCAGTTCGAACGAAAAAGATTACACATAATAAATTAAACACTAAAATCTACTAATTAGTAGATGAAGGGGGAGGGGGATGGTTGATTAAGTTTCTTAAAATAATCAACTTGTTGTTCGAGATTCTTTAGTTTTTGCTTCATTTTAGCATTATCCGCTTTCAGTTCAGTAACCAATTGACCTCTTTCCGCGTCCCTCAATCGAATTTGCTCCAATTCTAACAATATTTGTTTCGCCTCTTTCGCAAATTTTGATGCTGCTATCAAATTCTGGTATGGCCGGCACAGTTTCTCTAGTGTCCGCCGAATAATTTTCCATGAATCACTCATCCTAAATGAATTTCATATATATTAATCAAACAAAATAACCATAGTCCAAATCTAATATAACTTAAATCAAACACAATAACCAAAATATATCATACATTTAACCAAATCTAACAAAATCATATATATATATATATATATATATAACAAACAAAATATAATTAAACTAACATAACCTAAATCTAATCTAAACAATAACAAATCTAAATCAAACTACCAAACAAATAATCTAAACTAGCCTAAATCTAAATAATATAAAACTAACCGATAACAAATCTAAATCTAATAATTAACAAAAACAATATAAATCTAACTTGGATCGGCGACGCATGCGAGAAGAAGAAGGAGGAAAGCGGTGGAGGCGGAGGCGGTTGCGGCGCGGGCGGAAGAGAGAGAAAGGAGAAAGACGAATGAAAAAGAGAATGGTTAGGGTTTGTATTTATAAAGGTAGTTACCGAAGGTTTTCATATTACTTTCGGTTTTGATATTAGTCAAAACTGAAGGTTTATTGAAAAACCTTCGGAAATAACCATCACCAAACTTAGAATTATTTTTAATTGTTTTGTGATGAGTCAAAACCGAAGGTTTATTGGAAAACCTTTGCAATTAAGAATTTCAGAAAAGGTAAAACCGAAAGTTTTTTGAATAAGCTTCACAATTAATCATTCCCAAAATTAGAATTATTTTCCATTTTTTTGGGATGAGTCAAAACCGAAGGTTTATTGGGAAGCCTTCGTAATTAAAAAATTCAGGAAAGGTAAAACCGAAAGTTTTTTGAATAACCTTTGCAATTACACAATTTCCAACACTTAGAATTATTTTGATTTTTTAGGAAGGGAAAAACCGAAAGTTATGTGTATAACTTTGGGTAATAATTTGTAAATCCGAAGGTTTTACACGACTCTCAGAATATATTTTTAATACCGAAAGATTTGTTCCTCTCGGGATCAATTCCGAAGAATTTAGAAAACCTTCGGTAAAAACCATCGGTAAAGGTCGGTTTTTTTTACCAGTGGTTAAGAATATAACAAAACTTGAGTAATTAACTTAATTTAATAATATTGCTAGATAACCTTCTTTAGAATAGAGTATAAAATCATAAAAATTTATGTTAATATAGCTTAAGGGTAAATTTACTAGTTAACTTTGTTAAGTAATTTAAAAGTAAAACTGAAAATTAATATTTAAATATTAAACATTGAATTATTAGTATTTAATTATTCAAATATTTAGAGATAAAAGATAAATTTATAATTAATATTTTTTTAAACTTTAAGTACTAAATATTAGAATTAGTTTGATAATATTTAAAATTAATTATTTAAAATTAATATTAACAAAAATATATAAAGACTATTATATCTTTATATATTAATCATATTAGTTGTAAATTTAATTATATAATTTGATATATCAAATATTATATATTAAATTATTAATTTATAAATTTATTATTTGTTATACTTCTTATCTAAAATAGATTTTTATTTATTTTATTTTTTAGAATAATTTATTTAACTTTTTTTTTTATCATTTTTTAAAATAAATTTAATATTTTAATATATATATATATATATATATATATATATATTAAAAGAGGAAATGAATATTAGGTCGGAATGTGGGTTGACCCACTTATAAACTTAAAATGCTTAAAATAAAATTAAAAATACTATAAGTATGTTCGAACTCAGACCCTAACAAAAATAAGTACAACATTTTAACCAAGTTGATTGAGATGTGGTTTGCCGATGGATAATATGCCGATAATAATTGAAAGTGATTAAAAAATATGAATTAAATATTTGATTGACTAGAGTATAAAGTCACAATGCTAAATATCAATTGAGATTGATGCTTTGTTTTCTTAGGGATAATAGACGTGTTAAAGTGTGATTGATATGTGTTTTTGTCGAGAGATAAGAGGTCGGTAATAAAGAATCGTGATGTCATGAGATTAGAGGTCGATTGAGATTTGTAGTTGATTTTTCTGAAGAATACTAGGCATGTGAAACTATGATTGAAATTGAATTAACACATTTTTTTTATTTTAATAATAAATCTAAATAAATAAAATTAGTAATTCAAAATTTATTTAAAATAATCTTATAAATTTAATATCAATATTATAATAATAATAATTCATTCATATGTATGAACCTTACTAGTTAAAAAATAGAGATTAATTAATTAGGAAAGAAATTCACATAATTATTTAATTTTTATTTTAATAATAAATCTAAATAAATAAAATTAATAATTCAAAATTTATTTAAAAAAATAAAAAAATAAACCTTAATAGTATAATAATAATTTATATATATATATATATATATATATATATATATATATATATATATATATATATATATATATATATATATATAATAAACCTTAGTGAAAAAATTATTAAATTTTAAAAATAAAAATTTAATTTAAATATATTAAAATAATAAGAAATATTTTTAAAATACAAATAAACAAATATATATATATAAGTATTTTTTAATTGTTAGTCATATAAATTATATATACATACACAAAATTATAAATATAAATCAACAATCTTAAGTGATTTAGGTTGAAATATTAAAATTTGTGATGAAATTGGTGGGTGGATAAATGTCATTCACAAAATTAGAGGTCGATTGTGATGAATGGTTAAAATATGCAATGAAATTGGGGGTTGGGTAAATGACATTCACGATATAGAAAGAAATTGTTTGTTGTTTGTTTATTTGACCGAAATGAAAATGTAAGGTCACAAGGTCAATTGAGGTGGATAAAAATATAAATGAGATAGTTGGTCACTCGAAGTGAGTATGCAACGCGATGAGAGTTCGATTGAGGATTAGTGGGCCAAAGTGAGGGTAAAAGAGATTGGTAATGTACCAAATTGAAAGTTTAAGGTCACGGTATAAGATGTCCGATTAGGGTGGATAAATGTGAAATGATCAGTCTAAGTGAAGATAAGTAAGTCGGGCGGTTTATTATAAAATATGTTAGAAGATGGATTGTTTGACCCAAATGAAAGTAAAGTCTCTAAATGAGAGGTCGATTTAGATTAGTGGGATAAAAATATGGAACAAGATAGTTTTGGTTAATCGATGTAAGTAATGTCACACTATGAGAGGTCGATTGAGGAATTGATGGGTCAAAGTGAGGATAAAATAGATTGGTAACGTTGAAGATGGTTGATTTGACCGAAATGAAATTGTGTAAGGTCACACAATATAAGAGGTTGATTAGGGTATGGATAAATATAGAATGAGATAGTTAGTTATCTGAAGTGAGGATAAAAAAGTCAGGTTTCATATTATAAATTATGTGAGGAGATGGATCACGAGATACAAGGTCAGTTGGGGATTGGTGATCAAAGTGAAGAGTAAAAAAGATTGGTGATGTTGGAGATGGTTGATTTGATCGAAATGAAAATTGTGTAAGGTCACACAATATGAGAGGTTGATTAGGGTGTGGATAAATGTGGAATGAGATGGTTAGTTATCCGAAATGAGGATAAACAGTCAGGTTGTATATTGTAAAATATGTGAGGAGATGGGTCACGAGATAAGAGGTTAGTTGGGGATTGGTGATCAAAGTGAAAAAGTAAAAGAGATTGGTAATGTTGGAGATTGTTGATTTAACTGAAGTGAAAGTGTAAGATCACATATGAGAGGTCGATTATTGGGGTGGATAAATGTGAAATGAGATGGATGGTTAGCCAAATTGAGGATAAAAAATATCGGGTTGTATATTGTAAAATATGTTAGGAGATGAGTTGTTTGACGAAGAAAGCAAGGTCTCGAGATGAGAGGTAGACTGTGAATTGATAGATAAATGTGGAATGAGATGGTTAATTAGTTAAAGTGAAAGTAAGGTAAAGAGATGAGAGGTCAATTGGGATAGATAAATATGAAATTAGATGTATGGTTATCCGAAGTGAGGATACAAATATCGGGTTGTATATTATAAAATATGTGAAAAGATGAGTTGTTTGATGAAGTGAAAGTAAAATCTTCGAGAGTATAGAGGTCGATTGTGATTGGTGAATAAATGTGAAATGAGATGATTTTGATTAGTCGTAAAGGTCGATTGAAAAAGAAATTGATATTGGTGGTTAAAATATGCTAGAAGACTAGTTGTTTAACCGAAGTGAAAATTAAGGTCACGATATGAGAAATCCGATTTGAATAAGTAGATAAATATGGAATGAGATGATTAGTTAGTCTGAGTGTTTTAAGGTTACGAGATGAGAGGTCGATTGAGCATTGATGGGCTAAAGTGAGGGTAAAAAAGAGATTAATAATGTTTGATATTTTTGATTTGACCAAAGTAGAAAGTGTAATTAAGGTAATGAGACAAGAAATTCATTAGTAAAAATATGTGATGAGATATGTGAGAAGATGAGTTATTTTACCAAAGTGAATAAAATGTGGAATGAGAGTATTATATTTTTTATTTTAATATATTATTAGTGATTTATTAAAAAGTTTAAACTTTGAATACATATTATTATTTATTAATTTTGTTGGGTCAAATTATTTTGACTAAGTGTCAAAATATTTTGACTAAGTGTCAAAATATTTTGACTATTGGAATTTTGATGATGAGTGTGTACAAAACGTAATTTAAGTCGTCTAATCGTTTTTGGTGCAGGTGTATCGAAAACAGGTTATATTAGACTAAGTCTAAATGAGGTTCATTAGACTAATTGACCATTAAATTCATAGAGTTAGACGTGCAGTCTAACGGATACGTAGTTAGACGTGCAGTCTAAAAGATACGTAGTTAGACGTACAGTCTAACGGATACGTAGTTAGACGTGTAGTCTAACAAATACGTAGTTAGACGTGCAGTCTAACAGATACGTAATTAGACGTGCAGTCTAACAGACGTAGTTAGACGTGCAATATAACAAACGTAGTTAGACGTACAGTCTAACAGACGTAGTTAGACGTGCAGTCTAACAGATACGTAGTTAGACGTGTAGTCTAACGGATACGTAGTTAGACGTGAAGTCTAACGGATACGTAGTTAGACGTGCAATCTAACGGATACGTAGTTAGACGTGCAATCTATCGGATACGTAGTTAGACGTGCAGTCTAACAGATGTAGTTAGACGTGCCGTCTAATAGATGAGAGTTAGACGTGCAGTCTAACTCCTTCAGATTAGTCTGAAGGGATGCGTAGTTAGATGTGCAATCTAACAGATGAGAGATATACGTGCAGTCTAACTCCTTCAGATTAGTCTGAAGGGATGCGTAGTTAGACGTGCTGTCTAACAGATGAGAGTTAGACATTAGACGTGCAGTCTAACTCCTTCAGATTAGTCTGAAGGGATACGTAGTTAGACGTGCCGTCTAACAGATGAGAGTTAGACGTGCAGTCTAACTCCTTCAGATTAGTTTAAAGGGATGCGTAGTTAGACGTGCCTTCTAATAGATGAGAGTTAGACGTGTGGTCTAACTCCTTCAGATTAGTCTCAAGGGAACCGTAATTAGACGTGTCGTCTAATCCCATTAGACCAGGTGGTCTAATGGATTCTGCTATTAGACGGGGGCGTCTAATTTCATTAGATGAGGTCGTCTAAGTGAAATACGTCTAATGCCATGCTTAAGCAGTTGTTTGAAGCTAGCATCCGTCTACCCATGATCAACTAGCTGTACGGTACTCCTACTCTACTTTCTAGTGAAGATTAGTACAACAGCCAGATGTAACTAATTGATTAATGCCACGTAAGCAAATATTCTTCTCACTACTTATTTCTTGCAGGAATATCCTAGAAGAATATTTGGCTCACTACCAGATTGGTACGGCCACGATCCTGGTGCTCAAAGTGTGTTGTGTACTATGGAGGCGCTCCAATGGAAGCTCGCCACGTGTCATTATGGAAGATTCGACCGTTGGTACCTGCTCCCTATTTAAAGATCTTCAAGGACCAAAGATGAATCATCGATCTATCGATACTCAGAGGATTATACGCAAACATACAAACTGATATACGAAAGAGCTGCTTTCTTGTTTTACTGTGTGTTTATCAAGAGAGAGTTAGAATCAAAGTATTGTTTTAGCTGAGTGATATACTTTATCATATTAGTTGAACATATTCTGTTCTGTTCAACAGGGAGCTAATCGTGCAACTATATTTAATTCTAAGAAACTTATAGTGAATCCTTCCGGTGGTTGGAAAAAGGGGTGACGTAGGAGAGTTTTCTCCGAACATCCATAAACAAATTGTTGTGTCATTTTCATTCTGTCATCTTCTCATTCTTGATTCTTAGCTTCAAACCTGAGCAAACGTTTCCGCACTTGAATCGTTCAAGAGTTTGCAAGGGTTTTTGTAGAATAGAAAGTGATTTAAATCCTTAATAGGATTTCTATCAAACCATTTTTCCTAAGCCAACATCAATAGCTAGACCCTGTCTCTATTGATTACGCTGATCCTATCAATTGGTATCAAAGCCCTGCTTCTATTCTCAAGCATCAAGAACTTGAATCATGTCTATCATAACCGAGATCCCCATTGTGTCAAGGGACAACTACGAATATTGGATGATGAAAATGCAAGCTCACTTGGCTTCTTTTGATTGTGATATGTGGAACGTCATTACCGATGGCCCCATAAAAACTTCGAAGCCAAGATGTGAGTGGACTATTGAAGATAAGATGACCAACAACCTGGACAATGTGGCCAAAAATATTTTGTGTCAGTCGATCAACATGAACATATTCTACGAGATCAAGTCTTGTTCCTCTACTAAAGAAATCGGGGAGAAGTTGACTCAGATCTATGGTCGAAATATTCAAGTCAAGAAGGACCAGAAAGTTTTCATGTGTGTTGAAAACAAATCCAAATGGGCCGACAGCGATTCCGAGGATTCTCCTGCTAAAAAAGTGATTGAAACTATTTCATGCTTGCTGGAAGATAATCAATCCAAGGTAAAAGTGAATGATGGTCTCGAGTAATCTGTGTGGTATCTGGATAGCGGCTTTTCCAGGCATATGACAGGAAACAGGCGGCTTCTCACTGATATAGCAGATTTTTCTGGACCTAAGATCACTTTTGGTGACAACAAGAAGGGTAAGACCATGGGTAAGGGTAAGATTATCCATGATAATCTAACCATTAATGATGTGTTACTCGTTGACAATCTGTGCTATAACCTGATCAGTCAGTCATAGGAACAAGATGGGTCCTTAGAAACAAGCTTAGTGAAAATGGCTTAGTTATTAGAAACAAGGTCGGTTTAGTTACTCAAGAATACAAACAAGAGGAAGATATCGACTTTGATGAGTCTTTTGCACCTATAGCAAGACTTGAGGCAATTAGAATCTTCTTGGCCTATGCATCATTTAAGAATTTTAAAGTTTTTCAAATTGATGTGAAAAGTGCATTTTTAAATGGTAAATTAAATGAAGATGTTTATGTTGAGCAACCCCCTGGTTTGTAGATCATACTTTACCAAATCATGTTTTTAAACCTGCAAAAGCTTTGTATGGTCTGAAATAAGCTTCTAGAGCTTAGTATGACACTTTGACTGAATTTTTATTTGATTGTGACTTTGTTATTGGAACTGTGGATAAAACACTATTTAGATTCACTAAAGACTCTCACATTCTGCTTGTTCAAATATATGTTGATGATATTATATTTGGATCAACTAACTCCAAATTGTGTGAGAAATTTGCCAAGTTGATGTAGGACAGATTTGAAATGAGCATGATGGGAGAATTAACTTTCTTCCTAGGTCTTCAAGTTCGTCAGTTGGAGAAAGGAACCTTCATCAATCAAGCCAATTATACCAAAGAGTTACTAAAGAAGTTTGGGATGGAGAATTACTCTCCTGCAGCCACTCCAATGAGCTCCTCTAGTAAATTGGACAAAGATGAAGGTGGTCAAAGTGTAGATGTCACAACCTATAGAGGTCTAATTGGGTCATTGCTCTATGTTACTATTAGTAGACCAGATATCCAATTTGTTGTTGGTGTCTGTGGAAGATTTCAGGTTAATCCTAAACTCTCTCACTTTACTGTTGCTAAACGCATTTTGAAGTATTTAAAGGGAACTCAAAATGTGGGACTATGATATCCGAAAGATTCCAGTTTCAATTTAACTAGTTTCTCAGATGCAGATTATGCATGATGCAAAATTGATAGAAAGAGCACGAGTGGAACTTGCCAGTTCCTTGGAGATCATCTTATCTCATGGTTTAACAAGTAGTAGACGTCGGTTGCCACGTCTACAGCTGAAGCAGAGTACCTTGCTGCTGACAGTTGATGCTCTCAGCTTTTGTGGGTTCAACAACAACTTAAGGACTATGGGATTGAGGCTGAAGAATCTCCAATTTTATGCGACAACACTAGTGCTATCGCAATCACCTACAATCCAGTTCTGCATTCTCGGACAAAGCACATTGAAATCAGGCATCACTTTATCCGAGAGCATGTCAATCAGAAGCAGATTCGTCTTGAATACATCCCAACAGATCAACAAACTACAGACATATTCACAAAGCATCTACCCGAAGCTAAGTTTTCTCACTTTAGAAACATTTTAGGACTTGTTGATCTTGATTGATGCTGTTAAGTGCATAAATTGAGGGGGAACAAGTTCTTCAAACGTAACTGGACAGACAAGAAGACAGAGGTATTAATACGTCCAATGGACTAAAAGTTTAAGAAGCATAACTACTTAGATGTACGTCTACTTAAGAAGTTTTTATCTTCTTTCGGGAACTCATGTCTTAGTTAATTAACCTGCGCGGTTAGACGTATACGTCTAATAGACGTTAGACGTTTTGTGATAAGAGCAAGTGGTAGCCATCAAATGGTCAAAATTCCTCTTCAACAACCTAGTTAGAATGATCTCCGCCCGGAAGAAGATCTTTGGCTATGACGGTCCTCTTTGCGCATTCCTTTGCCGTATTATTGATGAACCTGGTCACGGGTTCCATTCCTCTTCCAAAATCTTGAACAGCGAGAAGGTTCTCGATTATGTTCTTAGGGTGAACAGGCTTAGATCGAAGAAGAGAAACATGGACGAGCTTAACTCTGCTCTAACTTTAGCTCTAGAGTCAGCTGTAGATTCTCTTCCTAGATGATGTTAAAAAAGAGGAAGAGAGAAAGGAGGATAGGAATATAATTTTTTTTTTGTCTTGTGTTGTCCTGATCTTATTTCGTTTTGCTATTTTTGAAAGGTTTTTTGTATTTTTCTGTTGAAAAACATTCCTAATTTTGCGTTTATCTCATTATGGTATTGATTGCATCACTCATATAATCTTTTTGTTGTCTATGCAAAGTTTTAACATCTTCATCAAAAAGGGGGAAATTGTTGGGTCAAATTATTTTGACTAAGTGTCAAAATATTTTGACTATTGGAATTTTGATGATGAGTGTGTATAAAACTTAATTTAAGTCGTCTAATCGTTTTTGGTGCAGGTGTATCGAAAACAGGTTATATTAGACTAAGTGTAAATGAGGTTCATTAGACTAATTAGCCATTAGATGCATAGAGTTAGACGTGCAGTCTAACAGATACGTAGTTAGACGTGCAGTCTAACGGATACTTAGTTAGACGTACAGTCTAACGGATACGTAGTTAGACATGCAGTCTAACAGATACGTAGTTAGACGTGCAGTCTAACGGAGACGTAGTTAGATGTGTCGTCTAACAGATGAGAGTTAGACGTGCAGTCTAACTCCTTCAGATTAGTCTGAAGGGATGCGTAGTTAGATGTGCAGTCTAACAGATAAGAGTTAGACATGCAGTCTAACTCCTTTAGATTAGTCTGAAGGAATGCGTAGTTAGATGTTTCGTCTAACATATGAGAGTTAGACGTGCAGTCTAACTCCTTTAGATTAGTGTGAATGGATGCGTAGTTAGATGTTCCGTCTAACAGATGAGAGTTAGACGTGCAGTCTAACTCCTTCAGATTAGTCTAAAGGGATGCGTAGTTAGACGTGTCGTCTAACAGATGAGAGTTAGACGTGCAGTCTAACTCCTTCAGATTAGTCTGAAGGGAACCGTAATTAGATGTATCGTCTAATCCCATTAGACCACCTGGTCTAATGGATTCTGCTATTAGTCGGGGGCGTCTAATTTCATTAGACGAGGTCGTCTAAGTGAAATACGTCTAATTCTATGCTTAAGAAGTTGCTTAAAGCTAGCACCCGTCTACCCACGATCAACTAGATGTACGCTACTCCATTTTTCAGTGAAGATCAGTACGTCAGCCAGTTGCAACCATTTGATTAATGCCACGTAAGCAAATATTCTTCCCACTACTTGTTTTTTGCAAGAATATCCTAGAAGAATATTTGGCGCACTACCAGATTGGTACGGCCACGATCCTGATGCTCAAAGTCTATTGTGTACTATGGAGGTGTTCCAATAGAAGCTCGCCACGTGTCATTATGGAAGATTTGACCGTTGGTACCTGCTCCCTATTTAAAGATCTTCAAGGACCACGAATGAATCATCGATCTATCGATACTCAGAGAACTATACGCAAACATACAAACTAATATACGAAAGAGTTGCTTTCTTGTTTTACTATATGTTTATCAAGAGAGAGTTAAAATCAAAACATTATTTTAGCTGAGTGATATACTTCATCATATTGTAAGTTGAACAGAGCCTGTTCTGTTCAACAGTGAGCTAATCGTGCAACTGTATTTGATTCTAAGAAACTTATAGTGAATCTTTCCGGTGGTTGAAAGAAGAGGTGACGTAAGAGAGTTTGCTCCGAACATCCATAAACAAACTATTGTGTCATTTTCATTCTGTCATCTTCCCATTCTTAGTTCTTAGCTTCAAACCTGAGCAAACGTTTCCGCACTTGAATCGTTCAAAAGTTTGCAAGAGTTTGTGTATAATAGAAAGTGATTTAAATCCTTAATAGGATTTCTATCAAACCATTTTTCCTAAGCCGTCATCAATAGCTAGACCCTATCTCTATTGATTACGCCGATCCTAATTACGGTTCCCTTCAGATTAATCTGAAGGAGTTAGACTGCATGTCTAACTCTCATCTGTTAGACGGTACATCTAACTACGCATCCCTTCAGACTAATCTAAAGGAGTTAGACTGCACGTCTAACTCTCATATGTTAGACGACACGTCTAACTACGCATCCCTTCAGACTAATCTGAAGGAGTTAGACTGCACGTCTAACTCTCATCTGTTAGACGACACGTCTAACTACGCATCCCTTCAGACTAATCTGAAGGAGTTAGACTGCACGTCTAACTCTCATCTGTTAGACTACACGTCTAATTACGCATCCTTTCATACTAATCTGAAGGAGTTAGACTAATCTTTTGTTTATATTTTTATCCGTATGTATCGCAAATAAAATTATAATTTTTACTTAAATACATTAAAAATAGTATAGGTGTTTATAAATATGTGTTATCAAATAAATATATATTAAATAAATCTTTAATATATCAATTTAAGTGATAAACTACTTAAATTTGTTAATTTTATCATATTATCCTATTCTAAAAACAATTACATTTTAAGTAGAAAATAAATTAATAACTTTTTTTATTATTAACTTTTTTTTTTAAAAAAAGTAATAAACTCATTAAATTTTAATATAATTTAAGAGTACGGTTAAATTTTGATTTGTCTAGAATATACTACAAATTTTAAGTTAATGATGTTGAATAATTGAATTTTATTTTATGTGCACTACAACAAAAAAGACTTCTGGCGACCCTTAAAAAGACTTCTGCCAACCCTTAAAAGCGTCGCTAAAAATATCACCGACCCTTATTTTTGCGTCGCCATAAGCAGGGTCGGCAGAAGTTATAACAACGCTTATTTAAGCGTCGGTAATATTAATTTAAGCGTCGCCAAAACCCCAATTAATTTTTAACAATTTTACTTTTTAATTTGTTTGTATTTTTGTTTTAAATTAAATAATCATTAAAAATATTTAAAAAAACATTTCCTATTCATTATTGACAATTTAAATAATAAAAAATAAACATAAATTTTCTAAACAATATTTTCTCATAAAATAATATCATAATCAAATAAATAAATATTAATTATATATTACAATTTTTTTTAATGTTCTAATGTTCAAATAAAAAAAACATTAAATTCCCGTTTGAACTCAGAGGCTATGTTTGTAAAGAACATGTTTGTGCTGATCACTATTCATGTCGGAAAGCTGCTCACCAACAAAATCATTAAACATTAATGGAGTGATATGATAAACAAAAATGAATCATTAATAACCGGCAAATATTAACAAATTAGAAATAAATTTATAAATATTGTACTTACAACTGTGATGTTCATAGTATCCAAAGGGTTTGATGCAATAGAATTTGTTCTAATCTGCAACAAAAATATTTAAGTCATATATCTAAGAAAAGGAAAAAAGTTATGTAGATAAAAAAATTATATCACCCTAATCTAATGATAATACCAAACTTCTTGTACATTCTTTTAATAAGAACTAATTATATCAACCTGATCCATGATCCAATGAATATTCTTCAACTTACTTTTCAACTTACTTAAGAGAATAAGGTGGATCCACTAGCTTCTCAACAGGCATTGACATCGAAAGTTTCCAACTACAAAAATAAAGTAGATTTAGTGAAGTTCACCCAAAGACTATCTCAGGGCAATAGCAAAAACTGAAATTTACCTTCGATCAAGAAAAAACATATACAAAGAGGTTTCTCATTCATACATCAACCGTAAAAAATATTAGCAAGCAGTTCAGGGCATATGTAATTGGGAGTTCCAACAACTTATTAAGGGCATATGTAATTGGGAGTTCCAACAACCTATTAAGAACATAAGAGGAAGGACTAAATGTTTGGCCAATAAATATCTTCTATGTATAAAGAATAAGACGAAAAAAATGCAAACGCAGAAGAGCATACTTCTACCACCCATTTTGATCAATACTTATTTATGCTTTAACATGCAATCATATTAGTTAGCTGGGAAGTTTCTATAACTAATTTCATATCTATTGTTCTTTCCTATGTTTATATGAGAGACTTGCCTGTTCAAACGACAGAGTTTGCCTGTGCAGGCATTGTCGAGAGTCTTCTTGACTACGAAATTCCAATAAATAAGGATTGAACCACCCTAGTTAAGACAAATTGAAAGATTGTTCAAGAAAATGATAGTATAAATGTTAAAAACTTAAAACACGTAGAGGATTTAAAAAGTGAATTACCCAACCGAAAGTTCTTGAAAGGTCATTGCCTGTACCGAGAAGTCCCAAAACCCAACCTACTGCACTATTACCTCCTGCAACCTGCAAATTTCCAAAGTTTTTATAATGTACAGGCATTTCTGCAAACAGTTTATAGGCATGAATCTTACCACAATTCATAATGAGTACAAACTCATGAGGCTTCACAGAGTTAAGATCAAAACCTGAAGATTTACAAATTAAGATCATTCATATGAGAGACTTGCCTATCCAAACGACAGAGTTTGCCTGTGCATGCATTCTCGAGAGTCTTCTTGACTATGGATTTCTAGTAAATAGGGATTGAACCACCCTAGTTGAGACAAATTGAAAGAATGTTCAAGAAAATGATAGTATAAATGTTAAAAAGTTAAAACAAGTAGATGATTTAAAAAGTGAATTACCCAACTGAAAGTTCTTGAAAGGTCGTTGCTTGTACCAAGACATCCCAAAACCCAACCTACTGCACTATCACCTCCTGTAACCTGCAAATTTCCAAAGTTTTTAAAATGTACAGGCATTTCTACAAACAGTTTATAGGCATGAATCTTACCACAATTCATAATGAGTTTGTACTCATGAGGCTTCACAGAGTTAAGATCAAAACCTGAAAATTTACAAATTAAGATCATTCATATGAGAGACTTGCCTATCCAAACGACAGAGTTTTCCTGTGCATGCACTCTCGAGAGTCTTCTTGACTACGGATTTCCAGTAAATAGATATTGACCCACCCTGGTTAAGACAAATTGAAAGAATGTTCAAGAAAATGATAGTATAGATGTTAAAAACTTAAAACAGGTAGATGATTTGAAAAGTGAATTACCCAACCCGAAAGTTCTTGAAAAGTCGTTGCCTGTACCGAGAAGTCCCAAAACCCAACCTACTGCACTATCACCTCCTGCAACCTGCAAATTTCCAAAGTTTTTATAATGTACAGGCATTTCTGCAAACAGTTTATAGGCATGAATCTTACCACAATTCATAATGAGTTTGTACTCATGAGGCTTCACAGAGTTAAGATCAAAACCTGAAGATTTACAAATTAAGATCATTTATGAGGCTTCACAATTTAAAATCTGAACTAAGACAAACATAAGTAAGTAACAATTAAAAATTGATGGCTTCAATTATTTTCATTTCACTATATATAATTATATATATATATATATATAATAAGTAAGATCCAGATTCAAACCCAAATTTCAATTTCTACTTCAAATAAGCTTTGATTTCTTTGCCGTCTACATTAACCAATCAAATGGATACCCATTTGAGATAGGGATAGAGGGAAGAACCTGTTCTTCACCCATCAATTCCTGAAGATGACTTTTCAACCTAGGGCCATGCCAACCACCACTGTTGGAGGTTAATGAAGACAACCAACTGAGATTCACAAAGCCATTATAAAGACAAGCAATCAAATTGGGGATAGTAAGTAAATCAGATTGGTAAGAGAAAAGAAGGATTACGTTGAAGAAGGACCAAACATAGGATTGTCGTTGAGCGGCTGAAACGAAAAACGACCGAAGATCCAGCATAACCGTTCCCTCTGTTCTTTGTTTTCCTTCTTTCCAAATCTTGAAACAATAAAGAGCGTACCTCAAGATTGAAGGAATTAGCAGATAGACTAAAGAGAGAACAAGTGATCTATAAAAGATAAACAAAACAAGGACAATGGGAATATTGGTCAAATTTCAAACCCTATAATACCTTAAGTTAAGAGCCAAGAAAAAACATTGCAACTCATCTTTATTCATTCAAATTTAATTACCATGTATATTGAAATGACCTTACCTTGTTACATCAATATTGAAACAAGGCATATGACTTCATGCAAATCAATCAATAGAACTGGAGTATCATCAACACTTACCAACTGAAGATCAAATGTTTTATAATGTATAGATAGATTCAAATTGCAGCAAGATATAAACAACAGTCTCAAGAAATCATTATTGAGTTAAAATGGTATGAAAAAGTTCAAACTTATAAACAGTTATTAGTGTGTGAATCACTGAATTGACAAAAAAAAAAAAAGAGCATAATAGTCTTTGATTTTGTGAATACATATTACATATCCAATTAGAGAAATACAATCCACATGTAATGTAATCCGGAGGTAGAGATCAGGTTATATATATATCATATCACAGAATTGCAAAATTAGCAATAAAGAAGCTTATAAAAACAGATCATCAAAGCGGAACAACAAAACTGAACAATGTAAACCTAAAATTAGATAAGAAGATCAACCAAGAACATAACAATACTATAATTATAGGGAAAAGAAAGAAAAAGAAAGAGTACAAGTTCAATTCCGCATGAGTTGTTGAGTTCCAATGATTTGTAGAAAGACAAGATTAGGGATCTGAGAAAGGTAACGAACCAGAAAAAAAATTGTGGAGCAATCGACGAGAAAAACAACAGGAAGCTCATCTCTATCTCTGTCCGCTATGATTTCTTCTCCCACTCTTTCTCTCTATGTGAAGACCTTTGTTTCTAGGTTACCCGCTAGCGTTTGTAGACAAGAACGCGTCTTAGCAATGGAGTGTGGAATGTGATTAGGTTATGAGAGAGAAAATAAATTGGATAATGGTTTCTAATTATAAAAATATATAGGTCTTAAATTTAATATAATATTAATTTATATTATTTTTTACTTTTAAATTAATTAAATTTAAATAATAATTAATTAAAGTACAGATATTAATAAAAATACTAATAATGAAATTTGATAATTATGTTATAAAAATTTAATAATTAAATTTTAATGTTAATAAAATTAATAATTAAATTTATTGTTAAAAAATTTATAAGTTAAATTTAATTAAAAAGTAAAATAGTGAAATAAAATATTTATAAAGTTAAAAAATAAAAATATTAAAATTTAAAATAGTTAAAGGATGAAGTTATCAACAAGTATTTATATAAAAAATTAATAAAGGTTGTTATATGTATAAGGGTGGGCAAAAGTTTTGTTTCTTTTGATTTTTAGCAACGCTTAATATGCGTTGGTATATAAGGGTCGCTGTAAATATGTTTTGTTGTAGTGGTGGTCTGGAGTTTATTTTGGAGTGGTTAACTTGACGTTAAATTTCTAAGAAATATTGAGACTTTTAATTTCTTATATAATTAACTGAGTTTTTAAATAAATTATTTTCTTTTTGCCCAAATCCTGATAGTGCTCCTGGACTTTCCAAACAGGGCATAGTGTTTGTATAATATGTAAATATTCATGACATATAGTGTTTGTTTTATTGCTTCTCTAGATATAGAGGTATTGATAAAGTTGATAGGCAATTTATCCTGAATTCCATTTTCATATGCTTGTAATTGTTTTGAATAATATATATTATATATGTATAAAAAGATATTGAGTTAAATAAGATAAACTATTTTTCAAAAAAGAAAAATGCATTCTCCCTCATCTTATGGAACCATATTGACCATAAACTGTTGGATGATATTTTTTTTTTTTGTTAGGATGATTTTTTTTGTGGAGTTATGTATCAATGGTTGAAAAGTTCCTTAAGCACAATAAAATCGACCATAAGAAAGGTAGTTAATAATGGTGTTAATTATATATATTCAAAGAAAACATAACAGGTTAACCAGACAAATCATTTGGTTTTTATGATATACTTATCATTCAATGTAATATTTATTTAATTTAAAATATTTTGGTAACTTATATCTTGAGAGTTTTCAATTTTATTGAAGAAAATATAGTCTATCACATTGAACAAAATGTAAAAAGTGGTGAAAATAAAGTTAAATACATAAACCAAAGATAAGAGAGCAAATTTGAACATGTCCTTTGAAAAAAAAAATATAGTTATATAACTTAAATTTAAGAATACAATTCCAGGGTTTCATTTAAATCGTCACGACGAATAGCTCTTTTTTTTATGGATGATAGTTGATCTGGATGAAGTAAAAATGATATTTTTGTCTCCAATTCGAATAAGTAATATTTACAATAGTTTATATATTTATAATAGTAATAGAAAAGATAACTAACCTGAGAAAACTTAAGAATTAATTAATATATAGAGCCTAATTAATAGGAGATAAATAAATTATTTCTCTTATTTGTTTAATACTTTATCCCTCTTCAAGCAAAAAGGTGAGGTACAATCCGTGAGTTTACTACGTAAAATAGCAAATCATGAGAAGCAAGACATTTGATGAAAATATCAGTCACTTGATTTTCGGTAGGAATATACTGAATGAGTAATTGCTTACAAGAAACTTTTTCTTCAACAGAATGAAAATCGATTTCAATATGTTTTGTGCGAGCATGAAATACCGGGTTGACCGATAAGAATGCAACACTAATATTATCACACCATAGAACTGGGGAAGAAGAAAGTGGAACTCGAAGTCCACTAAGTAGAGATGAAATCCAACAAAGATCAGCAATTGTATATGCAAGAGCACGATACTCATATTTAGTACTAGAGTGAGCAACTACTTGTTGTTTTTTAGAATTTCAAGAAATGAGGTTGTCACCTAGAAAAATAAAAAATTTAGTTGTTGAATGACGATCATCAGGACATCCTGCCCAATCAACATTAGAGTAGGCAGGAAGAGTGAATTGTGAAATTGGACGACGAAAGATCCCATGACGAGAAGTATGACAAAGATATCAAAGAATACGTTTAATCGTTTCCCAATGAGAAGAGGTGAGAATTTACATGAATTGACAAGCTCGATTGACAACAAAGCCTAACTCAGGACGAGTGAGTGTAAGATATTGTAGAGCCCTTACTATACTGCGATAGAGAAACAAACGAGATAAAGGATCACCATCATGTTTAAAAAGAGAGGAGCCAACATAGACGTGAGTGTGTAATGACTTTGTTTGAAGCATATCAGCCCAAGTGAGAATATCGTCAACATACTTGTATTGAAAAAGAAATAAATCATCTTTGGTATGAGTGACTTTCATTCCAAGAAAGTAATATAATTGATCTAAATCTTTAACATGAAATATTTTATTTAATTGAAGTATAATTTTTGATAGAAATGATTTAGAGTTGCCTGTGAGAATAATAATACCGTCCACATATGCTAAAAAGTATGTGGTTATTTGAGGCGCATGATACATGAAGAGAGCCATGTCAGATTTCGATTCTATGAAATCAAGAGATAGTAGAGCAGTCCGGAGAGTATCATACCAAGCACGAGGAGACTATTTAAGACTATAGATTACTTTATGAAGTTTGCATATATGATTAGGAAAATATGAATGGATAAAACCGGGTGGTTGTTTCATGCAAACTTTTTCTTGTAGAGACTCATCAAGAAATGCATTACTAATATCAAATTGATGAATGAACCATTGATACGATATTGCCAAAGAAAGAACAAGACGAATAGTAGTGGGTTTTGCCACATGACTGAATGTCTCTTCATAATCAATACCTTGTTGTTGATAAAATCTTTTAGTCACAAGACGTGCTTTATGTCAATCAATAGACTCATTAACTTTATACTTGAGTTTGAAAATCCATTTACATCCAAAAAGATTATGAGATGATGTACGAGGAATAATAGACCATTTTTGTTCTAAATAAGAGCATTATTTTCATTTTTCATGGCAAGACACCATTGCAGATCCTTATTAGTTTTGATAAAACACGTGAGTGTAGTAGCAAAAGAAATAGTAGTTAAAGTTGACGAGGACATGGATCGTGCTTTGTTGCATATGATCATCTAATGAGTAGACAATTTAGGTGCATTAACTATTGTGATAATTGGTTGTGTTGAAGGAATATTAATAATAGTAGAAGAAGATGATATAGTGTTTGGTGATGTTGTGAAGGTTGAAGAGGGTAATGGTAGAGACGATGAAGTGATATGACATATATAGTTATTGGAAGAGATGTTATCTTCAGGTGGTTTAGACAAGTGCACAAGGTCCTTACATTTAAAAGGAAAAGTGAGTTCGTCAAAAGTGACATGTCGAGAGATAAATATTCGTTCAGACGAAATGTGAAGACACTTATAACCTTTGTGAGATGAGCTATAACCAAGGAACCCATATTTAGTAGTATGAAAATCGAGTTTGTGTTGATTGTACGGTCATGTGAATGGATAGCAAGAAAACCTAAATGTCTTCAAAAAACATAGTCATGAGAATAGTTAAATATAGTTGAATGGTGAACGTTGATGTAATGTCGGAGTAAAAGACGATTGATAAAATATGTGGTTGTTTCAAAAGCTTCACTTCAATAATGTAGTTGCATAGATGCATGAGCTAATAAAGTGAGACCAGTTTCCGTAATGTGACGAATTTTTCGTTCAACAATACAGTTTTGCTCACTAGTATGTGGACAAGATAAGTGATGTAAAATACCATGATTATCTGTTAATGATTTGAAATTTCTATATTCTCCTCCCTAATCAGTTTGCAATATTTTGATTTTACGACTAAACAAATTTTTAACAGATCGAAAAAGTTGATAAACATATTCAAAATATCAGACTTTTTCTTTAAAGGATTATCCATGTGAATTTGTTAAAATCATCCACAAAATGTACGAAATAACGATAACCACTAGACGAAAATTCAGGAGAAAGTCCATAGACATCCGAATGAATTAGGTTTAAAGGAGTCGTAGATGTAGATTTAGAAGGCGAAAAATGTAGATTTTGTACTTTCCCATATTGACATGATCAAAAAAAAGAAATAGTATTACTACCTGAAACTGTTAATTTAAAGTGTGATATAACTAAAAATATAATAGCTCTAGAAGGATGTCCAAGTCGTAAATGTCAAATTTGAGCTAGAGATCGAATACCAATAAACACCATGTTAAAAATGAATTTTCAATAGGGTCAATGCAATAAAGTCCGTCCTTGAGTAAAACCCTTAAGAAGTACGGTCTTCGTATCTCGGTCTTTAATAAGACAAATATTCGAGTGGAATTCAAAAACACGTTATTATCTGATAAACATTTTGCGACACTTATCAAAATTTTAGTAATACTAAGAATGTGTAAGATATTACGTAAGTAGAGAGTTTTTTGTTGATTTAAAATTTTAGTGGTACCAATATTATAAATATTCAGAGGCATACCGTTTTCGACTTTAATAGTTTGAGTACCTATATCAGGAGCATGTAAATGTAGATTATTAAGATCATAAGTAATATGGTTGGTAACACCTGAATCTAGACACCAAGTGGGATCTACAATAGTAGACGATGTAACTATATTGTCGTAGGATTTGTAGAGGATTAAAACGAGGGCACTTGAGAGCACTATGTCCTTTTACATTACATATTTGACAATGTAGATTATAAAAAACAACTTTCGGAGCGATGACCAATTTTATGACAAAAATCACATTGCGAGTGATTATTGTCTCGGTTCTGTCTTTGGTTCTTTCCGCCCTCATGCTCATAAATATAAGTAACATTCGCCAAAACGTTTGAGAGCAAAATATTTTCATAATGCATTTGTATTTTCTTGAATATGAGTCGTTGTTCATGATTCAGAAGGTTGTTTGTCATCTCATTAAACGATAGATCTTGTCTAGAAGTTAGAGCACATATCATCGACTTGGATTCATCTCCGAACCTGTTGAGTAGAGTTAGTTACAGATCTTAATCAGAAATATATTGTCCGACATCGATAAGTGCATCTGACATGTTTTTGATATGTTAAATGAAGTTAAGAAGAGAGTCATTACCTTTATGTGTGTTTAGGAGTTAACTCAGTAACTAAAATAGTCTGCTCTTTGATTGAGAAATATAGATCTTCTCTAGGGTTTCCCAAAGCTTTTGCGCCGAATATGATTTTGAGACTTGTTGACGAATCTCGTCGGTCAATGTTAAATCCATGTACTCTTTGATCTTGGATATGCCATTGTTTAAAATTTGTATTATTTATTTGAATTGTATTCTTTTGATCATCCGTTTCTTGAAGAAATTTGTGAAAAATTTTAAGATTTTCTTCTATTATATCCATAAAATCATAATCTATCACGATGGGAGTAACTTATTATTTCTAATAGTTATAATTGTGTTTATCAAATTTTACGTTTCCAGTTATTATTGGTAAAATTGAGAAGTATTATTATTCTCCTATTAAAATCGTTGTCAGAAATTGATAATATAAACAAAACTTTTTAATTAAATTTTAAAAAAAAAGATTAAAAATACTATTATTGATTGAAATAAGTAATAAAAAAGATAAATAATATAAGAAAATTTATGAATTAATTAATATATAGAGCTTAGTAGATAAATCAATAATTTCTCTCCTTTGTTTAATATTTTATTATATTATTACTTTATTATTTATCTTTCAAATTTTATAAGAATTATAAATTTATTTATTAATAATAATATAAACTTTTTAATATTTACAAACATTTAAACTACCAAAAAAAAATATTTTCTTAAGAGGTAAAGCTAAAAATTCTCTAAAAACCTAACAAAATATTAATGAAAGTAAAAATAAATCATAAAAATAAAACACAGCATATGTTATTATCCCTACTTAAATTCAGTTTAAATCAATTAAAAAAAAAGTAATTTTATATTATATTATTGTTTCACAGTTTTCCCTATTACATAATTTATTTACAAATTTCTAATAATTGTAGGAAAATCCGAAAATGTACTTAGAAATTAATTTATTACAAATAATTAATATAATTTAAAAAAAAATACAGAGAGTAGGTATAATCTATCCGTAATCCGTATATATAAATATATATTCGTTTCAATCCTTCCTTCCCATTGCCGCCGTCGAATAAAATAGGAGTTCGAGATGAAACGGCGCTCTATAATGGAAGAAAAGTGAAGAATCAGAGAATGCGGTTATCAGCTTCGTTTCAATTCTCAATGACTTCTCCTTCTCCATCTTCCATCGCTAGCTCTAATGTAAGGTATTGAAGTTCTATTCTAGATTACGCCATTAATTCTGTTCCGCCTATGAGTTCTGTTATCGTATACTGCAATTAGGTTAACTTTAAACGTATGAACAGACCGATAGCATCTTAAGCATAAGTTTTACTATCATTGCTTTAATGGAGGTTGAAAATAAGTCGATTACGGTTTCCGTTTTCTTCTTTAGATTGAATGTTGAGGTTACGAAGCTTTATCTGTTTTGAATTTGTTTATGCATCATCATCATAGGCTGTTTAGATTTTGTGTTTTCATAGAAGGTTATATGAATTAGATGTTTTTGACAAGTCTGATTATGCAAACATTGCTTGATTTGATAAAATTGTGCCTAATTTTGCACTTAGCAGTTGGATCCAATGGCGAATGAGTGAAGATTGAGGTCTTAAGGATGTGTTCCAGATCTTTATTCTTCTTGCGAGGTAATCTTGGAATTGAGAATTACGAAATTCGATTTTTATATCGAGTTAGCATATCATGATTTGCTCATTGTTCTACTATTTGGTTTATTTGATCTAATTATACAAAATTAAGTTACCTATTTAAACAAATTTCATGCAAATTTGGTGCACTATTTGATCTTTGTTTGAGGTTTCTGAGTTATAATTACTTCAATTCAAAGCAATATATGGGAATTTACCTATTCTAAAACTTATATTAGGTTTTCTTGCAAGTTCATTGAACTCTTTTAGGTTAGAATTTAGTCAATAACTTTGATATTATAACAAATTGTTTTCAAATAGATTTATGGTTTGAATGCATATATAATTCGAAATAGTTCATGAATTTGAGATTAGTTATAATAAGTGATGTTAATATTATAAATTGGCTTTAGGGTTCTTTGGAATTTTTGAATTAACTTAAAGATATTTGAGTGAGACAAACTCAATTGAGAAAAAAATTGAGTTAAATTGGTAAACTAAACATATGTGAAATAAGAACATTAAACATTATTTTTTTTTCAAACTTTCTTGTTAGGTTTGGAATTTTATAAGAATTCAAAATATAATAAAACATCTTTTCATTCCATTATTTTTAATACTAAAATACTCTTTATTTAACACAATTTATTTTATTATACTAAATTTTTTAAGTCTATTCTATATACAATACAAATTACCATTTTTTAAATAATTTGTAGATTATTAAAAAAATAAGCCTACCTAACAAGACTTTAGAGTAATTAAGAGAATTCCATTTTTCTTTTTATTTTAAATCATGATTTATTTTAAGTTAAAAAAAAACTAAAATACACATTGTATGATGTGTTTAAAGTTTATCTCAAAACATATTTGCATTTTTATATGAGATTATTACATCCCTCTATATATTGAATAAAAACAGTAAGAGGAACTGGTCATTATTTTACTTTTTATTATACATAGTTTAAGTAACACCATTAGTCACCAGTCATTTTTATATCATATAATACATCCCAATAAATTCTCCTTTTTATCTGGAATAAAACAGTTCAATTAAAAAAACTACTAGATATAAACTCAAAATTTTATAAAAAAATACTGTCATATAACAATTATTTTTCTTACAATCACTGTCTAAATAAAATGAACTCTCATTGTCCTGAATACTTGTTATGAAGCCTCTTCACAAACAAAATGTTCCACTTTTAAAAATAAACTTATTAAGGAGTTGTTGGAGTGGTGTTCAACACTTGTAGCCAATCAAACTCATAGTCACTTAGATCATCAATATTCTGATTATCTTGAAGATCATCTACTTCTTCCTTCTTATTGAGATTCATCATAGGAAAATCTATAATCTCATTGTCAAAGTTCAATTCAGTATCGATCAATCCACTTACAGACGAAGATGAAGGCTCTTCAAATAGTTTCGAAATCTCTTCTTCTTCTTCCCAATTAAATAATAATTCATCATTGGCCACAACAGTAGAAATCAACACAGGCTCTTCTAATTGAAGTAGTTTAGAAATGTTGTAGAATTCATCTTCCTTGTAATCCAAATTGTCATTCATTGCCTCATTAGAAATGAAACAGTCCCCATAAAGAGGAATCTTATGCTTGTCAAATAGTTTTGAAATGTCGCAGTTTTCTTCTTCTCTATAATCTAAATTATTATTGACTAGGAAGGGCGGTAATGTATCATTACCATCATTCGTTGTTGGTTCCGGTTTGGGATCGGGAACCATCTGAATAACCAATGAAGAGGGTGGTGATGGGATTAGCCCTCGTCTATTCAATCGGCTAGTTTGTGGTCGGATGCTATCGAACTCGATCCTCTTATTCTCGTATGCGATGGAAGCTTCCAATGGAGTATTGAAAGTGCCAAGCCACACTCTTTTACCTGTAACTGGATTTCGAATCTCGGCTGCATATCGTCCCCATTTCCTCTTCCTAACTCCTTTAAATATCGTCGAAGATGGAGATCTCTGCTTCTTTGTTGGTGTTGTTTCTTGCTTCTTTGTTGGTGTTGTTTCTTGCTTCTTCCTTTTCAAATTACCGACATTTGTCGACTTCTCTAGCTGTGTTTTTTCATGACCAATCATCGGGTATGTAACTTCCTTAACAAACCGCTTCTCCATCATAGAATTTGTCTTCTCGTTGTCGGATTCATCTGTAGCATATGGATCACTGTAGATGATCCTTACTGTTTTATATATTACCCTTGGATCATCCCTCTTCAGTTTACTAATCTTAGATTTAGATCCTTGCTTTGGCATCTCGCTTGATCCTCTAGAAAAGACAATATTCTACATGGATGAATAAACAAATCGGTTAAACTTTAAACCCATCAAACAATCATGAGATCACTAAGAATAAAATTAAGATACATAATACATACATTGATGAAAGAAGAAGTTTGTATTGATGTTATTGTTGATGGTGGTCATGTGAAGAACACATATCTAACGGAATCAGTAAGAATAAATTAATTAGGAGAAAACACTTATAAGGAAAAATTGTGATTGTGTAATAAATTAAGATTATAGTAATACTGTAAAGGGAGGGCTGTGAATAACTCATATTATTTCTTTCTAAGAATAACTAAGTCTAACGGTGAATAAATTTTAATTTTGAGAGAATTATGAATATTCTTACCATATGTAGGAGAGATAATATTCTAAATCCACCTCCTATTCTCTAGATTTGGACTATTTCTCTCTACCACTATTACTGTTAAGACTAAAGAATTTAGTGATAATTATTTTTATTGTGCATCTTTTTTTATAAAAAAATTTATTTAGTGAAAATAAATAATGTTATAATATCTTTTTGTATTTAAAATATGAAATTTATAAAAATAAAATGAAAATATTTTAATATTTTTAGTAAAAAAAAAGTCAAGTAATATATATAGAATAAAATATATAGCATCAATGTAAAATATTTTAAACATATATTTTTTTTTGTTCCCCTACTTGTGAGAGGAAACTGTGGAGCAAAGTGAATTTTAGAGTAGAGGATCATGCTTCATATTTTTAGTATGCATCATGTAAAATGTTTGTCTAATCTTTTAAACATTTATTTTCTCTATTATATTATATGAATATGAATAAAAAAATTAAATAAAGTTTCATGATATTTATATATAAATAAATAAGATTAAGTCATGCAATATTAAAAATTATATATAGAGAAAAGATAAACATGCAATTATAATAGTTTTTTCTTGTTTTTTATGAATTTATATATAATAGTATGATTGGTGTCAGTGCCTTCCCTTAATTGTGTCAAATCTTATTTATTTATTTATTATTATTATTATAGAATATTTTTGTTATTCTCTCCGTATATAATTTAATATATTATTATTATTATTATTATTATTATAACAGTATAATTTTATATATATGGATTGAGTTATTAATTTGCAATTGATAAATTTTTTAAATCTCAACTTCATTTTTGTGTGATTGAAGTTCAATTCAAAAATGTTAAAATTTTCACATTAGATCTTAACATGATATAGAGTAAAATGCGATCAAAACTAAAAGGAAAATATCTCATTTGACTTCAACAATTTATTTGACGGATCAAAAGTTCGTAAACTTAACTTCATCAACAAAGATAAATCATCAAATAATTCGATCAAAAACAACTCAGAACGATGATCAATAAACTATGAATAATTAAGTTCAAAGAATGATTCAAAAGAGTGAAAGTAAAAGGAAAAAAATGTTGAAGAATAAAGTAAGTCTTTTAATTATGATTAATATTTTTTCGTTTTCTTTCTAATAAAGTACGAATAAAAAATGTTTTCAACAACAAAAAAAATAAAAAACCACTAAAAGATTTTGAACTAGTAACCATATTTGTAATGATAAAAAATTTATAAACAAAAAAATTAATTATGAATTAATTAAATAGAATTATTTATGAAATTAGGAGTATAAAATTGCTTTGATTTGATCTATATGGATCTAACATATGTTTTATATGTTTGATGATTATACTAAATATTTATTTTCAAGAAAATCAAGATAATAGCAAATTAAACAAATTTAAAAAAAGATTTATAATTAAAGAATATAGTAAAAATATGATTGATTTTAATAAATATAATTATGTTTATGTTGGCAAAAATATTATTGTTAGATTAGTTATTGCACTAAAAATTTCAAAAAGTTGTTTTTACACTAAATCGATTTCATTGAACTCTTAAAAGAAAACATCCATATAAAAAAAAAACTTATCAATGTATTATACAATCAAAATCAAAAAAGTTTGTAAATTAAATAATAGTTTGGATTCCAACTAGTTATAAGAAAGTAACATGTTAAAATATTATCAAATTTTAAAAAAATGGGCTTTAAATTTTATTTTTATTTTGAATATGATCGTTGTTTAGATATTACGGTCAAACTATTACAGCCTTATTTATCTATGTTTATAATATGATGCAGATTTTAATACTTAAAAAAATCAATTGGTTCTAAATCAAAATAAAAACCTTAGAATTACAAAATTCGATCTTAAAATTGACTTTGTTAATGGTATTTAATGTAATAAAAAAAATATTATAATGAATAATTATAAGATACATTTGAATCAAAATCAAAATTAAAGAACTTGGAGTTGCAAAATTATTTTTTGGTCTCAAAATTGAATATGATATTGATAATATTAATGTAATAAAAATATTATAATGAATAATTGTAATATCATTGATTTTAAATCAAAATTAAAGACCTTAGAATTATAAAAATTATTGGTCTTGAAATTGTAATAATACCAATAATATTTATGAATGATGTTGACCTAATAGATTTTGTAAATCTAAAACACTCAGTCAGAGATATCAAGCTACATAAAACCCATGATAAAATTGAATGAAATATTACAAAAAATGTATCAATGAACTAAGTTCGTTTAGGAGATTTATTAAAAAAGTTTATCTAAATTAGAGCAAACATAATATTGCATATATACAACAACAATATAAATTCACGAATAAATAATCTATAACGGATTGAGAAGCTGCATTTTATATTGTTTGAACCACTCTATAATTGATAATTCTAAAACTTTACCGATTATTTTGAGATAGAATTTTTTGTCGAAGAAATAATTAGTCGAAACTTTAACTCAATCTAAATGAAATCAACACGATTCTTTAGCGAACAAGGAAATATGACAAAAGAGAAATATGATTGGATTGATCCTTTGTATCGACATGGAGGATAGTAAATTGTTCTCACATCAACGATTCTTACTCGACTGAGCTACTTCGAATATACTACTAGTATTCAGCTTGGTATACTATCGAAGATGAAAAAATGCTTCTTCAATCAAAGATATGGTGTGAGTATAAGACAAGATGTCTTGAAGATAACAAAAGGAAATTTGATAGTCTATAAAGGGAAAAAAAGACGGCAGACCTTTATAGATTGGATGGTGCATAAGAGATATGTCTTGAAATAAGTTATGTCAAATATTCTATAAAGTTATGGCACTTGAGATTATTTCATATGAGTCAAAGTGGCTTGGAGGAGTTAAGGAGGCAAGGAGCACTTGGTGATCCAAAACTTAGTGAGCTAGAGTTTTGTAAGCGTTGTGTGATGGAAAAATACACAAGGGTTTTGATGCTTCCCAATCCAAGTCAAGTGTAATCTCAGATGTGACTCATGGTGGTGTCAAGTATTTTATTCTATTCATTGATGATTACTCTAAGAGGTGTTGGGTGTTTCCTAGGAAGGAAAATAGTGAAGTTTTCAAAAAGTTTAAGGATTGGAAGATGTTGGTGGAGAACCAAACCAATAAGAATATCAAGAAGCTTAGAACTGATAACAGACTTAAGTTTTAAATGAAGAGTTCAATCAAATATACAAAGAGCATGTAATTGCAAGACATCTCACGATTAGATAAACTCCACAACAAAATGGAGTTGCTGAAAGAATGAATCGAACATTACTTTAAAAGGTTATGCATACTTTCCTTTTCTAAATTATCTAAATGTATTTAGCGTGAAGCATTGAGTACTACTTGCTACTTTGTAAATAGGTCCCCTCAACAGCTCTATGTTTGAAGAGATGTGGAGAGGAGTCAAAGTCAAGTTACATGTTATTAAGAATATTTAGATGTGAAGCTTACTATCATGTCAAGGAAGGAAAAATATATCCTAGAACAAATAATGAGATTTTCCTTGGATATCAAGAGGGCACCAAGGGATATAGAATATGGATAAGACAAGGAATTAGAAATGTGATTATCTCAAGAGAGGTGCAATTCATTGAGGCTTCCATGATGAATGATATCGAATCAACCTTAGTCGAGAGAGATTTGGGTGAAGAATTTGTGAAGAATGCAACTCCATTTGAAAATGAGGAAGAAGTGAGGCCTAATGAGGAATTGAATGGATAAACAAGAGAGGCTTCGTGTCAAGTTCTTACCACACCAGCTAGGTGTGACCTAATTTATCAAATGATCCATGAACCTATTGACATATTCTTAATAAATGATGAAGAAGATGGCCAAGTTGAGGTGGAGTCCATTCCTAAAAGAAGGAGAACCAGACCCAAACTTGCAATTGAAAGGTATGTCGACATTGTTTCATATGCTAACATAATTTACCTTAATGATAATTAATGGTGAAGAAGATGAGCCATCTTCTTATCGATAGGTAATTGCTTCCAAGGAATGTTGTTCTTGGAAAGTGACAATTCAAGAGGAATTGGACAGTCTTGAGAGGAATATCACATAACAATTAGTGGATTTACCTAAGGGACAAAAGGTTGTGGGTTGCAAGTGGGTATTCAAGAAGAAGTTAAGTGATGATGTAATTGGGAACCTTAGGTACAAAGTTAGGGTGGTGGCTAAAGAATTTACACAATGAGAATGTATTGACTACAATAAAAATCTTCTCCTTCGTGGCGATATATACTTCTGTGGCGATATATACTTCTATTAAAGTCTTATTAGCTCTAAGTTGTTTTCTAGGCTTGAAGCTTAAGAAAATGTATGTCAAAACTATTTTAAGAGAATATGATAAGTTAATTTGAATTTTTGGTTTCCTAACCAAAGTTTAAAGTGTATTGAAAGTGACAATACACTACTAGAAATTTCCAAAATATAAATTTATGGTAACAATTGCATAGTTCTAAAACTATAATTTGACTATTTAATGAAATCTAAAGAAAATCCTAGAATATAAAACTGAAATCTGAAGTGAGTTAAGTGAGACTACCCAAAAGAACATTATAGTTCTCAGTTTCCCTTTTACACATGTTTAATTTATTATACTCCCTCATTTTACTCAGATATCCAATATAACCATCCTAGCAATTTTCTTGAGATCAATATGATTAGATTTATTATCAAAAATAAGTCAGGATTGCATAATAGTTGTTATAATAATTTTAGTGAATAAATTATAACGTTTAAATAAAATAAATATACTTAAGTGTTTGACAAATAAGCTGAATAATCTGGAACAAATAAGATTATAAGCTGAAACGATTACGCACATCAATGACACCTATAGTTAGCTATTAAAATAAGTAAAATATTATGAGCATTTAACGAATCAGTTGAATGTATGCATATTTATATTTATTTTCAATAAAAATAATAATAACAAGATATTATAAAGTATAACTTTCAAAATGACTTATTATTCAAGCTTTATGTCTTACTAATACTTTATTATTATTTAATTAAAATAAATATTAATATGCTGGTAAATAATTGAGTGAAATAGTTAATAATTTACTTGAGAAAGAGTAAAATATTTTAAGCATATAAAAAATCATAATAATTTAGTTAGATTTTACATCTTTTTTTTAATTGAAGTACTGTGATAGAAATTGTTTAAAATTAAATAAATACATAAATTCTTAATGAATAATATTAGGAAACAAACAAAGAATATCATTCACTACATACAATTGGGCATTCAAGAGCAGTGAGAATGTAATTTCATGGTTGTTATTTTGGTTTGTTTAAGATTATTCAACAAATTTGGTAAACGTTTAAATATGCTTTGATTTTATTTATATGTGATAGTTTATTCTCTAAAATTGTTGTAACAACTATTATACAATCACTGACTTATTTTTGCTTATAAGTCAAACCAAACTATCCCACCATTTAAAGAAATTTGTTACGGTAATTATGTTGGATGTGTGAGTAAAATGAGAGAAAATAAAATAATTTAAAATGAGTAAATGTACAGACAATAGTAAATGTAATTCAAATATCTATATTACAATAATAGCTTAGTAAAATTGAAAAAAAATATATATATTAGTCAAAGTAACACGAACACAAATAATTTATGTGGTCAAAATACTCCTAAGAAATAATGAAACGTTGAATATCAAATAAGGATGGTGAACAAGCTTAGTATTATCGGATAATAAATTATTTTGAATCGGTCAATTTGGTTGAAAGCGTTACAATTGCATGGTAACAAATTTCTAATTTTCTTTATTTGAAATTTGTCAAATCAAATCAAAATATATTGCGATGGTTGACTATGATATTTTTTAGTCAATTATTAAAGCAAGTATTTATCAAAATTTTCAACATTTTTGTCTATAAATACATTCTTATTTAGTGAAGTGGAGACACATTCAAATTTGAGAGTGTAATGGAGTACGAACCTAGCAACCCTAGAGCAAACAAGCATTCAAAAGGTCGTCAGAGAATTTCCATGGACCGGCGTCGGGAGAGGGAAATAGATTGACGAGTCACTTTCTCCAAACGCCGTAGAGGATTGTACAAAAAGATCAGCGAATTAAGCATCGTTTTTGCTATCGATTTTATTGTCATGATCTTTTCTCCATCAAGTAAGCTCTTCTCTTTTACTTCTCCGAACATGGAATTGATTGCAATTAAACTTCTCAATAGAAAGAAACTTGATAGCAATAATGTAACCAATTGTACGTCTAATGGAGGCATCCTTCGGAGCAAATTTAGATGGACTGACTCGCCAACTTGTTGAAGTGAGGAATCTCTTGAATGAAGAGAAAAAAAGAGAAAAATAAATAGACAAAATGGTTAAAGCACGTAAAATGAAATCGATTATCGATACTCCTATATCGGATCTCAATGAGAGTGATGCTCAAATGTTAGAGCATTGGCTTAACAAAAATTGAGAGGGTTTTGCACGCAAGAATGAACCAACTTAGCAGGAACTAAGGTACGTAGTTGTGAAGGTGTTTGGTTCTGTTTAGAGAGAAAAAAATTGATTAAATTTTAATTAAATGTTGTTATTATGAAAAACAAGAAAGAAAAATGTAATGGGTTATGAATGAAAATGCGTTAGGATTTAAACAAATATTTAATGATATTTTGTTATATTTCAGTATTTATATTAAATTAAAATTAATAATAAAAGACAAATACTAAATATAACAACTATATTTTCCTTTCCTAGTACTTATAAATGCATTTGTCAATAATTTTTTTTTTATCACAAACAACATATCTTGAAATATTAATATTAATAACATTCAACAATTCAAGTAACATATATAAGTTCATTGACATTTTTAGAAGTATGGAAATTAACATATCACAAGCTCATATTCATATTTAACATTAATAAAAATAAAAACTATTTTTAACATATAACTTACTATATTAGTTCAAGTATCAAAAGCTGATACCTATAAACTTTAAATTGAAACGATGCTAATAACTCGGTGCACTCTAGTTAATTTCAAAAAGTAAAAACAAAAGATTGTTTACAATAGAATTTTTTTTCCATTAAAAGTATTATTTTTCACTTTTAATTCATGTTTTTTTTTACAGATTGAACATCTTTTATTCGATTTTAATGGAGTTTGGTAAGCTTACAACTTTATAAGGCATAACTAAATAAATTTTGTTATAAGATGTAGGAGTTGAAAAGATACTCAATTTACATCTTATTTTAGGGTTGAAAAGATACTCAATTTTTGTATGTTGTATACCAAAACTTAGGTCATTCCATGGTTATGACCGGAAAAAAAAAATTTAATCTAGAAAATGCATTTTCTTGTTTTTGTTTATCTTAATTACTCTTGTAGGATCTTTTAAGTTAAATCTTTTATATGTGTTATATTGTTGTATATTAATGTTTTTGCCCAATAATATTTTGTTTTTGGTGCCTTTGTGGCTACCATTGTAATTATATAAGAAAAACATGATGACGTTCTTAAAACTTCTTGGGTTTAGGAATGATTTTGACCCAAATTAATGGGTGGATTGGACTTAGACAAAGGGTTAGAACTTTTGGTATTGTCCTCGACCAAAAGGATGACAGAGGGTCAACCATAAGTCTTAAATCAACCACTTGACCGAGAATTATAGCCATCCGACCGAGAAAAAGTGCAGTCGACTGAGGAAAGGCATCACAGCCCTCTACCGACGCTTCTTCAAGAGGACGGCCAAGGAGAAGGCCTTAGCGGTTTTTTGCCGACATTTATGCAAGCCAATGACTGAGAAAAACTTCGACGCTTCTTCTAATGCTTTCCCAGCGATGCATCTGACCGAGAACTAGGCCTTCAACGCTTGTTGCCGACGTTGCTTTAGCGACGCTTCTGACTGAGGATCCTTCTGCACGCTGCTCCTAGCGCTTCTTCATCCAACGACGCTTGTTGTTGGCCCTTTTCTCTTAAAAGCCGATATTTCTGTCCCTTTTAGCCACGATTTTGGTCTTTTGACCAAGATTTAATTTCATTAAGGGTTTTATTTTGTTGTTTATCATCAAGTTTTTTTTTGTGAATTAAAAGAGAACTAGCATGACACTCCACAACCATGGTTCCCGCTTAAACTCAAAGCGCTTTGATCAGATGGAATTGAACTAGTGACTTTTTGGTCTTTTTAGCCGACTCTTACCACTGAGCTACCTTGGTGGGGGTAAGTTTGTTTTGTGTAAGTTTGTGATTTATCTTATCCCCTTATTGTTTTCATAAATTTCTAAATAATCAAAACAAAACATATAAATATAAAATTCAAACTAAATTATAAAATCCAAACTAAAATATAGAATCTAAAAACTTAAAATCCAAAAATATAAAAAGTTTAAAACTTAAAATCTGTAAACCATTTCCTCCATTATTTTTGTATAACTATAAATTTTCAATTACTCACTCAAGATTATAGAAATTGATATGATTTAAATTATTTCACATCAAAATATCATTTTTTATAAATCTTCCATAAACATTTTGATCTAAACATCTACTCATAATTTCACAAACTTTTCTAAAATTTGCACTTATGTGATATATTTTGATTAACATCTTTCTCTTTTTTATAGATTTTATCTACTTGTAAATGTTTTTCTTTCTTGTACTGTATTTACTCATATATGTTGTCTTTACATGGTACACAAAAATAAAAGATTCACACAAATGTGGATAATCAACATTAACTTTAGGTTAAATAAAAAAAATGAAAAACTAAAAAGTAAAACGTAACAATACATTTTAAAAAACCAAAATTGATGTTGCAAAGACCTACGAGGTGTTGTGGAACATAGTGTGTTGTACTAGTAAAAATACGGTCAATACCGACGCTCGGAGTCGTCGATATTGGGTTATAAACTGTCGGTAGAGGGTAATAACGACGCTGAAGAGAATTGTCGCCAGTCGTCGACATTGCCCTTGTTGTTATTTCTTAGGCTACGGAGTTTGTTTCCGGGAAAGATTCATGAAGTTTCGACGAGCTACTCAGCTTATTTCTGGCAAAGATTCTTGATGTTTCGGCGAGCTACTGAACTTGTTTCCGCAAAGATTCATGCAATAAGTTTCCGACCAAAAAATTATGAATGGTTTAAGAGAGAAATGGTAAATAATAAATAAATGATGAATTTGGAAGAGATGAAGATAGATGATGAGAACATATGAAATTAAAGAGCAAGAAATGTAAATTTGAGTTATTAACAGAATGACTAACGATGGAATGGGTAATTGAACGGTCGGGTTTAGATTTCAGATTTATTTTTATATAAACCAACTCATTTTTAATAATATAATGTTTAAAAAAAAAATTGATAGTTTGGCAACTGAGAAAATAGATGTTTAGGAATGGAAGATCTAAAATGTCTGCTAAGATAGCAGTTATAATGGGCTCCAACTTCATTATGTTGCACCGTTCATCATTCACAATTCACCAAATTTTAAATCAACCACGACAGTTTTCTGCATCAAATTAGAAAAACTTAAGACTGTCAATTTTGGACACGAAAACACCACTTGGACCAAACACGAAAAAATAGGTTAGTTCATACGTGCATTATTTTGTTCGGATCAAAATCAGGTCGACCTGTTTAACTTGATTAATAAACATATCAAAAGCGGGTCGACCTGAAATGATCCAAACTAGACCCGATAACCCGTTTACAAGTTTCTTTTGTTGAGTTTTGTGTATTCTTTCTTATTCACTCACTCATTTTCTTTTGTAAAAATTTTTAGAAACAAATTTGTGATTTACCTTTACTTTTATTTTGTATTGATGTCATTTTAATTTCAAATAGAGAGATGTGAATTAATTGCATCAGGTTTAATTCGAGTTTAGTTAGTTAAATCGGATTAAACGGGTCAAACGAGTCAGGTTAAGGTCAATCACTAATAAATAAGTCAGGTTTAGGTTAAAGATTTTGACCCGAATTAATAAACATGTCAGGTTTAGATTTGAATCGTTCAACCTGAACCTGCCAACCTAAAATTTACCTAGATTGCCACCCTAGAAAAACTTAATTATATAATTTATACTTATTATATATATATATATATATATATATATATATATATATATATATATATATATATATATATATATATATATATATATATATATATATATATATATATATATATATATAATGATGCTTAATTTTTAAAGTGTCCGGATTGCCTGGTCGAAAGTTGTGGTTAATTTGAATATATATGTGAGAGTAAATGGATACTTGGGTCGGATTGTGGGTTGACTTGCCCATAAACTTAAAACGGTTAAAAATAAAATTAAAAATGTTATAGACATGGTTCAAACAATGCAACTTAACAAAACAAGTACAAGCTTTTAACCAACTAGGCTAATAACATTTTATATTTTAAATTCAATACCAAATTTGATAAACGCGGGACATTTTAACAATAAGTTCAACTTTTTAACTAAATAATATATATAATGACTCTTAATTTTTAAAGTGTCCAGATTGCCGGGTCGAGAATTGTGGTTAATTTGAATATATATATATGAGAGTTAATAGATTTTTTGTTCGAATTGTAGGTTGACCCGCCCATAAACTTAAAACGATTAAAAATAAAATAAAAAATGCTATAGGTATGGTTCGAACTTGCAACATAACAAAAAAAGTACAACGCTTTAACCAACTATGCTAATAACATTTTATATTTTAAATTCAATACATAATTTGATGAACGCAGGACATTTTAACAATATAAGTTCAGTTTTTTAACTAACTAATCTATATATATAATGATGCTTAATTTTTAAAGTGTCTGAATTACCGGGTCGAGAGCTGTGGTTAATTTGGATAAATATGTGAGAGTAAATGGATACTTGGATCGGATTGTGGGTTGACCCACCCATAAACTTAAACACATAATTTGATGAACGCAATACATTTTAACAATATAAATTCAGCTTTTTAACTAATAAATCTCTATATATATATAAAAAATGATGTTTAATTTTTAAAATGTCCAGATCATCGGGTCGAGAGCTTTGGTTAATTTGGATAAATATGTGAGAGTAAATAGCTTTGGGTCGGATTGTGTGTTGACCCGCCCATAAACTTAAACACATAATTTGATGAATGCAGTACATTTTAACAATATAAGTTCAACTTTTTAACTAACTAATTTATATATATATATATATAATGATGCTTAATTTTTAAAATGTTTGGATTGTCGGGTCGAGAGCTGTGGTTAATTTGGATAAATATGTAAGAGTAAATTGATATTTGAGTCGGATTTGTGTTGACCCGCCCATAAACTTAAAACGGTTAAAAATAAAATTAAAAATATTATAGGTATGGTTCGAACATGCAACCTAACAAAACAAGTACAACCATTTAACCAACTAGACTAATAACACTTTATATTTTAAATTTCACACCAAATTTGATGAACGCGGTGGTTCATCAATAGTTTTTAACTAGCCATAATTCTCTTTTGACTCTGCACTATAGATTTCACTATTATCAGTGAACAATAATTGAAGAATTCAGGCATATTTATAGAGATATGGGACATAATTCATATGGATATAATAAGTCTCGCTTGAGCTATTTTTAACTGGCCATAATTCTCTTTTTGACTCTGCTATAGATTTCACTATTATTAGTGAGCAATAATGGAAGAATTCAGGCATATTTATAGAGATATGGGACATAATTCATATGGATATAGTAAGTCTCGTATGGGGAAGAAGTGGATTTAGAGGTCAAACTAATTGAGTTGAGGAATCAAATTGTATCAACTATTTTAGAGATCGTTCTGCAATGTGAGAGTAAATGGATACTTGAGTCGGATTGTGGGTTGACCCGCCCATTAACTTAAAACGGTTAAAAATAAAATTAAAACTGCTATCACATTTTTACCGTAATTTTTTTTTCACGATTTTTTATATTATTACTCTTTGCACGTGATAGTCACCGATGGCTAAGATCCTTCCCTCACTTGTGAAGCCACATATCATAAATGAAAATCTTTTTAGTGTGATACATGCTAGTTTATTTAATATGAATTAGTTCATAATTATTATAATTTATACTTATTATTTATTTAATATAGTTTAGTCGATAACTATTATAATTTATAATTTATTTATTATATATTTTTTTTATCTATTGATTTATAATTATAATATTGTTTTTTTAAATTAATATACAGCTATATAATCAATATATAATTATATATTTTTTTTAATTATTATATAAAATAAATAAATAGAATATTATATAACCTATGTTTAAATTAATTATTTTTTAATATAAATATGATGAGAATATATATATATGAGAGAGAATATATATTTATATTATGAGAGAAATATAAAAAATTATAAATGAATTTAAGAGAGATGATTTACCTTATCCTAAATGTTGTTAAAAGGGGACGGGTAGGTAGAAAAAGAGGTTAGAGTAGTTCGACGAATAGTTAGAAAGAGAAGAGAGTATTAAAAGGATGGGAATGAGAGGGAATGTAATTATCATTCTGTCCCGTTTTAATGTCGGAGATTCTTTTTAATATAATTTTTTCCTCGTTCGGTTTTTTTCGATTTTGAGAAATTCCGCGGGGCACTGTTAGGCCTTGTTCGAATTTGAGTTTTTAAAAAAACCTAGAAATAGAAAAATGTAATGATTGGTGATGATTTTGAGGAGGTGATGATTATTTTTGATAAAAAGACTTAAAGAGTATTGATATATATGAATAAAATAAAAAATAATAATTTAAAATAGAGGGTATTTTAGTATTTTGGTTAATGAAATGAGTGATGTGATTGTTGAAAAGTGATTGATTGGAAAATTAATTTGGGATGAGTTTTTTAAAAAACCAAAAATAACAAGGCCTTAATAATTTTTATTTATAAAAAGTAAATAAAAATTATACAATAAAATTATATAAACGAATTTTTTAACCTAATATATATTATTATAATATATTAAAATTTTATATTATTATAAAGAAATAATTTTAATACTCTTGTGAAATAGAGTAAATAAATATATATATTAGTGATTTAATATATTTAATAGAAATGATTAGGTGAGGGAATTTGGTGAGGGAATGACGTGACATAATCTTAATCGCTGAAAAATCAAATAATTTCTCTCTTTTCTCTCTTTCCTCTCACTTTTACATTTTCCCAACCAATGATGCCATGTGATTCCCTCACCAAATTCCCTCACTAAATTCCCTCACTCTATCACTCCTCTATATTTAATTATGTTTATAATATTCGGGGTGAAATCCGGGGGACACAAATACCATTCTGTCCCATCTTCGTTCGGTTTCGGGGAAAAATCGTCCCAAACGGGACAATTTGGTTCGGTTTTCACGGGACGGTTTCAAATTGTCGTCCTTAAATATTAGGACCCTCTAAGAGCAAGCCAAGAAGGATTTACCATTGACGGAGAAGAGAAGAGAAGAGAAGAGAAGAGAAGAGAAGAGAAGAGAAGAGAAGAGAAGAGATCGACGAGGCCAAAGCTTAGCGTTCTAATCCGATAGAGGTTATTTTTCAGTCTTTTGGAGCTTCTTTAAGCTTTGTAAGTTTCAAATTAGTATATAACAAGTTTTAAATTTCTCTCTTTCATTTATGTTGATTCGATCCTGATCTATTTCTAACATTTTGTTGATTTTAATAACTTGAAACGATGATAGAATTTCATCTAAAAGAAGATCTGATATATGTGTGATCACTTGACTTTCTGATGACTTGACTCCATTGATTTGATTTATATGAAGAATGGGATTTGCTCTGGTTCTTTTCCATATGCCTAAGTTTGGTTCTTAAGTAGTTAAGTGCACTGTCTCGGTTCAGTAAAACATGAGCAGCCGACCGGCGGAATTGTTTTGGCATATTGAGTATTCAACTTATTTTGATCTATGATAGGTCTAAACGATTTTAGAAATGAGAGGTTATTTTTTCAGCAGTAACCAAGCACCGAGCTCAAAAAAATTTTTAAAACCTTTTTTTTCTTAATTTTTCTTGAGGTAAACTAAGTGACCACTCTTAAAAAAAAAGTCAAAAGTATGTCTAATTATTACTAAGGTTTATTTCGGTTTTTCATCTCAACTTAAAAAGAGACGATTCATAAGAGAGTCGATCTCTCGTTTAATTTTACAAGATTCGAGATTAAGGTAAACCACGAAACTTAACAAAAAAAAAAAATTGACTAAAAACATTTTCTAAAAAGTGCACGGGTCGAGCTTTTTGGTTCTTCATATCACTCGGGATTCGAGAGGAATATAAGATATGGAGCTAACAAATTTCAAATCGCACGAACCGCTCTTTAAAATGTAATTTTATAATATTTTTTAAATTGAGAAAGAGAAAAGGAAAGAAAAAAAAAAGCATACAACCCTAATTATATTTTGAAATTATAATTTTATATGAAATTAACTATTATTATATTTAAAATTATTAATAATAGTTTTTTATAATATAATTATATTTTGTTATTATAAAATATGTTAAAATTATAATTTTATATGAAATTAACTATTATTATATTTTAAATTATTAATTATATTTTTTTGATAATATAATTTATTCATATATTTAAAAATTATAAAATAAATATTTTAGAATATAAATTTCAAACTTAAAAATTTAATATAGTGAAATAATATTGTTATTTTAAAATATATATAAGACTAATTTTAATTTAAATAGCTTCTATAAATCTAATAATGTTTAAAAAAAGTAAAAGTGTGTAGAAATATAAAAGAGAGAGAAATTATTTTATTTTTTAAAATTAATTAGATTATTTCCCTTATCTAAACTCTCTCAACTAATCATTTATTTATTTATTTATTTATTTATATATATATTAATTAAAAAAAAGGTTAATTTCTACAATTTTAAAATACTTTATTTTTATTTATATTGTAAAATATCTAATAAATATCTTCATTTTACCAAAAATATATTAAACATGTTAGTTATCAAAAATCTATATATATATAATGATGCTTAATTTTGAAAGTGTCGGGATTGTGATTGGTTGAGAGATGTGCTTAATTTAGATATATATGTGAGAATAATGGATACTTGGGTCGGATTGTGGGTTCACCCGCTCATAAACTTAAAATGGTTAAAAATAAAATTAAAAATGTTATAGGTATGGTTCGCAAAACAAAAACAAGTACAACTCTTTAACCAGCTAGACTAATAACATTTTATATTTTAAATTAAACATCAAATTTAATGAACGCGAACGTTATAACAATATATTTTTATCCGTGTGCATCGCACGGGGATCTTCCTAGTTATATTAAAGATCTTAGCCATGAATGATAGTTATGTGTTATCTCCAAAAGTGAACCATCTTCAAAATTAGTGTATTTTTTATATTAAAAAAATGTATGAAGGCTTCACTAAAGATGTTGAAATACACTAATTTTAAAGATGTCCAGCCTTTGGGACATTTAGGGACAGCATATCTCCCTCCTTGAGCTATGAGTACCTGAAAATAAGTTGAGAGGAATACCAGATAACACCAAAAATAAAAAATAAAATTAAGAGTTAAATTTTTTTTTGTAACCAATCAATATTTTCATTTTCATTATTTACATAATAAACATGATCCTGTTTTCCTTTCATCATTGAACTAAATTCAGTATCTATCAATTCATTTAAAACTCCTTTTAAAACTTCTTCTTTGCTGATATTCTTCATTGGAAAATCAGGAAAATCAACAATGTTGTTGTCAAACTTCATTTCAGTATCTACCAATTCATCTATCAATCCATTTAAAACTCCTTCTTTGTTGATATCCATCATTGGAAAATCAACAATGTTGTTGTCAAACTTCATTTTAGTATCTACCAATCCATTTAAAACTTCTAAAACTCCTTCTTTGTTCATATCCATCATCATTGGACAATCCACAATGTTGTTGTGAAACTTCATTTTAGTATCTACCAATCCATTTAAAACTCCTAAAACTTCTTCTTTGTTGATATCTTCTTTGTTGATATCCATCATCATTGGACAATCCACCATCATCATTGGACAATCCACATCCACAATGTTATCCACAATGTTGTTGTCAATCTTCATTTCAGTATCAACTAATCCATTAAAAACTCCTCCTTCATTATTGATATCCATCATTGGAAAATCCATAATGTTGTCCACTTTCAAAGTATCTATTAATTCATTTAAAAACAAAGACGAAGATTCTTCAAATAGTTTCGAAATGTCTTCTTCATCATGATCAGGTTTGGGATCGGGAACAATCTTGATAACAGACGTCGAAGTTTGCCGTTTATTCAATTTAATCTTAGTTTGTGGCCGAATGCTATCAAACTCAGCCTTCTTTTTCTCGTAAACTATAGAAGCTTCCAAGGGAGTATCATAAGTGCCAAGCCACAATCTTATACCCGTAACAGGATTTCGAATCTCTGCTGAATATCGTCCCCATGACCTTCTCCTAACTCCTCTAAATTCTGTCGAAGAAGAAGATCTCCCTTTCTTAGTTTTTGTGGTTTCTGTTTTCAAATGACCCAAAATAGCTTTTTTATGATCAATCTTCATCGTCATTGGGTATCTAACTTCCTTAACAATCTGTTTCCCCATCACAGAATTTGTTTTCTTGCAGTTGTCAGATTCATCTGTAGCCATTGGATCGCTGTAAAAGATTCTGAGTGTTTTATATATAATCTTTGATTTAGATCGTTGCTTTTGTATTTTACTTGATTCTCCAGAATTGACATTATTCTACATATATGAATAAACAAATTGGTTAAATCTTAAACTTATCAAAAACCCATGGAAATTCATTAGATTAAGATAGATAATGAATACTTACATTAGAATACTTACATTGATCAAAGAAGGGAGAATTAGTGAGAATATACAAAATATTTCTTTACTTGTTTTACTAAAAATATTCATATTCAACTCATGAAAATGAAAAATATTATGCATATTTAAAAGGAATTGGTAGATATAAAGAGATAACAAAACAAACGGCTAAAAAGTTTCCATTATTGTTCTCCTGATATTTATTATTTTACTTGATTTTTTTCAATTTCTGTTGAGTTTTTTAAAACAGTTTACCAAGTTTTTTAAATTTTTTTTATATAAAATGATAAATTAATTTATTTTTAATTAGTTGAATTATTATAATATTTTTTATATTTTTACTAATTAATTGAATACTTAGATTGTAAATTCATTTAAAAGTCAATATACTTTTTTTATATAAATTAAAATATAAAATATATTTTAATAAAAGAAATGATTGGGAGAGGGAATAACGTTATTTACCGAAAAAATAACAAAATTTTACTTTATTCTCTCTTCTCTCTCCTCACCCTTTATCATAACACATCATTCCCCGCATTCTATCTCCTAAATTCTCTCCTCAGTCACTCCTATTCAAATCATATATTTTACATCCAATCAAATATTGATACAAATTTTTAAAAAAATAATCAATATCAAACAAGCTATAAATTATTTTTTTCTAACTTACATTACAACTAATTAATAAATATTCATTTATAAATAAAATATATACCAAATAATGGGTAAATAAAAAATATTTTAACACTTATTTTGAATATGTATTATTTAAAATTACCTACATAAATTTTAAAATTAAACTAAAATTAGTCAAAAACGAATTGATCCTCAGCAACAAAAATGACGTGATAGTTTGATATTTTCTAACAATATAATATTTAAATCATTTAATTGTTTGTTTTAATTTTGTATATATTATTTATAATTAATATATATCACTCAATTAAAATTGAATAAGAATTTTTTTTATTAAATAATATATATAATAAACATGACAAAGAATAGAATATTAAATAAACTAAATTATTATGATTTAAATAATAAATAATATATATATTATAAATTAGTGGTTGGAATCTAGTTAAGAGTTAAAAAAAAACAGTTATATATAAAAAAAAAAATTTACAAATAATATAAAATAATATTTAAAAACCAAAACAACTAAATAAAAATTAAAATATTAAATATTATAAAAAAAAATTAAAATTTCAATAGAAAAATTCTAACAATTTTAAATTTTTTTTTTTTTTGTAGACACTCCAATTTTTATGTGTCCTGCGGTGTCAAAAAAATCTCTACCAAATATTTTATGTTGCATCAAAATTTGTCTTAACCCGTGGATTGGTAAATATATGTCAAAATATCAAAAATCCGTATAAATCAAATAAATATACATGTAAGAGAACTTCTAAATAAAATATTAATTTCAATAACTCTTAATTGAATAAAGAGAAACAACACAAAATCTATAATATTGTATATTTATTGTTAACAAGTGAATGTACACATACTCGAAAAAACATCACCAAGACAATTAGCAGGTATGAACAACAAACGATCCACAAAATCTAAGAGTAGTATTTAGATTATAAAAATTTGGGATGAAAAATTCAATCGGGCTAATTAGAATGTCAAAAAAAACAAGGAAACAAAAACAAATGACTTTTTACTCTTTTTAGAGGTTTTTTAAAGATTATTTTTACTTTTCTAACAAAAAAAAAAACAGTTTTATTTATAATAAATTAATTAGCACTAAATTAAATAAGAAATTACAAATAGAACATTAATTGACAAATAATAGGAAATAACATCTAAAAAATCAAATCTAGCAATTACATAATATAAATTTGCATTAAGATTTAAATGATATTGTTCAATCAATCACAAGTAATTTTATTCTGTAAATCCAAAAGCGAACTTATTTAAATTAAATAACAATGAGTGATGAAAAAGAACAAGTCGAGCAAACCAATTAAGCATTGTAGGAAGAATTTTTACCTACAATTTTGAGCTGTAGTAAAAATTATTTTTGCTCGAGGTTGGTAACCAACGTCGGAAAAAAAAAATGTCAAATAATAACTAATTATTTACAAATGTGTCAAAATAACGAGGAAAACATAAAAAAATATTAAAAAGGTACCTGTAAAAAAAGCCTCCAAATTAAAGATAAATTATAAGAACTCAAGATCTGACAACATCATCATTAAAAATATAAAAAAAGCCTCCAAAAAAGAAAATGAATACGAACTTGAGAAATTGTCATCAACACGATTGGAGGGTAGGAAACATCATACGACCCACCAAAAATTGAATTTATTATTCGGATTACAAAAATTCGAGATGACAAATCTGATCCGGTTAAATAAATTTTCATATTTAACCAATCACAACATTAACTCAAATCTAAATGATGAAAAGAGAAACAACACAACTTATTTCTAAAGAGAGAAAATAATGAATGAGGGAATGTTTTTGAATAAGTAATAATATATATTTTTTTTTTTTTGTAGAAAGACTTAAATAATACTAATATATATAAATAAAATAAATAAAAATCATGTTTAATTTGAGTATATATATATATATATATATTTATTTTTTTTTTCTATCCGATGTCCATCAGTTCGACTAGGTTTGTTTTAAAACAACTGTGTTCAGCTTTCGACCTCTCATTTGAATTTCGTCAATGGCTTCTTTAAGAGTCTTACCAGAGATGATGCAAATCGAATATTACAAGAGATGCAGGCTGATTTGATCATTAAGATTGCTGAGTTTTAGAGATCAAAGCTGATGAAATTCTTGGTCCAAGTATTTTTTTTATTTAAAATGTTATATTAAATAAATAAAAGAGTCAATCAAAATAATTTTAAAAAACAAAATATATATTTAATTAATAATATAAGCTTTTAAAATTAATTAAATAAAATTATAAACAAAATAAAGCATTTTAAACCTTAGGACATGTTTCGAGATTTTTAAATAATTAAGAGTTATTTAAAATGTTCAACCTTATTTGACTGAATAATTACAGTATAATCAAACTTAAATAAAATATAAAACAAGATAAAAGAATTATCTTGAGATTTATTGGTTTTATTACACCATCTCCGATTATTTTCTTATTTCATTTGGAAAGTTACAATGATTCCATCTTTTCCTAATTAATTTTATTTTATTTTTTTAATTAATTTATCACATTTATAATAAAAATTAATAATTATCTCTTAATTTTATTTTTTACATTATTAGACATTTTGAAAGACACTTAAATTAGCAGTTTTTTTGTACATCTCTAAAAAAATACTTAATTTAAAAACAAATATGTCCAATTCTTTTGTCCATTTTTTATTTAATCTTCTCAAATATTTTTATATTACACATTGTTTTTTAATTACTTAAACATTGAAAAATTAAAATGTATAGATTTCAAGAAATGCGAAATTTGGAAAAGAATACATTCAAAATGTTTGTATATATAATTTGATTTACAAATGTGACAAATTAATTAAAAAAATAATACGCTTAAAAAGATTCTCAAAAGAATAAAATTGTGAAAATTTGAGCATAATGTATCATAATTCAAATTTCCAACCAAATAATCTAAGTTTCTATACTCAAATAAGAATTTGACCATATATATTTTAAAATTATTTATAATAATTTTAATTATTTATGTTATTTTTTTATTGTGAATATATATCATATATAGTATTATATATTTTTTAAAAATAAACAGACTAATAATCATTAAGAAAGTTTATTTATAATTATTATTAATATATAATCTAAAATAGTAAAAAAAATATTATTAACATTTTATTTTTATATTATTTATTATTATTCAAATTAATTAAAATAAAATTATGATAAAGTAAAAATATATGTTACAATTTCATATATTAAACAAAAATCTAATTAGTATTTATATTTAATAATTAAGAGTACTAAACTAATAAACTATACAGATGTAAAGAATAAAATAATTTTGTCTTTGTATAATAAATTATATTTTAAACAAACACAATATTAAACTACTTTTTAACCGATTCTTGTGAATTGTGATATATATTTCCGTTTAACTGGTCATTATTCTACGGGTCCCCTTTATTTTTCAAATTAATTCTCCTTTTTATCGAAAAAAAAATATAGATGTAAACTCAAAATTAATAATAAAAAAAAATACTCATAATTACAATTATAAACAAAAAAATAAATTAATGTGTATAGGTTAGTTTGGCGGGTATATTTCTCTACCATGTTTGAAGTGTTTTTAGGAGTTGTTAAATTGAACTTCAATACTTTTAATAACCAAATAATCTCAATTGCCATTGAAATAAACATTTTGATTATACGAAAAATCAAAGTTGTAATTGTCAAATTTAATTTCAGTATCGATCGATCCATTTAGAAACGAAGATGAAGACTCTTCATATAGTTTTGAATTCTCCTCGTCATGTTGACAGCTAAATAATCCATCGTTAGCGACTTGTTTAAATTCAAATTGATTTGAATTATATTCTAACTTGATTTTGTAAAGAGGAACCTTATGTTCGTCTAATTGTTTCGATATGCCATAATATTTGTCTTCCCTATAATCTAAATTGTTATTCACAAGGGGTGAAGGTACAATATCATTATCAAATTTAACTAGATTGGGATTGGGAATGGGATTGGTGAATGGGGAAGGGATTCGTCGTCGCGTATTTGATAGAGTAGTAGTTTGTGCTCGGAGGATATCAAATTCGATCCTTTTATTCTCATAAACAATGGAAGCTTCTTCGGGAGTATCGAAAGTGCCAAGCCACAATCTTTTACCTGTGGCTGGATTTTTAATCTCGGCTGCATATCGCCCCCACTTTCTTTTTCTAACTCCTTTGAATTTCGACGAAGATGGAGATCTCGGCTTCTGTTTCTTTACCCGTGTTTTTGCATGATTGATCATAGGGTATTTAACTTCCTTAACAAACCGCTTCTCATTTATCGAATTTAACTTCTGGTCATTGTCCGTTTCATCTGTAGCGTATGGATCAGTGTAGATCATCCTGACTGTTTTATAGTGTTTTTTGCTTTTAGAGTTAGATCTTTTCTCTGGCATCTAACTTGATCCTTCAAAAAAGAAAGTATTTTGAATGGATGAATAAACCATAATGCCCATCAAAACTCATATTTCATATCATTTTTTAATTTTTTTTATCAATTAATTTATTCGAAAAAAATAAATAAGAAAACGGATTAAGTAGGTAGCCCCGTAAACACACTTAATTTATACCTTATTTGTTCATTCAAACATAGCTTCCCAATAATGTTTTGAAACAGCAGCAGATGAACTATGAAGTTTCTATTGTTGATTGTGGTATTGGGAAAGAACAAGGACATTCACACTGAATGGGATAAATAAATTTATTTGGAAAGAAATTAACCTTGAAAGGATGAAGAAAAGAAAACTATTAATATTGTTGAGAGACTATAAAAAACTATTTCATGAATGTCTTATATTATATAAATAGAGTAAGAGATAATATTCAAAATCTAATATATTCCTTTAGTATTTTGGATTCAATAGGTCAATAAAATTTTAAATTTAAATTTTAAATATCTTTTAATAATCTTTTATAACAAATTGAAAAAATAAATATCAGTTAAGCTTTAAATTATTATTTTTAACCAAAATTAAAAAAAACTAATTCCTAAATAATATATTTATAACTAATACCAAATTAATAAATCTCCAATTATAGAATAAAATATATACAATTGGGTTAATATACACATATTTAAATTATTATTATTTAAGATTATTCTATGATCTTTTAAATTAAATTCAAATAACAATTTTACATTAACTTTGATAAGTTATATAATAAAACAAGATATATAATATATATATACACAAGATTATAGTTAAAAAGAATACAAAAGTATTAACAACTAATTACGTAATTATCGCATGTCGTATTATGGAGACCCTATATTATGTCCTATTAATTAGTTTTAAACTATTTTCTATTATTTTAGTTTTTACTATTATTATAAATAGATAAATAGTTAAAAATTTAGGTTTATGATCTCTCTACATTTTCGTTCCATCTTTTTCCAACGGACGAATGCTCTTCTCTTCCCTTACCATTGCTTTCGAGTTCTTTTGTTTGTACGAAGATCTCTCTGGATCTTCGGGTAGATCTAAACGGGAACCCATGCACATGAGCTTTCATCGACATGTAGAATACAGGCATAAAATGCAATTGTTCCTTCGACGGCTTATCCAACTGTGAGTTCCTCTCCTTTAGATTGTATATAAACGATTGGGAGCCACTGTTCTTTCCACGGCTTATTGTACTGTAAGTTCCTCCCCTTTAGCTTGCATATATTAAGTTTTAGAACAATAGTAGTTCATAGTAGAGTATATAGACGATGATGGTACTAATAAGAGTGAGCATTCAGATTATCCGAATTCGAACTATCCGAACTATCCGAATTTCATATTTTACTATCCGAGTCCGAACTATCTGAATCCAAATTATTCGATTTTTTTCGGACACGGATATATACGGATTATCCGAAATATTTTGCACATTTTCTTGAATGCAATAATCACTATTAAAAAATATTTAAAAAAGTAATACATCAAAACACCACTTATTTCAAATATAATATTCCACACAATTATAAATTAGTCAAAATCGAAAATTAAATTGAAGAGTTAGATATTTATAAGCTCGTAAATCTGATTTCGGATAGTTCAGATATCCGGAAAACACAACATTCTTATCCTCTTAAAGTTCCCTTGTAAGTTTCGACCAAACTATGCTCATCTTACTCCATAGATGTAAATATTTCTTGCATCCCTTCATCCTTCTAATAAACATATTTGTGGAACTTTGCATTTATGATTTTTTTTATATTTGTCCCGTATTTGTAACATAGCCATTTTTCCCTTCTAGCTTGGTAGAATGACCTAGCTTGGTAGAATGACCGCTGTTTGTTTGTGTGTTTCTTCTGGGCTAACATTAACCCAAGTGGTTCACCATTAAACCATTTTAGTCCTCTTGTCAAGAGTACTTATAAAATTTGTCGAATTCACGTTAAGCTTCGTCTTTTTATTAGTATTCTCTAAATCTAGAGAAGTAAATTGTAACAAATTAATCACCGCTTTAATTTCAACCTTCAATCCTCCCAAGAAACTGCGAGTATAGTAATCATTTGTTTGTGGCGTCATGAATCTCGCCGAAAGAGCTCTCACTAGCTCCATCCATTTTAGAATGTAGTCTTTTAGTTCACCTCTTGACGAACTTAATTAGTTAAATTCCACGACCACACCTCGATGGCTCGATGTCCTTTTTTCTTGAAACGTTGTCAAGATTGCTTCCAAGAATTCTGTCAACAATATTATTCCTCTTTCAACCGAGTAATTTATAAACCATACGTCTACTGCACCTTCTAGATAATAAGCGGCGTACCTCACTTTGTCATTGTCTTTTAACATAATGGTTTTCAAAGAAACGTGTGACTTTCGGTATCCATCCCCTTGGATTGTTCCGTCAAAATGCACAAACTCCATATTGGGTTACTTTGCAATAGAGCCCCCTTGAATTCTGTTAGAATGACCTGAAAAAGTTTCATGTAATGGCGGTGTCGGCAATATTCCTAAAAAATTTGGTCTTGATCCCCTAGATTATCGTTTCTTGAATTTCTTGCACCGTTTCACAGGGTACGTGCGTTAGACCTTCACTATTATTGTTATGCGAAAATTCCTCTAACTTCTGTATCAACAATAGTTCCAACGTTCTGTTCATATTCTTGGAGATTTCCCGGAGATTCGATGAGTTCCTGCTCATTCTCAATTTTTTTTTGAATCTTTGGGAATTCTCAATCACATCTTTCTTCAGATCTTGGTGATCTTTTTCCAATACGTCCAACTTACTAAGAATTATGTCGGCACCCTCTTCTGAATTCATCCATTGTGTAATTGTCATTAGGAACGAGGATGCTCTGATACCAACTGTAGTGTCCCGTATGAATGTAACATATATAAACTTAACTAGAGATCAAAAAATATACAAGACTGAGGGAGAAGAGAAGATAAAAAATCGGAAGAAGAGAAGATAAAAAATCGGAGATATAAAAGAATACTAATGGCTCACGACCAACTTGTATTAGAGAGGAACTATAGAGTACTTTATTACAAATATCAACCTCATCATAATGAAACTAGTCTAAGGTTATATAGTCTCCTTATAATGGTAAAATAGTAATAAAAAATAACTAAATAAAATAAGATCAAATGTGCCCCAATACATGATGTGGACTAAAAGTTGGTAGTGGGTTGTGCCGGCCTGACACGGTGTGTTTTTACGGGCCACAGGTCGGCACGGTAACATTTCATAGGCCGTGCTGGGTTGGATGTTTTTGGCCCGTCGACCTGACATGCCCCGTCAGTACAGAAAAGAAAAAAAACGGTGACATAAATAACAAATAACGATAAATTTTTTACAAAGATTATAAATGGGATGTTTCTCTTCGTTCTTAAATCATTTATTCTTCTCTTAATTATTTTTTTCATTTATGGATCTTTACTCTCAAGTTTTCATTCTTATTTCTCACTTATTGATCTCTACTCTCAATACTCATTTAAAATATTTTCTTAACTTTAATTCCATGCAAAGAATTATTCATTGCCTTAAGAAATGTTTTTGATTCTAGCGTGTAAAATGAATATTCATTTGTTATAACAAGTCTAGTCAGTTCATATTAAGCAATTTCAACATCATATTTTTTTTTTAAAATGTAGTATTAATTAGTTGAGTTTGAGTTATTTCAAGAGTTACATGTGTTAATATCTCTTTTTAGATGTCATGTACCACTAGAACTTTTACAAGAATAAATTTGTGAGCATGTTTTACACTTAGATGTAGTGCCCGATTTTAATATATCAAAATGATTTCATACCTCACCAGTTCGACGTCTCTTAGTGTTAGTGTTACCTGATCCTGTTGTATAAACTGAAGACCCAGCCATAACTTGGGGGTTTCATCGTCGACTTGGATTTTATCATCTTCATCCTCTTGAAAATGAAATGGCGGGACATTTTTAATGACATGTCTTCTTCGTCGAGAACATGCTGCACCATTAGGAAAAGATTCTCCAAAATTTTCCATTAGTGACAAATGAGAGTAGTAAAAATTTAGTATTGAGTGTAGAGATCAATAAGTGAGAATTGAGAGTGAAAACTTGAGAGAAAAGATCAATGAATGAGAAAAGATAACTGAGAGAAGAATGAGTGATTTGAGAATGAAGAGAAACATCCAATTTACAATGTTTGTAAAAATGTTACCGTTATTTATGTTACCGTATTTTTGTCTTTTTCCTCATTGATGGGATGTGTCGTGCCGCGGACTATTAGCAGTCGGGCCAAGCCGATGGGCAAAAAAAATAAAACCCAGTCGGGACAGGCCAATGGGCCAAAAAAAAAACCCAACACGACTCATGAAATGTTATCGTGCTGACATGTGACCCATCAAAACTCACAGTACCGGTTTGGGCCGGCACAACCAGTACTATTAACCTCTAAGACCTGTTGCACGACACGACACAAACTAAAAGGCAGTGCTAGGCCGAGATATTTTATTGTTTAGTCACGGCACGGGAACGACACGATTAACACGAGGCACAGCACGATACATATCATGGTTTGGCAGGCCAGCCTGATGTCGACCTCTATGTGGGACACAACAAGTTGTTAGAGTCTTAAGTGGTGAGAACTATCCACTAGATAGGATGGAGGGATTACCACTTATGGTTGCAAAGTACTAAAAACAATGAACGATCTGTCATTTCAAGTATAGACTGTCCTACATTTGCAACTAAACTTTGTCGGAAACACTTGATTTGTTTAAGTTATATGCAATACTTGCTTATATATTTAAGAAGTTCAAGAAGGCCTTCCTTATTTATAATTGTTAGAATATTTTTTGTTAAAATTAATCTGGTATAACCTCCACCATATTGATTAGATATTATTAGAAAATCTTAACAATCAATTTCATTATTTTCTTGTCTTTTATTTTAAATCAATTATGAGTGAAACGTTAGAATCTTCATATTGATTATCAAGATTTTTAAGTTATTTTCTAGTCTATATATTAAGGATTTTTAATTAAATTCTAATTAATCAAAACAATAATAAATTTTAATTCTCTATCAAAATCTCTCTTCAAAATATTATAGCATTTGGTATCCTCCAATTTTTTTTTGAGAGACTTTGGTATCCTCCAATTAGAATTGAATTATAAAGCCTTAATATATAGGCTAAAAAATAACTGAAAAATCTTGTTAATCAATATGAGGATTCTAACGTTCATTCATAATTGATTTAAACTAAAAGACAAGAAAATAATAAATTGATTATTAAGATTTTCTAAAATATCTAATCAATATTTTGGAGGTTACACCATATTAATTTTAACACCACCTTAATGTCTTGTTGGATTCCCTGTTCTAGCTTAGAGTTGTTGGAACCTCTCTCTTGAAAGTAATTTGTGAGAATGTCAAATACATGTTCTTCAGATCAATAGAACTCAAGTTAAATTTCTTTGTCTTCTATCGTTTGTTGAATAAAATAATGTTTGAGTGTTATATGTCGAGTTCGACTGTGGTGAATTGGATTCTTAGCCCTAGAAATTACAGACTTGTTGTCGTAGTACATCGAGACTCATTCATTATGAGGATGACCGAGATTAGCTAAAATTCTTCAAAGCCATATTGCTTGTGAAGTGGCTAGTGATCCTGAAACATACTCGGCTTCGGTGGATTATTGTGCAATAGTTTGTTGTTTCTTGGAAAAGCATGAGAACATCGTTGAACTAAAAGAAAAATAGTATCCCAATATGTTTTTCATGTTGTCTAAGGATCCACCAAGATCACTATCACAATAATCGACAAGGTTAAGTGCGTGATTTTTTTGAAAGTTCATACCTATGTTGGTTTTTCCTTGGACATAATGTAAGATACATTTTGTTACACTAAGGTTGAAATGACCCAGACTCTTCATAAATCTTGAGAGTAGGCTTGCAACATACATGAGATTATGTCGGATTACTATAAGATAAGGATCCATCAAGATCACTATCACAATAACCAACAAAGTTAAGTGCGTGATTTTTTTGAAAGATCGAACCGATGTTGATTGTTCATTGAACATTGCGTAAGACACGTTTTGCTACACCAGGTGGAAATGACATCTACTAGTTCTCATCCATCTTATTTATTTAATTTCTCCCCCATAATTAGTGGTGTAGATACGGGATTACATCCAAACATGTTAAATTTCTTTAAAATATTTTATGCATATATATCTTTTGACAGATAAATAATGTATCTTCTTCTTGGTAGATCTCCATGCCCAAGAAATATCGAAGTAGACCCATATTGTTCATTTCATACTTTTTAGTCATGACATATTTTAACACCGATCATCTTCTTATTGTTTCTAGTGAAAATTAGATCATCAACATATAGAGTGACTATAAGAATATCGATACATTATATTTTGACATACAAGGTTGCTTCACTCTTACTCTTCTCGAATCCTGTTCGGTTGAAGTAGTTGTCGATCTCACTTTATCAAACGCGATGAGCTTGTTTTAGTCTGTATAGTTCTTTTTGGAGCTTGTAGACCTTATATTCTTTTCCCTTAAGAATGAAGTCTTGAGGTCAATCTACATACACTTCTTCTTTTAATTCTCTATTGAGTAATTCTGACTTGACATTGAGCTAATAAAACTTTCATCATTTGCTTGCGGCTACAATGATTGTGTCTAGCCAAGCTATTAAGGCAAATATCTCCCCGTAGTCAATTCTTGGCTATTGAGAATAACTTTTCCTAACGAGTCTTTCTTTATTCCTTTGAATGGATTCATCTGTGTTATGTTTAACTTTGTGAATCCATTTGACACCTATGACTTATTTGTCAGTTGGTTTATCATAAAGCTTCCATGTCTGATTCTTCGTGATCACATTGATTTCTTCCTCCATAATATTTTCTTTGATTTCTTCTTCAAAGTTTTCGGGCTCAACTAAACAATAGATGCATGTATCATATATATTGTCTATTGATCTGTTACTCTTTGGAGTTGAACTCGGAGATGAGGAGTTTAATGAAGTTAATTTAGTTTAGTTACGATTTTCTTCATTGAGTTGATCTAAGCTCGGATTTGGTATACTTGGCACTGATGAAATATGTTCATCATTGTTAGTTTTAATTAAAATGTCATTTTTCTCAACTTTGTTTTCTTTCCAATTTCACGAAGAATTTTTATCAACTTGAACATCTTAGTTGATAATAACTTGACATTATTTAAGACTAAACACTCTATAGATTTTTCTCATGGTATTGTAGCAAACAAAAATACATCTTTCACTCGATTCGTCAAATTTACTTCATTTCACTTTTGTAATTTAAGAATAGCACATTTTTTTAATATCTTGAGATGGTTTATCGATGGTTTACTACCACTACATGCTTCAAATGGAGTCTTGTTTGGTATGGTTGTGGTTAGACATCGATTGAATAGGTAAACGACGATTTAAACTATTTCAGCTTAGAAGGTTTTAGGTAAACATTTCTTGTGAATCATTGATTTTACTATTTCAACGATTGTTTGATTTTTTTCTCTCAGTAACACCATTTTGTTGAGGAGTGTACCTTACTGTTAGTTGTCGTTATATTCCTTTGTCTTCATAAAACTTTTGAAACTCCTTAGAAGTGCATTCCTTACCTCTATCACTTCGTAGGCTTTTGATAAGCATCCACTTTGTTTTTCAACTAAACTCTTGAACTTTTTGAATATTGTAAATACTTCGGACTTTTGTTTCATGAAATAAACCCAAGTCATACGAGTGTGGTCATCTATGAATAGAACAAAATACCTATTTTGAGCATTAGAAAGGGAATCCATTAGTCCGCAAACGTCGGTGTAGACAAGTTCTAATTTTAGCTCTCCATGACGCTCTTTTTTGGAAAGGAAGTCGATGTTCCTTTCCGAAAGCACATGTTTATCATACGTGTTGTGTTTCTTCTATGTGAGTAAGTCCTTATATCATATTCTTATCAGACAACTCCTTGAGGTTTTGGAAGTTTAGATGACCAATTCGTTGAGGCCATAACGTTGAAGTTTGGTAATTCGAGGTAGAGGTGAGCTTTTAAATTTTCATAATTGATGTTGAGAATGAAAGTTCAATTGACCATTTTGATTTTGGTGAACACCTTTGACTTATCTTGTATAGTAAAGATAATACACTCATTGTTATTGAAGTAGAGCTTACACCCATTTTCCACCAATTGTCCGAGGCTGAGTAAATTTTGGCTCAAACTCAGCACACATAGTACATTGTTAATTTAGCTTGGTTCTTCCTTCGTATTGATGACGATCCTTCCAAGTCATTTTCATTTCTCTTGCTCTCCATTCCTAAATTGAATAGGGGTATTGATGCTTTTATCGATATTAGAGAAGATTTCTGAGGTCGGCGTCATTTGGTTGTTGCATCCACTGTTTAGTAATAATTCTCCTCTCTCTTTGTCACTAGTTATGTGACACACATAGAATGTCCCATGTATCTTTGGGCCTGTTTGATTTGTCTCATCCTGACTTGCTTGACGTGCGTTTCCAATTCGATAATCTTTGGTGAAGTGACCAAGTCGATGACATTTATTGCATCTAGATTGACCTATGCACTAACATTCCTTCTCAGAGTGGTTTGTCTTATTATAGTTATTTCAATTTAATATTTTATCATTTTCTTTGCCTTTTTATCTATGTCCACCTCGTCCTCTTGAATAACTTCCCCTTTTTACTAGTTAAACTCAAGTTATCATCTCGTTCTTTGTTGCTAGTATTGAGTTTTGACTGAAATGCCCTCTCTATTGATTTTTCATAGTGTCTAGACAATCGTTGCTTAAATGATTTTAAGGATGATATCACTTTTTGAACTATGAGTGTTAAAAGATCCTTTATTTCTTCAATAACGGCTACAATGAGATCGTATTTCTTAGGAAGGCATATGAGAATCTTTCGCACCATTCTTTGGTATGTGACATCTTCACCATAAGATTTCATTTGGTTGACTAAAATAATGATTTTGGTCGAGAACTCCATCAGGGTCTTTGTCTCCTTCACTTTGGTATTTCGAATTCCTTGAGTAGTGATTGAAGCTTAATTTTTTTTACTTTCACATCTCCTTGAGATTCTGTTACGGGCTGCTCATCAAAAACCTCGATCCAAAAATTTTTTATGCACTCGTCTCTCGGCCCAAGTGTCTATATGGGCCAGGTTATGTTTTTATGGAATAATTCTGTTTTGTTTACTTTCTCTCTTATCTCTCTTGAAATCGAACTCTGTTATGTTGGAAGTAGTTGTAACCGAATACTTTTGGGTAAACCAGCCTCTTTAAATGGTGATGCCCACCCCACTTTTTGGGGCTATGAATTGAATATTTTGGAACTTGGTGCTCTAAGTTATCTCTCGGCCCTCTTCCCCCTTCTTGGACCGCTAGGTGTAATCTAGTGGTATTTCTCTCCTCCCCTTCGACTCTTCTCTCCCTAACCTCGAATTCTCCTCTCATTCTATGTCCGCTGCGCTTGAGTGTTGAATTCCACCATCGGCCCCGATCATCAAGAACCCGTTTCTTGAATTGAAGAACTTGAAAGGCTCGGTCATAATTTAAAGTCTAACATCTTGGTATCAGAGCTGGCTGATTCTCAACATGGTAGAAACTCGCTAGCAATCAGAAATGGATGCGCTCAAGGCCCTCATTGAAAACCTATCCCAACAAACAGCTGCGATGCAAGCTGCCATAGACCGAAGATTTGATGCGGCTGAAGAAAGAATGGCAGCCTTTGAGAGCGGGGCGTCTGGAAATGTGCAAGAACCCCGCTACACACCCTATGATGATAATTCTTGCCACGGTCCTTCACCATTTAGGCCCCCGCACCCTGGCCAGAACCACGACCAACACTATGCTCCTCCTACTCGGCTAACCAAGGTCGATTTTCCTCGGTTTGATGGGTCGGATGTCGAGGGATGGCTAATATCTGCCGAACAATTTTTCAGGGTGGACAAAACTAAGGATGCCACTAAATTAGAAATTGCCCCATTTATTTTTCTGGCGAAGCAAGAATGTGGTACGGGTCATATCTTCAAAACCGAAATCATATGGAAGCCTTATCTTGGGACGTGTTCAAAAGAGACATTATGACTCAATTCGGGCCCTCTATACATGACACACCAATGAGACAGCTGATGAATTTAAAACAGGTTGGGTCAATTCAAGAATATAATATGCGATACATGTCGATCTTTCAAAAACTCTACAGCATGCAAAGGGAGTACGTCGTAGATTGCTACTTGTCTGGTCTAAGGGAGGAAATTGCAAACTACATCAGGCTGCGATTTCCAGATTCTTTAAACGAAGCCATGGCCATGACTAAAGTCCAAGAAGCAACATATCGGTCCTTAATGAGTAGTGGTAATTTGTACAGCGTTGAAGCATCGTTGCTGCCCACGCCACCCAACATCAACACAGCCGGGCCGAGCACCAATACTGACTTCAAGAATTCATCATATGGGTTCTCTTCAAATGCAAACCAGGGCCATGTTAAGCAATTAGACCCAGCCTCAATGGAAGAAAAGCGAAAGAATGGCCTATGCTACTCTTGCAATGAAAAATGGCAACCAAACCATAGGTGTAAATCAAAGTTATTCATGGTCTCGGCTAATCAAGAAGATCAAGAACCTGACCAACAACCTATTTTGGATGATCTACCTTCATTGCTCGGCTCAAGGGATGAACCAGCCATATCCTTACATGCCTTGACCGGGTCTAAAGCTTTCCAAACGCTCCAGATTCTTGGCAAAGTTGGGAACCTGCCGGTGGTGATCCTGATTGATACAGGCAGCACGCACAATTTTATCAATAGCAGGATTTTGGAGAAAATAGACCACAAAAGCATAGCAACCATGGTGCAATCGGTTAGAATGGTCGATGGGTCTAATGTGTTATGTTCTAGTGTTGCAAGGACTTGAAGTGGTCGATGGAAGGCAATGAATACCAAACAAAAATGAAGGTAATTTCCATGGACGGATATGATATTGTGTTGGGAATTGAATGGCTGATTACTCTAGGCCCGTCTTCTTGGTACTTTGAAAAGCTGACCATATCCTACGAGAAGCAAGACAGAACCACGGTCCTAAAGGGGATTCCTCGGACGCAGGCCAGTCTGATGCATGGAAACCAGCTGGAAAAGACCTTAGATGAATATATTGTTGCTGCCAAAATGCAAGTAAAGAGTAAGCCCGAAGGCCAAACTGTTTCACTCGCGGCATTGACCTTGGAAGATATTCCTAACGATTTAATTAGAAGCTATGGCTCCTTCGATGTTGCTGTTATGCTGGTTTGGGAAAAAGATTTGGCCTGGATTTTTGAGCCAAGTATGGAGTTTAATCGAAGTTGGAAAAAATTATTTTTGCACCAGGCGCTGGGGACATTGCAGCAACCAAGGCCAGCTCTAAACACTGAAAAACTTGACCTTAGGTGCACAGAAATTCCTCACATGGGCGGAGTGACAAGCGACCCGGCAGCACAAAAGACCGCAAGGACCCGGCCAGTTCCACTACTGAAGCGATTCTGCCGAAAGTTTTTTGAGAAAATACGGTCTTATGTTGCGACCCTTGCTGAATGTGCCGAAGCCCGACTGAAGCAAAATTTTTGAAGTTGAAGTTGCGTATTAGAGGCTGACCAGTCCACGTTCTTTTCGTCGAGGGCGACGAACCTCGAAGGGGGAGATTATGTTACGGGCTGCTCATCAAGAACCTCGGTCCAAAAATATTTTATGCACCCGTCTCTCGGCCCAAGTGTCTATATGGGCCAGTTTATGTTTTTATGGAATAATTCTGTTTTGTTTACTTTCTCTCTTATCTCTCTTGAAACCGAATTCTGTTATGTTGGAAGTAGTTGTAACCGAATACTTTTGGGTAAACCAGCCTCTTTAAATGGTGATGCCCACCTCACTTTTTGGGGCTATGAATTGAATATTTTGGAACTTGGTGCTCTAAGTTATCTCTCGGCCCTCTTCCCCCTTCTTGGACCGCTAGGTGTAATCTAGTGGTATTTCTCTCCTCCCCTTCGGCTCTTCTCTCTCTAACCTCGAATTCTCCTCTCATTCTATGTCCGCTGCGCTTGAGTGTTGAATTCCACCATCGGCCCCGATCATCAAGAACCCGTTTCTTGAATTAAAGAACTTGAAAGGCTCGATCATAATTTAAAGTCTAACAGATTCACTTTGTAAGATCTCCCATGTCTCATTAGTTGTATCAGAACACATAATTCTAGGGAAAATTGTGGTAGTGACTACTCTTTGGAGGATTGAAAGAGCGTTTGTGTCAGCTCATTGGGACTTCTTTAGTTCCTCCAGGCGTCCTTTGACTCATCCACTTCATTCTCCACAATCTCCCAATGGTTAAGAGATTGAAAGATAATCTTCATTTTCACGTACCAGAAATTATAGTCTTCACCATTAAACTCTGAAATTGGATGGTTGATATTTGTTGAGACATAAATTTGGATATATTGGTAGAAGACTTATGTGGATTGAAAAATATTTGGAAAATTGGATAGACTAGTATAAGATCAGCACACATAATTCTAGGAAAAATTGTTGTAGTGGCTTCTCTTTGGAGGATTGAAAGAGCATTTGCGTCAGCTTGTTGGGATTGCTTTAGTTCCTTCAGGCCGTCTTTATTGAGTTCGGTTTTATCTTTTGATTCATCCACTCCATTCTCCACAATCTCCCAATGGTTAAGAGATCGAAAGATAATCTTCATCTTCACGTACCACAAATTATAGTCTTCACTATTAAACTCTGGAATTGGATGATTGATATTTGTTGAGGCATAAATTTGAATATATTGGTAGAAAACTTATGTGGATTGAAAGATAATTGGAAAATTGGATAGCTTAGTAGAAGGTTTTGTGGATTGTTAAAACTTAAAGGCTCTAATACCCAATGTAAGAATATTTTGAAGAGAGAATTATAAAGTCTAAATATATATATTTAAAAATAATTTAAAAATATTGTTAATCAATATGAGAATTATAACGTTTAGTTCATAATTGATTTAAAATAAAAGATAAAAAAAATAATGTAATTTATTGTTAAGATTTTCTAATAATATCAAACCAATATGATGGAGGTTACACTAAATTACTTTAAATAATAATATTTTTGAATTGGCCAATTTATATTTGTTAAAACTTTGGATGAAGTATGGATTAAGATGCATTAATGTTCCTTCAACGACTTATCCAGCTGTAAGTTCGTCCCTTTAGTTTAGGAGTGCTCAATATTTGGTTTGAATCGAATATCCGACCGAATTCAAATTTACCGAATTCAAATAATGAATTCGGATTTTATTTTCGGTTTTCAAATCGAATTTCATATCAATTCGAATTCAAATACGAGTTTTCAAATTGATTTTCATAAGCACTAAAAATCTACACTTCAATTTATAATATTAAAATAAATATTTTAAATTATTTTTAAATAAATAATATCAAAATAATTAACCGCATGACAAAAAACCTATTTAAAACAATTAATTAGGATTAATTAGTAGGCTAATTAATCAAATTATTTAGGAGTTAAGGCCAAAATAAAAAATAAAACTATTTGGGATAAATGTTGTACCCATAATGTCTAAAAATAATTTTAAAAAAAATTAAAGGACACAAATAAATAATTTTGATGAATTATTGTATCCATTTCATCTAAAGGGAATTATTTATTTAAATACAAAAAATATATAATATATATATAATGGTAAAATATTTGCCATATTTATTTTATTATTTTGTGTATTTTAAAAGATCAGAATTAAAGTCAAAATGATGAAATAAAAATCAATTTCAAACAAATCCTTAAAGTAATAAAAAAATCATAATCGGGTTTAGCCAAAACTGGGAGAAGAAGCTACAGCCGCAACCGCGCGCGTTAGATTAGCATTGGATTTTCATCCAACACCCAGGAGCGCTCCACCCAACCTGTTGTAGTGGAGGAAATGCGCGCACGTGAGGCAGTTGATCACCAAACGACCGTTAGTTAGAACGCTAACGGACCGCTCAAGCGCTAACGGAATGCCAACAGAGTGCCAAAAACAGACGAAACGATGTCGTTTTTGGCTCCGATCACACTCTTCATTGCGATGCCGGGAGGATAAGCATGAAGAAGTCGTGGTGATTTTTGGTTCTTGGAACTCAGCCATTGGTTGATCATTTTGACTAATTCAAAGCCTAGAATGATCATCCTACGATGGTGATCATTCTCCCTACAAGAATAGGCATTGTCACGACCTATTCCTGTGACTACATGCCAAGAATAGGCAAAAGCTATTAATGACTTTTGACAGATTCAAGCCACTAGAAATTTCAACTGACCTTGGTACAATATAAATACCTTGCATGAAGTCATTCCGAAGTTAACCTACCAACACATAAGTCTCAAATAAAAAAAATCGAAATCTGCCATTAAAGCATCATAGATTCGAATTTTTTGAATTTTTGTTTAAGCTCTTCAAGCTCTGATCTGTGCATCCAGAAAACTTCCTTAAAGATCAAGGAGACTTTCTCCAATCCTTTGTAAGATTCAGATAAACCTCTAATTCATATTTACAAATTGAAGTTTTATATTTCAAATTACATAAACTTATATATTTATTGTTTATGGTGTTTCATGGTAAAAAAAATTCATCCCTAGATGATTTATAAACTATATGGATATGATAGAACCGATCAATCTATTTAAATAACATAAACCCAAATTTGAATTTCAAAAATAAAATAAAATAAGGGTTTGTTGTTCTTGGGTTAATTCGATCGAATCACAGCCTAGAAAGCTTCCCAACATGATTATAATGATGTTGGACAACTATTTGGATCATGTTTGATCTATCCCGATCATGTTTGATCAAAATCAATTTTTTTAAAATAAAATAAAAATTTTGATTTCTTGAATTGGTCAAAACGAACCGTCAGTGTACTTGTTTTGGTACCAATCAAATATATATGTGTTATAAGAAAGCTATGGATACCTCCTTTCACTTCAAAATAATTTTTAAATTAAAACCAAATTTTGATCATCATCCAGGTCGATCCATACCTTGATATTTTGATCAACATGTTTCTAGAAGCTTTGTGAAGCTACCCAAACTATTGGATCAAAGATTAAAAGCTAAAAATTGAATCTTTGTATTCTTGAGGACCGAGGCCAATGAGCCTAGGACTGAGAGATTTGACCGAAAATCCTTAGTCTAGACCGAGACCAAGGACCGATAAAAATAAACTAGGATCGAGACCTATGACTGGTGTTCTTGAATTAGGACCAAAACTTGGGACCGGTGTTCTTGAGCTAGGACTGAGAATTATCACTTAGGACCGGGAGGTCCGACCTATGACCGATAAAGTTCGGACCTAGGACTAAGAGGTCTGACGTAGGACTAAGACTCCCAAGACTCATGACCGAGAAATCAAAACTTAGGACCGAGACTCCTGAGACCAAGGACCGAGGAACTTAGCCCAGAGTTAGCCCCAGACCAAGATGTTTATACACCTTGATAGGATCGGTGTAACCAATAGAGATTAGGGTCTGACTAAGACCAAGATGTTTATACACCTTGATAGGATCGGTGTAACCAATAGAGATTAGGGTCTGACTATTGATAACAACTTATGACAAACGATTCGATTTTAACTCTGTTAGAAGTTAAAATTTGTTTCTATTCTTCACAAATCTTTCGAACTCTTGAAACGGTTTCAAGTGCCGAAGTGTTCGTCGGATTTGAACCTTTGAACCAATGAAAGATGAATGACAGAAAGTAAAGAACGCATGGAGTTGTTTATGGATGTTCGGAGCAAACCCTCTTATGTCACCCCTTCTTCCACAACCGGAAGGATTTCACTAAACTCTTTGAATCAAATACAGTTTACTAAACTAGCTAACACTCTGTTGAATAGAACAACCTTTGTTCAACTTACAATATTATCAACAATATCTCTCAGCTAGACAGTGTTTTGATTCTTTCTCTCTTGAACTTGGAAGATGATATAAATCAGTAAGTGTAAGGGTAATTCGGTAAGACAATAAGGTGAGCAAAGTAACCAATGATTCGGTCGTTGTCCTTGAGCATCTATTTGTAGTAGAAGGACACCAATGGTCAAATCTTCTTCATGGACACGTGGCAAGCATCCATTGGAAGGCCTCCCATAATATTAGAAATCTGCAGACTCTGAGCAAAGGGATCGTGGTCGTACCGAACTGGTAGTGCGCCGAATATCCTCTCTAATATTGTCTTGTATTGGACAAACCGTTGGAAGGACATTTGCGTACGTGACGTTCATTCATTGGATGCAATTAGCTGGCTTGTCAGACTGCATAGGAGTGAGTGGAGTAGAGTAACAGACAACTAGTTGATCGTGGGTAGACGTATGCAAACTTCAAACGGCTGCTGAAGTTAGGCATTAGACGTGCTCCATTAGACTGCCTAGTCTAAGAGAGTTAGACATCGATGTCTAATTGCGTGTTCCATTAGACCAAAAAGTCTAATGGAGTTAGACTGCAACGTCTAACTACGCATCACTTTAGACTTTTCTGAAGGAGTTAGACGTCAACGTCTAACTACGTTACCCATTAGACTACCACGTCTAATGGAGTTAGACCTCAACGTCTAACTACATATCTGTTAGACTGCAACGTCTAACTACGTATCACTTCAGACTTGTCTGAAGGAGTTAGACGTCAACGTTTAACTACGTTACACATTAGACTACCACATCTAATGGAGTTAGACCTCAATGTCTAACTACGTATCTATTAGACTGTAACGTCTAACTACATATCTTTTAGACTGCAACGTCTAACTACATATCACTTCAGACTTGTCTGAAGGAGTTAAACACCAACGTTTAACTACGTTACCCATTATACTACCACGTCTAATGGAGTTAGACCTCAACGTCTAACTACGTATATGTTAGACTACAACGTCTAACTACGTATCATTCCAGACATGTTTGAAGGAGTTAGACGTCAACGTCTAACTACGTTTCTCATTAGACTACCACATCTAATGGAGTAAGACCTCAACGTCTAACTTTGCAACACGTCTAATTAGCCTACTTAGAACATGTCTAAGTTAGCTAAGTTTGATGCACCTGTACAGAAACAATTAGACAATTTAGCTTCATTCATAACTAAATTTTAATCACAATTAAGTTTTAATCATATATCTCTAAACTTCGAACCAAACCTGATAAGAAAAATTAAGTAAAGTTAATTTTTGGAACCGGCTAGAAAAACTAAACAATTGTTAACTTTCATTGCAGGTGCAGATCAAATCGTATGAACCGGCTGGAGCCTCATGAACCAGTTGCTGAAACACTTCAAAGAAAATCAGTTCCAAGTGATCAAGTCAAAGATCAGAGGAACCGGTTTTTACTCTCTCAAGTGACCGGCCAGCAAAGACAAAAGTTCACATTCCAGCCGGACTATATTATGAAAAGGACAAAACCGGAAACTACAGAAGTGACGTAGTATGACGAAATAGACGTGTCTCGAAGGAATAAAAGAAGATCAAATCCGATCGGAAGCATGCGAGGAAAGCAATGGTGATTTACTGATCCAATGTTGACAACCGGAAGGTGCATGCCTGACACGTGTCCGAATTTGCAAACCGGCAACGTCACATTTTCCTGAGGAATCCTTGAATGCTTGCCAAGTGTTGAGGAAGGTGAAACGTGCAAGTAACCTTCCTGCACCGGCGTGATAATGATCAACCAATCCCACGGTGAGAGAAGAAAATGACCGTTGGGATCTCATCTACTATAAAAGGAAGATGAAGCGTCCTCATTTAATGCGAATCACATCCTTCTGAGAAAAGCGATAAGTTACAAAAATCTTAGAGAGATAAACTTTTACGATCCAAAACCGGTGTGTCATAAACCGGAAGCTTTCTGTGTCTTGTTGTGTTGTGTTATTGTATTACATCAAGAGTGAGTTGGTGTAACCGGCGAGTAGCGAGTTGGGCTCGACCGGCAGTGTTATTATTGTAACGTTGAAAGTTAGTGGTGATCCTTCTCATAACCTGAGAAGAAGGGGTGACGTATGAGGATTTGCTCCGAACATCCATAAAAAATCTTGTCTCGTGTCATTTCCTTCATTTCATTGCTTATTCAATTAACCTAACCGAAATCAATCTGACTCCGAAAAACCGGTCCACTCATATCCTTAAAACCGACTCCTTCTAAACATCATCTAAAGTCGCATACGTTGCTTCAGACTGAAATAGACATTTCCGCCCTTGAACCCGGTTCAAGAGTCTTTGACAGTTTGCGAAGTGCTGAGAACGGTTATAGTCTCTAACCGGACTATCACCAAAGTGTTGTGTGTGTTGTAAACGGCCACCCTTATTGAAACCGGAAACACCCCAGTCCTCCAAGGGCGTCCCAATCCTAACAAGTGGTATCAGAGCGAGGCTCTTAGCACTCAAGCAACCAAAGAAGATGGGAAGCATGACCCACATCGACAAGCCACCAATGCTAAACAGTGAAGCGTTTAGCAGTTGGAAGAAACATATGTATTTACATCTGATCACGTTAGATGATGAAATGAGCCGAGTCCTGAAAGAGGGACCGATCAAGATCAACAAGGAGTTAGACCAATGGACAAATGAAGATCGAAGACGGAGTAACCTGGACAACCATTGCATGAGGCACATCTACAAGGCTATAGATGATAACACCTTGAACAAAATCTCAGACTGTGATAGTGCAAAGGAAGCCTGGGAAACGATCATTCAGATCCATGAGGGAAACGAAAGAACAAAGGAGAACAAAATCTTAGTGGCTACACAGAAATATGAAAACATCAGGATGAAACCGGAGGAAAACATGAAGGAATTTAGTAACCGGTTCATCAGTGTGGTCAACGAGCTTCAAACACTCGGAAAGAAGTATGACCACCGAGAAGTAATCATCAAAGCCTTAAGATCACTGCCGAGCACTTGGGATATCAAGACCATGGTGATGAGGGAATCAAGCACCCTCGGGCAGATGAAGTTGCATGATGTGTTCGAGGATCTAAATGCCTACGAGTTCGAGATTAAGTCTCGGATCGAAGATGAAGCATCCACATCAACCGCAACCAGAGCTTTGGTTACATCGGTGGAACCGGCGGTCCAAGTATCAACCGTTCTGGCTCCAGTCAAAAGCGCTGATCAGATCAGTGAAGATGTGATGGCCATGCTAGCTCAGAAATTTGGGAGATTCATGAAGAAGAGCCAACCACCATCTAACAACGATTTTAATTATAATTATGTAGATAAATCAAATAAAAGATGTTATAACTGTGACGGTTTTGGACATTTCAGGTCAGAATGTAGAAAACCAAGGAGAGACGATAGAAAACCAGAAGGAAACTATCAAGGCAACCGGTACCAGGGAAACAACTACCAAGGGAATAACTACCGGAGAAATGATAACCAACGGAACGACTACCGGAGAAACGATGATCAGCATGAAGACGAAGGGAAGGAGACTCAGAAAGCACTCATCGCATCCGACGGTGGAAGCGAGTGGGCGTACTCCGACAATGAAGACAGTGAAGAAAGAGTGACCTGTTTCATGGCAAACGACGAAGAGGTATTTGATTTCTCTTCTGACGAGTTTACCAAAGAAGATTTGATTTCTGCACTCAACGAAATGGTCGTTGAGTTCAGAAACATATCTGCGTACATACCGACTCCGGTAGAATCTAAAACTGTAGAGTCAAATAATGTCTCTATTAAAACATGTGAAACCGAAAAGTATGAACCGGATGAACTATTCTCAGATAATGAGAAGACAGTTCAACCGGTAACTGAAACCGATGAACGAGCAATGTATGTCACGGCTGCGTGGGAGAGATCTCGTCAAGCTGTAAAACAAATGTGTAATTATAAAAGACACCCTAAATGTAGGTTTGGTATCGGTTACGAACCAAATAAACAAAACAAATCAAAACAACCTAACGGGATGAAACTCACAAAAGACAATCTTCTATTTATAAGATTTGTCAAGAGTTCAACAACCGAAAATGACTTAAAACCGGAAGAAGAACTTAAGTATGTAAGTCCGACCGACTCAGAAAACTGGCTTCATCCTGAGAGAAGGAAAGCCAACCGGAAACCAAACAAAACAAACAAAACTCGATCTCAAAGAAACTCATCACAACATAAGGCTCTCTTAAGCAACGATTAAAAAGTTAAGACAAACATTATAAGAACAGATACCGGGAAAGTGATCCGACTCATTCAAGTCTGGATCCCAAAGGGACTAATCAACCATGGACCCAACTGAATGTGGGTACCAAAAGGGTGTAAATAATTTTCTTTTGTAGGTTAAGAGAAGCAACCGGCTAAAGAACTCAGAATGGTATCTAGACAGCGGATGTTCAAGACATATGACCGGAAACGAAGAGCTACTAACCGACATCAAGTATGAAACCGGAGCAATCATAACCTCCGGTGACAACTCGAAAGGTAAAGCCGTGGGCAAGGGTAAGATTATCCATGGTAACCTATCCATAAATAATGTATTGCTGGTAGAAGAACTGCGCTTTAATTTGTTAAGTATAAGTCAAATGTGTGATGTGGGATACAAAGTTGAATTTCATAAAAATGCATGTTTAGTTCAGAATCAGCAAAATGATATCCTTTTAATTGGTAATCGAATGGGAAATATTTACAAAGTTAATTGGAAAACTGATTTTGAAAAACCGGTGTGCATGATAGCCGGAAATGATCCAAACTGGCTTTGGTATAAACGGTTAAACCATTTGAATTTCAAAACAATTAACTTCATATGTTCCAAAGAACTAGTTCACGGTTTTCCAAGTGTTAAGTTTTCAAAAGACAAAGTACGTGCTGCATGTCAAATGGGCAAACAAATAAAGTCATCTTTCAAAAGTAAGGAAACTATCAATCTGAACGGTGTTTAGAACTCTTACATATGGATTTATTTAGTCCGGTTAAAGTAACCAGTTTAGGAGGCATGCATTATATTATGGTAGTTATCGATGACTATTCTAAATTTACTTGGGTAACATTTCTAGCTTCTAAAAACCAAGCAACTCCAAACCTGATCAAACTGATTTTAAGAATACAAAATGAAAAATCTATTCGAGTAAATAAAATCAGAAGTGATAGAGGAACTGAATTTATAAACAGCAATTTAACAACTTTTCTTGATGATTCCGGTATTAGACACGAGTTGTCTAGTGCCAGAACTCCTCAACAAAACGGCCTGGCTGAGAGAAGAAACCGAACTCTCAAGGAAGCCGCAAGGTCAATGATAGCTGATTCGGGCATTGCTCAAAAGTTTTTGGCTGAAGCTATCAACACCGCATGCTATACAAAAAACCGATCTTTAGTAACTAAACGCTTTTCCAAAACTCATTTTGAAATATACTATGATCGAATTCCAAGTATACGGTATTTTCGAATTTTTGGTAGCAAATGTTTTGTTCACAACAACGGCAAGAATTACTTGACCGCTTTTGATTCTAAATCCGATGAGGGAATAATGTTGGGATATTCAGCTGTAAGTAAAGCCTACAGAATATACAATACTAGGACTTTAACAGTTGAAGAAACCGCACACGTTGTTTTCGATGAATCGGTTGAACGAAACACTGCATTACCCTTCGATCTTCACAACAGAATGAAAAACTTCAATATCTATTCTGATGATGAAGACGAGGTTCCGGTTTTTAGACGATTTGTCAAGGACCAAGCGGTTGATGCTGAATCTCAGCCTGTTCAAGCTGCTTTACCGCAGAAATTTGACTCTTCAGTTTCTACTGAAGAAATCGGTCGGTCTGACTCTGTTCAACCTACCGATCAGTCTAACCTTGATCAGCCAACCGAAAGCTTGATAGACACGTCTCGGATAAACCTCAGAAGGAACAAAAATCATCCTCTTGAACTAGTAATAGGTAACATATCCTCACCCGTCCGAACTAGGCAACAAAATTTGGAACACTATGAAAACTCAGCTTTCATATCACAAATTGAGCCGAAAAAGGTGGATGAAGTATTGTCAGATCCCGATTGGATACTAGCAATGCAAGAGGAATTAAACGAGTTTGAGAGAAATAAAGTCTGGTACCTAGTCCCTAGACCGAAAAATAAACCGGTTATAGGAACACGATGGGTATTCAGAAATAAACTCAATGAAGACGGTTTAGTTACGAGGAACAAAGCCCGATTAGTGGCTCAAGGCTATAAACAGGAAGAAGACATTGATTTTGAAGAATCATTTGCCCCTGTAGCTAGACTCGTGGCCATTAGAATATTTTTAGCATATGCAACGTTTAAAATTTTCAAAGTTTTTCAAATGGATGTTAAAAGTGCTTTTCTAAATGGTAAAGTAAATGAAGAGGTATATGTTAATCAACCTCCAGGTTTCAAAAATCCAGAACACGAAAATCATGTTTACCGGCTGAACAAAGCCCTTTACGGTTTGAAACAAGCTCCAAGAGCTTGGTACGATACATTGACACAATTTTTATTTGATCACAAATTCACAATAGGTTCGGTTGACAAAACAATTTTCAAATTTGAAAGAAAGGAACAAATATTACTGGTTCAAATTTATGTCGATGATATTATTTTCGGATCAACCGATCCAAAGTTATGTGATAAGTTTTCAAAGATGATGACTGACAAATTTCAAATGAGTATGATGGGAGAACTGAACTTCTTCCTAGGACTTCAGGTTAAGCAAATTGAAGCTGGAACCTTCATAAGCCAACCGAAGTATACAGCCGAACTATTGAAGAAATTTGGAATGGATACATGCGCTGAAGCGGCTACGCCAATGAGTCCTTCTGTAAAGTTAGACAAAGATGAGGATGGTCAAGACGTTGACATCACAGCATATCGAGGAATGATTGGATCATTGCTTTATCTAACAGCCAGCCGACCTGACATTCTGTTTGCGATTGGGGTATGCGGAAGATTCCAAGCCAATCCAAAGCAATCACATTATACTGCGGCCAAAAGAATTTTAAAATATCTAAAGGGAACTCAAGAAGTGGGACTTTGGTATCCAAAAGACTCAAGCTTCAACCTCATAAGTTACTCAGATGCTGATTACGCAGGATGCAAGATCGATAGAAAGAGTACAAGTGGAACCTTCCAGTTCTTAGGTGACCAGTTAGTTACCTGGAGCAGCAAGAAACAAACCTCAGTAGCAACATCAACCGCAGAGGCAGAGTACATAGCAGCCGGAAGCTGCTGTGCACAACTCCTCTGGATCCAACAACAACTAAGGGATTTCGGTGTAGAAGCCAAGGAATCTCCAATTTTCTGTGACAACACCAGCGCTATAGCGATTACATACAATCCGGTGTTGCACTCAAGAACAAAGCATATTGATATAAGACACCATTTCATCCGGGAGCATGTGCAGGAGAAACACATCCGGTTGGAATATGTCTCGACCGAGCAACAAGTAGCGGACATCTTCACAAAACCGCTACAGGAAGCTAAGTTCTCTCACTTTAGAAATATTATGGGAATCACTAATATTAATCAACTTATATCATGATTATGCATGCTTACTGCTTACCCACGTAACACTGAAAAACCGGGATATGTGTTCAGGGAGAAGCTCTCGCTTCTCAAACCATATTCAAATAGGCCATTGAAAAAAAAAACTCAAGAATGCTAACCGGGAGGAAGTCTCCGGTTATGCCTGATTACTTCATAACTTCAAAATCACATGTATACTTACTATACGGTTGAAATGACGAGGTTGAAGTGGATATACTCAATCCAAAGTTGAACAAATGTTGACGTAACTCAACATTTCTTCACAATCGGAACAAAATATCCAACTAAAACCGGTCATGGAAAACCGCTTAGTACAAATGCACTCCGGTTCTGATGGAATGAACTTTTCCGGTTAATCTGGGATAACTAACTGAGTTTTCATGCATAACTTGAAAAATGAAGCTTGTAATAAATAAAAACAGTCTACCGCAATCGAGATGACGACATGTGTTCATCATCAAGAGAGGGAGACTCACATCTTGTCAACAGATTTTTGTCATCATGAATATCTTGGTAATAATTAGTTTTTGCCTTGGAAATAAACATTATACACTTCAACAAGTTAAAGCCTATTAACTAATTGATGACATCATCAAGCATGCTTAACATACTAATCTAGCCGAACCCCTGGCTATATAAACCACCCTTAAACCTTCACAAATCTTCACAAAATCACTATTCACAAAAACAGTCTTGAGCTTAAAACTCTCTCAAGAACATGAACTCCAACTCTCTAGCAAAGAAAATCTTATTGGCTGATTTCAACTCAATCTACCAATACGAAGACCATGAGGTTAGAGAAATGTTCTTAGCCGTTGAAAGAAGCGGGCTAAGAAGATTCCTCAAAAACAGATTCATTCTCGACTACCTAGTAGTCGAAGAATTCTTCCAGACCGCAAAGGAAGTGCATCGAGACATAATCGTTGCACAAGTTTACGGTCATAAATTTCTATTCAGCGAGACGGATTTCTCTGAATACTACGGTTTGCCCACTGAAGGGGTAACCGACTTAACCTACTCTCAGGTGACCATGGAAGAAATGTGTCATCGGTTCTCCAACTCTGACATCCCGGTTAGACCCTAGGGTGCTAAAAGCCAACTCTCTCACAAGTACCAGCTTCTTTGTGAGATTCTGGGAAAGTCCATCTTGGGCAGAGAGAAAAGCTATTACTACACCCAAAGGCTTTTCGAGATGATGATCGCCATAACGGTTAGGACACCGGTTAATTGGTCCTGGATCATCTTCAGCAACCTGAAAAAGATGCTCTTTTCAAACAAAACCGGCTACGCTCCTCAGCTGAGCGATTTTTGTGTCAGTCTGGACATTCACTCTGGACCCTTCGTAACCCTCCATCCAAAGCATGTGCTCACTAAGGAGAGAGTACAGGAGCTGATCGACCGATGGGAAGCAGCTAAGGCAAAGAGGAATCAAGCGGCCGAGTCATCAAATGTTTAGTTTGTCTATCCTTCTTTCTTCTTTTCTTTTCTTTTCCAAAACCGGTAATTTTGTTGTACTACCGGTTTGGTACCCCGAATTAATGAAGATCATTTCCTTCCATTTAAGTCTAAAATCATAAATGTTCAAACATTTAATGCGCCGTATCAAATCGAATCAAATTACTCTTGAAAACAGAAATCTCCACTTTCCAAGAAGCATGCCTGATCTGATTTGACCAGACATGCCCCTATTCTCTCGATACTTTACATAACATTTACGACCAGTCATAAACGGTCAGATTTTTCAAAAATATCCTCATTTAATGCATCCAATCGTTCAAGCTATAAAAAGGGACTCAATCCCCCATCTTCAAAATACGTCTTCTTCATTCCTCTCTCTAAAGCTTGAAAGATCAGAAACCCCTTCGACTTTTCATTCTCACTCTTCCTAAACAATGTCTGCTGAACTAAGAAATACTCTCATCGTCAACTTCGAAGACGTAAAAGACAGTCGGTATCATGACTGCATTTTCCAACCGATCATAGAATCGGGGCTTCAGGGATTCCTTGAAGGCTCAGACACCATTCTCGTAGAGGAGGTGTGCGAGTTTTTCAATAATGGGCACATTCTAGACGATGGTAGCATCCACACCATCATTGACGGACAATTTCTTCGGCTTACCGAAGATCAATTTGCCGCCTTCTTCCGCCTTCCAACCGAAGGCTTCTCTGACTTTCCAACGCCATTTCTTCCGGCTAAGGAAGACTTTCTCCAGATCTTCTCTTCTTCCATCATACCGGTCAAAGAACACGGGAAGAAAGAAAGATTGGCTCCTCACTACCAAGTACTTCACGACTTGGTTCAACGGTCTATCATGGGCCGAATGCCAAACCAGAACTACAACCGGGAGGCTTTCGACATCATGATAGCCATCATCCGCAACTCTTCAATCAACTGGGCAACCTACCTCTTCAACAACTTGAATCTGCTCATAACCGCTTCAAGGGGAAGGACCGGTTTCGCTCCCCAAATCACTCGATTTCTGATGGCTCAGCGCCGCCACCTTGAACCAGGTGTTCCAGTCGGACCGGCCAACACCATGACTATATCCATGCTAGACAGATGAATATCAAGGATTGAGGAACGGACACCCGACAACACCATGGACAAGTGGTTCGACAGAATAGTGGAAGGGGATTGGTTTAGTCAAAACTGAGTTATTTGTCTTTATTTCCGGTTTTTGGTCATTTTGCTGTACGACCAAAAACCGCTCAATGTCATCTTTCAGAATCATTTATAAAATTTCTAATTTTAAAGTCTCCGGTTTTTCTTTCCATATCTTTCTTTCCGGTTTTTAATCAATAAACATAAGACTTCATGTTAAACGAAACTTCCGGTTAACAACGCTTCAAGTAAACCGGAATCTCAAGGCAAAATGAAAAGTTTGAAAAACTTACCGCCCACGGTTTTTACCGCACAAAAACTTACCGCCCATTGGAGGGAAAATTGGCGCCCAAAATGCTATCAATTGACGGTTCATCTTCCAACCGTTCGGAACCGCCATCTATATAAGTTCAAATCAGTCCATTCGTCCATATGTTTTCTCTCTCTAAAACTTTCAGATCTTTAAAGGCATTCTAACTTCCGATCAACACTGTTCTTCATCTTTTCTTCACAAATCTACCATGGCTCTAGGCAAAGCACCCTTTCAATGGATGTTGCAGGTCGATTTCAACGACATCGACGAACACGCTGGAGATAAAAACAAGGTTGTGCTTCAATCTCTAAGAGATTCAGGGTTGGAGGAGTTCTTGTCTGGTCCGTTCGTCGTGTATCCGACGGCGGTTATGGAGTTTCTGGCGACGGCGACGTTAACAAAGAGGAAGGTCTCCGCCACCGTCAACAGCAAAGAAGTTCTTATCACGAAGGAGTTGTTTTCTGAAGCCCTCGGTTTGCCCAACACCGGCTTGGACCTCAAAACCGACCTAACCGATGCAGAGTCTAATGCGGTCCGGTTGGTGATATCTGCTAGCGATCAAGATCTGGTGATTCACTCAAGCCGGAAGAACAAACTGAAGCCGAAGTTCAAGTGGCTACTGAACATCATATCTCGTTCGATTCAGGGAAGAGGAGGTAACTTCGATAACCTGACAAAACTTAAGCTTAAGATGATGATGGCCATTGTCCGCGATGATAAGGTAAATTGGGGAGCTGTCATTTTCGAAGAATTTTGCCAAATGGTGATTCAGAAGGATGGCTGGGTTCAGGCCTTCGCAATGCAGATCGTCAAGATTCTCAAGTTCCTTAAGATAGAACTTGGTGAAGGTGAACCGCTCTCACCCAACAACATTCTCAACTCAGAGTCAATGAGTGAGAAGACCGACAAAGCGGTTAAGCCAAAGTCTTCCAGAACGAAGTCTTCAAAAGGGACCAGCTCTTCCGCTCCGGCTGAAGAAACTTCAAAACAAGAAAAACCGAAGAAGAAGGCGGTTGAAGCCGAAGCATCACAAGAGAAGAAGGGGAGGAAGAAGTCTTCTACAAAGAAGATCTCCAGCAAGTCGGCTGACTCCGAGAAAACCCTTTCCTCGGACAAATCACCGAAGAGAACCGGAGACGTCTTCCAACCCATTCCCATCAACACCGTTCGCCCCATCTCTGTTGACTCTCAATCACCAAGGCAAACCGAACCTTCGGGGAGCCACAAAACCGAGTCAGCATCAAAGGAGGAAGCATAGGTAAGTATTAACTCTGAAAACTCCAAATCACCAAGCAAGAAGATTGATGAGGTAATAGTCGACGTAGGCTTAAATACCTCAGAAATCATTGTGGACGTAGTCCAAACTATTGCTAGGGAAACCGAAGACGATGTGTCAAGTCGTCTTAAGTCAGCTGATATGGGTGAGATACCCGATCAAAGTGAAATTCAACCGGTCGAAGAAACGGCCAAAACCGCAAACATCACTCCTCCGGCTCAGGAGGGTAATACTAAAGAACAGGAACCATCCGGTTCCGTAGGAAACAAGTTCATTCCAAAAGATACAACGACCCAATCGGCCCAAGATGGGCCATCTGCCTCAATAATTCCACCTGAAGGGCCAGTTCAGGTTGACAAGGGAAAATGTGTTCTGCAAACCGGCTCCCGACCCGAGATCATGACCGAAGGCAAGGTCACTTTCTCCACAGAAGAAGAGGAGGATATGTTCAATAAACTCGTTTGGGACATGAACCAAGATGTCAGTGATCTGATATCACCATACCTTATGTGGGTATAGCTTCGTTGCGAGACAAAGCTGTCTGATATGATCCCAGGAATGAGCGGTAACGAAGAATGAGAAAAACTTGTAAAATTGGAAGAAACGGCTCTCAAGCTGGCAAACACCAACCTTGTCCAACCCGCTTTCAGCAAAACCGAGGTAATTCTTGAATACGCTCGGTTACAAGCAGTAGAAGACGCACTGAAGGAAGTAGAAGGAGCAGAGCTAACTCCAATTGAAGTAAGAATGACTGAACGGTTTCATCCAGTACGGGAAAAGATCCTTAGAAATCTTGATCGGCTCGATGCACAATGGAGAAACCAATGCAGGCACCAATTAATCAATGCCGATCTATACCAAAGCAAACCCTTCTTTGTTGCCGGGGAGACATCCAGGACAGCAGAAAACCGGGGACGAGATCCTCCTCAAACTGATAAGACTCCGATACTTGAGCAGGTAAAGCAGGCAGTGATCGAAACGCTTGAGTCATGCCTTGGAAATTACAGCACCGCAACCGACGCGAAAATTGCAACGGCTGAAGCCAACCTATCGAATACCATCTGGGGAACCGTTCAAACCGAAATGGCCAACATTGTTCAAACCTCGATCAAATCCATGATAGATGAAGCTGTGCAAATCTCCGTCAAATCTCTGATCGCAGAATCCATTCAACCCGCAACCGCTCCCTTAGTCGACATGCTACAGGCCATGGCTGTTCAAATTGAGGAGTTGTCCAAACTCCAAGTAAGTAAAACTCAAGAGCAAATCAAGTCTGACGCCGAAACCACAAAGAAACTACAAGACGAAGAAAGGGAAAGGGAACGGTCAAGGAAAGAACTTGAGGAGAAAGATCATGAGTTTGCCCAGAAATGCAACGAGGAAGAACAGACAGCTATCTAGGAACCCATACCGGCTCAACCCTCACACGCTATGAAGACAAGAAACAAGGGGAAGAGGAAAGCGGTTGCAGAAGTGTTGAAGCGGGCAGAACAAAACAGTCAACGAGTGACCCAACCAGTCGGACTGAACGTGCAACCTCTTGATGAAGAAGAAGAAGAGGACATCGAAGAACTTAACCGACGCAAGAAGAGGGCACTCAAAAGTTCAACCGCAACTCCAAGATACAGACCGACTGTTGCTCAGCCGCCTCGACCACCAAAACCAATCGGTACCGGTTTTGGATTCGGCAAAAGGACTCCCGGCATCTCAAGTGTGTGGGCCGGACTGCAAATTGACGCTGCAAGAAGAGCCAGAGAATGGAAGGAAAGGGAGGAGGAAGAACTAAGGCGACTGGAAGAAGAACTTAAAAAGGGGGGACCATCCAAGCCTTAGTCTACTTTTATTTCCTTAAAGAACAATTTATGTTTTATTTGGTTTCAAAACTCAGTTGCTTTATGTTTTGGATTTATCAGTATTTACACATCATTTGAAAAACATCAAAACACATGTTTATGAAATTTTCTTACAAAAACAGAAAATACTCATAAAGGGAGATATCACTAAAACAAAACTTTTCAAACTAGCCATACATTACAAGTTTTGAATATTTATTCTAAATAATCAAAAAGGGAGAAATTGATAAGAAAAATTAAGAAAGTTAATTTTCAAACCGGCCATACATTACAAGTTTTGAATATTTATTCTAAATAATCAAAAAGGGAGAAATTGATAAGAAAAATTAAGTAAAGTTAATTTTTGGAACCGGCTAGAAAAACTAAACAATTGTTAACTTTCATGTACAGGTGCAGATCAAATTGTATGAACCGGCTGGAGCCACATGAACTGGTTGCTGAAACACTTCAAAGAAAATCAGTTCCAAGTGATCAAGTCAAAGATCAGAGGAACCGGTTTTTATTCTCTCAAGTGACCGGCCAGCAAAGACAAAAGTTCACATTCCAGCCGGACTATAGTATGTAAAGGACAAAACTGGAAACTACAGAAGTGACGTAGTATGACGAAATAGACGTGTCTCGAAGGAATAAAAGAAGATCAGATCCGATCGGAAGCATGCGAGGAAAGAAATGGTGATTTACTGATCCGATGTTGACAACCGGAAGGTGCATGCCTGACACGTGTTCGAATCTACAAACCGGAAACGTCACATTTCCTGAGGAAGCCTTGCATGCTTGCCAAGTGTTGAGGAAGGTGAAACGTGCAAGTAACCTTCCTGCATCGGCGTGATAATGATCAACCAATCCCACGGTGAGAGAAGAAAATGATCGTTGGGATCTCATCTACTATAAAAGGAAGATGAAGCGTCCTCATTTAATGCGAATCACATCCTTCTGAGAAAAGCGATAAGTTACAAAAATCTTAGAGAGATATACTTTTACGATCCAAAACCGGTGTGTCATAAACCGGAAGCTTTGTGTCTTGTTGTGTTGTGTTATTGTATTACATCAAGAGTGAGTTGGTGTAACCGGCGAGTAGCGAGTTGGGCTCGACCAACAGTGTTATTATTGTAACGTTGAAAGTTAGTGGTGATCCTTCTCATAACCTGAGAAGAAGGGGTGACGTAGGAGGGTTTGCTCCGAACATCCATAAAAAATTTTGTCTCGTGTCATTTCCTTCATTTCATTGCTTATTCAATTAACCTAACCGAAATCAATCTGACTCCGAAAAACCGGTCCACTCATATCCTTAAAACCGACTCCTTCTAAACATCATCTAAAGTCGCATACGTTGCTTCAGACTGAAACAGACATTTCCGCCCTTGAACCCGGTTCAAGAGTCTGTGACAGTTTGCGAAGTGCTGAGAACGGTTATAGTCTCTAACCGGACTATCACCAAAGTGTTGTGTGTGTTGTAAGCGGCCACCCTTCCTGAAACCGGAAACACCCCGGTCCTCCAAGGGCGTCCCCGATCCTAACAAAAACAAAACTCTAAGTGTAAAATATGTTTGTACACATACATCTTTTTTTATTTTTCTAAAATCAATTGGCCACTTTGTCTTCAAATAAATAATATTTTCTTAAATTAATTATGTTTAATTGATTTAAATAGAATTTCAAATCAATTCGTCATTTGATTATAACAAATCTTCATATTATTAAAATTTGAATAAAATTAATTATTTTTACATAATTAATTTTAAAAGATGTCAGGTATTATTCAATTCTTTTAAAAAAATATTTTATTTTAAAATATGTTTGACACGCAAACCAACTTTGAAACTATAGAACATCGATCCACCCCAGGTCTCCCGTATTGCCACGTATCCACCGGCATTTGCTAAGCTAGGAGGGATTTCCCAAAGTTACAGTTTTCAAGTTGGGATTTCAACTCGAAAACTAAACCGAAAATCGAATTCACTTTTTTATTATTTATTTTATTATATATTATATTAGTTATTATATATAATATATTATATATAATAACTTATTTATTTTATTATAAATTATATATTTTATTATATATATATATAGTCTATGTTCTCTAACCTAATTAAATAATCTATCTAGCCTCCATCATCTCTATTTTTTTAACATAATACTCCAACCGCCATCCCCCTCCCTTGTCTCTATTTTTTTAATCTAATTCTCTACACATCCCTTTTTTATCATTATTCTCATATAAAAGAGCATTCATAAACCATTCGTCCACCCAAAAAATGAGATTATTTATTTAATATTGCTATATTTACCCTCTAGAGCTTCGGTTTATCTAATCTCGCTCTCTCTAGAGCTTCTTCTTTGTCAAGACATTGAAGTCTTAATCTATATTCGTCGTTCAACACCTATTTCGTGTTCAATATATGTCTCATTGTTCAACATCTATCTCTGTCTTTCAACATCTTAATTCAAATTTTTTTTTGAGTTAGAATAATTTGAATTCAAAATTGACAAAAAAAAATCAAATTCAGTTCTATTTTGGTTCGGTTCGGTTTTGAATTTGCTAAAAAAATAAAATTTTGAAAAAATCGAACCGAGAAACTCAGATAACCCGAAAACCGAACTTAGTACAAATTTTAATTATATAATACTTGATTTAGATTTTTTTTTCAAATAATGTAATGTAAAATGTGGTAATGTCTAAAACTAACAATTTTGTTGTAGAGACGGTACATTAGGACGGGTGTGCGGGTCACATAACTGATACTCTTTCATGCATGTAAATAAGTACTTAACCAAAGAATAATCTCTAAAAATAAAATAAAATAAAACACTAAGCAAACTTAAACATAAATTATTTCCTAATTTCTCAAAAACTCAAATTAGGTGGCGACTCGTAAACGAACCTCGTAAAAAACTTCGAAGTCTGTAAGGGACCTATTTTTTATGTCGTGGAAACTTACTTTCGAGCAGTACGGTATGTTTTTTTCGGTTATGTAACCTAACTTAAATTTATTTAATTTTATTAATAATTCATCTAGAACTAGTTAATCAATCCAAAGTAATCTAATTTTTTCTTTACAAAACCCTTTTGAATTATTTTTATTAACGTCTTCTTAATATACTTAGTAGTCATATTGATCATTATATTACTTTTATGAATGTTAGTTTCAAAATTTTAGAATGATAGAGATAAAAATTATGAACTCCTGTAAACTACTAACACAATATTAATTTTTCTCCTCTTTTGGGTATTCACTTCATTATTCCAAAAAATTATCACTAACTTTTAAAAAAATATTGAAATGTGTGTTAATCTTTTATATTAGTTTGATACAAAAATGATGTTATAAATAAGAATTCTGAATTATTAAAAATATGATTTATGAAGTTCATAAGTCTATGAAGAGAATTAAATTTACCTACAAACATTATTTAAAGAGGTTTTCTCATACAAAATTATAAATTATTTTATTTTACTCATAAATTAGTTTAATCATATCATTCATATATATATTTATTTATAAAAAACTAAATAAATAATAAAATGTTATGATAATATTTGATTATATTTATTAAAAAAATTAATTATATATATGATATATATGATCAATGAATTTGGAAGCACTCCTCCTCTGTGACTCTTTCTTCCCAATCATTTCCATTTTGCACCTCACAAATCACAATCAAACAAGACAAAGCGTTTTGTTAATTTCCATTTGCAGGTTGAGCCAGAACCAATGCCCTAGAATGGTTTCATCTTTGTTGAATAGATTGTATAGGTTTAATGCATTTTAGGTGCTTGTTAAAATGATATAGAATGGTTTGATTGAGATATTTTGATTTCCATGAATATTTAGCTTGATAGTTAGTTTGAATTCATGGTTTAATGGCTTAGGAAGAATGTTCATGATTTGGTTTAAAAAAAGAATGATCAAGAGATGTTTAGCATTGAAATGGGATAAGTGTTGGCCTAAGAAGAGAATTACTCACAAAACTTTGAAAAATTTCTATAAAATCTTTAATATCTAAAAAAAACAATTACAAGAGTTGTTATCTCTCTCTTTTTTCTTATCTAATAAGAATAACTTACACTTTATTTATACTAAATAAAAAAACTCTTAATTTTCTAGTTTAATGAAATTTATTGCAAATATTCTATTTTCCTCATTATTGCAAATATTTTGTTTTCCTCGTCATTGCAAATTTGTCGTTTTCTTATTAATGCAGATCTTCCATTTATTTGTAAGAGTTGTAACAGCCAGGAATAATCCAACATTCTCCCCCTTAGTCCTGGCGTGGTTCGAGATTACGAACACCGATTAGGTGTCGCATCATCACCAGTTTTGATGCTGGCAAAGTCTTCGTAAGTATGTCGGCCTTCTGTTCATCCATTCGAACAAACTCTACTTTGACTTGACTTCCTTCAACACACTCTCGAATGAAATGATATTTCGTGTCGATGGGTTTTCTACGACCATGAAAAACTGAGTTTTTCATGAGTGCAAGTGCAAACTTGTTGTCGACGTAGAGCTTCACTACCTTAGGTTTCGAACCACTTAGTTCAAACAACAATGATTTCAACAAAAGTGCTTGACACGCTGCCGCTGCTGCAGCCATGAACTCTGCTTCACATGAGGATAATACCACTGTCTTCTGTTTTGGGGAGTTCCACGAAACAAGACTATCGTTAATATAAAACGCCATGCCCCCCGTACTTTTCCGGTCATCTAGGTCACCTGCAAGATCACTATCAGAGTAACCCATTATTTCCTCGTCATCACCTCCTTTTCGAAACACTAGACCTAAGTGTATAGTGCCTTGAAGGTATCGAAGCACCTGCTTCACTGCCTTGTGATGTATCTCAGTTGGCCTCTTCATGAATATATTGACAACATCAACAGCATAAGAAAGATCTGACCTTGTATGAAGGAGAGAGCGCAGACAACCAATGACTCTTCGATATTCAATTGCATCAATCGGTTGTCCTTCGGGATCCTTATAGAGTTGAGCCCTATGCTCCATTGGTGCCTTTGTTGAGTTACAATCAAGCATTCCAAATTGGTTCAACACCTTTTTGGCATATGTTGTCTGCTTTATCGAGACACCACCTTCGAACTAATCTACCTCGATTCCAAGGTAGTATGAAAACAATCCGAGATCACTCATCTCGAACTCCCCCATTATCTGCTTCTTAAAAAGTTTGACACCCTTTGGATCTTCACTTGTTAAAATAAGATCATCCACATAAATGCCAACAATAATTAGGGTATTAGCGTTGCCTCTTGTGTACACCGCTTGCTCTTGTGTACACTTTTCGAAGCCCATTTGCTTCAAACTTTTGTCCAACTTTAGATTCCACGCACGAGGAGCTTGCGTTAGGCCATATAATGCATTTTTTTAATTTAAGCACCATATTCTCCTTCCTTGTGGGTTTGAATCCTTCCGGTTGAGTTACGTACACTTCCTCATCTAGTTCTCCATTGAGAAAAGCTAACTTTACATCGAGATGATATATTTTCCAACCACAATTGGCTTCCAAGGCAAGAATGACTCGAATTGTGTCCATTCGAGTGACTGGAGCGAAAGTTTCTTCGAAGTCAATGCATTGTCATTGCACATATCCCTTTACAACTAAACGAGCTTTGTGCTGGATCACCTCACTATCTGAGTTTTTCTTGAGCTTAAATATTCATTTGAGTCCAATTACCTTGTGTCCGACTAGCAATGGGACGAGAGACCATGTCTCATTCTTCTCGATGGCTTCAATTTCTTTAGTCATTGCTTCTTCCCATTGTGGTTGTCCAGCCGCTTCATTGTAGCAAGAAGGTTCCTCCGTCTGTGCTAACATCAAGTCTTCAAAATCAAGTATCACTCGAGGTGCTTCTTCCAAGATATCAGTCATGTTCTTGTATCAAACAGGTCCTTCATCACTCCCAACGTGTCCACTTGACCATGGAGTGGGTAAACAATCGTCTTGGTCTATTTGTTTAGTCACTTGCTCGAGCTGTGGGGGAGGATTCGAGACAGTCTCTTGAAATATTTCTGAAGTAGACTGTCCTCTTGTCGATCCACTCTCAAATGGGATCGTTCAAATTCCAACATGCCAACAATCTCATGCTGCACTTTTTTCGAACACAACGTCACGACTCACATAGATCTTGTCATTTTGTGGTTCGAGCAACCTGTGTGCCTTACTTCCTTCTTCGACACCTAAATAGACAAACGACTGACTTCTGTCGTCTAACTTTTTTAGATGGGGAATGGTCACATTGGCGTGCGTAGTACAACCAAAAAGACGAAGGTGTGCTAGGTGTGGCTTCATTCCAGTCCACATCTCAAATGGAGTTTTGTCTTGAACAGCTTTGGTTGGAACCCGGTTAAGAAGATATATTGCATGACGAACTGCCTCCCCCCAATACTTTCTCAGGACTACCATGCTTTTGAGCAACGACCTAGCCATGGCCATCACTGTTCGATTACGCCTCTCCACCACACCATTTTGTTGAGGAGAGTACGATGCGGTGAATTGTCGTTATATCCCTACTTCTTCACACATCTCTGCAAATTCCCTTGAGAAGAATTCACCTCCTCTATCCGAACGAAGAACTTTGATTCGAAGTCCGGTCACATTCTCGACCAATTGCTTCGTCTTCTTAAACGAAGAGCATGCTTCCTCCTTTGATTTCAACATATGGAGCCACATCCACCTGGAATTATCATCAATAATCAGCATGAAGTATCGATTTCCTCCTGGAGTGGATGGCGTGATTGGCCCACATAAGTCAATGTGCAACAATTCGAGTGACTTTTTCGCTCAAAACTTGGCTTCGAGCACAAACGGTTGTCTCGTTTTTTTGCAACTAGGCATGTTCGACAAAGTTGTTTTGGAGGAGAAATTTTTGGAACACTAGTAGTCATTCCCTTATTTATGAAGGACTTTAATGCTTGGAAGTTAACATGATCGAGACGAGCATGCCATAACCATGCTGGATCTTCAAGATTAGCTAAAAGGCAAACTAATTTTGCTAATTTCAAGCAAATTTGATATAGTCGATTATGAGTTCGTCTCACTTTCATGATAAGGCATGAAGGATTCTTAGCGAAGACTTCAAGCTCTTCTCCATCCATCACCATCCTATGACCTGTCTCGGTAAGTTGCCCGAGACTCACTAGATTACCTTTTAAAGAAGGAATGAAAAAAACTCCCTCGAGAAGCCACAGGTCGCCATTTTTGCATTCGAACATGATAGAACCTTTTCTACAAACTTGTACCGTGGAACCATCTTCGAACTTCACTTTTCTAGTGACTGCCTCGTCTAGTTCAAAGAACTTTTCTTTATCGCCAGTTATGTGATTGTTAGCGCCGTTATCCAAGAACCAAGCATTTCTTGATGTCTCATAGTTCTTAGCTTCTAGAATTTCTAGAGTCAGCTTCATTTTCATTCAGCATGACAACATTGATTGGCGAAATCTCCTCCGAGATTGCCATAAGTAAGCAATGCTGGTTCGACGTTGTCTGCGTGGGTAAGGTGTGATACCTTGTTCTTCTTTACTCTACATTGAGTTGAGTAATGTTCCATCTCATTGCAATTAAAACAGCGAATGTGACTTTTGTCTCGAGGAGCTCCTCGACCACCTGAACCACCTTCTTTGTCTTTCCGAGACGGGCCTCCTCTCCCTTGGCCTCTACCTCGGGTTCTACCTCCTTGACCACGGGTCCCACTATCTGCGGAATCCTTTTTTCACTAGTTCAACGAGTCTTCCTCATCCTTTTTCAATCGTGCCTTCCACTCTTCCTGAGTGAGTAGTGTTGGGAAAAACCCTGACAGAACCACAAAAGAAGAAAACACTAACTGAAAGAACACTAACAGAATTTGATAACGGAGTTCGGCCAAAATGTTGTCAACGTCTCCGAGCACTAAGACTATCAATTAATAAGGAAGAAGAGATACAAATTTGGGTGCAATAAACCAAAGAGGGGAGAGTTTCTTTTATACACTAAGAAACTTCCCCAACTCCCATCATATTCCGATGTGGGATTTATACTAATTGTGAATATAGTTTTTTTTATATACTAAGAAACTTCTTTCACTCTCATCATCTTCCGATGTGGGATTCTAATTGTGCCAAAAACAACAAATCTCCACCTTGGCACAATATCCAAATACTAATCTTCAATATTAAAAATAAACCTTCAGTGCTTCCAATTGGCGCTCTTCAGCGCCGACTCAAACGCGGAACATGTGTACCAAATCTAAACAATTAGATTTGGTTTTCCCAATGTCTTTCATCTCGAACTCTTTATCCTTAAGCCTTCAATTTGTCAATTTCATATTGGCTCTTTGATGCCATCAACATATCATCAACGTACAAGAGTATATAGATATAAGACTCATCTTGCAATTTGCGCAAATACACACATGAACTGAATCTGCTTCTTGTGTACTTGTGCTCCGTCATAAATTTGTCAAGTCGCTTGTACCATTGTATCGACGATTGCTTCAACCTGTACAATGATCTGTTCAACTTGCAAACCCAATTTTCTTTATCAGCAACTTTGAATCCATCTGGCTGATAAATGTAGGTTTTCTCGTTCAAATGACCGTGTATGTCTGCGGTCTTCACATCTGGTTGAGCTAGCTCCAAATTCATCTGCGCTACCAAGGCCAACAAAATTCTAATGGAAGAGTGTTTAACAACAGGAGAAAGTACCTCATTATAATCACCTCCTTCCTTCTGAGCGTAGTCTTTAACTACCAATTTTTCCTTGTAGCGAACATCAAATTTTTCAGGAAATCCTTCTTTCTTAGCAAAGATCCATTTACAACCAATAGCCTTCTTCTCTTTTCGTAGATGCCTCAACTTGCATGTCTCATTCTTCTGAATAGATTGCATCTCATCTTCCATAACACATCTCCTTTTTCCATTTTCAGTATTTCGACTGACATCTGAAAAAGTGGATGGAACATCATCTACGACTAGAAGTGCATAGGCCGCCATGTCAACAAACCAACCTGGTTTTTGAATAACTCGTCTTGGCCTATTCACAGCAATTGATTCACTTTGTTTTGAAGGTTCTTGGGTCAGAACCTCTTCCTCATTTAACTCTTCGTCCGTCGTCGGAGAGTCACTTCTAGTTGGGCTTATCTTTATCTGCTCAAACTCCACCTGTTGCGGAGTACAATCAATCTTGTCTGGTGTTACCTTATTCAACATTGAATAATCATCAAAAGTAACATCTCTTCTGATAATGGTTTTCTTTGCATCCAAACACTAGAGGCGATACTCTTTAACTCCTGTAGTAAATCCCATAAAAAAAGAATTTTTTCCTCGTGGATCCAAATTTGATTCAACTCCATGATAATATATTGTAGAACCAAAAATATGCAAAGAATCATAATCAGATACAGGTTTTCCATACCATACCTCTAATGGAGTCTTGCCACCAAGTGCAGATGATGGTAGGCGATTTACTAAATGTTGAGCGTATGACACAGCTTCTGCCCAAAATTTCCTGTCTAACCCGGCATTAGACAACATACATCGAACTTTCTCCACCAATGTCTTGTTCATACGTTCCGATACTCCATTTTGCTGTGGTGTTTTTCTAACTGTGAAGTGTCGAACTATGCCACACTCTTGGCATAACTTCTGGAATGGATCATTCTTGTATTCTCCACCGTTATCAGTCCGGAGAACTTTGATCTTTCTTCCTGTCTCGTCTTCAACTTGAGTTTTCCATTTAAGAAAAATCTCAAACACTTCGTCTTTGTTCTTCATAGTAAACACTCAAACTCTTCTGGAAAAATCATCAATAAAAGTAACAAAATAATGTCTACCTCCAAGAGAAGGAGTCTTGGCAGGTCCCCAGACATCTGAATGCACATAATCCAAAATACCCTTGGTATTATAGACAGCAGTGCCAAATTTTACTCGCCTTTGTTTTCCCAAAATACAATGTTCACAAAAATCTAACTTACAAACTTTTGTACCTTTCAACAATCCTTGCTTGACAAGAGTTTGCGTAGATTTCTCACCAGCATGCCCCAATCGCATATGCCATATCTTTGTTGCCTCTAACTCCTTACTGCTCCTGGAAGTTTATACACATGATGTCCCATTAACTGTACTACCTTGATATTAATACAAATTATTACTCTTCCTGATAGATTTCAACATCACTAGCGCTCCAGATATTACCCTAAGAACTCCATTTTCCAATTTCACATGTAGGCCTTTCGACTCCAAGGCCCCCAAAGAAATGAGATTCTTTTTCATATTCGGTATGTACCGAACATCTCTAATAATTCTGGTGGATCCCTCATCATTCCTCAGCTTGATTGAACCTATCCCCTTTATTTTACATGTATTAGCATCTCCCATGTAAACAACTCCACCATCTAGCTCCTTAAAGTCAAAGAACCACTTTCGAACTGGTGTCATATGATAAGTGCAGGCTGAGTCCAATATCCACGCATCAGGATGTAATGTTGTGTGTGACATCGATAAAGAGTATTCTGAATCTGCATCACCTTTTTTTTCTGCAACATTCGCATCTTCAGAATCTTTCTCTTTCTTCTTCAACTTTGGGCAGTTAATCTTCCAATGTCCTTTCTCACGACAGAAAGCACATTCATCTTTGGCAACTCTACTTTCAGATCTTCTTCCTTTCCCTTTTGATTTGCTCTGCTGACGGCCCCTGACCATCAATGTTTCATCTGCTGTACTTACTTTGCTTTTCCTTTTGTCCTGCTTTCTCAATTCATGACTATATAAAGCAGAACTTACAGCATCAAGAGAAACATTTCCCTCCCATGAAGTAACGTTGTTTCTAAGTGTTCAAATTCATCAGGAAGGGACGATAGCAACATCAACGCAAGATCTTCGTCCTCAAACCTAACGTCAAGGTTTAACAGATCTACTACCAATTCATTAAACTTAGTTATATGCTCATTCATAGTAGTACCTGATTGGTAATCAAACCGGAACAGTCGCTTCTTCATAAGGAGCTTATTCTGACCACTCTTCTTCAGAAATTTATCCTCCAATGCTTGCCACAGTTTCTGTGCAGAAGTTTCATTCTTCACAGCATACTTCTGCTCTCTAGACAAACACGATCGAATTGTTCCGCACGCCAACCGATTCATGATACTCCACTATTTTTCTTCTATACCATCTGGCTTTCCAACCTCAATAGAAACATCTAGACCCTGCTGAAAAAGACAATCTAGAACCTCACCTTGCCACATGCCGAAATGCCCAGTTCCATCAAAGATCTCCACCGCAAACTTCAAATTCGATATCGGTGTCCTCGTTCAGGATGACGAAGGAGTTGACGCCCCTTTTGAAGACTCCACCATGCCAAGGACGAACCGTCGGCTCTGATACCACTTGTTGGGAAAAACCCTGACAGAACCACAAAAGAAGAAAACACTAACTGAAAGAACACTAACAGAATTTGATAACGGAGTTCGGCCAAAATGTTGCATACGTCTCCGAGCACTAAGGCTATCAATTAATAATGAAGAAGAGATACAAATTTGGGTGCAATAAACCAAAGAGGGGAGAGTTTCTTTTATACACTAAGAAACTTCCCCAACTCCCATCATCTTCCGATGTGGGATTTATACTAATTGTGAATATAATTTTTTTTATATACTAAGAAACTTCTTTCACTCCCATCATCTTCCGATGTGGGATTCTAATTGTGCCAAAAACAACAAGTAGCACTTGTCCTTCGTTTCCTCCAAAGCTTGTGTTTTTCTTGTGCGTGCGCTCCTTGAAGACCTTCAGCCTTCCAACAACTTCCTCGAATGTTAACATCTCGAGGTTGTAAAATTGCTCGATGTCGGCTACCACACTGATAAATCTTTCTAGCACGGTGTCGAAGAGCTTTTTTACTATCGCGACATCATTTAGTGTTTCTCCAAGGCTTGAGTACCTGACTGATATGGATGTGAGTCGACCAGCATATTGATCGAGCGATTCACTATCGTTCATATGCCTTCTATCAAACTCACTCTTCAATGTCTGCAATCGTGCATTCTTCACACGGTCTGCGCCGACGAACCTCGTCTTGATACAATCCCACACTTCCTTCGTCGTCTTTTTATTTGCCACCTGCATGAGAAAATCATCCGAAAGTGCTTGTAGAAGATGTGACCTCGCTTTTTTATCAAATTGAACATTAATCTCGGTGCCTTCTACTGACTCGACTGCCCCCCATACTCCTTGGTCCTCCATCATAGCATGTACACGAATCACCCAACTGATGTAGTTTGTATGTGTTAGCTGCGGATAGTGGAATATTCCATTGTTTTGTTGCGCCCCTAATGATCCTGCACCCTTCGACATTGGATCCCACAGGATGATTTTTGGCATTCACTTGATGCTTTGATACCAAATGTTGGCCCAGGAAGAGAATTACTCACAAAACTTTAGGAGATTTCTTTAAAATCTTTAATATCTAAAAAAACAATTACAAGAGTTGTTATCTCTCTCTTTTTTCTTATCTAAATGAGAGCAACTTACACTTTATTTATACTAAATAAAAAAAACTCTTAATTTTCTAATTTAATGAAATTTATTGCAAATATTCTATTTTCCTTTTATTTCAAATATTTTGTTTTCCTCATTATTGCAAATCTACCGTTTTTTTATTAATACCGTTTTTTTATTAATGCATATCTTTCATTTATTTGTAAAAGTTGTATCAGACCGAATAATCCAACAATAAGATGTCAAAATTGAGTTTCAGAAAATGTTCTAACTGAAAATTGAGGTTAATTTCAAAATTGGGCTGAATCTGTGAAAAATGACAACTTTTGTGCCATAGCTTTTTCATTTAGATTGATCTTGAAGCTCAAATCAGCTGATTTCAAAATAATTCGCAAGTCTTGGATTTCAGAAAACCTTCACTACAACAAAATATGCCTACGGCGACACATAATTGCCAACGCATATTAAGCGTTGGCAAAAGTTAAACAAAAATGGGTTTTGCCCACCTTTATATATTATATATGATAACTTTTATATAATTTAAATTATTATTTTTGAATTCAATAAATTGGTTTAATTATTAATTATATATGAAATAATATATATTTAATTTTGTATTTATATGATTCAAATTTAAAATTAATTTTATTTATATTATTTATATATAAAAAAATTAACTAAATATATATTACATAAATTTGGAATTATCCTAAAAAAATAATATTAAAATTAATTTCAAAATAAATTCCAACTAATTTACGCTAAAAAATTATGTAATATAAAAGAAACCAAACTTATATTTTAAATAATATATTGAAATTGAATGATTAATTTAAATGATAGTTATTTTAAATACTTCCTTACGCTATGCCTTTACAAAAATATATGAAGTATGAGAATTTGATAAGCCCAAGTGTTGAACAAGCCCAAGTGAACAAGCGGTTGAAGTTTATTGTAGGGTTTAAACAAGCATCAATTTGTGAGTTTGTAAAACTCTCGCTCTCACTCGCGGTCCCATTACTACCCTCGCTTCCGCCGCCTCGTCTTAGCTTCCCCTTTCTTTCCCCCCTTGTTTATCTCATTCTAGGTCATATAGTCGGAGAGGGAGAGATGCAAGGTATGACTAAGGATCTAGATATGGAGCTTCGAAAGCTAAATTGCAGAACGACGGGTGGATTCATAAAGTTGCTTACCGAGCAGAAAAATCCTTCTCTTTGTAAATTTGCATCAATTTTATCCTGCTGCTAACTTCTCCTCTGCATTCTCTTCCCCGGTAATCTCTCTATTTCTCTATTTTCCATTTCTATATCATTTAAACGATTCATTTTACATGTCAATCTCCTCTTCCTCACGTATTTATTAGCTTCCAGTTCATTGTTTCGTCCTTGTTTGATTTGATCGCCCTGATATGCACAACTTGCTAACTTGCTAATATTGATTGATTGGGCTACATTAGACTTGAACTTATATTCTCTGTATTGTTCTTAGATATGAAAGCAGACCAGAAAATTCAAATTCTACCATAATCCTCATCTTTAGCTCAAAATCTAGGTCAAGTGAGAGCTGTTTAAAATAGTAGTATATAGTTCAATTCAAGAAAATTATAACAGAGAGGTAAAGGAGCTTTATTAACCTCTGCAATGATAATCTGAAGATATGTTTGAGTTTTTGTTGTTGTTAGGATGGATAATTTCTGTTGAGTTGCAGACATGGATGATACTGTCAGTATAACTAATTTATACTCACTTCAACGTTGTAAAACAGTTCACCTGGTTAGTGGAGTTTTTCTTTAGCATCTCATTTTATTTGTTAAGAACTTGAACACGTTTATTATGTTTTTTGCAATCTGAAAACATGCCATTTGGTTGGTTAATTATTATGTATTGTATACAATAGGTAAGGCATGCCCAAGGGTTCCATAATGTAGCAGGAGAAAAAGAACCTAGTGCATACATGTAAGAAGTGTTTTTTATGCAAAGCTCCCACATCTTGGCTGGCAGCAGGTAGTAAATTTAGTCAATAATTCATGTCAGATTATCTCATGTAAATATACCCTAATTTACAATAACATATATACTTCCAACAAGGTTATTTTGAAATAACCGTTGGTTATTTAAATAACCCAAGATCGAACAAGCCTTTGCAGATCCACGCTATGGTGATTTTCAAGTTTATTATGCGTTCCATATTATAACAGAATTACAATAAAATTGAAAAACTATGTTGAGCTGCGTTTTCAGTTTGTTTTCTTATCTGAATCGATAAGCCAACCAACGAGCAGTGAATCGAATCAATGGTGGAGAAAAGCTTCAAATACGTCATCCTAGGTGGAAACACTAGTGTAAGTTGCACAATTCCGATATTATCGTACTCTAATTGAAGTTTGATGTAGGACGAAGATACCGAATCCATTGTATACCTTAATTATGTTATGCTCAGGTGATATCATATATCAATATTTGTGTTGCAGTCTTGAAGGAGGAACGAGAGATTGAACTTGGGTTTCCAATTGATGTCAAGCATATTGCACATTTTGGCTTCATATGACTGAAAACTTCTTTCCACCCTATTTTTTTTTCTAACCCCACCAAAATGAATTGATGCAATATTGTATTATTATTGTAGGGTTATGCTGCTAGAGAGTTCTACAAGCATGGTATTAAGCCAGGTGAACTTGCAATTATTTTTAAAGGAGCGGTATGTATGATTTTCTCTGCATCTGTTGTCTTTTTCATGTATCTTGTTAATTTTTTATTGGAGTGATGATGATTTGATTTTGGTTTCGTTCATTTTGGTCATCACTATTGGTACTTGTGATGATGGGCATTTTCTGGCTTTCAGTTTGCTCCTTATGAGCTAAGATCTGCAGTGGGATAATCAATGATTGAAAATATTGTTGTTCATATAGGTCTGTAATTGCTTTCTGAGAACTTATCTGTTAAATTTGTAATTCTTAGAATTATTTTTTTGTTGATTTCATTGAAAGGAAGTTTATGTATTCACTGTTAAAAGGTCTCTTATAACAAAGTATGGTCCAAAGAGAGTTGTTGATACCAATTACAAATGTTGATACTAATAAGTGGAACTACCGAGTTTTATTTCCTCTGCTTCTAATTTCAATAGAAAATCTAACAACATACAACTTTCATTGGAACATGAAAGACTGACTTTACTGGGATTGGTGTTAGAGCTACTTATGCAGGTTAGCATTACATAAGCTTTAGTTGACTAAATCTCTATCCTTACCAATTATTCCTTTTGATTCTGCCAAAAGGTTATATCATATGTTGATTTGCAGATTTAATTATCATACTTAAGATCTCTTGTTTTATAGTGGGTGAAGATTGAGTAAGTTATAGAGATTTACTTGACTCAATTGTTGGATATGGAATTGTCTTTTTGTATAATTTAGTATTAAAGTTTCTTTTGGACTACATTGGTGTGAGAAATTCTCCAAATATTTTTTTGTTGAGAGTATTTAAGAAAAGGAGTGACGAGTTTGTCATCTTTTGTTTCTTATTAAGTTAAAGTTTACTTTGTTTTTCTCATTAAGTTAAAGTAAGTTTACTTTATTTTTCTCATTTAGTTAAAGAAAAATTATACTTTGTATTTATCATTTGTTTATGTTGTCAAAGAGCAATGAAATGTTTCTTATTTGGATCTCATTGCAGGCAATAGACCAAATAATTAATTAAGCTGCTGCAGTGCAAAATCTAATTTCATGCTGGTGATCAAATATCAGTTATTAGTTTCAATTGTGTTGGTGCCCAAAAAGTGGGATTTACAAAATTTCTTTGTTGTATGTAGTAATTGTTGTTTCTATATTTTTATATAATTATTTTAGTATACGAAATTTGTCTTTTAGTTTAATGGATTTTTAAACTATTAGAACAACACTAAAAACTTGTAATATGTTAGTTAATATTTTTTATTTAACTGATTTTAAGAGATAATATTTGAAATGATTTATATTTTTTTTTGTTATTATTTAAAATGTTAATAATGAGTAAAAATATGATATTATAAATGTTGTTTTTAATGATTATTTAATTTAAAATAATAAAATAATAGAAAAATTAAAATATAAAATATAAAATAAAATTGTTAAAAAATAAATAGACTTTTGGCAACGCTTAAATAAATGTTACCGACGCTTAAATAAGCGTTGTTAAAGCTTACGCCCACCCTGCTTTTGGCGACGCAAGAATAAGGGTCGGTGATCTTTTTAGCGACGCTTTTAAGGGTTGGCAGAAGTCTTTTTAAGCGTCGCCGAAAGTCATTTTTGTTGTAGTGCTTACTGTCCAATTTTGTTAATTCTTTCATAATGTCATTTAGAATCTTAGATGCCTTGTTGATCATGACATTAGTTATCAATCCAGCTTAATGGATTAGAGATTTAGTTTGTAGTCAAAGTTTTCCTGGCTCAATGAGTTGAGAAAACTAAAACTTGAATTCCAGATTTGATTCTTTCGATTTGAAATCAACTTCAATCGATTCTAAATTAGTTTGATGACGTAGGAACTAGATTATGAAAACCATTAATGACTTAGGAACTGGATTATGAAAACCATTTTTGCAATGAAAGCTAAGAGCATCAACTTGGTATTAGATTTCTCTCTTCTTACTCTGCATTTTGTGATTCCTTTGTTGGAGAGAAGTTACCCCGTTTCAACTGAAGGTGTTTTCAGTGGGATTCGAATCTAAATATTTTGAATTTTTAGGCATGATTCTTGTCACTAGATCTGCTTAATGAATTTGTCTATACGAGAAATGGAGTCATCAATTATGCTTCAAAATCAACTTATATTTTGATTGGAAAGGGGGTCATAATTATGGAGTGTCACGTCGGTTCTCCTTGATTTAGAAAAAAAAATAGTTGCGCTTCAAAATCAACTTATATTTCATTAAATCAACCTCAAAATCAATAGCTATATGTTTATAATGCAATTTAAACAAAAATAAGTGCATAATGTAAACAAATTAAATAAATTATGAAGACTTAATTATGTTTGTCACAAAGCAAACATGAAGAATAAGAAAATCAATAAAATTTCACAAAGCTAGCTAGGATGCAGCCTTCTCCTTCCCTTTCAATAATCACCAAGAACAAAGAATCAGATTCCATTAACCATTGATTAATTAATGGAAAGACTATATTCACCCAGCTCACCATCCTTTCACCACTTTTGTTCTATATATTCTTCTTTTCACATATCTCTCAATCATTAAACCAATCCTCATACACCTCTCAATCTCTGATCTCCATCAATTTTCATGACACAAAAGGTAAACTCATACATTCACAGTCCATGCAATTCTCTCTTTCTCAAATTGAAACATGTTAGAATCCCCAATATTCATCATCTAGATTAATTTTACAGTTTTATTGTATGGTGATGAGGATCAATATGGACTGCAACGGGTGTTATGGGAAAGTAAAGAACGCCCTTCTACGCATGCGTGGTAAGTTACTCGATCTTATGTTATGAGAAATCATTTCATATTAGGCTTCATTTATTTATACTTTTTGTTTGATGAATATGTTTGAAGAGTTGGAAACACATATGATTGAGGAGAAGCAAAATAGGGTAATAGTATTTGGCAAATTTGTACCACAAGATGTAGCGATCAAGATAAGGAAGAGAACGAATAGAAGAGTTGAAATACTCGATATTCAAGAATTCAGCCCCGATATTGATAATAATAATAACAAGATGGTTAAAGATGATGTTGTTCCTAATAACACTATTGAAACTTGTGTTGAGTGATCACGATCCAAATAATTTGGGACCATTTCTGTTTTCAGGAGAAAGAGTCATGTGTATATGAATATTGAAATTATATTATATCATGTTATTGCAATGGATTTATTTTAAAATTATTATTTGGGCTTTATGGGTTGAAATAAACAAGGTTTCGCTAAGTTAGGATATTGGCAAATTTGAACAAGAATGTTAAGGAATATGATTGGTATGTTTTAGTTGTATGTGATCTCGGTTTTTTTTTAATCAGATCTAAGGTCATTTATTTCTTTTAATCAAAGTTAGGATTTGTCTAATTTTGACAATTATTTATTTTTCTCACTTTTGAGTTTAGTTTCTTATTAAACAAATGTTAGGGAGGGAGATCCCAAATTGTGAACTACAGTAAATAGAGGAATTGAAATTAAACCTAATTACTTATTGCAAGTATTACTAAGTTGCAACATGTCTTTGATTTTATTTTTAACTTTAAATGATTATAAAAACGAAGAAAATTAAATTAAATCCCAAAAGGCAAATAGGAGAAATGACAGTTTTATGTATGAAGTCGACAAACTTTAAAAAAAAAAATGTGTTATATTTATCTACTTAAATTTTTATTTTATTTTTATCAAAGTTACTTTCTTTCTTTCTTTTTTAAGTGTGTACTTTATGATTCGAATTTTATAGTATCTTTTTTTTTTATCCAAATTCATTATCATCCATAGTGATGAATCTGAAACAACTCAAATTTCTTTAATATAAAATCTTTCATTATACATATTTAATATTTTAATTTAATTATAAAATAAAATGTAATAAAATAATTTGAAATTCTCATTTTTTTTAATGAGATCAACAATTTAAATTTATATATATATTATATATAATTGTTAAAATTAAGACTAATTTCAAATAAATTATTTTTAAATAATAGTTAATTTTAATATTTTAATAAAATTAAGAATTCTAATTTAAATATAAATCTAGTTATAATATATTTTATTTAGAATAATGAATTAAATATTTATTAAATAAATATTAAAATAAAATATTTTTAAACAATGATTAATAGTTTTATATTTTTATTTATAATAATTTTATTAAAATATTATGAGTTTATTCAATTTAACAATATATTAAATTAGAGTAAATTCATAATAGTTTAAAAAATCATTATATATTTTAATAATATATTATAAATAAAATATAAAACTATTAATTATTTTCTTAAAAATAAAATAATTTATTTGAAATTAATTTTAATTTTAACAATTATAAATAATATATATACAAATTTAAATTAATAATATCATTCAAAAAAATAGAATTTTAAATTATTTTATTGCATTTATTTTATAATTAAATAATTTATTAAGTTAAAATATTAAATATTAAATATATATATATAATAAATATAATAAATATTTTATCACATGATTTTTTCTTTAATTTATATACATGATTTATATTTGGATTAAAAAAATAATATAAAATTATAATCAATCAAACCCATGTTAAAAATAACTATCTTATTAGTCGATAAATATTATACATTTTGTAAAGTTGATATAGGTTAGATAAAAATAAGTAATTAATTATTAGTATTAATTAACTATTAAATAATAATTTAATTAAGTTAATTTTATGTCGATTAAAGAAAATCGGAAAGAAAGTTGATCGGTACTTTATCAAATCGGTTTAATTTTCTACTTCAGCACTTAAGGAATTCGGCTATCTCAATTATCGGTAATCTGCACATCGGTCTTAGCGTAACCGGTAATGAAAAATATTAGCTCGGCAAGAAACGTAATCGGTAGTAGATATCGGTTTCCTAGATCGATAGCAAATGTCAGTTTCCCATATCGGTAGTAGACATCGGTTTCCCGGATCGGTAGTAGACATCGGTTTCACAGATCAGTAGCAGATGTAGGTTTCCCATATTGGTAGTAGACGTCGGTTTCCCAGATTGGTAGTAGACGTCGGTTTCCCAAATCGGTAGTAGACATCAATTTCCCAGATCGGTAACAGATGTCGGTTTCCTAGATCGGTAGCAGATGTCGGTTTCCCATATTGGTAGTAGACGTCGATTTCCCAGATCGGTAGTAGACGTCGGTTTCCCAGATCGGTAGTAGATGTTAGTTTCCAGATCGGTAGTATACGTTGGTTTCCTAGATCGGTAGCAAACGTCAGTTTCCCATATCGGTAGCAGACGTCGATTTCCCAAATCGATAGCAGACGTCGGTTTCCCAGATCGGTAGCGAATGTCGGTTTCCCAGAAATTAGATAATCAACCTCTAACAGGGTTATTATCGATCAGCGTGTGTGTAAGCGTTCATCGTTGCGAGACTCCAGTCTCCTTCGGCGATCCCGATCCTAACCATATATATAGATAAAATTTTATAATTTAAATAACAAATTTAATTGTTTCATCCAACTTTATACATAAAATTGACATTTTCTTAAAATTAAATTCAATATTACCTTTATTTTAATTCTTTGGGGTTTAACATTAGGTGTTACCATTCATTTTATATATTGGAGTAAAATGAAATTTTATAGTTGATTTAATTGTTAGGCTAGGATGCCCAATATAAAATAATATTAAAAAAACTTTAAAAATGCAGCATTTATGATGATTTGCATTTTTTTTCTACCTCAAAGAAATAGAATAGATATGACAATAAATATTATTTATAAAAACTTATTTATTAAATTTTGGGCTTAGGGAGGTTGGATGGCCCTATGTCTCACTATTATGTCAATTAACTTCAAAATATCAAATTAAACAAATTAAGTAAAAAACAAATACACAAATGAGTGATAAGTTCAACTAACTTTGTTTATTAATAATAGAAAATGAGAAATAAAGTCTTCAAATCGTACCAAGAAAAATAGTAAAAGTATTAAACAAGTTTTCCATAATAATTGAGAAACAATAATAAGCTTAAAATTCTTTATTTAGACATGCTTATTTTAAACATGAAACAAGAAAAAAAAATAAAAATATTTGACAAGTTAGACTGTTAATGGATTTTTATTTAGTTAAAAATAAATAAATAGATAAATGTTAATATGTTTCAGTTGATTTGTATAAAAATAAATAGATAAATATCTTAGCTAGTAGAAATTGCTAGTAAATGGACTTAGTTCACTTATACACTTATATCCCATATTTGGCTATAATACATCACATCATTTATCATGACTTTATATCAAATAAATTTTTAATATTAAATTCCTTATAATATTTAAAAATATTAACTTACATGAAATTATTTAACTAAAATAAACTCACCTAATCAATTATTTTATCAAACAAAAAATAATTTTTTTCCTTGAAAAAAAACTATACACTAAACAAGTAATTTATTGCGACATAAACTACTATTCAAAACAAAAGCAAATGGGGCCTTAACATCTCATGAACGATGAGACAAAACTTAGGGAATCTAGGGAAATGGATGTAGATCTTATCAATTACAATAAAATATTAATATCATAATATGGAACACTACAAATTATGTAAACATGTGGTTTCAAGCACAGAAATGGAGATGAAAAACTCACATTTGATCTTTGAAATGATAAAAAAAAATGTGTAAGTATTCCATTTGATGCGCATGTCGGTCGTAAATAAATGAAGTATATATTCTGTTTTTAACTTCTTTCGTCTCTATTTCATAGAGTTATATCTCGGGGAATTTAACGAAATGACACTAAAGATTACCTTATTTGACATAAGTGTCAGCGCATAAAATTAAACGCGCTGGTGACATTTTTTTTTTAGACGATTTTACCCCTGTCGCGAGACGCAAACCCGGTTGCAAGATCGCGAGACGCAAACCCGGTTGCAAGATCGCGAGACGCAAACCCGGTTGCAAGATCGCAACCGACAATCAGAATTAAAAAAATCGTCTCAAAAATAAATAAATAAATAAATAAATAAAAGTATCACTAGCTATCATTTAATTATATGTGTTGCAGTTATATCAAATAATGCAAGCAATCTTTAGTGTTATTTCGTCAAAACAATTACTCAAGTTATACAAATATAGTTGTGCATATTTAATAACAAAAAAAATTAACTATTAAAAAAAAATCCAAATACCCACAGTCAAACTACTATATTAGAACTCAGCAAACCATTTATTATTATTAATAATATCTCTTTTCAAGTAAATTTATTGTAGGTGTTAGCCTACAATAACTCTTCTCTGCAATTCATTTTAATTACAATACTAAATATCCTACCTGCCCCTCTTCCCCCTCATTTATAAAAAGGATAAAAACGTAATTTGATTTTCTTGCCCACACTCATTATCTTCAACATTTATTAGAACTAAATCCAACCACAGAATTCGCAAGATCATAACTGACACGTGTCCCCTGTTGCTGTATATTCCCAATAATCGACGGCGAACTATCCGTCGGAGCAAAAGCCAAACAATACTTCCCGCCGGAATCCACCGGTATCAAATAATTCGCCGCTCTTAATGGAAGCGTTCTTCCGTTCCCAAAATGAAACGCCACCGTTGGTACGCTCACCGTCGTCATCGAAGATAGATCGTAACATGTATCAAATATAACGAATCCGGCCGACGAAGGTAGGTTCTGAGTTAAACTCCTGAACGAGTCACGAACCATGTTGTATGCCTGAGTTTGTAACCGAGTCACCGCTGTCCCACAATCAACTATTATCCCGCCGCTACCTGATTCATCGACAGCGAATACAGATGGAGATATGTCCACCATATGCCCGCCGACACTAATCCCTGTCAATCCAACATACCTGAAAAAAAACATAAACAAACAAATCAAGATCCGATCAAAACCCAAAGCCAAACCCAAACCCATATCCATAACGAACGTACATGTAGGTATGAACACGTGAATTCTGTAACAGGGGTGCGAAAACTGAGTCACCAGGTGGGGACGAGTTAAACTCAAGAGTTGAAGCATCTCTTGAGTCACGATCAACTAAACAATACGAAAACGAGTTAGCTCTAAGCTGCGACGGCAACGACAAAGATCCACCGCCGAGTCCTAAAAGTCCGGCGGCTCCGATGAACAGCCCTTCATTATTATGCCCACAACCAATTGCCACATTTGGAACAGTACCCGAATTCCCAAACATCATCGTTTCCGTTGCGAAATCACCGACAGTGTAAGATCCATCGCCGTAAGAAACCTGGTACTGACAAACCCCTGCCCGACAACCCGATACTTGTAAAGCCGAACACTGAGTCGACCCACATGAGATTGATCTGTATGAACTCGAAGCAGTCGGGTCAAATACTGGATCAGTTTGTTGATAACAATCATAACAGGGTTTACATTGTAACCAACTAATATCACTTCCTGTATCAATAACCATATAGTAATCTCTAGCGGGTTGACCAAACCCGACCCGAGAAAAATACTCGCCGCTTCCTTGAATCACACCGGACGTAATCGGCGTCTCAAGAGCTTCCGGCCTTAACAGTTCACTTGACACAGCCGGTTTAAGCTCCGACCGGTTAACTCCGGCGAGAATTAACTCGATCTTGTTATAGAGTGACTTAACCCGGGAAGAATCACGATCAAGACGGGATTTTGTCAATTGGGCGTAATCACCGTGGAGTGGCTTGTGAACGGAGGAACGGGGATGGAGAGAGAATGAGAGAGATGATGAAGTGACTACTGGTTTCATCTCCTCCAGATTGTGTGAGGATTGTGAGTTGTAAGAGAGAAGATCGAGAGTGCGTTGAGTAGAAGCGGCGACGTCGAGGAGATTGGTGGTGTGGGTTAGTGAGCGGGAGAAGGTGGAGTGAAGGAAAAGAGAGAGGAAGAAGAGGATGAGGAGAAGTGTATAGCTCCGGTCAGCCATTGTTGCCGGAGAAAGATGAGATATTTGAGATGGCCGGGAAATGAGTGGTTTATAAAGGGGAAGGAGAAAGAAGAGTGGGGGCAGATAAAGATGGGAGGTTAAGGCTCACGTCAGTCATGTGTGGTTGTCAGGATGGCCGGAGAAGGATGTTGGGAGGCTAAATTTTATTTTACCCAAAATTAAATGTTATTTCAAGATTAATTTAACCATAAATTTCTATTTTAATAGGTTGTTTGTAAAAGTAAAATTTATCCAGATATATCAAATATTTAAACTTCATAAATATGAGGAAATGGTCATCAAAAATGCCTTAAAAAAAAAAAAAAAAAAAAAAAAAAAAAAAAAAAAAAAATCGCTAGTGACCCCTTTTATTTTTTTGGACGATTTTACCCATGTCGGAGGTTGCGTGACGCAACCGGAAGCACGAGATGAATTTTTTTTTTGTCTCGCGATTGTATGACGCAACTGGGACATTTTTTTCCAAAAAAAAAATTCATAATTATTTTTTTTGAAAAATGAAAAATTGCGTCACGCACTCTCACGCAACCTTAGACATTTTCGTCCCAAAAAAAAAAGTGTCATCTGATGAGTAAAATGTAAAATATTATTTAGATAAGATAAGATGAGATGAGATGAAATGAGTGATATATTGAGCATTTTCGAGTTTAAATTAAAAAATATATTTTATCTTAATCAAAATATTATATATTTTAAATTATTGTTTTTATTTTATAATTAAATATTAATATATTTTAAGTTTATTATCCAAAATTATTTACACATTTTTAAAATTATCACTTATTATTATTTTTCAAATAATTCAATTTTTTTTTTAAACCCTTGTCCTAAGAAGTTAAGGAAAGGTTTTTCTTTTTTGGTTTAATAGATTTAAAAAAAAAAGATAAAAGTGGTTCTTAACCATTATATTTTTATCCAACATTCAAACAAAAAAAAAAAACAAAACAGATTGTCCCTTAAATAAAATATATATCAAATTATAATTTTAATATTTTATTAAATAAAAGGAGTAATTACATACATGAAGAAAAAAAACTTTAAAAATCCAAAAAATCAAACAACCTCCATCTTTCATTGATTTTAAATTATATATGATTGGAAAATGTGTGATGAGTAAATTGGTACAAAATACATTTAATTTTACTATTTTGTTAAATAAAAAGAGTAATTTCATACATGAAGTGATAATTAATTTTTTTTTTTAAATCCAAAAGAGCAAACAACCTCTAGATATCTTTGATTGATTTTAAATTATATGAGATTGGAAAAATGTGTGCTGAGTAAATTGGTAAAAAAAAAAAGGGTGGTAAGTACGTAAATTATGGGAGTTAATGAATATCTATGCTCTTGACATGATTGAACTAATTGATTTTACACATGACTAAGAAATAATTCCTAAAATGCATCACACAATCTAACCAAAAATAAATTATTTTAAATTCCAACAAATAATTAAAACGATTAAAGTTCAATTAAATTGTGTTTTTTTGTCTTGCGATTTTTTAACCTAAGTCATGTTATAATATATTAACGACAAATAAATCATACCCACAACAAAATCACAAGATAAAAGACATTATACAAAAATGACTAATTAAAAAAAAAAAAAAAAAAAAATAGTAGACATTGATCTCATCTAAAAGTTGATTATACTCTCAACTAAATAGACCAAGTAAGTAATCACCTCGACCATTATAACAAAGATGATTTCGTTTCCACATTTTGATTTTGTCTTGTATCTTGTTATAAAATATGCTATTTTTCCTTTTGAACTATAAATTCACCTACAAATATTGAAATATGATGTATTTTTCATTGTTAAAATAAATTAGAATCCCAATAGTCAAAAATGTCACATCGTTGTCGAATAAGAAGTTATAACCAAATAATTTATTTAATTTTATTACAGAAAACTAACATAATTCTACCGTCATTATCTTAAAGGGTAACTTCTGAGGTGGAATCAAACTAATAACCTCTCTTAAACAATGACATTTTAAAATCAATTATAATTAATTGTGTTTAACTAATAAAAAATTAATTTCTCTAAAAAAACAAGAAAACACCACATCACCACAAACACAAACACAAAACCCACTAATAACTAATATCTTATGCTAAAACAACAAAGCAAAAATCGACAGAACATTCAAAAGAAAGACAATCATTTCCAATATTACAAGAACCCTTTATTAATTGCATTTGGTATACTATTTTAAAATAAAATTATGTCCCATATTATAATATGCAACTAAAGCCATTTGTGATGATTAGGTTCAAGGAACTTGATGTATCTATATTATCTATATATTTGTTTCCGGGAATGTTCACTTTTCTTGTTTCACAAATGATTAGAAGATGTCCAACATAAGAAAGAAAATAAATAAGAAGAAAAAGTGATTATTATTTTTTTAAACAAAAAAAGAATCATTTATACTAATTAATTTTGAATAAAACTTATTATATTATATATATAAAATAGATAGATAAGCTAGTCTTCTCCGGATGGTGTGCCACCGAAGCTCATCTCGTCAATTTTGAGTTGTTGCAAATTAAATGTAAGATTCAAGTCATTAAATAAGTTGGTTAAATCATCATCTCTAATATTTAGAAAGTTTTTTCACTCAATTAATATATTATGTACTTATTTAATAATATATTTATTAATTATAATTTAATAAAAACATATTAATAATAAAAATCTAAAATGTTATAAGATGTTTTAAAATATGACAAAAACCATTGTTCTGAAAACCGTTTCGATCATCCATCCGCTTTTATAAAAAAACTTCGATACAATCGGTCCAACAATTAGTTGGACCGAAATTTAACTTTTATACCCGTCAAACTAATAAATAAAATGAATTATTTGGAATTAATAAATAGCAATTACGGAATACTCTAGACCTCTCATTTCTTAACCATGGTTATTTTTTAACCTACAATCTACGGTAACAATCTAGAGATTGAACAACGCATTTCTACTTATTCTCCTTTCACTATCTCTCACTCCCCTTCAATCGAACCTCATTACGCTCTAAAAATGGAGAAATATAGTCAATACTTTGAAATCATCAATCATGAGTTTTAACTGAAAATGGACAAAAGAAACCATAAGAGTTATCAGAAGCTTTGAACGTTCGTCGTCTGCCACTAGGTGAACTTCGGTGGTCCGATCGTGATACAAATACTTTTCAAGATGATTAAACAACCTGAAAGTTGAGAACGTGGTGAACAATAGAGTGTTCGCCGAGGATATTGAGGAAAACAAAGGACTAACCTTGTACAAATCCGATTAGATGAAGTGAAAACAAATCTGATCTTCTTAACGCGGAAATGATAAAAGAGCTGAGGTCTCCTCACATATCCATAAGAATAATGGGTAACCTTTCGAACCTAAAATTTCGCGGACCGAATTTTGATCAATTTCGTATTGAAATCAAAAGTTGGACCGTCATTCAACTATTTTACGGTCGGATGGGTTAGACCACATATTTTAAAATGATGACAAAAACTTAAAAGATATTAAAAGAAATTAATTTATCTTTTACTTGCACACCTTCATTCTTTCTATTTATTATATTGCACGCAAGATTAGTTTAGAACAATAAATTATTGCTAAGAGATAATGATATAATTATGAAATAAAAAAATGAGAAATTAATATATATTTATTACCTGAATAAACTATAAATTAATTTTATAATATATAAATTAAAAAATATATATATTAGTATTTAATTTTAATTCAATATTTAATATATTAAATTATATTTATTTAATTATATAATTTAATATTTTGAGTTTATTAATTAATATACAATGATATAATAATATTTTGTTTTTTTTAATAATAGTTTTAATTATTATATTGATATAATTTGAAAATGCGTTGATTTGAAAATAAATCTGAAAAAAAATTGGTAGGATCGAAGACAAAAATAGAAGGGGTTGAATACTGTTATTTTATTTTTCACTTATAATCCTGTTAAGGATTGAAAATCTGTTTCTATTCTTAGACAAATCGTAGCAAACTTTTGAACGGTTTTAAGTGTGGAAAATGTCTGTAAGATTTAAAGCGGTAGATATAAGAATGAATGAAGCAATGAAAAAACAACACAAAATTTTATGGATGTTTGGAGATAGAAACTCAAACGTCACCCCTTCTTGTGTTTCAAGAAGGATTCCACTAGAAGACTTTGATTTGTATAAACGCTACACAAACCCACTCAGATCACAGGTCTTAACACTTGTTTGTCTGAACTTCTAGCTCTCACACTATCTTGTTGAACAGACGACTATTTGTTCAACTTACAAAAATAAAATGATTGTTTAATGATATAGAAGATTGTCAAGTAAACTATCTTGTATGACCGTCGTGTATATTTTGCGAACTTTTTCGAACTTCAACGAACTACCTCACCGTTGTTCTCTGAAGCCTTTCTATATTTGAGGCGTGACAACGGTCAAATCCATTTTATTGATACGTGACAACATTACGATTGTTGTATGTCTGGCGTACTGAGTTTTAGTGCGCAAGGGAATGGAATATTCGTTTATCATTTTGTATGTCAGAGTAGAGAGTTTGTTGTACATTTTGTCGTATTGCAATTTATGAGTGCTTAACTACTTGACCTAGCTGATATGCATTCAACTGATGTGGAACTTAACTGATAGCGATCTCTATTAATGATCAACTCTACTGATGAGCTACTCTACTGATAGAGAATCCAGTTGTTGATCAGCTCAGTTGCTAATGAACTCTGCTGATGGGAAACTCTATTGATGATCAACTCTGTTAATGAGCTACTCTGTTGATGATCAGCTCTATTAATGAGCTACTCTGCTATAACGAACTCAGCTGTTGATCAGCACAGCTGTTAGCAAACTCTATTGATGGTGAGCTCTACTGCTAGCGAATTCTATTGTTTGAGCAATTCTGTTGTTAATGAACTCTACTGTTTGATCAACTCTACTGCCAACGAGCTCTACTATTTGAGCAACTCTACTGTTTGATCAACTCTGTTGTCAGCGAACTCTACTGTCTAAGCAAACTTAGATGAGAGTGAGTCTGTTGATGGCAACTCTATTGTTAGCGAGTCTTCAGATGATGGCAGCTCTGCTGTTAGAGAGTCTTTGATTTTAATTGCGCATTAACACATTGTTGAACTTAGTTTTATTCATTCATCAAAATCATGTGTATTCATTTTAATTATCTTAAGTTTGTTTTAATCGATTAAAACGTTTTTATAACTCAACTTAATTTAACGAGTTTTTCTTTAACTTAATTTAACAATTTTCCCATTTTTTCTTTTTAATTTAATTTAACAACAATATATTTTAAATTTATTTTTAAATTATATTTTTATATATTTTATTTGAATATTTATTTAGATAAAATAATGTTTTAAAATATATTTAATTATATTTTAATTACACTTGTCTGTTAAAACTCAACTTTAAGTGTTTAATTGAGTATTTAAAATTTTGATGTTTTTGTTTGATTAATTTAATATTTTATCTTTTTGATATCTAAGTTATTTCGTATTTAAAATTCATATTGCAAAATTAAATTTTTTTTTTATCAAATACTACCGCACTTTAGTGTTCAATTAGACATGGAGATTTATTTAGAAGCTTAAGCCATAATAATCTCAATAATATGGTATTGAAAAAAATGAAGACTTATATTGTAGTGGTAAAACACAATAAATATAAATTTTTATTGTAGGTATATTTTTTGTTATAACACATTCATTCTTCTTACCAATGAAAGAGTTTTTGATCAAAACCTTTTTTGTTTCACAATCTATTCTATATTTTTATAAGCAATCAATATTCATTGGGTTCGACAATGTTTAGTAACATAGTTGAACATTATATAATCTTTATCTCTTCATTTAATCGAAAAATTTGCCTTCCAATAGTGACATCATAGTTTAGTATGGGACGAATTCCCAACATATGAAGCTTTCTCTTAATTATATGCATTAAAATTTCTTTTGACTACCATTTCTAAAAACAAAAGCTCTTGTTATATAGAATAAAATATTTATCCAAATTAACTTCTCTTTATAGACAAAAATAATGACTAATTTAGAGAATTTACAAGTCATACTAAATTCGCCACGCATATGTCCTCCCAAAATCTAACTGATAATGGTATAATTAAACACCATTTAGGCATGAAAGCTTTATTGAAACATTTTAAATCGCGAATGTACGGACCACCATAATTTGTCTTTATTCTCATCTAACCAAATGGGTAAATAAAGACTCAGAAAACCGCAATGAGTATCTCTATCTAAACATGTAACATATTTTGGAATACAAAATAATGAATCATATATGCACATAAAATCAAGAGAACTTTTAATATTGGTCAATATTCCCCTTTAGTTAAGAATTTACACTTCCACACAAATAACCTTGTTTTCATCTTTGTAATAGTAGAATCCCATGACACTTTGCTTCTACGATTAGCATCCACAGATAATCTGAGATTTGCATTAAAATAAAATATTACTTACCCAAATTCATGTGAATGCCCCAATTTCAAAAAAAAAAAAAAACGTCGACAGCAGGGTTCGAACCTGCGCGGGCAAAGCCCAACAGATTTCAAGTCTGTCTCCTTAACCACTCGGACATATCGACATGTGTCTAAATTCCACGTTCAACTCTTTAAATAAAACAAAGTCATGCATTATACAAACACAAACCTCCTTAATATGATTTTTTTTAAAAAGGTATGTATATTAAAATGATTAAACAAATCGTCGACAGCAAAGACGAAGCCCAAAAGATTTTAAGTCTGTCTCCTTAACCACTCGAACATATCGACATGTGTCTAAATGCCACGTTCAACCCCTTAAATAAAAAAAGTCATATGCATTATACAACTTACAAAAACCTCCTTAATATAATTTTTTTTGGAAAAGGTATGTATATTAATAATGAAACAAATCGTCAACAACAGAGTTTGAACCTATGCGGGCGAAGCTCAAAAGATATAAAATATGTCTCCTTAACCACTCAAAGATATCGACATGTATCTAAATGCCACGTTGGAAAAGGAGCATATGTATTATGCAACAACTTACACAAACCTTCTTAACATGATTTTTTTTGAACAAATCGTCGACAACAGGGTTCAAACCTGCGAGGGCGAAGCCCAACAAATTTCAAGTCTGTCTCCTTAACCACTCAGACATATCGACATGTGTCTAAATATCACGTTCAATATCTTAAATAAAGAAAAAAGAGTCATGAATTATACAACAACTTACACAGACCTTTGAAAAATGTATGTATATTAAAAATGATGAAACAAATCGTCAACAACAGGGTTTGAACCTGCTCGACGAAGTCTAACCGATTACATGCCTGTCTCTTTAACCACTCAGAGATATCGACATGTGTCTTAATATGAATGTTCTCAACATTCATATATTTATCATTATTGACTTGTCCCCATTAGTCTAGATAACCCTACTACCTGTCCAAAAGATTTGTGTACGCGTACTCTCTTTATCTTTACCATGTTGTCTTTTATTTATTTTTAAATGTAAAAAAAATAAAATGCCCTTCAATCATAATTTTCACAAAAATTTAAAATCTCTCTTAAATTGTTATAATGGAATGCGTGAGAATGACATAAACAATAATCAGACATAGATTTAACGTGGTTCACCAAGATAGAACTTGACTACGTCCACCTAGAAAAGAGAGATTATTATTGAGAAGATTGTTTACAGAGATGATATGACAAAAAAGGGTTATAACACGAGTTTATATAACACTCGGTCCCCTGAAACTCTAATAGAGAAACCCTAACAAATAGAGAATTGGGTCGGCCCATTAAGAAGACCCAACTATTCAAGTCTATTCAACAAATCTCCACCTTGACTTGAATTCTCTCAGATGTCCCAAGTGCATTAGTCAATGCCCAGATCTCCCAAATACATTCGTCAATGTCAGATGGTCCAAATGCACTCGCCAGTGCCGGATGGCCCAGATGCACTCGCCGGTGCCGGATGGCCCAAATGCACTCGCCGGTGTGGGATGACCCAGATGCACTCGCCGGTGCCGGATGACCCATATCATTCGTCAATACCAGATGACCTAGATGCATTACTAGTCAATACCCAGATGATCCAGAGGCATTAGTCAATGCCCAGATAACCCAGATACATTAGCCAATGCCCAGATGTTCTAGATGCATTAGTCAATGCTTAAATATCCCAGATGCATTAGTCAATGCCCACATGTTCAATCTTCTCTATCTCTCTATTCTAAAGTTTCCCCTAAGGCAACTTAACAGTTTCTGACGTTAAACAAGTCCAAACAATGTTGGAACTTGCTATGAGAAACTGGCTTGGTGAACATATCAGTAGGATTGTCAGTAGTTCCTACCTTTTTCACCTTTATCCTCTTCTCGGTCCTTAAGAAATGATATCACACGTCAATATTCTTAGTCCGTTCATGATGAACTTGATCTTTGGCTAAGCATATAACACTCAGATTATCACAGAAGACAGTTACTTGATCCTGATGTAGGCTCAGATCACTAATTAGTCCTTTCAGCCATATTCCCTCTTTAACAACTTCTATTAATGTCATGTACTCTGCTTCTGTTGTAGAAAAACTCATAGTAGGTTGCAGAGTCGCTTTCCAACTAACAATTGAGCCCCCAAGAGTAAATACATAACCAATCATAAATCTCCTACTTCAACGTCTCCAACATAATCAGAATCTGAATACCCAATAATCAGACATTGTGTATCACCTCCATATATAAGACCAACATCAAAAGTTCCCTATAGATACTGAATATCCTCTTCACAGCTTGCCAATGCTCCTTCCCTGGTTGTACCATAAATCTGCTCACAACACTCACTGCATGTGCCAGATCTGGTCTTGTACAAACTATAGCATACATCAAACTCTCTAACTCCCTACTGCACTAGAATAAGGAACTCGAGTCATATACTTTTTCTCTTTATCTGTTTGAGGAGCAAGCAAAGTAGTAAGATGAATATTAACAACACAAGGTGTATCTATAGGTTTAGTTGATGACATCCAAAACCTTGACAACACCTTCTCAATGGAACCTTTTTGTGACAAGAAAAGTTTCTTCTAGCCTTTATCTCTAAGAATCTCCATTCCTAGAATTTTCTGAGCTGCTCCTAGATCCTTCATCTCAAACTCAACATTTAGAAGATCTTTTAGGTTCTAAACATCTGTTTTGCTCTTTGCTGCTACCAACATGTCATCTACATACAGGACTAGCTAGATGAATGAGTCATGCTTCAACTTGTTGTAGTACACACAATAGTCATATGCACTCCTCTTGTAGTTAAGAGACATCATAAAGTTGTTAAACCTTTTATACCACTGCCTTGGAGACTGTTTAAGTCTGTATAAAGACTTCTTCAACTTGCAAACATATTTTTCCTTTCTTGGAACTTGGAAACCTTCTAGCTGAGCCATGTATATTTCTTCCTCTAGCTCTCCATGTAGAAAGCCTATTTTCACATTAAGTTGTTCGAGCTCCAAATCATGATGTGTCACTATTGCTAGTAACACCCTGATAGAAGTATATTTGACTACTGGTGAGAAAATTTCGTTATAGTCTACTCCCTCCTTCTAATTGAACCCCTTGCAACAACTCGAGCCTTAAACTTGACTCCTTCAATAGCTGTTATACCCTCCTTTTTCTTGAAAACTCATTTGCAGGTAATAACCTTTCTCCCTATAGGAAAAAAGACTAACTCCCAAGTATGATTTTTGTGAAGTGATTCCATCTCATCTCCCATTGTTGTGAACCACTACACAACTTCAAACCCGGATACAACTTCATTGTAAGTGGATGGTACAAACGTATTCACTTTCTCCTCAGTAACCTGTAGTGCATAACCAACCATATCTTCATAACCGTATCTCTAAGGTGGTCTAACTTCAATCCTCCTTAACCGACCTTCAACTACACTCTCATGAATAACTTTAGACGGTTGAGTATCTAATTGTTCAGACTCTGGCAGCTGACCCTCAACGTGGGGTTCTTTTTCCTTTTGTAGAGTAGTTTCTAACTCCACATGTTTGTTAGCACTACTGCTTTCTCAATAGAGTTAAGTATAGAGTTCCATCAAAGATGACGCTTCTACTCAGAATATCTCTTTTTTCAGATGGAGACCATACTTTGTATCCTTTTACACCATCTCCATAGCCCACAAATACTCCTTTCTTCGCTCTTGGATCTAGTTTACCGTCATTGACATGATAATAAACTGTGCAACTAAAGACTTTTAGACCCGAGTAATTAGTAGATTTTCCAGACCATACCTCATAAGGTATTTTGCAGTTAATCCCGGTGTGAGGCCCGCGATTTATCAAGTAACATGATGTAGTTATCGCCGCTGCCCAAAAACTTTTATCAAGCTTTGCATTAGGGAGCATTTACCTTGCTTTTTCCAGTAATGTCTGATTCAATCTTTCAGCTATACCATTCTTCTGTGGCGTATGCCTTACTGTGAGATGTCGAGCAATCCTTACATCCTTGTAGAACTGATTGAAATCAAATGAACAAAACTCCAGACCATTGTCAGTTTGCAACCTTTTGTTTTTCTTTCCAGTTTGATTTTCCACCAACGTTTTCCATTCTTTAAAGTATCTGAAGGCTCCTCCTTTATTTTTCATGACAAACAACCAAGTCATCCTTGAAAATCATCAATAATCGTCAAGAAGTATCTCTGACCTCTAATAGATTCAACGCTAACTGGACCCCAACAATCTGAATGGATATAATCAAGTGTGTCTTTTGTCTTGTGAATAGCCTTTGGAAATTTGTTGTGATATAGTTTCCCAAAAACACAATGCTCACAAAAGTCAAGACTCGTGATCTTGTGACCTCCAAGAAGATCCTCCTTTGCTAGAATATGCATCACCTTTCACTCATATGACCAAACCTCATATGCCAAAGTTTAGTCATATCATTCTTGTGAATATCTGAGGATGCAACGGAAACAGAACCTGAGACAGTAGAATCCTGCAAGAAATACAGAGTGCCATTCTTGACACCTTTCAGAATAACATCAGAACCCTTGCAGATATTCAGAACTCCACTTTCACCGTTGAACCAAAATCCTTTATTATCTAACATACTTAGAGATATCAAGTTCTTAGTAATAAGTGGAACATGTCTAACCTCATTTAGTGTACAAAATCTATCATCGTGTGTCTTGATCTTGATTGAGTCAATCCTAACTGCCTTACAAACAAAACTATTGACCATAGAAACACTGCCACCATCTACCTGTTTGTAATATTCAAACCACTCTCTTCGAGAACAAATATGATACAAAGCTCCGAAATCAAGAACCCATGCATCAGTTTGATGGGTAAGACTATCTACCACTAGAGCAATGTCATCATTAGATAATATATTATCTTCTGCAACAGCTGCAGAACCATAATCAAATTTATGTGAATTTTCTTAAAAGGGCATTCATTCTTCCAATGTCCTTTCTCTATGCAGTAATTGCAGATATTAGTCGGCTTAGGACCATTTGAAGTAAACGACTTGTCGCGTTTCTTCTCTTTCCCTCGCCCGTTACTTCTACTAGTAAACAACCCCGAAGCTTGACTATCTGTAACTATACCAGACGCCATATGACGTAGATCCCTTGAATGAAGGGCAAACCTGACATCTTCCAGACTTACTGTATCTTTCCCAACAATGAAAGACTGGACAAAATTTTCATATGATGGAGGCAAAGATACTAACAAGATTAATGCAACATCTTCATCATCAAACTTAACATTAATATTTCTTAATTCTAACATAATAGAATTTAATTGATTTAGGTGTTCTCTGATTTGCATACCTTCCTGCATTCATAGAGTGAACAAACATTGCTTTAGAAGCAACTTATTGGTGAGTGACGTCGTCATATAGAGACTCTCCAACTTCAACCATAATCTAGTGGCATTATCCTCCTCTAAGACATCGATGATAACATCGTCTACAAGACACAACATTATTGTTGAATGCGCCTTCTCCTCCAGAATGACAATCTTAGCGGTTATATCTGTTCCTGATGACACTTTTAGTGCCCCCATATGCCCTGTTGTTTTAGCAAAGCCCGCATCTTGATCTACCATATGCTAAAACTATTTCTCCCTGTGAACTTGTCGATTTTAATGTTCACTGCTGCCATCTCAGTTGAAGAACAACAAACGACCGACTTAATCTGGCTCTGATACTAGTTTGTTATAACGGAATGCGTGAGAATGACATAAACAAACAGAGATTAAACGTGGTTCACCAAGATATAACTTCGCTACGTCCACCCAGAAGAGAGAAATTATTATTGAGAAGATTGTTTACAGAAATGATATGACAAATTAGAGTTATAACACGAGTTTATATAACACTCGGTCCCCTGAAACCCTAATACAGAAACTCTAACAAATAGAGAATTGGGTCGGCCCATTAAGAAGGCCCAACTATTCAAGTCTATTCAACATAAATATTACTAAATTTGTTTTATATAGATAATTATAATTGTCAAAATCGCATAAATCACTTTTATCAAATAATTTACATCAAACATGATTAACTAATGATACTAGCATTAAAGGACTACGGACGGATCCAATTGAAGTTTGGGTGGGCTGCAAAAATGAAAAAATAAATGGAATAAATTTGAAAAAACGAGATAAAAAAAGTAATACCTAACTCAAGTGAGTGTGATTTTAAAAATTGTTAAACTAACAACTGACACCTAATTACAACTATATATTTTTAAAAATTAGGTTGGATATGGAAAATTAGGGATGTAAATGAGCCGAGCCGAACAGTATCAAGCTCGAGCTCGGCTCGTCTGTTATATATTCGGGCTCGAGCTCGGCTCGAGCTCGTTTCGAGCTTTTATAATCGAGCTCGAGCTCGGCTCGTATGAATTTAGTTGAGCTCACGAGCCGCTCGTATTCGGCTCGTTTAAAGCTCGTTTAGAAAGCTCGTTTAGAGCTTGTTTAAAAAGCTCGTTTATGAGCTCGTTTAAAGCTCGTTTATAACTTAAACAATGAAATGAATGCAACATTAAAGTAAAAATTGTAAATATACTTTTCAAGTGCTATGTGTAACAAATTAGTGGAAATAAACTATCAAAATGATAAAACACTAGCTAATAACATAATTACAAAAAGCATTTTGCTTTAGTTTTAGAATACTTCTAAAAAGGCCATAACACACAAATATTATCAAAAATATTTTGCTATTATCAAAAGTATTTTGCAATCATCTAATAAGATAAAGCATCTTGCTTTAGTTGGAGTATATTTCAAAAAAGACCAAAACACTTGCATATTATCAAGAGCATTTTGCTCTCCTCCAGCAACATCTTACCATTATAGATTACTATCACAAAATCAACATACCTACATCATAAATAACACATCATCAGTATTCATTATTTTCATTTCATAATATGATTACAAAATAAATAAATATTTAACACTAGACAATAAAATAAAGGATTATGTTATAAAGCATTTTGCGTAGTTGTAGTATACTTTGAAAAATGTCATTACACTATCATATTATCAAAAATATTTTGTTCTCAATTCTCATCCAGCAACATCTTACAATTTATTATCACAAAATCAACATACCTACATTATATATAACACATCATCATCATTACTTATTTCAGTTCATAATATGATTATCAAACAAACAAATATTTAACAGTCAACCAATAATTATATTATATAAACTTACCAATTTCATAATTATGCCAGAGAAGTCACAACCATTGACTGTAAGACTTTAAGTCAATATATTTTAACTATTGCATAAATAAAAGGATATCAAATATACACCATAGTAATTAGGCTTACAGATTCCATCACCTGAATCAAAAATATGTCAACTGGACAGTTATTAGGGCACAGTTAATTCTAGATCCCTTCAATACTAATAAATCGTTCTACAGTTTTAACCAAATGACCAATTTCAGGTAATGGAATCGATCAGGATCAAATTCATTCACTCTACTTTCCCCTTGAAATAAAACCCTCCTCAAAAGACAACTTAGCACAACAACAGGATCCATTAATGAGCAATGAAAAGTATGCAGCTAATGATATAATTTACATCTTAGTTCGTCCATCCGAACCAAAAACGAAAGAGATTTCTGCAGAAATCTTAGGCAGGTATCGGATCTACTAGACAGATCATTCATTCTACTTGCTCGATTCAGAACAGAAAAGATCATATATATATATGATATTCTTTTAAGAACATTTTTAAATCTCAGACAGGTATCGGATCAACTAGACAGATCATTCTACTTGATCGAATCTGAACAGCAAAAATCATATATTATAAATAAATTACCTCAAACCCTAATATCAGTATAGAATTCATGTAGATCTACAAAATTCATACAAAGCTGAAACATGGAATGATTGAAATCTTATATCAAAACATTAAAGACACGTCCGTGGAGAGAAAAGAAAAGCGAGAAAACCTGGACAGCAGAAAAAGCAAAGAGATCAATACACAGTGTAGATTCCTAGCAAAGTGTCTCGAAATCTTGTACGCAATCTAGTCAATCCCTTCTCTTTCTAGTCAACTAAGAGCATGATGAGAATGGTGGGAATAATAAACTCTTTTCTTTTTCCTTGTGAGCTGCAACCTTGAAAACCTAGACGGAAGAGAAGAGAGAGTTATGAGAGATAGAAGGATGAATGACCCTCTTTCAGTTCTTCTACATAGTTCTAGAGGTATCTTTTAAAAAATATATATTTATTAATTTAAATTTAATTAAAGATTATTATTATATTAATTATTTTAATATATATATTACTTAATTTTTTATTTTTTTATAATTTATATAATCGAACATGTTCGTGAGCCTATTAACGAACTTGTTCGCGAGCCTATAAGCGAGCCTATAAACGAACATGTTCGTGAGCTTACGAGCCGAATATCGAGAAGCTCAAGCTCGGCTCGTTTAAATTTTCGAGCTTTTAAACGAGCCTAAGCTCGGCTCGTTAAGATTAACGAACGAGCTCGAACAAGCTTTTTGCCGAGTCGAGATTCGAATAGCTCGCGAGCAGCTCAGTTCATTTACATCCTTATGGAAAATCATTCCTGATTTTGATAATGTTAATTATTTTAAAAATAATTATTTATTGTGAAATATTATTTGGATACAAAGTAATAAACACAATTTCATAAATAAAAAATATCTATAAATTGATTTATTTAAGGATTTGTGAAATCGTTAACCCTATATTTTATATTAGGTTTGTTCGTTTATGATAATTTTTCTTATATTATCATTGTTACTCTCAAATAGTTAATCTCATTCTGTTTAGGTGTGTTTGGTGACAATATGAAATATCGTATTTTTTATTATTATTTTTGACGTAATGTTTAAATGAGAATATTTATATCCTATTTCATTCACTTATAAAAAAAATTCATAAATTATAAAAAAACATGCCCTCTCTTTAATCTGCACCACTCGATGATCTATATCTTTACTCTGTCTATCTATATATATATATATATATATATATATATATATATATATATATATATATATATATATATATATATATATATATATATATATATATATATATAAAAGGAAAATTTTGCTTAAGATGGTTGGGCTTAAGCCTAGGTGTTCATAATTTGTTCGGTTTTGAGGTTATTCGAGTTTTTCGGTTCAATTTATTTGAATTTTTATTTTTTTAACCATTTCAAAAATCGAACCGAATTCAAATTTGATATTCGGTTCGAATTTCGAATTCAAACCGAATTCGATTTTTTTATTTTTAGAATAAATGAGAACTAGAATAACTCAAAATAAATTGCACCAGCCAAGAATTGAACCCAGATTTGTACCCAGCTAAGTTTGGAAGAATAAATAATAAAAAATAAATTCGTTTTCGGTTTGATTTTCGAGTTAAAACCCAAACTCGAAAACAAATTCGAAAACCGTATTTGAATTCGAATTGGTTTGAAATTTGATTCGAAAACCAAAAATAAAATAAAATTCAAATTCGGTAAATTCAAATTCGGTCGAATATTCGGTTAAGACCAAATATTGAACACCCTACTTAAACCTCAGTAGTTTAATCACATTAATTATTTAAATATTTGATTTTTTTATAAACAACTTTCATGGCAAAGAGCTAAATAACTAATGTTTCAAGTAGATCACATTATTATTATTATTATTATTATTATTATTATTATTATTATTAGAAAATGAATTATTTAAAAACTTTTGAGATTTTAATATCGTCGATTTTTCAATAATTGTAATCGTTTGTTGCGTATCATTTATAATGTTTTTATTATGACGTTTCCTGAGATTCGTGAAAGTAAGTAGAGTTTGTCTGAAAGTTAATCGTCATTCTCAAGAATTTACGAGCTTAATAACTTATTTAGTATTGTTTATTCTTATTTTTAATTTTTATCTTTTTTTTGTCATGATTTATTGTTATGTTTAAACAATTTTTATTTTTAATATACATTAATTTTTTTTTTTAAATTATTACAAACAAAATAAAAAACTCTTTTGAGATTTTCTATCTCACATTCCAATTGTATAATCTTTGTCACTAGGATTTTATATTCTCAATTACTTTTAACATAACTATAACATAACTAGAAAGATTATTTTTGCGATACACACGATAAAAATATAAATAAATTTAATAAAAAATAAATAATAATAATATTATTAATATTAATATGTAATCAATATTTAAAATTCTAAATAAATTACGAATAATATATTAAAATAAAAAACAGAACACATTTATTCATTTTGATAAAAACAACTTATATTCTCACATATCTCATTACATATTTTTTCCGAATGAACCTCTTATCTCGTGACCTTACACTTTCACTTTGGTCAATCAAATATTTGATTTATTATTGTTTACATTTAGCATCGTGACCTCACTCTTTGGTCAATCAAATATTTGATTCATATTTTTTAACCACTTTAAATTGATATCGACCTTTTATCTCTGGATAAACCAAATCTCAATCACACTTGGTTAAAGAGTTGTACTTGTTTTTGTTAGGTTGCTAAAACATACATATATCATTTTGGACGGGTCAACCCACAATCCGACTAAAATATCAATTTACTCTTATATATATATTCAAATTAATTACAGTTCTCGACCTGACAATCCAAGTATTTTTGAAATTGAGAATCATTATATTTTTTTTTTTTTTTTTTGTTAAGAGCTCTTATTTTATTTTATTTATCATATCAATAGGATTTTTTTAATGTTTGTTTAATAAACTATAAATTTCATTATAGATATTAAATTTAATTTAATTTTAGGTTTAGGGATATCACTCATATTAGACGAATCTCATTTTGCGGGCAAATCTCACTATAGGCAAATCTTATTACAACGAACATTACAACATCAACTTCCTTTCTATGACCTTTTTAATCGAACAGATTAAGATAACATCGTCCAAACTAGGTAGAAGAGGTTTCCTGTTGATGGTCGTCTAATATCACAATTTCGTGGTTTAAAGATATGTTATTTTAAGTCGATAGTGATTCGTCTTTTTGCCTTGTTTGTTTTCGGTTGATTCTAGGATTTGTGCGGATATAAGAGGTAGATATCCCTATCCTCCTTGAGATGTCCTAGATTCGAGCCCGTCGTCAGACGGTGTGTTTGTGGCCTATGTGTTTATCCCTTCGTGGCCACATTTTTTATTATTATTTGTTGCTCTTAACCTTTAGTAAATGAGGGAAATTTCAATCTTGAGCCTCATTGTTACACAAAAGCACTACAAATTTGCATCCTTACTAATGCCCAAGTCATATGTGAGTAACATGTTATTGATGCCCATGTATGAGTAACATTCAAGGATAATCACATTTTACATGCTAGTACTAAGCTTAAGTTGATCAAATAAAATCTAACAAATGTATTCTCAAAGTCATATATTTAGAAATAAATGGCTAATTGTAGATCATATAACGATAACACGACTAATACTTCCGAGTGGGAAGCTTGTCCCGAAAATGTATTTTTTTCTTGAACCTCATTGTTAATAGACTTGGACCAGGAGGGCTTCGAAACTCGACACGTAAGTTATTAGCTAAAAGATTTTGGGAAAAATATCAAATTTATCACATAAATGATCAATTAAAAAATTATTATAAAAACAAGAAAAAGTTATGGCATCGGATTGATTGGACAAGATTATTGTTTGAATCGAATTTAACAATGATTTGAAGCTATTTACAGCTATTGATAAATGTGGGAAGAGAATCATGTAATTTTGTAACTCTTTAATAAATACTTAGGTGTTTAAACAGTCATATTAATGTTTTATCTATTATATAGTCAATAAAGTCTTTGATTATTTTTAATTTTGTAATATGTTAGAGAGACGAAAGAGCTGTTGCAATTGAATACAAGTCAATTGCGGATTATAACTTGTTGAAGAAAGTATTTAGAATTCACAAAGCGAATATGGGTGAAAACATCAGGCATGCAGTTAACATAGTCGAGGGGTCGGGAGACTTTAATGAGAATGATGATATTAGATTTTCTGACCCAATAAGTTAAAATCGAAGTCCAGTTGAAGTCTCACCGTGGAAGCTCGGGGATTAAGCGAAAGTCATTTTTGTCAAATGCCCCCCAATGAAGAAAAAAACTTAGTCATTCCAAATCTTATTTATAGTTTCTTGGAAAATGATGATCAACAAGAGCAGTTAGAGTATCTTTGTTACATTGTTGAAAAAAGCAAACACTTGTGCGGAGGACAACCCAATCAACTATCTCAATCAAACGTAATCAATTTTACTAATTGTTTGTATGACTTAAATTTCCATTAAATCAATCATTCTCCTCCATATTTGGATTGTTCATGTCTTTGTTTTACTTACATGTGACATTTTTATTTCATGTAACTGCATTTAAGTACGTGTTTTTATTTATTTGGATATTTATGTTACATTATGTTAATTTTAATGTCAATTTAGTAAGTGTATTCATATCATTGTAATATTTTAAAATATAGCTTTTGGTTTTCTACACATGACAATTTGTATGGATTCTTCAAATTTACCTTATGACTGGGATGAAATTGAACTTAGTTTCTTGACATTATTAATGGAGGCTTTGATGGATAATTTTAAAAATGTACAAACACGTACACTAAAAGATTCTTCTAATCGAGGCACGATAATTGTTCAACTATCGATGTCTAACAATGCAAAATATCTAGACATGATAAGAATGGATAATTATTATCTTAGACTAGCTATATAAATGTTCTACAGTCTTCAATTCAAGTAGAGGAACACTTGTGATGGCGTTACAATACTTAGCACATGATCATAGTATATTTTGTGTTAGAATCACATTTGGTCACTCTAATCAAGCCATCTCTCGATATGTTTCATTGGTACTAATGTCCATTCATCGATTAAGTATTGCTGAAATATATAGTTCCAAATGATAAAACCGTGTTCATCAAAAGTTCACAATAACACATTTACGACAAGGTGAAATTGTTTATTTTATTTTTAAAACATTTATTAGCTATACTAAATTAATGTTATATTTTTCTTATTTGTATAGAATTGCATTAGTGTTATTTGCGATACTCATGTACATGTCTATCACAAAACCGAACATTCGTATTCTTTGTGCGGACGATTGGAGTGGACATACAACCACCAATGTCTTGACAATATGTAACAACGATTTCTTATTTACTTATTTTGTGTCTGGTACAAAAGGATCAATGCACCACTCAACTACATTTAACATTGCACGACATACTCATGAATATCGTTTCCACATCTATTTCCCGGGATGTGAAAATATACCTGAATCATTAATTAAAAAATATGTATATAAGTGTATGTGATTTTTTTCGTCTCGTCCTCTTAAGAAAATAATACCTTGTCTTTAAGGGCGGTTTGTGCAATCCGTAAATTATCGACCCCATGCTTTACATTCCTCATTTGCTCCTGCGGTAGAAGACAAGGGATTTTTATGATAGGTTCGACCCGTGCATTGTTTTTTTAAGAGAAAACGTTTTTTCATGTGTTAAGGCGAGCTATGTTTAAGAAACTCATTGACTTTCCTTCCACTGCATCCCGTAAAAAGTGAAAAGGGATGAGGAACCAAAAGTAGAGTTTTTTAACATAGACCTTTTAAATTGGCCCGTACAGGTTTTAAATCGACCCACTCGTGGATGTATCGATTTAATTGACTTAAGAGTCGCCACTTTAATTTTCTTCTCAAAGAAACTACAGAAAAGAAAATAAGATACTCGTTTTAAGAGTTCGGTGTGGTTTGTTAAGTGTGATTAGGATGTGGTTTGTCGAGGGATAATATGTCGATATCAATTGAATGTAGTTAAAAAATATGAATTAAATATTTGATTGACCAAAGTGTGAGGTCGCGATGCTAAATGTTAAAAAAATATGAATCAAATATTTGATTGACCAAAGTGAAAGTGTAAAGTTACGAGATGAAAAGTTCATTCATAAAAAATATGTGATAAAATATGTGAGAAGATAAATTATTTTACCGAAGTGAATAAATGTGGAATGAGATTGTTCTATTTTATTTTAATATATTATTTGTGGTTTATTAAGAATTTTAAACATTGAATATATATTATTATTATTTTTTATTAAATTTATTTTATTTATTTTTATACATATGTATATGTATGGCACAAATTTTTTCCTAATTTTTATAATTTGATTACAAATTTTTTTGTTTAAATGTATACTTAACTAATTTATAATTATTTTATTATTATAAGAAAAAATCTTAACAAAGAAATTAAAAGAAATAAAAATAAGAAAATTAGCAAATATTTGTCTTGAAAGTAACGAAGAGTCTAAAACAATGATAATAAATATTTTTTTAATTTTAATGATATATTATTTAATAATAAAATTAAATAATTTATAATAAAATTATAAAATATTTATAAAAACTAAGTATTTTGGTATTTTATATATTGAAAAGTATAATTTAATTATTAAAATGTCTACTAATATATTTTAATGTAATTATAATGTCTAAATTACAACTTTGAAAAAAGTGTCTAACTCTATAGTCAATCTCCATAGTTAGCCATCCTTTCAAATTTCATAAATGGAAATGATGAACTAAAATGGAGGAACATATAATTTAATGAAATTAGACTAGCTTTAAAAAAGAGTCGTCAGCCGATTTCTTCGCGAAAAATCGGGAAAGAAATGTTCGCGTGTGAAAACACACTTAAGAAAATTCGGTTTAGTGTGGTGCTTGGTTACACTCAGGAAAAAGCCTCAACATTTTATCAAAGATCTATGTAAGAGCTCGGGTGGGCTAGCCCACCCGAAAAAAAATATATATATATATAAATATCTTTTTTTACGGTAAAAATATAACATTACCTACTAATTTTTAATTTTTTTAATATAATTCACTATTTTGTTTATCTAGTTATTAAAAAATGATAAAACTTACATTTATTCACTTGTTTTATCCAAAATTTTCTCATTATATATTTAAGCCCACTCTAAAAAATTTCTAAGTCCACCTCACCTCTAAATCCTGGTCCCGTCTTACGTAAAATTATTTGCTAATTGTAAACTAGTAAAATTTATAGTTTATTTGAAATGGTAAAAATTTAATTTGAAAAAAATAAGTTATATTATATATATATAATTAAGTATTTTATATTTAGTCAATTTTAAAATTTTATATATTCAAATATAAATTATTTAAAATTAATAATATTAATTTATTTGAATAAATAATATTTTTTAATTTATAAATAAAAAAAATTTTTAATGTAAAATAGATTGAAATCGTAAAATAGAAATTAACTATAAGAGTTTACCTTTTTAAAATTTAAATATGTAAAATTTTAAGAATTAATTCAAGATTTTAACATATTTACTCTAATGTTTTTATTTTTAATTATAATTTTTCACAAGAACAAAAAAAATAAACGCATAATTATACATATTGGGCTAGTTTGATTCAGCTTATTCTCAGCTTATTCTCAGTTTATTGACGCCAACTTATTCTCAGGTACATTTAATATAATTTCAGCTTGGGGTAGGTTGATACTTCCAGTTTATTTATTTTTAATATTTATAATATATTATTTAATAATTAATATTATTTAATAATTAATATTATATATAGATATAATGTTATATATTTATTAATTTAATTTTAAATATTAATAAATTGATTAAATTAAAAAATAATATATATTTAAAAATAAATTATATTAATATATTATTTTTTATAAATTTTTATTAATATATAATTTTAATTATTAATAAATAAATTAAATTAAAAAATAATATATTTTAAAATAAATGATCATATGAATATATTAATTTTTATAAATATATAATTTTAAATATATTTAATATAAATATGATATAAAAAATATATAGATATATATAAAAGTATTTAATAATATTTAATAATATATCTTTTTCACATTTTCACACTATCCTTTATGATCCAATCTTTCAATTGTAAATTTATTTTTGTGCTTTCTCACATTCTTAATATAATCATTTATTTTGGGATTCATCAAAATTCTAATTAGTATTTTAGATAGTTAATTAAGGCGAATTTAATTTCTAAAACTATAATTAAAAATAAAAAATATCAAACTGTATTTATATTTTATATTCTGTTTAATTATAAATAATAAATAATAAATAATAAATAAAATATATTTAAATGTATGTTTTTTATTATAATAATTTTATATAAAAATATTATAAATATATAAATGGAGGTGCTTTTTCCACCCTCCCATATTCCCACTCCTGTTTTCACTCCTCACATAACTCCAAAATTACTTATTTATCACTATCACTTTTATATATTTATTTTATTTATTTTACTTATTTTATTTTATTTAATTATTAAGTTTTTTTATTAAACATAATTAATTAATTTTTAATATATATTTTTTAACTTTATTTATTTAATTAAAAATACAAAATATTATTAATTTTATATTATAATTATTTAAAATATATTAAATATTGAAATGTGTACTAATTTAATAAAATATAATATTATTAATTAAAATAATAATGATTAGACTAATTATTATTTAATAGATAATTTTATTTATAAAAAAAATGAATTATTTAAATATTTTAATATATATATATATATATAATTAATATAATAAAATATAAAATATTTATATTTTATTAAATAAGACACACTTTAATATTTTATATATTTTAAACAATTATAATATAAAAATTATAATATTTTGTATTTTTAATTAAATAAATAAAATAGAAAAAATATTTAAAATTAATTAATTAATTATATTTAATGATAAAAAACTTAATAATTAAATAAAATAAAATAAGTAAAATAAATAAGATAAGAAAGGTAAATATATAATAAGTAATTTTGGAGTTAATTAAGGAGTGGGGACGGTGGTGGGAATATGAGAAGGTGGGAAAAACAATTTGCATATATAAAATAGATGAGAGAGAATGAATAAAATGATTAGAAAGAAATTAAATAGATGAGAAAGAATGAATAAAATATTATAAATAAATGAAATAGATTAGAGAGAATAAATAAAAAAAATATTTAAAAATAATGAGAGAGAAAAACGCTGACATTATAATATTAAACATGAAGAGGGAAGTAGAGAGAAAATTGAGTTTAAACGTAAAAGTATGTTTGATTGTAATTTTTTGCTTGAGCTTGTTACACAAAGTTACTATAACAACTTATTATGGAAACGTTCATAAGCAACTAAATCAAATGAGTCCATTATCAAATGTTTAATTCAAATGGTACATTTAGCTTATAATATTTTACTATTGTCCTAGTGACAAACCCAACCAATCAAATAAGGTTAGATGACTAATAAAAATACCCAGAAAGAGGAAGCTCAACCATGACTATTTCTTGATAGTGGAAACGAATTTGGAAAACAATCATACAAATTTGATGTGTTCTATCACTTCAATAGAAAAGAGAAATAAAAAATAAAAAAAAATTCTATGTACATGTCCATGTTTGGAACAAAATTCTATTGAACATGACAATTTTCTATATATTTTTTCTCTCTCCCTCCCATGTTCAAATAAAAAACTTTTGAAAATGGTAATGTTTTGAGATTTTTTTTTCAAATATGGTCATTTTAGGACAAAAATCTCCTAACATAGTAGGGACTAAAATATTGTCAGTCATGTTAAGGCAAAAATTTATATCTTTCTCCCATTATTAGTTTTTCTTTCTCTCATTAATAATTTCTTTTTCTACTAATCATTTACTATTTTCTATATATTTTGTCTCTCTCCCATGTTTGAATAAATTTTTTTTGGAAATGGTAATGTTTGAATTTATTTTTTAAAGGTTATTTTAGGACAAAAATCTCTTGAACATAATAGGGACTAAAATATCTGTCAGTCAAGTCATGTTAAGGCAAAAATTTATATCTTTCTCCCATTATTAGTTTTTTTTTCTCTCATTAATAATTTCTTTTTCTTCTAATCATTTATTATTTTTCTTTATTTTAATTAATATTTCTTTATTTTATCTATTAATTTGTAAATATATGTTTATATATTTTTATTTTTATATTTTTATAGAATAATAATAGAGAATAAATAAATATATCAATATATATTATATTTGAAATATATATATATATATAAAGAGAATAATAAGTCATATTAAAAAAAATAAAATAAATAAAAGATCATGTTCAAATGTAAAAAAAATAAAATAAAAATTCTCAGTTATTTTCGAGATAAAATTTTCTCTCTTTCTCCCCCTTATTAATTTCTCTTTCTCTCATTAATAATTTCTCTTTTATATCATCATTTATTATTTTTTTCTCTATTAATATTTTTTCTCTTTTATTTATTAATTTGTAAATATATATTTATATATTTTATAGTTAATTTTTTTTAGAGGAATAATACAGAGAATAAATAAATAAAATAATAAAAAAAATAAATATATATTATATTTATAAATATATATATATAAGAGAATAAAAATCATACTATAAAATATAATAAATAAAAAAAGGCCATGTTCAAATGTAAAAAAAAAAAATTATAAACAGTGCCATGTTAGACAAAAAAAAATTTTCACCCTTATTATTATTAATTTCTCTTTTTCCATTAATAGTTTAACTTTCTTTTCATAATTTATTATTTTTTTCTCTATTAATATTTTCACTTTTCTCTATTAATTTGTAAATATATGTTTATATATTTTATCGTTAATTTTTTTTATTTATATATTTTTAGAGTAATAATAGAGAATAAATAAATCGAAAATAATAAAAAGATATATATATATATATAAAAGAAAATAAAAAATATAATTACAAAATAATAAAAAAAGACAATGTTAAAAAAAATCCCTACATGGTATTGTTAAGAACATAGTAATTTTTTTTTAATTTATTATTATTTTTGTTAAACATAATTTTATTTATTTATTTATCTCTTATGTACATATCATTTTCGAATTCGTGGGTTGTTTTCATTATATTTTTTTACCTAATTCATTTCTCTTTTTTAAAATATTCAATTTCACATATTCAGCGTCCCGACATAGAATCTTTCGTCACTGATTTTGGAGACGACATAATGATTTGATCTCTGGTAAGTGGTAAGGTTATAGATTTATGTTATTATTCATCTATTCTTCACATACATAAGTTATAGGTTTATGTTATTATTCATTCATTCTTCACATGCATAAGTTATAGGTTTATGTTATTATTCATGCATTCTTCATATGTTCTATATTTGATTATTTATCCATTGATTCCATTCTGCTTCTTCAGAAAAATTAGAACATAAGAGGGTTTTTGGTTTTTATTTTGTATTTCATTAATGTTAGAATTAGTTAGAACTTAGGGGAATTAGAACTTAAAGGTTTCAAATACTGTATTTCCTCTTATTTTGTTTATAAACAATCATTCAATCAAGAAATGATAAACAGTAATCAAATTTGATAGATTTTATGTAATTATTGTGTTTATTTTTTGTAATATAGGTGGAAAAATATTTAAAATGAAGTATTGACTCTTCTAAAAGTTCTAATAAATAAAGTAATAAGAAGAAACAATCTTGCATTCAATTCAACTTGGATGAGGTTATTAATGATACAGGACTACGCAAACCAATTACTGAATTTGATATTTATATTAAGGATCAAATCCGAAGAGAATATTTGATTAGAGGTCCTTGTCAACCATTTGGTCATAGATATCCTTAAAAACAATTTGGTATAGAGCATGATTGATAATGCCCCAAGAAACAATCAAATTAAGTCTCCAACAATTCAAAAGGAAATAACACGGGCTTATGTCAATGAAGTCACAAATATCATTCTTAATGATATAGGTGACAATGTATTTTCTCTTATGGTTGATGAATGTCGAGATAATTCAGTCAAAGAACAAATGAAAGTTGTTTTAAGATACGTGAACAAATCTGGTTATGTTATTGAAAGATTTATTGTTGTGCATGTGTCTGTGAATGTTTGGAATCCATATTATGCATGGAGACATTATTTTTGCTAATTCGAATTGTTGTGCACGTACACACTTCTGCTATTTTTTGAAAAAGTTATTAATGGATTATATGTGAAACATAAATTATCATTATCAAGATTGAGGGGCCAATGATACAATAGGGCCTCAAATATGTGAGGTGAGTATAATGGATTGAAGACTCTTATATTGAAGGAAAATTCATCAGCAAAGTTTGTCCATTGTTTTTCTCATCAACTTCAACTAGTTGTTGTGGTAGTTGTTAAAAATAATCAAATTGTGAGTGATTTTTTCCAGTATATTACTCTAATGGTGAATATTGTTGGTGCTTCATGTAAAAGAAAAGATAAATTCAGACAAGTTGAACATGATAGACTCTTAGAAGGTTTAGAGAAAAGAGATATTTTTAGTGGAAAAGGAAAGAACCATAAAATCAATCTAACACGACTAGGAGATACTCGTTGGGGTTCACATTATATCACTATTATTCGTTTGATGTCTTCGTGAATTTCTGTTTTAAAAGTGCTAGAAAATGTGTATGATGATGGTACTAATGATGATAGTAGTGATATGGAAGGAAGTTTGATTGATAAGATGGATAATTATGAATTTGTGTTTGTGATGCATTTCATGAAATATTTGTTGGAGATCACAAATGAATTGTCACTTGATTTACAACAAAATGATCAAAACATGGTATTAGCTGTTAGTTTGATCAATACGATGAAAGATAGGTTACAAAATTTAGAGAGAAAGAACGAGAGAAACATTTGGACGACGTTAACACATTTTGTAGTCAGAATATGATCCCAATACCGAATATGGAAGAAAATATGAGAATTCGTGGTCAAAGCAGACGTAATGGGCAAATGATTACTAATTTTTATCACTATCGTGTTGGATTTTTTTATGAAGTATTAATTTTCATCACTAGTGGTCAAATAATCTATTGAATTTTATTGTCTTCTAATAACATTTTTTATTCGTTTTTTATTTATAATAATAGGTTCTTGATATGATGATTCAAGAGTTGAACAATCGTTTTTCGGAATCAACTACGGAGGTATTTACTTGCATTACTTGTTTAGATCCAAATGACTCATTTTCTCAATTCGATATTGGTAAGATACTCTACGTTGCTGAACTTTATCTGGAGAATTTTTCGTTAACTGGCCGTATAGTACTTGAGAACCAGCTTCAGACTTACATTCAAAATGTACGAAATGAATTTCCTATGATTCAAGATTTGGGAATTCTTGCTAAGAAGATGATTGAAACTGAGAAACATAGAGTTTTTACATTGGTATATCGGTTGATTGAGTTAGCATTGGTTTTACCTGTTATGACTACTTCTGTTAAAAAAGTATTTTCTGCGATGAAAATCATCAAGACTGATTTATGTAATAGAATGAGTGATGAGTGGATGAACGACAGTTTAGTAGTATACATCGAGAAGAAGATTTCTGTCACAATTGAAAATGACAAATTTTACAATATTTTCAACAAATGAACACCCAAAGAACTCAATTATCTCAATTTGTTTGTACGTCTAGTAGTATTTGAATTGTAAAAGGATAAATATTTTATTAGTATCGGCATGATTTTGTATCTTTATTATTATCATTATTAATTATACTTTTATTTTTGATATAAGTATTGTATAATAAAAGAAAATTATATTCGATAAATTTTGAAGCCCCCGTTAAAATCTGACTTTGGATTCGCCATTGCATCCGGGCTTCCCAAATCGACCTACACACTAAAAGGATCCAAAACAACGTTGTTTCGGGCCTTAACATTTCCTTTGAGCGTGATTGCGCCTCTCGCGTTGAGTGGTGCCAAGCACGGGACGTTGACATCCTCTATCACTATTTGTTACCATATATATTTTTTTTTTAATTTGTAAAATAAATATAAATATAATTAATTATTAGTTTCATTCTATCTAGTCCATTTATTTAATTTAAATTTATTTAAAATAGTTCAAAATTTAATTAGTTTAAAATTTATTTAGTTATTTTTTACACTAATTATTTATTATAAAATAATTTTAAGATAACAGATTATTTAAAATTATAAATAAAAAAAAAAAGTGTACTTTAATGTATTTTATTTTAATTTTTGTTTAATATATTTAATTTTAATATTTATGCTGCATATTTTATTTAGTATTTATACATTGTATTTTATTTTAATTTATAGTATTTAATTTAATATTTATTTTATATTAATTATATATATATATATTATATTTATAAAACTAAATATTCAAGTGATTTGGTAATGAAAAAAATTGGTTAGAACATTCACTAAAATATGACCTAGTTTGAACCCAACTAGGGTCATGACTCATTAGTCCTGATCATATTCTTTTTCAATCTAAAAAAATAAAAAAAAAATAAAAAAACTTTCATATGTTCTTTAAAATTCCAAAGCCGCGTCGTCTTGAAATGGGTTCTCCCTAAATTTGCTGTATTTGAATCCCCTCCAAATCCGCTGTAGTGGTTCCAGTCCGGAGGCAACAAGACTTTCTCTCTCTAAATGTAAGCTCTCTCTCTCTCTATATCACTCTTTCTCTACAAAAACGCTGTCTTTTTGTTGCTCGCTTATTGCTACGCCAGCTTCTGTTTATTCGTATTGACTCGTGCTCGATGAGGAAGAAATGAAGTTGTTATAATCTCGATATCTAGGTTTTGTTGAGTTTATATAGTGAGGTTTTTGATTATCTTGGACTGTTTGTGTCAAGAAATCTCCAGCGTACTTGTATGATAAAGAGTCATCATTCGGCGTAGGTCACAGAACAAAGAAGTCAACAGCTGAAGAAAATAACAGAAATGAGAACATATAGTCCAAACCTTTCACAACTAGGTGTCCACAACTATTGACTGTAAATGTTGTCTTATTCCATTCTTTCTAGTGAGTAGTGAGTGACCCACATTATCATTTTAAGGATTAAGATCAAGAAAAAATTCCTGATTTCCCTGGCATGGACCAATCAAGAAGTCCAAACTTTAAGTCTTGTTCCAATTGTACATTATATAAGCCAATGAAGAAGATACAATTTAGTTTAAAGCTTAGAATGTACAGTATCACAAAAAAGAATGCAGACACTTAAAAATTTATGTCCTTGCTGAAATGTATTTACTTGAGACTGTGGTTCATGTTGTAACAGGAGCTGTTCTTATACTGCACTTTACTTGAGTGAAACTGCGGGCCATCAATAACACAATTAGAAGTCATGATAAAATTTAGTTTGCTGAAATGTTTTTCTCTTGCCCTTTCTTTGTTTTATATGATTTTTTGTATTCACCTGCTTCTCATTTCTTTTGCTTGTTATTCTTATTCATGTTGTGGGTTCCTCCATCATTTGTTTACTGATTCTTTAAAGTAAAGATGCTTGTAGGACAGTAAGAGATTTTTCTTTTATATCCTGAAGTCTTCATAGTAATCGAAACACTTAAAAAAATGAGTCCTTCAACAAATGGAGCCATCCCTTGCAGTCTTCACTGCCTAGAAGAGCAAAGTTCATGTCAAGTTGACAATGGAAGAAGTGAAAGCTTAGGTTCTGGTGAGTTAGTACTACTAGTTATCATGATGGAAATTGTACAGAGAACATATGCTGATTTTGTGTGCAAAATTTTGCAGAAAACAATGACATGGTCTTGCAGACAGAAGCTATACTGGTACACCAACCTTTTATTTGTTCTATGACCATAGTGTTGCCAAGAGTTATTTTTTTTTTCTCTTTGAACTTAATATTACAATGTGATTTGATCACAGAAGAAGTCCAGGAAGCGGAAGGAAATTACATTGGAGGACATTTACAACAACCAAACTGGTTTGGATGTTGACGATGATGATGATCTTGATTGGGTGCCAACTCAAAAAAATTTGGATGTTTTCAAGTGGACATGCGTCAACTGTACGATGGTTAACCTTGATGATGCAGATTGCTGTGAAGTATGGCTACACTATCAATTTCTCTGTGATTCATAATGTTTTTAGTTTCTAGTCATTGCTCTGTGGAATCTTTAGCCTTTTGTTAATCCTTGTAATAATCAACTAAGTGATTAATTTCCAAGCAGATTTGTTATTTATGCTTCTTCTAGATTTAATCCAAATTGACTCCTTTGCAGATTTGTGGGGAGCATAAAGAATCCGGGATTGTCAGACATGGTTTTTTTGCATCTCCTTTCTCACTAGGAGCTGATCTTACTCAAGCTGAGCATGACACTATCAAACGCTTTAGAGGTAATTGATAAATGCTGTCCAGTGCTATCAAAGTTCTCTTATTTCTTTCCCACCAAATGATCCAAAATGGCTACAAAAGAGCCATCTTCCAAGCTTATCTAGTTGCCCTAGATGTAATGTACTTTATATGCTTTAGATATACAAATAATTTGATGTGATAAATAAACTCTAAACGTGAGCTATCTTCCAAGCTTATCTAATTGCCCAAGATGTAATGAACTTTATATGCTTTAGATATACAAATAATAGTTGCCCTTTGAGACTACATGAGTTTTGTATTTGTAATCTTTCTTTCCCAATATTATGTGATGTACTTTCGTCCAGTATATATTTCAAAGTAAGGAACTTTCAAATAATTTATTGACAAGATTGCCTGTAGGTGCTCTGCTCTTATCAGTTCTATCTAGTTTATTAGGTGTTGTGAAATGTGTTTACATAAATGTTGAAAGCAATGATATTTGTATCACCATAATGGGACCAGAAAATAGAATCTATTATTCATCATGTGTTGTAGTTATTCCCTTGTTTTAACAAATTGACATGGTAATATGCAATATTCCCTTTTTCAGACAATATGCATAGTTATGTAAACTTGCCTTGATATGCATATGTTTATTTATGTATTTACCCACCTAAATTAAATCCTCAAATAAGCTTTATTTGCTAAATGATCCTTCCAATAATACAGTTTCCTTTCTGAAAGCTAGGTTTAGTAACATATGGTTTATGTTCACATGTCTGGTTTTAAAAAGTAAAAGATTGCATCGATCCTTCTTTATTCACATTATATTTGTCTTTACACTTTTCTATTTGGTGTGTTTCTTAGTTGCTTCAATGCAATCATTCTGTCTCTTTTATTTTATGTAGATTCATGTTCACAGACTTTAACATCAAACAACACAACTGCTATAGGATTTGATGAGAGGATGCTGCTCCACTCAGAAGTATGACTTTGCTAACTACATGTGAATTAACTAAATTATTTTGAATTGTTATGTAATGTCTATTTGTGGGCACTAATAATGCAGTTTGATCTTAATTTTCTAGTTCTAGACTAATCATTATTTCATTACTCAATCATCCGAGAGTTTAATTTAGTGTATCATCTGAGACAAATAGCTGAAGCATCAATTTCCTCAGCAAAAATACATTGAGAAACATGCATACTGTTATCCTAGTCAATGATGTCACATAGGTGAAGAATCATCTTTTAAAATTCTTTGAACTTCTTTTGCAATTGTTTATATTGTCTTGTACTGTTAGCTATAGAAAGCTTCCTGTGCTGAATGTCCAATTGAAGAATGAAATATCAAGGCTATTAAATTTGATTTTCATAAGCCATTAATTGAGAAATTGAATTTAGTTATTTTCATTCTTCAGAACATCTGTGTTTCCTATATCTCCTGAAAATTGTCTGTTAGATGTGTTTATATGTTTCAACATTGTCAAGAATATCAGAAAAATGCAGCAAATTCTGTTGGCTATACCAGATCAATTATCAGGTAGAAAGTTTTTGGCCTATTCAAGGTACATGAAACTCCTGTTGTAAATATAATTAAGCGAGTGATATGTAATGCCTTTTACAATTTTTTTATCGCATTCTTGTGAATCTGTCTAAGTTACAAGTAACAGCTTCGACAAATCCATTTGACATTGATACACGAACAAACTTATAATCTCAATATTCTGTTCTTGTAGATTTTCTCTTCATCTGCTGCTTTGGATGTCTGATAATGGTTTATGTTGCTCATGTTTGATGATTTATATGGTTGCATAGGTGGAATTGACATCACATATGCATCCTGAGAGACCAGATCGTCTTCGAGCTATTGTTGCAAGCCTTTCTACTGCTGGTTCTTCATCAAACACTTCTTATTTTCTGTTTTCCCCACTTTTATTTGGTCTTGTGATCTATGGAAACATCTCTTGTCATAGTGTCATGTTTTATTTAGGTTGAGCTGGTTTTGTGAGTCATATATGGTATTTCCCATCACCTGGCTATTTCTGATTTACTGTAGGTATATTTCCTGGAAGATGCTTTCCAATTCCGGCAAGGGAAATCACACCTGAAGAACTGCAGAAGGTTTTCTTATTCAATCTTTCAATCAATCTACCAATGTTTCAATGTTTCAATCTTTCAATCAAGCTACCTATGTATCTTTCTGTTAACAAGAAATCTAAGAAAAACTAAGCATAATAAGAAAGCAAAATGGCAAACTCACAATGGTAGGTGTAGTTATTGATATCTTGGAGGTTTATTAGAAAATGTGAGTAACATTGCACACTTTTGTTGTTTTCTTTCTATTTTATTATTCTTCTGTTAAAGTTTCTTTTCAGTATATTAGATGTTCAAGAGCTTCTAGATTTCAATTGTGCATAATTTATTTAGTACATTTCTTTTTCGTGAAAGCTAATAGCTTTCTTTCTCAACTATCTTTTTTTGGAGTTTGCAGGTGCATTCGACTGACCTTATTGAATCTGTTGGCAACACCAGTCGTTATTTGACTAGGTATGTTATTCTAGATATTACAGCCTGAGAAAACAGTTTCAAAAAAGAAAACTATGCTATGGCTTTAGAGTGGAAACGATACTATGACCTTGAATTGGAAAACGATGATATCGCCTTAAAGTTGAAACTATGCTATGACATAGTTTTGGCATATTTACTGTAAACTATTCTTTTAATGTCAATTGCAAAGCCTTCAAAGGCTTTAGGGGAATCACGATACCCTTTGATATGTGTAAATTTGCCAAATAGAGAAGCCTCTCACTTGAATATGATAATAGTATTTTAATATTTTATTTTATTTTCCATTTTGGTTTATCCTGAAGGAGAGACGGAAACTAGCAGGATAATGCAACCTAACTCATTCAATAACTACTATTATAGTTTATAAACTCCTTCTCAGACCCATGTTGAGAGCATTTGGGTAATCCAACCCAAATTATACAATTCAATTAATACCCATTTGTAATTGGGCTGTGTAATTTCAACCCATAAAATGTCAACTAAAATAAAATCCAACCTGAAATTTTCATTTGAATAGGAAGGAATGAATTACCTCGAGAAGGTGTTTGTTTTTGCGTTCAACGACTCCGTTCTACTGAGAGGAGCTAACACAAGGGTTAAGATGAATAATACCTTTGGAATTGAGAAAGTTTCCAAGGTTGGAGGCAAAATATTCATTTGCGTTACGCATTTTGAATGCTTGAATGGGATGTTTGAAATTGATCTTGAATCATTATATAGAATTGTTGGAAGATCTGGCCAACTGCTGATTTTTCTTTCATCAAGTACCTCCATGTGAGATGTGCGTGGTCATCGATAAACATGATGAACCACCGATTTCCATTAGAGTGTTTACACGTGAAGGCCCCAAAACGTTTCTATGAATTAGTGAGAACGATTTCGAGGGTGAGTATTTGATATTAGGAAACGATGATCGAGTGTGTTTCGCAAATTGACATGCTTCAGACTGAAATGAGCTAGTGGTTCATTTATGAATAGTGATGGTAACATTTTGGCCAAATAAGGAAAGCTTGGATATCCAAGTCTATGGTTCTACAACATGATTTCAACACATTTATTGGAGAAAGGTGAATAACAACTCTTAGGTTTATTAGAGAAGGAAGAGTTATCGTGTATGACAAAAAAAGACCATAACACAATTCAGGACGACCAATCGTTCTCCGTGTCTCCTTATCCTGAAATTCACACAAATTCGGAGAGAATTTAGCATGACATTTAAATTATGAGTTAATTTCCTAATGGACAATAAATTGCAATAAAGATTGGAGCATAAAGAATTTGTAGGTAAATCTTTGGTGTGATAAACTTCGATCCAACACTTTCTACGGTTGAGGTTGAGGCATTGACAACTCGAATCAATACATTATCATGATGAGCGATGTAATTGTGGAGTAATGATAAGTCTTCGGTCATTTGATCTAATGCGCTCGAATCCACAATCCATTTCTTGATAGTCTCCATTTTTTTGATAAATATCCCGAAAATATCTGATGGGCTGAAATCACATTAGGTTGGAAAAATAATGGCCCATTTGTAAAAGTAAGGTCCAACAAGACTTTGATGAGTTATAGAGCTCCTTGAGTTTTGTAATTGTCCAATAAAATGAGCACAAGTCAAAAATATGACACAACGAACGACGAGTAGATGAAGGACGTCGGCACTTCCACCACTTGGAAGTTGGGTGACGTAACAAATTTTTGATTGCAAATTCCCTTGGATATTGGAATGCAATATGAATTGAAAAAAGCTTGTAGCTCGATATGAGAATTGGATTGAAGCTAAGCCCTACAACAATTCAGTAGGGTGCAACTGGTCTGAAGTGTGCTGAAGGTGAGGAAAATTGAGAGCGTTTCAACTCGCAGATTTTTGAAAAACTCTCTCTTGACACCATGAAAAATTGATAGTTAAGTAAGTAGAGAGAAACAAAAAGAGAAAGGAACAGATTGTATAATATTATTATGGTGATTTACAATGTACATTTATCATAATATTTGGTTCTTTGGATTTTTCTCTGTGAATTTTCTTGTCTTCCAATGGGAGACAGTTGGATTGCCCTATTAGTTTGAGATTTTACTCTTTAGCTCTTGTGCCCGTTTAGGTTAGGCTATTTAAGTAGGCATAATCTGAACCTCCACTACTTCTGTGTTGGGACTTTGTGCTTTGTTCTTTCACCGAAGAAAATAAATGGAATCCAAACATTCGTCTCTTTTCAAAGGCCAATTTGGTGCTTTTGATGGCCTTATGTTATGCTTTCGAAGTATCTTGGAAGACCTCTCATAACTTGTATCCATGTGCTTCATAGCACTTCATATTCGTCGGGAGTTTTGCTCCCAAAAATATAGTCATCCCTGCCCCTCATGTCAATCGAGTCACTTATCCATTTAGGTGGGGAGCTTGTTTCGATTGATCCAGAGGCAAACAAAGGTTGGTATGGGCGAACGACAGTGATTTAACCCGCGCGTGATGGAGCTAGCTGCATTCCGATAAAAAATAAAGTATCCCCGGTATCTAATCTAGCTACGTACTGATTTAATGCGCTCAATTATATAGTTCTTCCGACTATAATGGGAAGAAAAGGTCGGGGAAAGTTTATTGGCAACATGTGATCCTTTTTCACCGAGACCTACCTACCCTATGTATATGAGGGGAGACTAAAACCGAAAAAGACATGGTTCCACACATATAATACAGGCAACATGTATGAGCTGACCCGTTCACCACGGAAAGAAAATTGGATCCTGAACCCTAAATCTTTTGGAAACACTCATACCTCAAACAATGTTTTTCATTCAGTTAGAAAATAATTGAGCCAAGAGACTAGGGAATACGATTCAACCGAAGGCAATTGTAGTATAGGTATAAAAAAAATTGATGCTAAACTCGACTTTCAATAGTTAAGTAAAAAATGGAAATATTCTTGAGCTCATACTCCTCTATATGTGCATTACTTTCCATTTATAATTATGGAATCAGATAATTATAGAAGATAGTAAGTAACATATCTCTTAATTAGCAGAATTCAGAGGATAATAAGGAACATATCTCTTAATTAGTAGAATTTGGAAGATTTAATGTTTGACCGGATATGTATTTTATATAATCGTAAGTCTTGATTTTCAATGAATCCGCGATTATGCACATTCTTTATTAGATTAGTTGACTTTGGTTCTTCGCAATTACGAGGTTTCTCTCTAAAAAAAAAACTAATTATGAATCAAGTAGGACAATAACTAAAGTGCATCGCATTGGATCACTCCAAACTACAAGAAAAAATAGGAGTAAGGTTTTAAACGTTATGTATATTAAACTAATTTGTTATGCTGATAAATGAGTAGTAAATTGTTATTATTGATATGTTTATATTTAATCTTGAATTTGGTATGAAATTTGTACTTATATTAGCACATTTTTATCTTGAACTTGGTATGAAATTTGTACTTATATTAACACATTCTTTAAGACTATTAATGAACTAATAATAAATTAAGTTGATTTGATAATGTAAATTAGGTGATTTTATTTTCATCCAGATTTTGAGTATTTTATAAAATATATATAGCTAATTAATGAAGAATTCTAAATATCACTTCTATTGAAATTTCGAGAATACTTATAGAAATTTCATTATTTCATTGATCTAGTAGTCATAGAATGGGGACTATTAACGCTTACTAGGATCATTGTAAACTTTACTTAATTTAATCTTAAAGATAATTAGAATGCAAACGACGAGCCTTTCAATCAGTTAATATGAAGCAATTGCCCACTACTCTGTTACGAGGGAAGGGTTAGGGCTAATGCTAATACCCTATGGTTGATGTATGCAGTTTGGAAGCCTACCGGCTAGGAATAAAGGTGGTTATGAGAAGTGACAGTTACTAGAATAGTATAAATAGAAGATTACTTGTTATTTTTAGAACAAGAAAGAAATTAGTTGAATACCCTTTTAGAGTTTTTATGTTAGGGCTAATGCTCTATTGTTGAAGTATGCAGTTGGTAAGCTTACCAATTAGGAAATAAAGGTGGTTATGAGAAGTGACGGTTAGTAGAATAGTATAAATAGAAGATGAGTTATGTTTTAGAACAAGAAAGTTGAAGTATGAGAAGTGACGGTTGAAGTATGCAGTTGGTAAGCTCTATTCTTGAAGTATGCAGTTGGTAAGCTTATCAATTAGGAAATAAAGGTGGTTATGAGAAGTGATGGTTAGTAGAATAGTATAAATAGAAGATGAGTTGTTATGTTTTAGAACAAGAAAGAAGTTGAATACCCTTTTAGAGTTTCTATCTCTCTCTCATCCCCATTTGAATTCTCCCCGGCATCTAAGCTTCCCAATCGCATACCTCAACAGTTCAACCATAGTGCAATAGTCCTAATCCTTGTTAGTTCTACTTATTCAATACTTTATGTGCTGGTCTTTTGTCAGGTGGGACAAGTCCTAATCGATTGATGATTGTCGTGTATTGTTAATTAAAAATTATTTTATTCTCTTTGATGACAGCTATTTCACTCCTGACACATATGCCAACAAGCATTCAGCATGTGCTGCAAGACTTGCAGCTGGTTTGTGTGCAGATCTTGCTTCTGCTATCTTCTCCGGACGTATGAAAAATGGTTTTGCTTTGGTTAGTATAACTTAGACATTATAGTATCATCCTTATCACAAACTTTTATTGATGCATGCATATATTTTATTCTGAGGTAGATCCACTTTTTAGGCCACTGCATTGATCTTAGTTAAAGATGCTTTAGATGCATGGGGTTCCATTCAATTTACGCCCCTTTGATATTTGACGCAACATGGTCTGATTGAATGACTCTTCTTTTTCCTCTTCCATTTGAATTAGGTTCGACCTCCTGGCCATCATGCTGGTGTAAGTGATGCTATGGGTTTCTGCCTGCACAATAATGCTGCAGTTGCTGCATTAGCTGCTCGGGCTGCTGGAGCTAAGAAAGTGCTTATTGTTGACTGGGTAATGTCCAAGTCCTTTTTTCTGCTATACATCTTAGCTATTTTAAATATTTGTTATCAAGGTATCGTTTGGCATGATAGTCTTGTTGATGCTTTGTGATGTTGTTTCGGTGCCAGTTTGTCATCATTTATGCCAATCTTAGCTGTCGATATATGTTTCCGAGTTGGTATGAAAGACTTGCTGATAGCCTAATAAATGCGTTAAGAATGTTAAATTTGTTTCCTTGACTTATTAATAATTAATAATCCTCCTTTGCTTAGGATCCTGATATATCCCTTTTTCATTTCCTTTAGGATGTTCACCATGGAAATGGTACACAGGAGATATTTCAGATCACCAAATCGGTGAGATATTCTGCACTTATTTACTATATCCCATGTTGGAGCTTCAAATTTTGGTTTCAGGATCCTTAGGATATCCATCTCCTAAAGGAATCAGCTTCTCTATTCTTTTAAAAAAATATATATATATATACTATTCTTTCCTGCTATGTAAAAAAATAACTATTTTTGAAAGAAAACAACATAAAATATTATGTTCCCATGTATTTCACTATGTCCTAATTAGGGCAATATAGAAACTGGACCCCTGGCAGCGCAGGAGAGAAAAGATGGGGTTTAGGCAGTGACTCCTAATATTATAAGTTGATACTTATTCCAGAGTTATGCATGGTTTGGGATTTTTGTTGAAAACAATATAATTTTATACATAGAATTCTGCAGATGTTTCAGTAAAAAAATGCAGAGATCTATTTGTTGAAAGCTATTATGTTGATCAAGAGATTTCCATATGTTTTTGTACTATATATTGTGACATTTCGTTTTCTGATTCCTTTTACAGGTCCTTTATGTATCCTTACACAGGCATGAAGGTGGGAAATTCTACCCTGGAACTGGTGCTGCAGACGAGGTGTTTGGCTCTTCCCTTCTTCCACTTTTTGTCCCCTCAGTTATCAAAGTATTTTATTTTCAATGATAATCAGAATAATCCAAGCATAGGTTCAGTTTATAGAAATATGGGAGTTTTGCATGTCCTGATTCACGATATATTTGGGGTCATGATTCTTCTGAATGTTCATTTTCTTAAGTAATAATTTATACGCCTCAAATTCTTGTTTTTATTGGTTAGTTTTGTATTGTGTAATGAATTAAGTGCACTCTTGCCGTGACTAGTAATTGTCTACTCTGATTTAGCAACTTTGTTAGCCTCTTGTGATCCTAGAGACTCACTATACAGGATCTCATCTACATAGGCCTTGGGCTTTGTTAATGTTTGCACTTTGTCAGTGTCGTTAAACATTTCATGAGCTGTTGGTTTATCTTCATTAATGTTGTTGAATCATATTTCCGATTCATGTTGTTCCTCTGTCCAGTGAATGGACAATTTCATGCTGCATTAAGTTGAGGAGCTCTTCCTCGTAATTTTGTTTCTTATTACCATGGCATACTTTAAAGTTACCTTAGCATTGGAGTATGGTTTGACTGTGGACATTTAATAGATAGCTTTAATGCAGCGCTGGTTTTGAGGTAATCTGCTTCATAGAATCTTAGTTTGGATTTACTATCTTTGAAGAGTGTTTCACCGTGTCACATTGATCTTTTTCTATTTGGAAAACCAATTAATTCCTTGTGTGAAAGAGGATAGTCACTTTATCTGTGAGAGTGGGATTTTTAAGTATCATTTCTTGTAAAAATATTTACTCTATTCCATTCATTTCACCTTCCTCTGGTGAAAATGAACTCTTGTTTGGTAAGTTACTAGTTACCGTAGTATGAAAGAGCTCTACGTGGTTGAATGGCCGGTTTACCATAGACAGTGTGTTGATCATTTTTTTTCATGGAGAATTGGTTCTTAAATGTTAGATACATATACACACACATATGTATAGCAAGATGGGGTTGATGAATGACATTTGTAAACTTTTGGACTTTAGAGTATACATATCCCTTATGGCATATGTTTATCCTGTCCCTGAATTTCTATCTACTTATTCAAATTGCATTACATCATTTTTTTGAATCATTAGTTTTTTTCCTTGTTCGCCTGATATTTTAACTGTTTGGTTTTGCTTTATGTTGAATAAAATTAGAAGTCTTGTCCTTTCTGCAGGTGGGTAGCATGGGTGCAGAAGGGTACTGTGTGAATGTTCCATGGAGACGAGGTGGTATTGGCGATAATGATTACCTCTTCGCATTTCAGGAAATTGTTTTGCCTTTAGGTATGGTGATCTTATATATATATTCGCGTCAATGAAAATTTTTTGCTTACGAGAGCTTGAGAGAGGCCAATGGATTCTAAATTATTTTATTAAAACTCTCCTAAATGCTTAACATATGATTAAATTTGCTGCACAAGATTAAGAACTCCAAAGGTCATATTCACCTATATATTAGAATTCCTCTTCTACATCCATAAATTAATTATCTTCATTTTTTATATAGTTTCTCTATTCACCACGGCTATTAAAAAATATAGTTGAATGAATTTTCCACTTTCAACTCTTTGTTTGCACTTGTATAAATATCAACAACCAGTATCCTTTTTAGAGGCATATTTTTGTTTATTTCTCTTGTTCCTTAAATTAGTGCATTGCTTATAGTTATTTAGAGTATAATTAATGTTAAAAGAAAAAGATTGATATTATTTGTAGCAAAGGTGATTTCGAAAGAGGAAACATGTATGTATTTCTAATTGCAACAATTCAGTAATCCAGAATTGCTTAGTCACCATTGTGTTTACTATATTATGTTGCAGTTACTGAGTTCAATCCCGATTTCATCATTATATCAGCCGGATTTGATGCTGCTCGGGGTGATCCCCTTGGATGTTGTGATGTAAGGATATTTCATCCCATTCATTTATTTTTTTACATTATAGTTTTCACAGTGTTGCTTATCATTTGGTTTGTGGGATTTTAAGAATTTACATGTTCCATTTATTCTTGCAATGAATTTGTAGATAACACCAGCTGGCTATGCTCAGATGACTGACATGTTGAATAGTTTTGCTGGGGGGAAATTACTTGTTATTCTTGAGGGCGGGTATGTCCTTTACTGAAATTAATTTAGTTTTTCGCAATTTCTTCCTATGATCAGTTTTCAGATTAACATATATCCCGAGCAAATGGGTTTGTTTGCAGCTATAATCTTCGATCAATATCATCCTCTGCTACATCTGTCATTAAGGTGAGGCCCTATTAATTGTGACACACATCTTTTTCTTTATCATTAAAAAAATCTGAAGCATTCTAATATCTGCGTTAGTTAAAAGATTAAGGCAGTATTTGATAACACAATTGATTATTTAAGTGCTAATTTAAATTAAGTTCATTTGTTAAAATTATTTAAAAGCACTTAATTATTTCGATTTAGCTCAAATTAAGCTAAAATAAATGTAACTTAATTTGTTAATATATTAGTAACTTATCTCGTTCAAATAAGGGTCAAATAGTCTTTGAATACTTTTTAACATTTGTTCTGAATCTACTTATATACGTACCAAATACTTAAAATTTATATATTTTCGTTTGGTTATTCAACAATTATTTGTTCCAAGACTTTTTTGTTGAGAAAATTATTTGTGTTTGACTTAACTCTTTCAACATTAAAACGCACCCTAAGTTCATTCTGTTGAGATAAGATTCATATCCACTGGCATAGCTTGGTTTAGTAATATGTTATGTCTCGATATAAATAAAACACATACTATCTTCATTTTAGCTTCAAGCAACTTTGAATCTCATATATTGAAATATGTAGTCTCTGTGATTAAACAATTGTTTTGATTGATGTTCTTGAATCTTGACTATATAGTATGTATTTTTTTTTGTTTTCCTTCAGAAAAGGAAAAATCTTTATATTAATAATTAAAGATTTACAGAGTTTTTAATGAGATGGTGAACGTGCTCAGTTCTCAATTTTAGAAGCAAAAATATACATCTCATCAGTTAAATACAAAAATATCAGATTTAACTACATTGCTAACTACATAAATTGTCTGGATAGGTTTTGCTGGGTGAATCTGCTAAATGTGAAATGAAGGATATTAAACCTTCCAAATCAGGATTGCTTACAGTTATGGAAGTCCTGGCAATTCAAAGTAATTTCTGGCCTTCCTTGAAATGGAACTATTCAATGCTGCAGTTGCAGTGGAGGAATACTGTTTCTCAAATCAAACGTGAGTATCCTTTTCTTTTTGGCGTTCTTCTCTTATATTTTTTCCCATTAATAGGAGAATCCTCAAGTGCCTAATGTAAAATGGTTCAAATGCTGTAGTTTTTGAGGTATAGGTCATATGACCTGATTTTCATTTTAAGGTAAAACATAACATGATATTTACTTAAACCTTAAAAGGTTGATATCTTAAGTTCAATTCTGGGCTAGCCTTCTTTCAGGAAAAAAACTGGTCTAAAAAGGTTGAAAACAATTTTGAACGACAAATTTAATTTTGAAACTTTGGGGTCTTTAACCTTTTCAAATGTGGTTAATGGTATCAGTAATAATATATAAGTTGTAATTTTATAATTTGAAGAAACTGCAGGTAAAAAGTGTAGAAAAGGAGGACTGAAAGGAGGGACACCAATATGGTGGAAGGTGGGCAGGAAATGGTGGCTGTATCAAGTGTTATCAGGTCAAATTAGTTCAAAATTAAAGAGGTTTAAGCACTGATTTTAACAGTTGAGGAGGTTGTGTAAATTTCTGATTAAAATCCAACTAGTTTTTGTGTTTTTTTCTCATCCAGTTTTTGCTTACTCATAGCAGAGCTAATTATAACTTGTGCTGGATCTACATTTGCTCTAAAATTAGAAAGAAGAATGGTTTTTGGACTGATGAGAAATCAGATTATACCTTTTCATTCCTATCATGACTATCTATTTATATGTAACTTACTCTACACATTTTATCACTACTTTTACTTGATACACAACTACCCACCTTAATGCAAATTGAAACAAAATTATGATGCAGAATATCGAATTTCTTAATCCCATTTGAAATATGTTGATACATTAACTTTTGACATTGATTTATAAATTTGTGAACATGTTTATTAAAAAAACAAAGTTGACATCTTTACATTCAATGAAAATACAAAATCATGCCTAAGGTTGGTCCAACTTGAATGAAACCCAATATTTGAATGCTGTCCTTTATTTTAAGAACCAGCACATTTAGAGAGATTTGCTTAAGCATAATCTTGAGACAGAAGCTATGCAAGAAAATGTAAACATTTTTTCATAGTACAAAAAGGGAAAAGAAGAAAAAAATATATTGAGACAATGATTATCATTAAGAACAAGACAAGCTACAAATACACAAGAGTTCTCAATCACCTCTACTTAGGAGAGCACTGTCTTCATTCATTCTCTATCGTTCGCCAATAATCTGAAGAAAATAAAATCCAATAAGTCGTCGAAACTGTTAAAATGATAGAAATAATATAAACACTAACCAGGCTTGAATCTCTCATTCAAAGTTTCGGGGATTGAATTTCAGGACAAGATACTAGATAATGTTTGGTCTCCTTCATCGATTTATGTCGCTAAAATGATATATTATCAGGAAGCTTCAACATTTAGAAGAGCTGCCCTCTGCGGGTTCAAAACTAGAAGCTGCTGTACATCCTCGGGTATAACATTGAAAACTGCCAACAAATCACTCTTGAATTTCTCGCAAGTCTTTCCCAACTGTTCCAACAAAAGAAGTAACAACATTATTCATTCAAAGTTTCAAACCTGATGAACTCTCTCCAATAGCATGAAGAATCTATACTCACAATAGTTTCTTCAAGAATAAATCTCTCGATAGCATTGAATAAATCAACAACCTCCAATTCCGACATCCTAGACATAACCAATGTTATATCAGACACCATTCTAGCTTGTCTCCACAATCTAAGCTGTTCTTTCTCAGCAACAGCACGCCTTCTCGAAAACCATGGCATAAAATTCTGCCCATTCAAAAACCGCCTGCACACAGAATCATAATCTCAATATAAATGATGGAAAACGAAAAAACCCATTTAAAGAATTTCATTACCGATATAATTCCAGCCAATTTGATCTCATTCTCTTCGAAAGAAACTTCCCGGGCCCTCTAGCAGACAAACTAGCGACAAATTCATCAACTTTAAACGGAGGCAAAGGAGGCGGATCAACAAAAGGAGAAGATCCTGCAGAAGGGGTAGTGGCTCTAAAATAGGGACCAAAAGGTGCCAAAAAGTTGGTTGTGAGCTCTAAGAAGTGTCGTCTCAATATCTCATTATTCACAACTGACATAGATTCCTCAACTCTAGGAGATAAACCCGCATCGATAAGCCTGTTCAAGATCGAAGTATCTGGTTTCGTCGTCGCATTATAACTGCTCCATATAGCTTCCCTATGTTCTGTCATCAAACAGAGCGGACCATCCCTCCTCATTTTCACAGCATTCAAAAAACCAGCCGGAGAGAATCTCTTGAGAGGCACGTTCGAAACAGAGACTCGGCTAGAATTCATCGAAGGATTTCCAACCGATAGAACATGAGGAATGTGCTTGAGAGACTTCAAGAAGAAGAGATTCGTCACTCCCAAAACCATCGAAGGGAAACTATCCCCTTCTCGAAGTGAATTCAAACGTTTAAACTCCGGGTCATGGATAGTAAAGTAAGGACGAAAATCAACACTGCATAGAAGAGGCGCAACCAAACTGACTAGACTCGTGACAGCTTCACAACACTGTGGAGCTGTTGGGGAAATGACTAAAATAGGTTCTCCGATAAGAACTAACTCCCACAACATCCATAACTGTAACAAAACGCCTCTGAAAATGGCGAATATATCTGAATCATGAAAGAGACCTTGAGGAACTGACTGGTTATTGGGGAGAAATGGTGCCATGGCTGAATTTGACTCTTCAAAGATGTTAATACCATCTTCATCTAAGGGTAAGGAATGGGAAGGTGGTAAATTAACCTTCAGTGAAGCATTTCCAATAGGGAGTTCCATTAGTTTACCAGGAACTGGATTTGGCCATTTTGATATACAAGCTGCAATATGCTCAAGAGATTTCTTACCAATATCAAAATACAAAGGACCCATAATTTGAAGCAATGGTTTGAATACACTAGAATAAGGGCTATAAGATAATATCACAACGGATTTCTGTTCACCTCCTCTCCTAAGCTTTTCATCATGTCTCTGTCTATTGAAAACAAATCCATACAAGAATCTTCTACCACTATTATATCTAACTGACCTTTGAGGTGAAGGTTTATCTTCTTCGTCTAGTTCAGTAATCTCAGATGAAGGAAGCTTTAACTGGTGCTGAGCGACTCCACGCCGTCTGAAACGGAAGAAGAAGATGCAGTCATGAATGCTCGAACGATTATGGTGTTGGGAAACGGAATCTGGGAAGGAGCTGAATGCGACTTCGATCTCTTCTTCTTGGCTGAGACACCCAGATGGGTAACAGTCTTCGATAAGCTGACCTTGCTCGAGATCGAATCGAATAATACAGAAGGCAGCTACCCATTTTTGTAGCGATTCTGGATCAATTGTCGAACTGGGTAACTCTGACTTCATTGAAAACGATGGAGATCGACTCATTTTTTTTCTTTTTCAGTGAATCCAATGACCCATTTCGGCGAAATTATTGGGGGGTAAAACAAAAACAAGAAGAAGAAGAAATCATGGAATTGAGGTTCGCATAAGTGGATTGATAAACTGGAAAAAAGCTTGAGGATTCAAGATGGGTAAGTGTGGGTTTGGGCGTTAGAGATGTGATTACGTTTTTCTCTCTAAATCAATCAAAAGTTCGAAGCTTTTTGACAGATACAGGTGATATCCAGAAAACTTTTTTGATGAAATTAATGGCGTTTTCTGAAAAAAAACAAAATCAAATTTCTTAATAATGATTGTACAATTCTTAAAACATGAGGGTGAATTTGCAAAAGAGATTATTTTGCATATAAATATTACAAAAACATTATTATTTTTTTAATAAACAACATGACCCAATTTGGAAATGCCACATGGTTTGGGAAACAAAAAATTATTATTTTTTTTAATCTTATTTGATATTGATTGCTATCAATACTCTGACCCTCCTCTAACTGTATTAAAAGTTAAAAGTTGTATAGTTACTCTATTTATAAATGATTTTAAATAAATAAAATTGAAATAATTAAAATCAAGATTAAAACATAATTAAATAATTAATTAGATTATTTATTATAATAATTAATATCTAATTAATTAAAATAATGATAAAAAAACAAAATAAATAAAATAATTTGAGATAAATATTGTATTATTTTATCTCAAATAAATTTTAAGAAGTCAAGGAGAATTAAAATAAATAATTTAGATAAATGTTATATTCATTTTATCCCAAATAAATTATTTATTAAACTCAAAAAATATGCAATAAAATAAAATAAATGAGCAAAATAAATGTCATATTTATTAAAAATATTTTGTAGGTTAAAAATTGAACAAAAGTGTTTGAAAAAATGTCTGAATATGCTGCACCTGAAATCATAAGAGATCGGTGCAGCAGACCTTGTAGCCATCGGATGAGCGCTGAATTGTCATCCAACGCCCATCATTCAGTCGCATAGCTCGTTGTAACGAAAGCGGGATGCTTCCACACAACATGGGATCAGCAGACGGACGCTTCCAACAACGTCAACCTAGACATGCGCGGATCATCCATCGCCAACAGAGCGCTAACGAAACACTCAACATCCGTGCTTAAGCTCGAAACGACAATGTTTTGGCCCATTCCCAATGCTCAAACGTGAAAGACAAAAATGAAGTCGTTCTTGTATAGTTTGTTTTCTTCCTCACGATGACGAACTCGATAAGAACAGTTCCATCTTTGATTTTTCAAAGATGGATCTTTGTCTTTTCTCTACCATTTGACTTCGCTCAATAGGTGAAATTATCACTCTACTACGGTGATCATTTCACCTACACCCTGAGGCAACATCATTGCCTATACGAACAACTGACCGAAGATCAAACAAAAGACCATTGCTAATCTTTTGGCTAAATCAAAGCCACTTGGTCGATCAACCGACCTTTAGAGGTTATAAATAGTCTCCTCTAGGCAAACCGAAGGCAAATGATCCACCCTCAAGCCCTCAATCAATCCCGAACAAAAATCTGCCATTGAAGATCTTACGTTTTTTTTTGAAATTTTGAAAATTTCGTGTAAGTCTGTAAAGCTCGGATCCAGGTATTCAAGAAGCTTCTAAAAGAGGTCAGGAGTGTTTTCTAACTCACAATAAGCTTCAATCTCCATGTTTAAATGAATTTTTTTATATTTCAGTTCGACTAGTTTCATATACTTTTTGATTATCTAATTTCTTAATTGAAAAACGATCATATGATCATTTGTAAGATTTCTACCGAAACAAAACAGAACCAATCTACCTAAATCAGAAATACCCAAATTTGATTTTGAATGTTTTTCAAAATCGGGTTTATGTTCTTGAGTTATTACTCAATAACAACAACCCACAAGCCTTTCTAATATGTTTATAAGAATGTTATGAACATATTCAAGCCAATTCCAAGTCATCCCGGTCATTTTGATAAAAAACTAAAAAAATTATAAAAAATATAAAATTTCAGTTCTAGAATTGGTTAAAACGAACAGTCAATATTCATTTTTAGTTTTATTCAATCATATGAAGCATAAGAAAGCTATTGGAAAGCTCCTTACGCTTCACCAAACTTTAAAACTCAAAAACACATTTTTTTTTATCAAATCTACTTGAGTTAAGTGGGACATCATCCCGATTGAATGATGCATCAGGTTGATGTTATAAATGATCCATAGGACAAGATGATGCTTCCCATGCCATTGGATTAAAGGATCAAAACACAGTCGAAATCTTGGTGATCGACCGAGGCTTTGACATGGGTTCAATTTCCGACTAAGGAAACTTAGCCCAAGATTAGTCCATGACTGAGAAAATCGAATCCTCCCTTTCACTCAACCGAGTAAACTTAGCTCAGGTTAGCCCAGGACCGAGAAACTTCTCGCACCTCGACCGAGGGATCTCGCACCCGACCGAGAATGCTTAGCTCAGGATCGAGAGCCTCCTACACCCGACCGAGAATATCTTACATCTGACCGAGAACCTCATGCATCCGACCGAGAGCCTTCCGCAACTCGACCGAGAGCCTCCCACATATGACCGAGATCCTTTCGCACCCGATCGAGAGCTCCCGCACCTTGATTGAGGGATCTCAACCTAGGATAGAAGGTTTTAGCCTAGGAACGAGAGAAATAACACCATAGACCGAAGGGACCGGTCCTAGGGCCTGTTTGGTTGAAAATTTAAATTTTCAATATTATGTTTTTTAATTTTTGAACTTTAAAACATTTTCAAAAAATCTAAAAAAATAGAAAACAATTTAAAAATATTTTTATAAATATTTTTATAAGGTCTTGTTTGAGATTTATTTTTAGATCCTAATGCCTTAAAACTATATTTTTATGTACTTTCCTCATCAATCGACGACATCCATCTTAGGTGCCAACATTTAAATATTATTTTACAATTTTAAATGCAAGAAAAACATGTGCATGTCTATGATCTGAAGAATAATTGATTAAATAAAAACATAATAAAACAAAATTTTCAAAAGCCAAGATTTTATAAAGTAGAGAGACTGTTTTTAACGGGTACGGAGGCTATAACCCGAAACCCTTTCTTTATTATCACCAAACATCGAACTTAAAAAAACTCTAGTCAAATATATGTTTGTGAACGTATAAATTTTATTGATTTTGAAAATAAATTAAAGACACATTTATCAAATGAATAATCTTTTAAATAAATTATTTTTAATTAATTTAAAATACATATTTCTTTAGTCAAATTATAATTTGATAATTTTAAATCTAAAAGATTATTTAAAATTTATAAAAAAAATAATTATTGTTATAATTAATTTCAAAATGCAGAGACATATTTATATAAATATTTTAAAATAATATTTTATTTAAAAAAAGTTCTCGACGCGCAAATCGAGATTGAAATTTCTCGAACCTCGAGCTTTTTCTGAGATAAGGGTTTTCCGGGGTTGCATGGTTATTTAAATAACTCAAACCACTCAAACATCATTTCACCATCTCTCATCCATCAAATCACTCAATTCATTAACCAAAATACTATATATTTTGAATTATTATTTATTAATATATATTAACATTTTAAGGTTTTTTACCAAAAAGATTTCAACATTCTCAAAATTCTCGTTCATTATTTTTTTTTCTCTAAAATCTTAAGTTTGAATATTTATGTTATAAGCTCAATAAAAACAAATCACTAAAATAATTGAAAAAAAAGCATCAAATGAACACACTAATACAATAGCATCAAGCATGAGACACAAACTATTTTTATTTTATTTTTTTTATTTGGTTTGAATTGAGGAGAATTATCGTGACGAAATTATGACGCTCACTTCCATTCAAAATGATTCTGTAAGAACTAAAAATCTACACACCAATTTATAAAAATAAAATAATTATTTTAGTTTATTTTTGAATAAATAAAATCAAAATAATTAATCTTAAGACCAAAACCCAATTAAAATCATTAATTAGACTAATTATTGTGATAATTAAAACTTAATTAATTAAGAAAATGGTAAAAATAAAAAATATAATTATTTGGGATAAATGTTGTACTCATTTTATCTTAAAATAATTTTAATAAAAACCAAGAAATTAAAACAAATAATTTAGGATGAAATGAGGTACCCATTTCATCCCTTACTTATTTATTTAACCCTAAAAATATGTAAGAAAATAAAAATTGGTAAAATATTTTCCATATTTATTTTAATATTTTGTGTATTTAAAAAGATCAAAATTAAAGTCAAAAGGGTGATATAAAAATCAACTTCAAACAAAACCTTAAAGTTTTAAAATAAAAATAAAATAGTAATGGGTGTAGCCAAAATCTGGAAGGAATCCTACAGTCGGAACTACGCCCGTTGGATCAACGCTGGATTCTCATTTAGTGTCCTTGGCGCGCCCGCATAACCTGTTGTAGCGGAAGAAATGCACGCCTGCGTCGCACCTAATTGGCTAACGCCCATTAACTAGATCGCTAACGGAACACCCAGATACAACGACGCCTTGACGGATCGCTGATGGATCGCCAAACGCGCGCAAAACGGTGCTGTATTGGCCTCCGATCGTCTTCCTTATCGTGATGCTGGGTAGATAAGGATGCAATCCAATCCTTTGATTTTCCTAATTTAGAACTTCCTCCACAGTCAACCAAAACGGCTGATTCAAAAGGTGAAATGATCACCCTAAATCATCCATATTCCGACTAGTTGACTCAAGAACAACAAAAATATCATTAATAGTTTTTGGCTAATTTGATCCACTTTGATGGATCAACCGACTCCAGACAGCTATAAATAGCCCCTAAATCAATATGAAGCCAAGATATCAAGTCTCCAGCTTCAAATCAAAAATTTACAGAAATCCGCCATTAAAGCTTTAAGCTTCTGAAAATTTCGAATTTTCGTATAAGGCCTTAAAACTTGGATCTGAGCATCCCAAAAGTTTCCCTATGGCCTAAGAAGTATTCTCCAATACTTGGTAAGGTTTCAATCACCATCTAATTTATATTTATAGTTTGAATTTGAAATTTTTATATTTCAACTTGGATAATCTTGTATGCTTACTGTTTATGGTGTTTTATGATTGAAAATAAGTCCTAGGATCATTTATGAACTTTTTGGATAGGTTAGAGACAATCAATGAACCTTAAACAGAAAAACCCAAATATGAATTTGAAAAATCAAAAAAACATATTTGTTGTTCTTGGACTATTTCTCTTGTATCACAACCTAGAAATTTGTAAGATTGTAATGATATTGGACAACTGTTTGGATCATGTTTGATCAATCCCAATCATGTTTGATCAAAATAAAAAATTATAAAATAATTGAAAATTTTGAGTTCATGATTTGATGAAAAATTTGAGTTCTTGATTTTGAGTCAGACGTCAAGTTATGCTCCTAGTTAAATGGTTAAATGTGTTTGTGGGTTATGTGGTTAACCTTCTTGTGGCCACATTTTGAGATATGTACTTAACCCCCTTGGCCATATTTTTCCAAAAAAATAATCTTATTCACATATTCTAACCACCAAATATCATTGTTCTTTTAATATACCTCTTATTAGTAATTTTCTAAGCTCATGGTCAACTAACCATCTCATCACATTTTTCACTAATCTAATTGATATCTTATCTTGTAACCTCACTTCTACTTCGGTCAAATCAACCATCTTATTAATATATTTTAACCACCAATATTTTTGTGTTCCCAATGAACCTATCATATTACTAATCTCATGATCTCACTTCGAGCATCATCTAATGACCTTACTTTTACATTGGTCAAAACTAACACATCTTATTCACATATTTTAACCACCAATATCATTTTTTTCATGAACCTCTCATATTATTAAATTTTGTAATCTTACTTCAAGTATTTTTTGTATTACAAACATCTTTTACACTCACTTTGGTTAACCAATCATCTTTCATCATCATCGACCTCTTACCCTCACTTCGGTCAACCAACAATCTCATTCATATATTTTTAAGCATCGATATCATTATTACTAATTTTATGATCTCCTTTCGGTCAACCAACCATCTCATCACATTTTTTACCAATACAATCAACCTCTCATTTCGTGACCTCACTTTTACTTCAGTCCATCAACAAAATCTCATTCGCATATTTTTAGCCATCAATATCCTTATTATTAACTTAATGACCTCATTTTGGCCAACCAACCATCGTATTACATTTTCACCAATACTTTATGTTGGGTTAAATTATTTTGACTAAGGGTCAAATCATTTTGACTAACGGAATTTTGATGATAAACTTGTATAAAACTTAGATAAGAAGGAAACTAAGCCGTCTAATTGTTTTTGTGCAGGTGCATCAAAACATGCTAAGTTTGACTTAGCTTGAATCCAGTTCATTAGACGTATTAGTTATAATACGTAGTTAGACGTGCAGTCTAACAGACGTAGTTAGACGTGCAATCTAACTAATACGTAGTTAGACGTGTAGTCTAATGGATACATAGTTAGACGTACAGTCTAACGGATACGTAGTTAGACGTGCAGTCTAACGGATACGTAGTTAGACGTGCAGTCTAACGGATACGTAGTTAGACGTGCATTCTAACGGATACGTAGTTAGACGTGTAGTCTAACGGACGAAAGTTAGATGCAGGGAGTCTAACTCCTTCAGATTAGTCTGAAGGGACACGTAGTTAGACGTGCAGTCTAACAAATGTTGTTAGACGTGCAGTCTAACAGATGAAAGTTAGACGTAGGGAGTCTGAAGGGACACGTAGTTAGACGTGTCGTCTAACTCCATTAGACTTGGTGGTCTAATGGATCCTACTATTAGACGAGGGCGTCTAACTTCATTAGACTTGTCAGTCTAATTGGAGCACGTCTAATGCCTCGCCTAAGCAATTGCTTGAAGCTAACATCCGTTTACCCACGATTAACTAGCTGTACGCTACTCCTGCTCCACTAATCTGTGCAGATTAGTACGACAACCAATTACATCTAATGAATTAATGCCACGTAAGCAAATATTCTTCCCACTACTTGTTTCTTGCAGGACAATCCTAGAAGAATATTCGGCGCACTACCAGATTGGTACGACCACGATCTTGGTGCATAGTGTCTGCTGTACCTGTGTACTATGGAGGTGTTCCAATGGGTGTTTGCCACGTGTCATTATAGAAGAATCAATCGTTAGTACCTGTTCTCTATAGTGAATCCTTCCGGTGGTTGGAAGAAGGGGTGACGTAGGAGAGTTTTGCCCCGAACATCCATAAACAACTCTCTGTGTCATTTACATTTTGTCATCTTCTCCTTCATCCGTTCTTAGCTTCAAACTCAAGCAAACGTTTTTGCATTTGAATTGCTTCAAGAGTTTGCAAAGGTTTGTGAAGAATAGAAAGTGATATTAATCCCTAACAGGATTTCTATCAAATCGTTTTCCAGAAGTTGTCATCAATAGTTAGACCCCTGTCTCTATTGGTGCCACCGATCCTTTCACTTCGGACAAATGGAAGAAATGGGATTTTTGGAATTTTGAACCTCTAATAGTATTTCCTTGGATCACAATCATTTTATTCACATATTTTAATCACAAATATTTTTTTGTTCCAATAGATTTTTCATATTTACTAATCTCGTGACCTCACTTCAAACATTTTGTACATAACTATCTTAATATTACCAAATATCTTTTACCCTCATCACATTTTCACCAATATTTTCACTACAGTCAAACGGAAGAAAAATGATTTCTTGGAATTTTGAATCTCAAATAGTATTTCCCTAGACTACAACCATTTCATTCACATATTTTAACCATTAATATTTCGTTCCCAATAGACTTATCATATTTATTAATCTTGTGACCTCACTTCGGCAAACCAATCATCTAGTCAATCATCTACATTTACCCTCACTTCAGTCAACTAACAAATCAAATTTAACCACACACTAATATCCTTGCTTCCATAATGTATCTCTCATATTACTTAATCTTGTGAACTTACTTTTACACCCAATAATCTCCAACATTATCAACCTCTTTTACCTTCACTTCGAGCATTTTGTATCCCAACCATCTATAATATTATCAACATCTTTTACCCCACTTTTACAAACCTACCTCCAATCTAATTGACGTGTCAACCAACCATCTCATTTACATATTTAAAAATCGATCTCTCATTACCAATCTCGTGACCTCATTTCAAATATTTACATCAATCAACCATCTCATTCACATATCCACAATCAAACAATCTCGTGACCTCATTTCGAATATTTTACACCAACCAACTATCTCATTCACATATCTCCTAACCGACCTCTCATTGTCAAATCTTGTGACCTAATTTCAAACATTTTACACTAACCAACAATCACATATCTCCCAACTGAGCTCACATTACTAATTTCATGACCTCATTTTGAACATTTTATACTAACCATTTCATTCATATATTTAACCATCACACATCCTCTAATCGATCTCGCATTATCAATCTCATTTTGAGCATTTTGCACTCAATCATCACTTCGATGAACCAACTATCTCATCAAAATAATCTTAATCGACCTCTCATTATTAATCTTGTGACTTATTTTAGCTAACCAACAATCTCATTCATATATTTATATAAAAGCTTTACACCTAATAGAATTTGAACTTTGGTCTTTATAATATATTTTAAACACTTTAACTATTAGACCTATGAATATATATTGATATAACTAACAATTCAAAATGATACTCCACCTGAGTGGAGTTGTGAAAAAAATCAATCAAAGAGACCAAAATGTCACATGTTCGATTCCCACTAGAAGCGCTTTGAATAAAAACAGAGTGATATGGTTGTGGGGTGTCATTCTAGTTTTCCTTGATTAAAAAAACAAGTTAAAATAAATCACTCAACTCACATTAAAAAGTCGTATAAATCTTTTATTTAAAATGATTAATCATTCTCACTATTACCTCCCATTTTGACTTGATTTGATTTTAATATGCACATAAATTTCAAATAAAGTTACAAACTATATGTTGAATCTAGTCAAATTGATTAAAATGAACTTAGGAAATAAGTTTATTTAAAACAACAATGTTTTGATGATGGGATGACATTATTTTGATGATGTGTGGGTTAATCAAAATAAAACTTAGTTATCCACATGTAAAGCTGAAGAGCTTAGTTTAATGATTCAAATGAATAAAACTAAGTTGGGTAACTTACTTTTGTGCAGGTATAGATCTGAAAAAGTCTGTTTATTCGGATGTTGTCTAACTCCTTTAGACGTGGTCTAAGGAGTGCGGGAATAGACGTCATCTAATTACATCAGACTTGGTCTGAGTAATGCACGAGTAGACGTCATCTAATTACTTCAGACGTGATCTGAATAATGCGCGAGTAGACGTCATCTAATTACTTTAGATGCAGTCTGAGTAATGCGCGAGTAGACATCGTCTAATTACTTCAGACGCGGTCTGAGTAATGCGTGAGTAGACATTGTCTAATTACTTTAGACGCGGTCTTAGTAATGCGCGAGTAGACGTCGTCTAATTACTTTAGACGCGATCTGAGTAATGCACGAACAGACATCGTCTAATTACTTTAGACGCGGTCTGAATAATGCTTTAGTAGACGTCGTCTAATTACTTCAGACGTGGTCTGAGTAATACGCGAGCAAACGTCGTCTATCTTCATCAGACGTGGTCTGAAGAAGGGCGCGAACAGACGTCGTCTATCTTCATCAGACGTGGTCTGAAGAAGAGTGCGAGCATACGTCGTCTATCTTAATCAGACGTGGTCTGAAGAAGAGCGCTAGCAAATGTTTGAGGGAAGCATCCGTCTAACTACGTATTCAGCTCATCTGCATTTCTCACTATCATCAGTCTAATAAGCCAGCTGACCTTAACAAATGATCAACTTCCATGTACGCCAATATTCAAATTGCTCACGCAGTGTTGCACGTTCTAGTACAACATGATCTCAGAGAACATTCGGCGCACTACCTGTCCGGTACGGCCACGATCCTCATGCACAGGCTCTAATATACTATCGTACTATTTGGCGGCTTTTCAAAGGACACATTCCATATGTCCTAGTAGAAGATTCGACCATTGGTGCACTTCAAGTATAAATAGAAGCTCAAGGACAACGAATGGACAACTCACTCATTATCTCTGACTTGCTCGACAATTGGTCACAACTTGCATACAATTTAATCCTTTTATGATCTAGCTATCAAGATATACTCTCTCTAAAGCATTGTGCTTACAATTTTCCTGAGAGTTATCTGTAATTCGTTCACTGTTCTTTCTGTGTGAAACTTTAGTGTTGTAAGTTGAACAGAGAGTGTTCTGTTCAACAGAGAGTTAACTAAAAGTTCAGAAGCAGACAATTTTTAAGTCTTGTGGTTTCTGACTGGGTTTGTGTAGTGTGTTATATACAAATCAAAGTCTTCTAGTCAATATCCTTCATGTTAAGGAAGAAGGGGTGATGTAGAAGTTTTATCTCCGAACATCCATAAAACTCCTTGTGCTCTTTACTTTCTGTCATTTACATTCATCTGTTTGAAGCTTCAAACCCAACAAATTGTTCCGCACTTGAACTTGTTCAAGAGTTTGTGAAGATTTGTGAAGAATAGAAACATATTTTAATTTCTAACAGAGTTAAAATTGAATCGAAGTTTGTAAGCTGTTAACAATAGTCAAATCTCATTCTATATTGTCAACACCGATCCTAACACTATACCATCTCTAAAATACAAACAAAAAATATATTTACCGGTATTATATATTTTCAATACCAACATTCAAATTAAACTTATAATAAATTAACAAAAAAAAAAGAATGTGGGAGGTATATCGCAATATGTTTATAAAATCATTTGGTTAATTTTAAAATATAAATGATAAGTTGCTTAGTTGAATGAAATCAGTGCCAACTCCCAGGATTGGGCTGCCCAAGTCTTATGGTAGAAAAAAGTGAATATAATTGACTACCCTAATTTTAATTTTAAAAATATTGTTTAAACAATTGTTTTTTTGTGAGATTTGAACATATAACCAATTAAAAAAAATCTTATTTTACATCATATATCAAGATGTTAATGTTAAATCAATTAATAAATTTAACTAAATAACTTAATTTTTTATTAAATGACTTGCCCTAGCATGTGGACTTGCTAGGCTTACTCCAAGGACAACCCTGGATGGAGTGTTGCATATATAATCATAAGTTTTAAGTTTAAGTCTTATCTATATCATTTTTAATCTTATATTTTTATAATAAATCACATGATGTTTTGAGGCGGGTCAAATCTGCAAAATACCCGACTCAAGTACTCATTTACTATCACATAAGTATTCAAATTAATCATAGCTCTCGATCCGAAATGTGAGAATTAAGAATTATATATATATATATATATATATATATATATATATATATATATATATATATATATATATATTCAAAATTGGAAGAGTAGGTTTAATTATTTATCTAATATAAGGAAAAAATAATAATTGATTTTCATCTTTAACTATTCACTCACTAGTAGAAACTATTCACTTACATTTATTTATGTTTTTCTTATGATGCTATAAAAGGATGTCATTGCTCATCAATAATACATGATTATCAATTGCATGAAACACATTCTTCATTGTCTAAATTATTTTTTGTCAAAATCATTAAAATATTCTTTATTTTTTTTAATAAAGATGTGGTTGAATTTTACATAAAGATATAATTGTTAAACTTAAATAATTAATAGTTTTAAAATGCATAGCAAACTATATAATAATTCTTAAAATTTATAACAAATAATAATTTTAATTTTAATAAAAATCTATAGAATACATTCAAAATTTTAGTGTAACTATAATAAATATTTGGCACAATGTCTACAAGTTTATTTGGCACAATGTAGAGTTGATTTGGACATATAGCTCTCAAGATGTTTTATAATATTTAAATAATTATAAAATTAATTTTAAAATTATATTTGGTCTTTTAAAATAGGTCTATATGAGACCTAATATCCTTAAAACCTTCATAATATTAATATTAGAAGCCATATAGATTGTTTCTTTAATTCCCAGAATTCCGGCCATTAAGAACAAGGCCGTCCCATTTACTGTGTGCAAGTGCACTTCATATTTATATTTATATTTATATTTATATTTATATTTATATTTATATTTATATATATATATAATATAATATTATATTATATCAAAATTTAAAATATAAAGTATTATTAATCAAGTACACTTCATATTTATATTTATATTTATATTTTTATATATATATATATAATATAATATTATATCAAAATTTAAAATATAAAATGTTATTAACCTAATTGGTTAAAATATAAAGTGTTATTAACCTAGTTGTTTATATATATATAAACAAGTAAATTCCTTTAACCAACTAGGTTAATAACACTTTATATTTTAAATTTTGATATAATATTATATTATATATATATATATAATATAATATTATTTATATATATAATATAATATTATATCAAAATTTAAAATATAAAGTGTTATTAACTTAGTTGGTTAAAAGAATTTACTTGTTTTTGTTAGGTTCTAAGTTAAAACCATACTTATAGAATTTTTAATTTTATTTTTAATCGTTTTAAGTTTATGGGCGGGTCAACCCACAATCCGACCCAATTATCCATTTACTCTCACATATATATCCAAATGAACCACAACTTTTAACCCTGCAATCCGAACACTTTAAAAATTAAGCATCATTATATATATATAGATATGTCTCAATCTTAATTATAAAATAATTAATTTTGATATAATTTTAAATAATCTTTTAGATTTAGGATAATCAAATCATAATTTGATTAAGGGAATTTTTTTTTTAAATTAATAAATTTGAAAAAATAGTTATTGATGAAAGTGTCACCAATTGAATTTTAAATTAAAATTAATAAAACATTTTGTATACGTATACAAACATATATTTAAACTATAGATTCTTTTGAATTCAGTGTTTGGTGATACGACTTTCGTGATATATTCTCTGTACCCGTTAAAAAGCGGCCTCTACTTTATAAAGTCTTGGCTTTTGAAAGATTATTTATTACGTTTTATCTATATATATATATAATGATGCTTAATTTTTAAAGTGTCCGGATTGCCGGGTCGAGAGCTGTGGTTAATTTGGATATTTATGTGAGAGTAAATTGATACTTGGGTCAGATTGTGGGTTGATCCGCCCATAAACTTAAAACGGTTAAAAATAAATTTAAAAATGTTATTTGTAGGTTTCAAACTTGCAACCTAACAAAGCAAGTGGAACCCTTTAACCAACTAGGCTAACAACACTTTATATTTATAATTCAACAACAAATTTGATGAACGCGAGACATTTTAACAATAAATGTTATATATATATATATAATTATGTTTAATTTTAAAGTGTCCGGATTGTCGGGTCGAGAGCTGTGGTTAATTTGGATATATATGTGAGAGTAAATGGATATTTGGGTCGGATTCTGGGTTGTCCCGCCCATAAACTTAAAACGGTTAAAATAAAAATGCTATAAGTATGTTTCGAACTCGCAGCCTAACGAAAATAAGTACAACTCTTTAACCAACTAGGCTAATAACACTTTATATTTTAAATTGAAAACCAAATCTGATGAACGCAGGACGTTGTAATAATATATTTTTATCCGTGTACATCGCACGGGGATCTTCCTAGTTTAACTAATTATTCTTCAGGTCATAGACATGCACATGCTTTTCCTGTATTTAAAATTGTAGAATAATATTTAAATGATAGTACTTTACTTACGATTGATGTCGAAGATTAATGATGAAAGTACTACGAGTTGGAGAACACTTCTAAACTCTTTTAGAAGATTTATGAATGTTCAGATCCGAGCTTTACAACTTTATACAAAGATTCGAAATTTTCAAGAAAAACTTAAAAATTTTATTGGCGGATTTTGCTTGAGATTAATTGAGGGATTGTGATTGAAATCCTTACCTTCGGTTTTCCCAAAGGAGGCTATTTATAGTCTCATAATGTCGGATGATCGATTAAGTAGATCAAATTTCAGTCAAAAGCCATCAATGGTGTTTTGTCTGGTCTTCATCCAACTTGATCGTTTAGAACACGACGAGGCCTATGATCATAGGTCAAATGAACACCATAGTAAGGTGATCATTTCAGCCTTTGAATCAACTAATTTAGTTGAGTATCGGTCAAGTTCCACTTTTAAAAAATCAAAAGTTCTGACCGATAATTATTGTTGATTCTCACGAGGAAGAAGACAAACTAGAGGCAAAGAAAGACTAAATGTTTTGGCTTTGATTTCTATTGAACATGAGTTCTTGGAAAAGCTTGATTATGATAGGTTAATTGATGATTTCGCATTTAAGAGTGTAAGAAGATCAATTTTCAGAAAATAGTATTGCATTGGCTGATTCAAATTGGGAAAATTCTAGTAGAATTGTATTGCATGTCATGTCTTTGTAATAGATTTCAGACTTTTGGTCATTTCTTTTGAAGACAATGTAACAAGAGCATTTGTTATTAAAGTAAATTCAATAAGTTTTACCATAAAATTTGCCTTGATTTTTTTTTATCTTTTTGTTGTTGTGATCTTAATTGTTGGTATGCGTAAATATTTATTTATGATATTATGTTTATAATTTTGATGTTTTTCTTTTTTTTGAGTACTTAGGATATCATAGTAGGCTTTCAAACATATTAGGTCGGTACTAATTAAGAATCATTATCACCCAATTGAGAAGGGTTACCACAATAAGCATATTGTCTTTATGGACCTAAGCCATACATGCAAACGTTATTTTAATAATTCTATTAATATTAGCATCAGTTAAACCTAATCCAATAAATTCTTGAATAATTTCTATTCTATATAAATCAACATTTTAAGACTACAGTATTCCACATATGAGACTAACATATGGTTTCAAAAAAATATTCCAACCAGCATAATTTTTTATTTTATTTTAAATTGGATATAAAAAGTCTATTTATTTTGGTACTTGGATCTCTTTCGAATCTCATTAAAATTCTTTCCTTTTCCAAAGTTTCTCAATTTGTGCTTTCAGATCCAAGACTCTTGCCTGACAAAATTTTCTTTAAATATGTATTCCCTCTCAACTTAATTTCTTATTAAGTTGAGCAATTTCATTCTTTGAATATTTTCCTAACACCAAAATTCTAGTCAAAAATATTTCCCACGACCATATAAAAACAATTGGGGTCATTGGACTGCTCAAGGGTGAGTATGCACTAGTTGATGGGCCTGATGAGATTAGGTCAATTCTAAGGTAAATTCAGTAAGCCCACAGGCTAGGGCAGCCCATCCCATGACAACTCATTTAATAAAAAAAATGTTGTTTAGTTAAATTTATTAATTGTTTTAACATAAAAGTGTGTCAGGGTGGTTTAAGATAAAAAATAAGAATTTTTTATTTTGTTATAACTTCAAATCTAATCAAAATAATTTTTTAACCATTTAAGAAAAAATAAAATTAGGACAGTCAAATTTTTTTCAAGTTTTCCGCCCTAACCTGTGGACTAGATCGCCACATAAGATGACAATGATCTTAAGATTTGTTCTACTAGCTTCTCAAATCCCAACTATGGTAAATTTATATCTTCTCCAATAATTCTCAATTAAATGTATATACGTAATCCTATTCCTTAGTTGAAAACCTTTTCGAAGACAAAGCTTTTTTTTTCTTTTGTTTTTGAACTAACAATTATCAAGTAAGACTAGGATGTGATCACAAGGGATGACCGAACCGGGGATTTGCCCGAATTACCCGAATCCGAACCAACTCAACCCGAAATTAAAAAATTGAGTTGAGTAATTCGATTTGGATAGTTTGAATTTAGGTTAAAAACGTTTTATCTGAAGTTTAATATGCCATTGATTTTTAATTTGCAGTTAGAACTTAAATTTTTTATAAATTAAATATTTTTTATTTTTTATAAATTTATCATTTAGTTAGATAAACTCGTATTAACGAGTAAAATGGTCCATAACAATTTATATAAAATTAATTTGAATTGAATACGGTTTGAGTTTATTTTTGTAGTATATCCCAATGAGTGTACTTACCAGTTTGAAATAAGAATATTTATTTTAAACTAGAAAGATTATCGTGTGATACACACGGATAAAAATATAAATAAAATGAATTTAATAAAAGAATAATAATGATATGTATTCCATCTTTAAAATTCTTAATAAATTATGAATTATATATTAAAATAAAAAATAGAACCCTCTCATTTTACATTTTATTCACTTCGGTAAAATAACTTATCTTCTCACATATCTCATGCATCACATATTTTTTCTGAATGAATCTCTCATCTCGTGACCTTACACTTTCATTTTGATCAATCAAATATTTGATTCATATTTTTTAATATTTAACATTGTGACCTCACACTTTGATCAATCAAATATTTGATTCATATTTTTTAACCACTTTCAATTGATATCGGCCTATTATCCATTGGCAAACCACATTTCAATTACACTTGGTTAAAGGGTTATACTTGTTTTGTTAGGTTGTAATTTCGAAACATACATATAGGATTTTTATTTTTATTTTAAACCGTTTTAAATTTACGGGCGGGTCAACCCATAATTCAACCAAAGTATCTATTTACTCATATATATATATATATATATATATATATATATATATATATATATATATATCCAAATTAGCCACAACTCTCAACCCAGCAATCCGAACACTTTAAAAATTAAGCATTATTATATATATAAATTAGTTAGTTAAAAAGTTGAACTTATATTGTTAAAATGTCTCGCGTTCATCTACTTTGGTGTTGAATTTAAAATATAAAGTGTTATTAGCCTAGTTGGTTAAAGAGTTTACTTGTTTTGTTATATTGCAAGTTCAAAACATACATATAGGATTTTTAATTTAATTTAACCGTTTTAAGTTGATGGTCAGGTCAACACACAATCCGACCCAAGTATCCATTTACTCTCACGTATATATTCAAATTAACCACATCTCTCGACACGACAATCCAGACACTTTAAAAATTAAGCATCATTATATATATATATATTTTAGTTAATTAAAAAGTTGAACTTATATTGTTAAAATATCCCGCGTTCATCTAATTTGGTGTTAATTTAAAATATAAAATGTTATTAGCCTAGTTGGTTAAAAGGTTGTACTTGTTTTTGTTAGGTTACAAGTTTGAAACATACATATATGATTTTTAATTTTATTTTTAACCGTTTTAAGTTTATGGGCGGTTCAACCCACAATCCGACCCAAGTATCCATTTATTCTCACATATATATTTAAATTAACTACAGTTTTTGACCTGACAATCCGGACACTTTAAAAATTAAACATCATTATATATAGAGAGATAGAGATTAGTTAATTAAAAAGTTGAACTTATATTGTTAAAATATCCCACGTTCATCTAATTTGGTGTTGAATTTAAAATATAAAGAGTTATTACCCTAGTTGGTTAAAGGTTATACTTGTTTTATTATGTTGCAAGTTCGAAACATACATATAGAATTTTTTTTTTATTTTTAATCGTTTTAAGTTTATGGACGGGTCAACCCACAATCCGACCCAAGTATCAATTTACTCTCACATATATATTCAAATTAACCACAACTCTCGACCCGACAATCTAGACACTTTAAGAATTAAGCATTAACCACATCTCTCGACCCGACAATCCGAACACTTTAAAAATTAAGCATAATTATATATATATATATATATATATATTAGTTAGTTAAAAAGTTGAACTTATATTGTTAAAATGTTCCGCGTTATCTAATTTGGTGTTGAATTTAAAATATAAAGTGTTAGTAACCAAGTTGGTTAAAAGGTTATATTTATTTGTTAGGTTGTAAGTTCGAAACATACCTATAATATTTTTAATTTTATTTTTAACCGTTTTAAGTTTATAGAGGGTCAACCCATAACCCAAGTATCCATTTACTCTCACATATATATATATATATCCATATTAACCACACTCTCAACCCGATAATCCGGACACTTTAAAAATTAAGTATCATTTTATATATTTATATATATATATATATATATACACTAGTAGAAAAAAGGGTATTAGTAAGGGCTAAAACCGTTACTGAAAGCATCGAACGCCGTTACTGAAACTTATTTGTAACGGCACATAAAACTGTTACCAATCGTTACAAAAAATTACGTTACAGAAACTTCACAGGTATCAGTAACGGCGTTCGAAAACCGTTACTGATAGTCATTGAATAATAGTAACGGTTCTAGCCGTGTAAAAACCGTCACAGAAACAACACGAGTATCTGTAACGGTTTTATAAAACCGTTAAGATAGTAATGGCACAACAGTAACGGTTTTAGCCGGCTAAAAACCGTTACTAAAAGACTGATTTTATCTGTAACGGTTTTCGAAAACCGTTACAGATTCTCGTGTTGTTTCTGTGACGGTTTTTTATTTCTTAAACCGTTACAGTTAGATTTTTATTAACGGTTTTTGTAATTATTTAACCGTTACTAAACCCTAATAGTTTTTTTTTTTACAAATTTTTACCTATTTAAAACCTCAATCATTAATAACAAATAACCAAAAACCAAAAACTACAATCATCAATAACCAAAAACCCAAAAATACAATCATTAATTCAAAACAATAATCATCCACAAACTACAATCCATCCAAAAACTATAATTCATCCAAAAACTACAATCATATCACAAATTCACAAAAACCATTAATTAACGTATTTCAAATTACATTTCAACTGACCAGAATTGAAGTGGGAAAGCGACGATCACGAGGAAGGGGATCATCTCTAAGTAGGAGGGGCATCATCTCGAGTGGGAGGGGCAGGTGGAAGTTGATCACGGGGAATCCTGGATAATAAGAAGTTCATTGTCGCTCTCATCTCAAGCATCTCATCCCGCATTCTCTCACGCTCTCTTCGAGCTTCTTCACGTTCATCTTCACGCTGCATCAATAACTCTTCCATTAGATGATCCTCACAAACTTCAACAGGTTCGTCTTCCATGATATTAGTCTCGTTAGTCGGTGGTTCATTGATCGGTTCGTCTTTAATTTCATCATCTGATTCATCTTCCTCCACATTCTCGGTAACAACATTTACAAGTTGACGTCCAATTGATCTCTTTTCACCGTGAAAATACCAAAAACCACACTCTTATTCTCATATACTCGATTTGCACACCTTACACAAGGACATGCAATCGATGATCTACCCGTAGACTTTTCAGCAAATTCTATGAATTTGTGAACCCCCTCACTATATTTAGGATTAGTACGAAGTATAGTCATCCATGTTTTGTCTGGGATTTCCATCTAACCTAACATACAAATTAATAATCCAACAACCTAACATCAATAATCAAACATACAAATCATTTATTAATCTACCAATCCAATAATCTAACATTCAAATAATTTACCTAACATACAAATTATCCACTAACCTAACATACAAATTATCCACTAACCTAACATACAAATTATCCACTAACCTAACATACAAATTATCCACTAACCTAACATACAAATTATCCACTAACCTAACATACAAATTATCCACTAACCTAACATACATTATATCCACTAACCTAACATACAAATTATCCACTAACCTAACATACAAATTATCCACTAACCTAACATACATTATATCCACTAACCTAACATACAAATTATCCACTAACCTAACATACAAATTATCTACTAACCTAACATACAAATTATCCACTAACCTAACATTCAACATTGATTGTAAATAAGAACTAACCTGGATTTTGAAGTGTAAACTACAATACGCGGCAGCAAAGACAATGGCAATTTCAAACAGCAAGAATTGAAATTTATATGCAACCTGATTCAACAATTCAAACGCAAAGAAGTCATCCATCTATCTAAAACAATACACCAAAACTATAATTAAGATTGTTGCAGCGAAATACCTTAATCGATAGAGTGCGGCGGCAAATGGGACGGACGATCAACTGGCAGAGCACTCGAGAATGGGAGGCGCTGATCTGGAAGAACAAATACACATAAAAATTTAATCTCCAATCTCGATGAATAATCAGCACAGCACAGCAGGAGAAACAAAAATTGTGTATAATCATGATCATCATCTGACTCCAGTCATGATAAAAAGGTTATGCATAAATGTTGATTTAAACGAATCATTAAATTAATGAATGAAGAAACCTCGCCTACTGGAATATATTAATCAATGCAATACTAATAAGGAAATTTGCATAATAAGGAAATTTGCCTTTGATCTAAAGTGCAATTAAAACTGTCTACTTCTGAAGAACTAATAAGGAAGTTTTCTAACTACTATAGCTCTGCAGTCTATAAAGAAGACAAATTACAATCAATAAGTACACCTAAAGAACAAAAATAAACAAGATTAACACTGAAATCATGAATAGACAAGGTCAAAATCACAAGTACAATATTGTGCAGGAAACCAGTTTAACTGCATACTAATATACTCTCCAAGTAAACAGTATTGCCACAGCAAGGCCTGCTACTGCCCCAACAGAGTGTGAATCATACCATAGAACACAATTTGCAAATCACACTCCTAGAACATGGAGGGCATACATATAACTGCTCAAATAAACAATCTCTAGCATTTGTACAGTACTTATGAGACAAGTCTAGAGTAGTTAACATCAGCAGCAAGCAATAAATTTGCCAATAAAGCTAACTTAACTTGAAAGAAGAACAAAATGGATTTAATTTTTTTCAGACACCATAGCTAATCACATCAGAGAAGATAATAAACCACATATCAGCCATATATAACAGAGAAGATAATAAATCATGAATGATAGACAAATTAAACCAAAAAACAGAAAAGATAATAAACCAGTAAACAAATTAAGCAAACAGATAACAGATAGAAGAAGAAATATTACCTGAGTGAAAGGAAATGTATGCGGCAGCGCGGCGGCAAAGGGTGTCGACCGGAGAAATCAATCAACCGGCAAGAATGGGAGGAAGAACAGATAGAAGAGAAACTTACCTGTTAGCGCTGCGGATGATCGGCGGGCGTCTTCTACAAGCGGCGGCGGATGATCGGCGGGCGTCTTCTACTAGCGGCGGCGGATTACGGTGGATTACGGCAGGGAGGAGAAGAACGGGAGCGCGGAAGAAGAAAGAAGAAAGAAAGAAAGAAAGGAAAGAAAGAAAGAAGGAACGCGCGCGGGAGTTATTAGACTTATCTGTAACGGTTAAGTAAAACCGTTACAGATATACAAAGTTCATCTGTAACGGTTATTAACAAAACCGTTACAGAAGCTAGCAGAGAATAAGAAAAGACGGCTCAATATCAGTAACGGTTTTGTTAATAACCGTTACAGATAGAAATTGGTAACGGCATTCAAAAATACCGTTACTGATATCTCTTACCAAATGCTTAATTTGAGTCAATATCTGTAACGGTTTAAGACATAACCGTTACAGATACTTGTAGGAAATAAGAAAAGACGTTAACTATCTGTAACGGTTTCAATATAACTGTTACAGATATATTATCAGTAACGGTTTTCGCCTAAACCGTTACTGATAACAGTAACCAAAGACTGTAACTGACACCTTATCTGTAACGGTTATTTCAACCGTTACTGATAATATATTGTTTGTAACGGTTTTAATTAACCGTTACTGAAAAAAATTAATAGTAAGGGCATTCGAGCGCCGTTACTAGCAGTTGTTACAACTTTTTCCTACTAGTGATATATATATATATATATATATATATATATATATATATATATATATATATATATATATATATATATATATATATATATATATATATATATATATATATATATATATATATATATATCGGTCAACATACAAATTTAATGACCAGTTTACACTTGCATAATAGATTGTGCATTATGATCCAATAACAAAAATCTATAGTGGATGAAACACTCAGGCTTTAAAATAATAGAAAACAATAGAAAATAATAGAAATGTACATTTTCAATATCTTACTTGTGATGAAGCCATCCACCATTTCAATCTTTGAGGCTAGAGACCAGATTGAAACATTGACTTTCCATAGTGGATGAGATATTTGGTATTTTTATCAACTCATTTAACATATTTATAACTTCATCTCATGCTCCCTTTCCCAAAATTTCTCAATTTGTTCTTTTTGATAGTTCAAAATTGTTGCACTTCAGTTATTATGTGACCCATCCTCTTTAGTTTATTCCTTATTGAGGTGATCAATTTCTTTTATTGAATTTTTTAGAATAGAAAATTTGAGTCGAAAAGATTCCTCGCAACCTTTTAAAGATTTTCTATAGTAGTTTCTTAACCTTTGTAATATTTAAGTCATTGTCAAGAATTCTCAATTAAGAATATGCTCATCATTTTCTTGCAAAAGTTTTTTAAAACAAACCTTTTGTTGCTTTTGGTTTCGAAATTACCAATATCAATTAAGATTGGACTTTGGACTCTCAAAATATGCACTTAACTCAAGTTTGTTGAAATCATTAGACTGCATTTGCAATTTAGAATAAGGGTATTCATTTCAAATTAGTCAAATTATCTATAATTGAAAGGATTAAACATTTTTTGTAATCTATTTTAATCGCAAACAAATGATAAAGTCATCAACCTTTCACTACAAGTTATTATGATATTAGAAGTCATAAATTTAAAAAATATAGAAACTAAAAAATATACAATATAACATGTAAGAGAGAGAATAATAGAACGATGAAACAACACATCTAACCATCTACGATGAAGTTGAGAAATTGGGCGATTATCCGTAGGTTAGAGTATTTAACAGATTAATCTGTAATTCAAACATATCCAAATTCAAAATACTAATTCAAATTAGCTATTTTGATTTGAATTAAAATCGGATTTAATTGAGTTTAGATTAGACTAAATTCAAATTGGATTATGATTATTCAAATTATTAAAACAAAAATATATTTTTTAATTTTTTTCATATATATATATATATTATTTTTTTCAACCGAAAGACTAAACAATTTTAAATTTAAATAAATATTTAGTTATTATTTAACCCAAATTATCTAAACAAAAGTATATTTATCAAAAACTTTCACTAGATTGTACATTACTAAAATATTTGTATTCTACATTTTCTTGAATCAAGAATGACAAGCAATATTTTTTTTTGTTTTGTACCATAACTATCAATTTTTCTGTTTAATTAAAAACATTTAATTAACTGTAACAAAAATAAATTTATAATTATTATTGGACAAATAAAAAATTGATTTATTGACTATATTATATTATAATTACTATAAATAAAAAATAATTAACCATAACAAAAAAAATGGTATTATTATAGAATTTAATAATAATTTTTTGTTGAATCAAATTATTTATAAAATCTAAAAAAACAAGTCAGATAAACATTAATTAGAAAAAAAAACAATTGGAAAAATATTTAATTGAATTATCTTAATAATATAAATTGAATTTGTATTAATTAATATAATGATTTAAGTTATGAATTTTATAATAGAATTTGGATTTAATAAGGATTGAATAATCGATTTATTCGTTTGTTCACCCCTAAACCCTAATTGTCCATTGTCCTTTATTTTTCTTGATACAGAAGAACATTAATTAATGTTGCTATTTGATTTCTAATCTTCTCTTTAGCCTTTATCAAAACTCTTAATTTGATACTCAATATCTTGGAACATACACATAGTGTGATCATATCAAAGCCTTTGAGTTAACAAGCTTCAATCTTAAAAACTAAAATATTTATCTAAGATTGAATGGGTGTATTATATGACAATTAAGTGAATAAAAACTTTTATATGGACAGGAGATGTAAATATTAGCCCTACCCAAATAATTGGAGAATTATTCTTTATTTATGTACTTAAAAATCGAAAATTTACATAAAATAGTTATTACACCTTGTAAATTTAGAGTTTATATAAAATAATAAGAAATTAATTTAAAAAATATTAATTATATATTATTATTATTTATATATATAATTAAGTATATATAACTAATTTAAAAAAGTTATATATTTAAATATAAAATTAATTAAAAAATAATAATAAGTAAATAATTCAATTTTATAATTATATTAATTAATTCATTTGAATAAATAATATTTTTTTAATTTATAAATATAAATTATTTTTTTAATATAAAATCGAAATTATTTATAAACTCGTAAATCTTATTATCATAAATTTATAATTTTAAAAGCTTACATATTTTAGAGTACTTAAAATCAGACTACTAGTTAACTTTATCTAAAATCGTAAAATCGTAAAATTTTAATAGTTAACACGATATTATGAAAGCTTCGTTACCATCCTAATTCAAATATTTCAATAATAAAAGAAACTAATTAAAAGTACAATTTATTCATTTAAAAAAAAAAATATATTTGGGTATCTTGATTTCTTGATGAATGCCTTCAACTAATTCATTAGTAAGATAATCATCTATCTTCTTATGTCTTCTTTAGTTATATGCATGTTTTTAAATTAAAAAAATTGATATTTTTATTTTGTTAGTTAAAAAAAATTCATCAGATCGTAGACTAGTATATTATTTTAAAATTAACCAAAACTTTTAATTCTTACTTTTTTAAGTCAATAATTTTTGACAAATCTTTTAGTCATAAAATATTTTATCTTCATTACTTTTTATATTAGAATTAAATCATCTATTTTTGCCAGAAAAAAAAATGTATTAAAAAAATGGTAATGTGAAAGTAATTGTGATAAGTAATGTTTGAAAGGACTTTATTGACCATTTGTATAAAGTGCCTTTAATATCACAATAATATTTATTTTTAACTTTTTTTTAAATTTATATTATTTTGTGTAAACTACTTTTTATTTATTTATCTTTACATTTTGTAATTTAAATATATTTATTCATATTTATAAGTTTTTTTAATATAATATTTTTAATTTGGATAGATATTAATAAAAAAAATATCAAAATTAATAATTGGTGAGAATATATTATTTAAATAAACTTTATTGACAACCTGTCTAATTTATCTTTAAAATCTCAATAACAATTATATTTAACTTTTTTTAATTTGTATATAATTTTTTAAACTACTTTTTATTTATTTATTTATCTTTACATTGTAATCAAAATATATTTATTCATATACAATATTTATTACACTTATTTTATTTAATTGATCATATGCATTTAATTTATTTTTATATTTTATTTAATTATATATATATATATATATATATATATATTATATCTCTCGCTTTCTCTTTCTCCTTACTAATATACTATATTTGAACATGGAATTATTAAGATTTTCAACTCCTCACAATACTAATGTTTTGTTGGCAGGAAAAAATGTTAAATTTCTCAAATCTATTGCTAAAGTTCTTGAAAGTCGGAACTATATAGGTAAGTAAATATTTTTCTTAATCCATTTCATTTAAACTTTGTCTAGTTTTATATAATTTGATTTAGTTTGATACATATTCATTAGAAATTTTATTTTATTTTGATATTTTCTGAAATTTGTTGTTTTCGTGGAAGTTTATCGAAAACGACAAATGTTGTCACACATCCGACAAAAGTATGTTTCTTATTGACGATACGACAAAACTAATTTCCTTATTGACGATATAACACTTGTTATTCTAATAAGAAAAAGTCTCATGTCTAATTATTATTTAGGAGTACTTCTAATCCTTTAATTCTAGATTAAAGAATTTCTTTAAAAGTTCATTTTAATCATCCCTTACAAAAAAATAATAATTGAAATATATAAATTTTGGGGTAATTGAAGTAATTAAATGAAGTAGTAACTCTTGTTTTATAAGAATGAATTATTATTATAAACCCAAACAATGACAGGTTTTGCAAGGAAAAATAATGAGAAATTGAATAGATGTACAAAAACAAAAGAAATTTGATCAATGTACTATAAAAAGTATGTTATTAAAAAAAAAATGTTTGAAGATAATTAATATCAAAATTTTAAATAGTTTTCAGTGTTTTATTTAAGTTTTCTTTTTAATTAATATCATTAATTAATTTCCACAAAGAATGTCAATAAAAACATGTTTACCATTACAATCTATACATATTACTTATTTCATGTGTTTGGCTAATTTTTCTTTCTGTCATCCTTTTTTTTTTAAAAAAAAACTCTTCATATATATATATATATATTATTATATATTATATTATTTTAGTCTTTTACAAAGTCTATTTATCTATATATATATTTGTATTACTGATTAAATTTATTTATTTATCTTTTAGTTCTTAAATTTTATTATGATAAACTAATTATAACAATGTTTTCTTTTTTTTCTCTCTTTTTTATAGTACAAACTATACAGGATGCAAATGCTAAATCCTTACTTACAAACCTAGGGATTGATATAATAATGCTGAATGAAAATATATCAACTGAAGAAATGCATACATGGATTGATCAGATCCTCCATCCTATGAATATGAATAATATGGCAATCTTATGTAAGTGTAACTTCTAAATTAATTAATACTCCAAAATGAATGTATACTTACAAACTGTTCTTATTTGTGTAAAAGTGACGGAAAGTCGTGAAAATGAAGAAGCTCGAGAAATACTGTCTTCAGGAAAACGAATAGAAGAAGAGATAGATTCTGGTGGTAAAAAACGCATAAGATGGAATAATGATCTTCAAACGAGGTTTATGGATGTGCTTCGGATATTTGGCGAGGGTAAGTGTTAGTATAAATTTTATTGTTGTGTTCTTGAACTCATTATTATTATTATTTGTAAAAATGTTTAATTTGAAATATATATGCTCTCAAAACTTTTTTTTTTAATTTTAATTACCAGATGCTAATCCGAAGACCATCCTAAAATATATGAACGATCCAAGTCTCACATATCAACATATCTCAAGTCATCTTCAGGTATATATTTATTTATGTAAATTTATTATATTGTTTAAAAAACAAAGGAAAAAATATATTTGATTAAAAGCATAATATAATATTTTGTCTATACCACAATATATAAGTTTGTCAAAAACATTTTTCATAACAAATGCAAATTATTATTATTTTTTTTATATTTTACTTTTAACTTTTAGAAGTGATTTAAATTGGGTTGGTGATTGTAATTATATTGATCAGATTTTATTTTTTTTAAAATTATATTAAAAATAAATTTAATAATAATTACTAATATTTTTGATATAGAAACACCGAATGCGAGTGAAACGAGCTAATTTATCTAAAGTGGTTAATGCGTCTGAGGTTAATGCGTCTGAGGTTAATACGTCTGAGGTTAATGCGTCTGAGGTTAATGCGTCTGAAGTTAATACGTCTGAAGTTAATACGTCTGAGGTGAATGCGTCTGAGACAATAGACCAAATTGAGGTGAATGCATTTGAGAAGATGGATCAAATGGAGCCCAATCCTTTTAACACCAATACATTTGAACAATATACCAATTTTAACCTTGGTCTCGACTTTCCAAGTTTACCCTTTGAGAGTCTCGATTCCATCTTTGGAAATAATTTTGGTTCTTTTCAAACAACTAGAAATGTTGGGAGACCGGCCATAGAAACCAATATAATGGTGCCATCCGATGTCTACTCGGACAATATATTATTCCGTGATCAACAAAGAAGTTCTATTAATCATGATGTGCATAGCCCACTTATATTCAACTATCAAGAGAATGTTCAAAACAAAGAGGTTTATAACAAGGGTTTAGGCCAAGGGAACAACACTGAGGTTGAAAGCATCATGGATGACCATGATTTCACTTGTGAATTTGATGGGCTATACGATATATTAAACGACGATTGGGATATAGGAGCCCCGAGCAACGGTTTGGTGAAGGAGACCGTTTCAATATTCAATGAAGGCGACTCAACATCAAGGTTGGCCAATGTAGAAGAAACATTAGCTCCGAATATGGGTCAAGATCTATATCAAGATATGAATGAAATAAATGATATCTTTGATCCAGAGAAAATCCAAGAACTAGTTAATTGGTTTGAAACATCGGAAGAGGCTAATGAAATGGGTGGCTAGTTTCTAAGCCAAACATATATTTGTTTTTGTTGACATGTTCCTTTCCTTAAGCTGTTTAATTTGTTATTGGTACTTTGAGACTTAATTAATTTGATGTCTAAATGTAATATGGTCATTAGTGGTTGTTTTTCTTATGATCATTATGCATAAACTGTTAGATTCTCTTATATTATTTTAAGACATCAAGTTTTTTTATTGTTTTTTTTATATCTATCAGGTTTAAAACTTTTCACATGTTTTATGTGAATGAAATGAGATAATTATTATTTGAGATACTTAGGACTTTTTATATGTGCACCACCTAGTTTATGTTTAATCTTAAATTAAGAAAAAAATTAAATTTGTTTTAGAATAAGACATAGTTTGCGAAATCAATGCCGAATAAGTATTTGGTTAAAATTTAGGAAGGACGTTCAGCGACTTCGATATCTTTTACATGCACTCTTTTTACCTGTTCAATGCTACAAAAGGTAGAAAACTTCAAGTGTTGTAAGTGAGTTAGTTAAACTTTAATAATGTTAATGTGCTTTGGTGATCCTAATAATCAAGGTGTGGTGTGGACCTAATAATAAAGACCAAGGAAAAATTGGCTCAAAAGTCAATGACTTTAGTGGTAGTAAAGAATAAAAAATGGGTGATATAAATAATAATAATAATAATAACTAATTATGTGATAATAATATTATATATAATTAATAAAAAAAAATGTGATCAAGATAAAAGACTCAAAATCCTAATCTAAACTGATGTTTCCTTGGAAAAAAATGTCTAAAAATACCTATGAATGGAAATATTTCCAAAACACACACAAAAAACAATAAGAACAGAGAGCTTACTAATCATGCAAATTGGGGATGATCATGTCTAAAAAGATTGTGATTAAGGATCAAGATAAAGGGAATGTTTTATGTCTACCTCCTTGAAGGTTTGCTTTCCTTGGTTCTAAAGGTGTTCAATTAAGTGAAAATTATCAATTAATTAAATATCAAAATAAATCATATAATCCATAGCATTCATAATTAAAATGAAATTCCTAAAATTAATGTCATTACTTTTTTCATCTATTAATATCTTATTCAAAATCTTACAAATATTTATGATGGACTTTTAATGATGTGAATTGAGATGATCTTTTCTAAAATAGATGATGGTGTACGATCAAAATTAAGGAGATTTAAAGATTTATAATTGGTTTGACCGAAAGCTAAAGAGGTAGGGTACAAAATATTCGAAGTGAGGATACAAAATTAATAAAAGTGAAGGTCAAAAGGCCGGATAAAAAAAAAACTCGAAGTACGGACATTAGAGATTAATAATGAGATGGTTAGTTGTGAAGTGATGATATAATAGGTCGGTAGAAGATACTTGTTTAAAAGTAACATGAGCTCAATAGAGAAATGTTTAAAGTGAGACTTTTAATAAGGTAAATTGGGATGGTATCATATAATTCTAGTCTATCAAATTAGTTCTTAGACTCTTCTGCGTTCCCAGTCACGCGAAATAGTTAAAGAAAAAAGAGATCAAGCAAAAACTCATTCAAACCAAATGAGAATTGGTCCAGTTGTTTCCGCAGTATTTGATCAAAGCGACGTTAAAATAACATCTGTGGATGGTTTATGACCAAAATTAAGGAGATATTTTAATTCAACCAAATTAACCATACAAACTCAAGAATGTTAGAGATATACACATCTTTTTTTCGCTAAGCAGCTAGAAGAGATGCCGTGTTTGTTGGATCACATATTTTATATTTTCTAATTTTTTTTTGCTAAGCACACATCAACATTTCTATCTCTTGAAAAATGTGTTGTTGGCCTAGTCGCGAATTAAAGAGAAAAGAAAGGAGAGTGTAACTTTACCTTCTAGCAATTTTTATTTATTAATATATGTGGCTAGTGAGGTAAGCACTCAAAAAGCTTACAATTTTAGATAGGACACAAATAATCTCCATAAAACAAAACTGTAATTAATCATGGTCAAATGTTTTAATAAAATAGATCATTTGAGCTCCTTCTTTTCTCGTCATTTTTGACATTTTTTCTTTTTGTTTGTCTTAGTTCACAGTGACGAATCTATGTAGGGGCTCGGGTGGACCTTTTGTCTTTTTGTTTGTCTTAGTTCACAGTAACGAATCTATGTAGGGGCTCGGGTGGGCTGAAGTCCACCCCGAAAAAAAAAACTTTTTCTTTTCTTCGGTAGAAATATGACATTAACCTTAATTTCTTAAAAAAATTTAATATAATTCATTGTTTTTTTATCTAATTATTAAAAAAATGGTAAAACTTTACTTTTATATACTTGTTTTTTTTCAAATTTTCTCGTTATGCCCACAATTATTAGAAAGGACACAAATAATCTCCATAAAACAAAACTATAATTGTTCATGATCAAATGTTTCAATAAAACAGATCATTTAGGCCAAAAATAACAACAAAATGAATTCCTTATAGTAAAATTCGATTAAACCTAATCTGTTTGAATTCCATGACAAGTCTTGGGGCAGAAAGGACAAGGAGGTTGAATTAAATCTGCTGCAGGATGAGTATGAAATTGCAAACATCTCATATGAAATGCATGTTGACATGGTAGAACTGTTGTCTCTGGAAGGTTATACAGATGATCAGGATCACCAACTGAGAGATCTTCTTTGCATATTTTGCATTTTTGTCCAATTTCAAGTGAATTCTCATCGAATTCTGCAATAGTTAATACATTTTTAAGTAATAAAGTTGAGTTCTTTAAATAAACAAATCCATATTGTTATGCTCTGTATAATGATGAAAAGGATAAATATCATAATCATCATTCCATATTGATGATTGAGCTGCAGATAACAATATTTCTGATAAAAATACCATCTGCTGGCAATAGAATGAAATAAACTTATGCAACTAAAGAAATGCCAACTCTTTTAACAGTTACAAAATACAGTTGGAATGACAGTTCAAATGGCATGAGACTATGCAAATTCTTACCAAAATCAAGTAATTCATTATTGCTAATAGTTAGTGAGTCGAACTGCATACATCCAGATGGGTCAATTGCATAACCACTATTTTGGTTCGGTCTAGAACTAGTTGGATTGCAGTTTCCTGTTTCAATTGAAAGCTAATATTATATGGGTATTTCATAACAAAATGGGTCAATCAAAGAATATGTATGCCATGAATGAAATGCCAACTCTTTTAACAGTTACAACTTAAAATACAGAAGAATCATTGTTACCAGAACCACGTAGCTGCTGACATGTAGAAGGAAGAATCATTAATGGATTATTGTTGTTACTTTGTGAACCAAATTGCCTCACATGATTTCGGGTCCTTGTATGAAATGGATGAAAGTATCTTGTTCCTCTATGCCCACGAAATGGTTTCCTGAATTTTTGCACTGCTGGATAGACATTATAAGGTTGCTGATGATAATTCCAGTTAGCAGCATTGTGATATCGATGGGGAGTTACTGTATTTGAACGAATCGTGTTGTTGAATTGATTATTATTACATGGGTATGATCTGTTGTAGTTAATAAGTGGTTCTTGATAGAAAGATGGAACAGGAAAATTTCTGGGAATTATTGGAGAAGGACCGTAATTTGTATATTGTCTAGGCGGATTGGAATAATAAGAAGGATGAAGATAAGGGTTTTGATTTGAAAATTGGTTTGGGATAGAAATGGAATTAGCCTCTTGCATCATTAATCTTCTTCTTCTAGTATCATCTTCTTCTTGTTCTTCTTCATCATCATCAGTCTGCTGCTCTGAATTAATAATCTTCATCTCTATGGGGAAAAATGAATCTTTGATCAGTACAAAAGAACTGAAAAGAAAAGGGTCTTGAATATTGGTTGAAATATTTATCCAAGAACAAGAATTCAGGCATTCTAGTTACTAAAAGAAAGAACTATAAAGAGAGATGATGAAATGAAGAAAGAATTAGGTAAAGCTTGAAACTCATACCTATGATGGAGAGAAATTGCTTGGTTTTGGACGAAGGCGGCATAGAGCAAAAAGAAGTTCAACACAGCGGAGACAGTTATTTGGATCTTCTTGCAGCTAAGACAGATTAATATATCATTTTTGCAGCTAAGACATATAAATATATACTGCAACAACGTACTCTTGTACTACAGAGTCTTTCCAATTGCGCTTGTCACGTGTCCATTTAGAAATTTAGATCCTTGATGTATAATTAATATAAATAAAAAAATATTAACTATAACAAAAAAAAAAAGTATAATTATTAAAAAGTTTAACAATAATATTTTTTTGGGTTGATTCTAGGGATTTATAAAATTATAAAAAATAGTGAGATAAATATTATTTAGCAATAAAAAAAAATATATGAAGTATGAAAAAAATGTTAAATTCAACTATTCTGAACAATATCAAATTCAATCTATTAATACAATGATTTGGATTACATATAATTTGGATTTAGTATGCATGGTGTAAAATGAATAGATTTTATCCATTTTCTCCCCCTAATTTTCAGTTTTAGCAAAATTGGCCCCGACTTTTAAGCTGCCCCAGCCTAAAAAAACGTTAATTTTGACAACTAAAAAAATAAAATAAAAAATATGTTTTATTAAGGTTGGAACTCATGACTAAAGGATAAACCTAAATTTTCACATTAAACCACTAAGCTAAATCTTTATTAATTATAAAATACTAGAAATATCTTTTTTATTTTATTTAATGGGCTGTCTTGAGGAATTCTCAAAATTCTTAATTTGATGTTAAATATCTTAGAACACACATAGTGATCATATCCTTTTGAGTTAACAAGCTTCTATCTTAAAAACTTATATTTATATAAAATTAAATGAGTGTTATTATATGACAATTAAGTAAATAAACACTTTTATATGGGTGGGAGATGTAATTATAAGCTCGACCCAAATAATTGGGCCATTATCCATTGTTTACTCTTATTCATCAATAAAAACAACTTATCAATAAAAAAAAAGGTAAAATCGTAAAATCAAAATTATTTATACACGTAAAATTTTATTATTATAAATTTAAAATTTTAATAAATGAGAGATTATGCTCAAGAAGTAAAAAAACACAGCAAACCACTATCCAACTCAATATTCATTATCTTCAGGATTTGAATTTATTAAAACAAGAGGAATATAAGAAGATAGTTAGTTGATATGTAGAAATAATGAGGGAACTTATGAAGTACCCAAAAACCAAGACTTATAATATCAGAAGTAATTTCAGTTGGAAAGTTAATGAAGTCTAGAAGAGAAATGCATGACAAAAATATGAAGATAGGGAGAAATATAAAGGCAAAACATACTTGGGAGATTTTAAACCAAAAGTTATGATTCTTAAATCCCCTTTTGAGTTTAAATTACTTGTTGAAGTGGAGGAAAAATGCATTAAAGAATGAGAAAATGTAGTTGTTGGGAACTACATATGTATGAATCGTGTATCTTTCCCCGTCACTAAGGATGTTTTGCTAAAACAATGGGAGCATATGGGACTGAAAAATGTATCAACAAATATCCATGATCTCTATTTTTGAAATTCAAACAGGGAATAAATCTAGAAAATATTCTGAAGCTGGGACACACATATGTTGGGTCAAACTGTATGAAGCTAGAAAAATGGTCTGAATGTATGAACCTACTTAGCAAATCGAAGAAAACAGCTCAAATTTAGTTCAAATTAAGGAACATTCCAGCTCATATGTATAACGCAGAAGCACTTAGCCATTTCGCTAGTCTCTTGGGGAAACCATTATATATGGACCCAATAACGGATGAAAGAGAACACATCACATATGCTAGGATAAGCATTGAAGTGCATCCTAAAAGTACTTTACCAGCAAAGATGACAGTAGTTGATAGGAGGGGCAAACCCATAGACATGGATATTACGTATGAATGGAGGCCAAACTGATATACGTTCTGCAATACTTTTGAACATCCTAGTAACAAATGTGCAAAATCAATTGAAGAACAGAAGAAAAATATAAAAGTTCAGGAGCAAAATGAGGAAGTTGAAACTAAAGAATCAAACAATCATAACGAGGAAGCTAAAGATAGAGATGCAGATAATGGAAATGATGGAGAATCAAAGGAAATGAAAGATGAAAATTAGAGAAAGAAGAAGATGAAAGTTAAGCTATTTTCCAAAAAAAAAATTAAATGTTTAACTATTTAAGAGTTTATTTAAAATCAAGTTCGTTAACTTTTTCTTAAATTAAAAAACTTGAAAACTATAAGAATAATTATTTTATTTAAAATATATATATATATATATATATATATATATATATATATATATATATATATATATATATATATATATTGGTATCTTGATCTCTTATCATTGATGAATGCCTTAAAATAATTGATAAGTAAGATATCATCTTCCTTAGTTATATGCATGTTTTTAAATACATAAAAAAGTTATATTAAAAAATAAATTCGTCATATAGACTAGTATATTATTTTAAAATTAATCAAAAAAATTTAATTCTTATTTTTTGAAGTAAATTAAATTTTGACAAATTAGATCCCTTTTACATACTCATTATGGTAAAAAAAAATTAATTTAATTTATTTTGAAATAAACCTCCTATAAAAGTACAATCTCTTTCATTAATACCTTGATCTATATAAACATTATGAATAAAAATTATATATTTCATTAACTCGTAAAAATATTAAAATTATTTTATATGTAGTTGGTCAAAATATCTCCACCCTAACTTTGTTTTCGTGAATTAATTGAGACAATATTTATAGTTTATTTTAATATAATATTTTAAATTTAGACGATTATTAATAAAGAAATATCAAAATTATTATTGTGACAATAATTTGAATGGACTTTATTAACCACACATGTATAAACTACTTTTAATATCTCAAAACATTTATTTTTAATTTTTTTAATTTGTATATCATTTTGTTTAAACTTAAAACTACTTTTATTTATTTATTTATTATTTTTACATTTTGTAATTCAAATATATTTATTTATATTTATAGTTATTTTAAATATATTATTATAAATTTGAACGGTTATTGAAATATCAAAATTAATAATTTGTGACAATATATTATTTGAATAATTTTATTTTTTACATTTTATAATCCAATATATTTATTCATATTTATAATTATTTAAATATAATATTTTAAATTTGGATGGTTAAGAAGTATCAAAATTAATAATTTATGAAAAAAATTTATTTGAATGGACTTTATGACAACTGGTATAAACTGCCTTTAATATCGTGATGACGTTTTTTTTTAATTTGTATATCATTTTGTTTAAACTACTTTTTATTTTTTATCTGTAAATTTTGTAATCCAAATATATTTATTCATATTTATAATTTTTTTTAATTTTAACAGTTATTAATAAAGAAATATCAAAATTAATAATTTGCGACAATATATTATTTGAATGGACTTTATTGACATTATCTTTACATTTTATTATCCAAATATATTTATTAATATTTATAGTGTTTTTAAATATAATATTTCAAATTAGGACAGTTATTAATAAAAAAATTATTAAAATTAATAATTTATGACAATATATTATTTGAATGGTTTTTATTACAACCGGTATAAACTGACTTTAATAACTGGATAACATTTATTTTTTTTTATTTTAACTTATATCATTTTGTTTAAACTACTTTTTATTTATTTATTTATCTTTACGTCTCGTAATTCAAATATATTTATTCATATTATATTTTTTTATAAATATAATAGTTTAAATTTAGACAGTTATTAATTTCAAAATTAATAATTTGTGACAATTTATTATTTGAATGGATTTTATTGACAGCATATAAACTATCTTTAATATCTCTTGATACATTTAATTTTAATTTTTTTTATTAATTTGTATATCATTTTGTTTAAATTACTTTTTATAATTTATTCATTTATCTTTACATTTTGTAATTCAAATATATTTATTTATATTTATAATTTTTTTTAAATATAATATTGTAAATTTGGACTAAAGAAATATCAAAATTAATAATTTGTGACATTTTATTATTTGAATAGACTTTATTGTCCAGCTGTATAAACTAGCTGTATAAACTGCCTTTAATATTAAGATAACATTTGTTTTTAACTTTTTTCCTATATCATTTTGTTTAGAGTACTTTTTATTTATTTATTTATCTTTACATTTAATAATCCAGATATATTTATTCATACCATATTTATTACATTTAATTTAATTTATTCATATGCATTTATATATATATATATATATATATATATATATATATATATATATATATATATATATATATATATATATATATATATATATATATATATATATATATATATATATATATATGATATATATATATATATATGATATCTCACTTTATTTTTCACACTATTATCTTTTGAACATGGAATTATTAAGATCTTCAACACCTCACAATCCTAAGGTTTTGTTGGTAGGAAAAAATGTTCAATTTCTCAAATCTATTGCTTCAGTTCTTGAAAGTCGGAACTATACAGGTAAGTAACTATTTTTCTTAATCTATTTCATTTAAACTTTGCCTAGTTTTATAGAATTCAATTTAGTTTGATACATATTCATTAGAATTTTTATTTTATTTTATTTTAATATGTTCTGAAATTCGTTTGTTTCGAAAGTTTATCGAAAACGACAAATCATTTCGGTATGTTCTCTCCTTACCAAACCCAACTTTCATGAATCTCATTCATAAAATTAATGTAGTAGGTTTTCATCGTTAAAAAAAACTTGACTTGATATCACGCTTACGACAAAACTAATTTACCTATGATATAACATGTGTTATTCTAACTTACGATAAAACTAATTTACTTATTGACTATATAACACGTGTTATTCTAATAAGAGAAACTATCATGTCTAATTAATATTTAGGAGGACTTGTAATTCTATAATTCTAAATCCAAAAATATTTAAAAGTTTATTTTTAATCTTCCCTTAAAAAAATAATAACTTTCGGATAATTGAAGTAATTAGCTAGCATATCAATTAAGTAATAAGTCTTGTTTTCTAACAATGAATTATTATTTTAAACCCAAACAATGAGGTTTTGTAAGAAAAAATAATGAGAAATGTACAAAAACAAAAGAAATTGATTATGTATTATAAAAATATGTTATTAAAAAAATGTTTGAAGATAATTAATAGAAATTTTTTAAATAGATTTCAGTGTTTATCTTAATTTTCTTTTTAATTAATATCATTAATTTCCACAAAGAATCTCAATAAAAACAATTTATCATTACAATCTATACATATTAATTATTTCACGCGTTTGATTACATACTTTTTCTGTCTACCTTATTCTTTTAAACTTTTCATATATAATTTTATATTATTATTATTATTATTATTATTATTATTATTATATATTATATTTACTTTAGTCTTGTAATAAGTCTATCTATCTCAATCATGTATATGTGTATTTGTATTATCAATTAATTCTTAAATTTTATTATGATAAACTAATTATAACAATGTTTTTTTTTTCTTTTTTTTTATAGTACAAATTATACATGATGCAAACGCTCAATCCTTACTTAAAAACAAAGGGCTTGATATAATAATGCTGAATGAAAATATTTCAAAGGAAGACATGCATACTTGGATTGATCAATTCCACCCCATGAATAATATGACAATCTTATGTAAGTTGTATGTAACTTCTAAATTAATCTAAAATTAATGTATGTTAACTTTCATCGTTTCTTATTTGCGAAAAAGTGACGGAAAGCTGTGAAAATGAAGAAGCTCGAGAAGCAGAAATAAGAATAGATGAAGAGATAGATTTTGGTGGTAGAAAACACATGAGATGGAGTAAGGATCTTGAAACGAGGTTTTTGGATGTGATTCGGCTATTTGGCGAGGGTAAGTGTTAGTATAAATTTGATTGTTGTGTTCTTGAACTCGTTATTGTTATTAATTTTTTTTTTATAAAAATGTATTATTTGAAATATATATGCCCTCAAAATTGTTGTTTTAATTTACCAGATTCTCATCCGAAGACCATCCTAAAATATATGAATGAGCCAAGCCTCACATATGGTCATGTCTCAAGTCATCTTCAGGTATATATTTATGTAAATTTATTACAATGTTTAAAAAATAAGAAAAAATACATTTGACTAAAAGAATAATCTAATATTGAGAAATGATTTGAGAGAATACGTGACATAATTTAATTAGTTGAAAAATAAAATATTTTATCTCTTTTTCTCTTTCTCTCACCTATTTTTTTCTAACAAATGAAGTGATGTCATAATCATTTATTCTCTCATTCTCTTTCAAATTATCTACTCAATCACCATTCTATAATATTTTATCTATACCACAATATATAAATTTGTCAAAAATATTTTTCATAACAAATGCAAATTACTTCAACAATTTTAGAAATAATTTAAATTGTGTTGATTGTATTGATCAGATTTCATTCCTTTTAAATTTCATTCCTTTTAAATTATATTAAAAAGTAAATTTAATAATAATTACTAATATTTTTGATATAGAAACACCGAATGCGAGTCAAACGGGCTAATTCATCTAAAGCGGTTAATGCGTCTGAGACAATGTCTGAGACAATAGGCGAAAGGTATCCAATTGAGCCCATTCCCTTTCCCACCAATACATTTCATAAACAGTTAGAACAATATCCGAGTTTTAACTATGGTCTCAACTTTCCAAGTGTACCCTTTGAGAGTCTCGATTCCATCTTTGGAAATAATTTTGGTTCTTTTCAAACAACTAGAAATGTTGGGAGACAGTCCATAGAAACTAATATAATGGTGCCATCCGATGTCTACTCGGACAATATATTATTCAGTGATCAACAAAGAAGTTCTATTAATCATAATGTGCATAGCCCACTTATATTCAACTATCAAGAGAATGTTCAAAACAAAGAGGTTTATAACAAGGATTTAGGCCAAGGGAACAACACTGTGGTTGACAGCATCATGGATGACCATGATTTCACTAGTGAATTTGATGGGCTATACGATATATTAAACGATGATTGGGATATAGGAGCCCCGAGCCACGGTCTGGCGAAGGAAACCGTTTCAATATTCAATGAAGGCGACTCGACATCAAGGTTGGCAAATGTAGAAGAAACATTAGCTCCAAATTTGGGTCAAGATCTGTATCAAGATATAGATATGAATGAAATAAATGATATCTTTGATCCAGAGAAAATCCAAGAATTGGTTGATTGGCTTGAAACATCGGAAGAGGCTAATGAAATGTGTGGCTAGTTTCTAAGCCAAACATATATTTGTTTTTGTTGACATGTTCCTTTCCTTAAACTTGGTAGTTTGAGACTTTATTAATTTGATGTCTAAATGTAATATGGTCATAAGTGGTTGTTTTTTCTTATGATCATTATGCATAAATTGTTAGACTATTTTATATTATTTTCAGACATCAAGTTTTTCTTATATCTATTCGGTTTAAACTTTTGACATGTGTGCACGACCTACCTAGTTTATTTTTAATCTTAAACTAAGAAAAACAAAATTTGTTTCAGAATAAGACATAGTTTGCGAAATGAATGCCGAATAAGTGTTTGGTTACAATTGAAGAAGGAAGTTCAGCGACTTCGATATCTTTACATGTTCAATGTTACAAAAGTAGAAAACTTTAAACTTTAATGAGATAATTGGGATGGTCTTTTCTAAAATAGATTATCATATTAGTAGAGTTGATCCAATTAGTTCTTAGACTCTTCTACTTAAAATGAGACATTTAATGAGGTAAATTGAGATGATCTTTTCTAAAATAGATTATATCATATCAGTCTATCCAATGAGTTCATAAACTCTTCTCCACTCTTGATAAGAGCAACTATAGAGTCCCGTCCCATCCCTTAAGGCCAGAGTAGGCTTTAGAGTTGGCTCGTCTTAGCATTGTGAATGACAATGTTAGAAAACGAGAATTGGTCCAGTTGTTTCCGCGTTATTTGACCAAGGCGGCAATTAAGTAATATCAGTGCGAAAGACAGTTGGGTGTCGCTTATTCTGTCTTCCTCCTTATCAGAAGTTCAGCCTCACCCGTCTAACCTTGAGGTAGCTTAGTTCTCTCCCATGTCTCGGGAAATACCAAAATTATGGAGATATTTTAATTTAACCAAATTAGCCATACATGCTCTCGAGCTCAGGAGACGTTAGGGATATACACATCTTTTTGTCGCCAAGTTAAAAAAGATGTAATATTTATTATATCACATATTTTATAATTGAACCGTCTAATTTTTTTGTGTTAAGCACGTCTCTAACTTTTATCACTGAAAATTGTGTTATTGGTATCATCGCGAACACTCAAAAGGTTTACAATTTTAGAAATGACATAAAAATTTCATGCATAAAACAAAACTGTAACTGTTCATGGTCAAATGTTTTAATAAAATAGATCATTTAGGCCAACAGTAACAACAAAATGAATTCCTTATATTAACATTTGATTAAACCTAATATGTTTGAATTCCATGACAAGTCTATTTGTTCACCTTAGAAAAAATTCAAGTTTATGAATTGGGGCAGAAAGGACAAGGAGGTTCAATTAAATCTGCTGCAGGATCAGTATGAAATTGGAAACATCTCATATGAAATGCATGTTGACATGGTAGAACTGTTGTCTCTGGAAGGTTATACAGATGATCAGGATCACCAACCGAGAGATCTTCATTGCATATTTTGCAATTTTGTCCAATTTCAAGTGACTTATCATCGAATTCTGCAATAGTTAAGACATTTTTAAGTAATAAAGTTGAGTTCTTTAAATAAATAAATAACAATTACAAATCCATACTGTTATGCTCTATATTATGCTGAAAAGGATGAATATCATCATCGTCATCGTCATCATCATCATCGTCATCATCATCATCATCATCATTCCATATCGATGATTGAACTGCAGATAACAATCTTTCTGATGAAAATTGAGGCCATTCCGTGTTTTCACTTCTCTTAGTACCATCTGCTGGCAAAAGAATGAAATGAACTTATGCCACTAAAGAAATGCCAACTCTTTTAACAGCTAAAAAGTACAGTTAGAATGACAGTTCAAATGGCACGAGACTATGCAAATTCTTACCAAAATCAAGTAATTCATTGTTGTTAATAGTTAGTGAGCCAAACTGCATACATCCAGATGGGTCAATTGCATAACCACTATTTTGGATCGGTCTAGAACTAGTTGGATTGCAGTTTCCTGTTTCAATTGAAGGCTAATATTATATGGGTATTTCATAACATAATGGGTCAATCAAAAATAATGTATGCCATGAATGAAATGCCAACTCTTTTAACAGTTAACAAATACAGCTAGAAGAATGATAGTTCAAATGGCACGAGACTATGCAAATTCTTACCAAAATCAAGTAATCCATTATTGTTAATAGCTAGTGAGCCGAACTGCATACATCCAGATGGGTCAATTGCATAACCTCTATTTTGGATCGGTCTATAACTAGTTGGATTGTAGTTTCCTGTTTCATAACAAAATGGGTCAATCAAAGAATATGTATTCCATGAATGAAATGCCAACTCTTGTAACAGTTACAACTTAAAATACAGAAGAATCATTGTTACCAGAACCACGTAGCTGCTGACTTGTAGAAGGACGAATCATGAATTGATTATTGTTGTTACTTTGTGAACCAAATTGCCTCACATGATATTGGGTCCTTGTAGGAATTGGATGAAAGTATCCTGTTCCTCTCTGCCAAAGAAATGGTGTCCTGAAGTTTTGCACTGCTGGATAGGCATTATAAGGTTGCTGATGATAATTCCAGTTAGCAGCATTGTGATATCGATGGGGAGTTACTGTATTTGAACGAATTGCGTTGTTGAATTGATTATTATTACATGGGTATCGATGGACAATTACAGTATTTGAACGAATCGCGATATTATTACATGGGTTTGATCTGTTGTAGTTAATAAATGGTCCTTGATAGAAAGATGGAAAAGGAAAATTTCTGGGAAATATTGTTGAAGGATGACCATAATTTGTATATTGTCTAGGCGAATTGGAATAATAAGAAGGATGAAGATGAGGGTTTGGATTTGAAAATTGGTTTAGGGTAGAAATGGAATTAACCTCTTGCATCATTGATCTTATTCTTCTTCTATTATCATCTTGTTCTTGTTCTTCTTCATCATCATCAGTCTGCTGCTCTGTATTAATAATATTCATCTCTATGGGGAAAAATGAATCTTTGATCAGTACAAAAGAACTGAAAAGAAAAGGGTCTTGAATATTGGTTGAAATATTTATCCAAGAACAAGAATTCAGGCATTCTAGCTACTAAAACAAAGAACTATAAGAAAGATGGTGAAATGGAGAAAGAATTAGGTAAAGCTTGAAACTCATACCTATGATGGAGAGAAATTGCTTGGTTTTGGACGAAGGCGGCGTAAAGCAAAAAGACGGTCAACACAGCGGAGGGAACCCGGAACTTAAAGGCGGTGCTCACGGCGGCGGAGGCAGTTATTTCGATCTTCTTGCAGCTCAGACAAATAAATATATCATTAGGTGGTCATTAGGTGGTCCGTATTTGAAAAACTAGCCGTAGAAATTAAAATAATTTTAAGGTTTGTTGGTAAGGAAAATTGAAATTGAAATTGAAATTAAAATTGAAGGGATTAATTTCAATTATGATATTTGTTTAAAGACTTAAATATAAGAATTGAATTGAATGTAGAATTTAAATTATAATGGAATTATAAATAATGTATTTATTACTTTTGAAATCTAATCAAATTAGTTAAGAAATCAAATTTCAATCAGACCATACCCATTTTTCACATAACTCATTTTCCCTTCTAACTTCCCTCCCTTCCCCCAATTTTTAGTTTTCTCAATCTTCTTTCTCTTCTCTTCTATAAAAATCTCTCATTGGCGACGATGATCTCTCATTGGCTTCAACATCAGGTACCTTCCATATATCTCTTCAACGCCCATTGAAAATACTTTCTGTTTTTTCTTCTGATACTGAATGTGTTTAGAAACTAACTTACTAATTTATATATTCAAATATTTATTTATGTTCTGTATCTAGATAAGTTTCTGGATTTGGATGCATTTAGAAACTAGTGAGATCATTTGTGTGATGCTCCTTCTTCCTTCTCATAACTATCCTCCCCTTAACTAGACAAACCCCACATCCTGAAGCTTAATGATAAATGACAGCTTGTGCCCAAAAAGATAAGGATGCTAATGTTGTTCATTTACATTTGTATTTTGTACACATATATTTAAGACCAAGGTAAAACAAGAAACCATATTAACTAGGAATATGCGAGAAGAGTTTGCTAGTTTACCTTATTTTCTCAGCGACCCTTTTTTACATGTTGTGGGAATACAACAGTGGGAGCAATTCTGCGACTCCTCCTCTCATACTCTAGAATAAGTTCTTCAACAAACCGATCTAGTTTCTCAGAATTGCTTTGCATACTTATCATCTTCTCTCCAAACATCATTGATTTAACATTCTTCTGCTTCAACATTTTATCTTCAACTCCCGTTAATATCTTCACATTGTTTGAACTACTATCTATGTCTACATTTGCCCCCACACCTCAAAAAACTAGACCCATTTTCTTGTTAGTAAGTAAGTAATTAAGTCAACATCACACAAATGGTCTCATTAGTCTTAGAATAAAAACAACATAGGATACATATAAACTTTATTTAATTTTATTTATTTTGCAGAAAGAGGTATCTTATTATTAATGGATGATAACAGTTTAGTACAAGTAAAAAAAAAAATACTTTTTGATGTGATAACTCAAACCATTATTGCAATTGTGATTGGTTACAAGAACAACCTATATCAATAGTTCCACAATATGACATTGAGGAAAATAATGGCATTAAGAAAAATATTGTTAAAAAGATTATATGGAGAAAAAGACAAGACTTGTTTTGACTTAATACGATTCACAAAACACAGTTTCACTGTTTTTTTTGAATTATTGCGTGAAAAGGGTTTACACGATAATAGCAATGTGATTGTTGAAGAATCTGTAACTATGTTCTTACTTGTACTAGGACATGGAGTAAAACTTCAGGTACTTGGACGTATCTATATTCATTCATTTGAAACAATTAGTAGTTAAGTAAAGATTTTATAAGATTATCTAATCAAGTTGAGAATGTTGATGAGAATGATCATAAATGGAGGTGGTTCAAGGTTAGTACCAAAATTAAGTTTAACATATATTTGTAGATTATTTTAAAAATTATATATATTTGTAGATTATTTTAAAAATTATATAGTTTGATTTTAAATTTTTAAGGATTGCCTTGAATCTTTGGATGAAACACATGTTGAGATGACTATTTCAGTTAAGGATCAAGGTAGATATCGAAATAGGAAACAATAGATAACAACTAATGTTTTGGGAGTATGTGATAGAAAGAGTTTGAAATTTCTTTATATTTTTCTTGGATAGGAAGGTTCATCATCAGATTCAAAAGTTATAGGAAGTGTATTAGTGAGAGAAATATTTCTTGTGTCAACTGGTATTGCTTTTTAAATTTTATTTATATTAGTAGCATTAAGAACATACTAATAAATTTGAATTTTATTTAGAAAATTATTATCTAGTTGATGCTGGATATGCAAATACTCTAGGATTTTTAGCTCTTTGTCGTTTACTCGTTATCACCTAAATGAATTGTTGAGTAATGACAATCGTCCTTCTAACTAGGAATGATAATGGGTACCCGTATGCCCGATACCCGTGGATACCCAATAGTCGGGTTCGGATATTTTAAATCGGGATCGGGATCAGGGAGTGGAGAAGTTACCTGGTCAGGTACCGGGGTTGGAGATGGAGAGTGTGCGAAACTCAAACCCGATACCAAGTACCCAATTATATTAATATTAAAATTATTTTTTATTAAAGTTTAATGTGTGATTTTTTAAATGATTCATCATTACAATTATATCATAAATATATCATTTAATTTGATATTATCCACATCGTCATAAATACATCACAATCCAACTTTAAATTTCTTATATTCCCAAAAAGAATATTTCTTTATATTAATTTTCAACTTCTAACTTTTATTTTAATAACAAAATATTATTTCTCTTTCATGCTCTTCATGTTCAATCTATAATTTTTTTTTTTTAAATTTTTATTCTCATTTTTATATTAATTTTCAACTTCAACTTTTATTTTAATAACAAAATATTATTTCTCTCTCATGCTCTTCATATTCAATCTCTAATTTTTTTTTTTTCTCATTTTTCTCTACTCTAGTTTATTTTCTTCAAGATTTACAAAAATAAATATGTAGATAAGTAATGTATTATTTGTATTTTTAACATTTCTATATTACTAATTTTAAAATTATTTATTGAAGTTGTATTTCTTTTTTTTCACTATTTATAACTTTTAATCGGATAATTGAGTACCCGGCGGAGATCGAGTACCCGGCGAATCGGGAATGGGGATAGAAGTAAAGATACATATCGGGATCGAGGTCAGGATCGGATAACCCATTGTCATCCCTATTTCTAACTATAAGGATTTGTTTAACATTCGACACTATTTAACAAGAAATTCAGTATAGAGTCATTTAAAGTTATATTACCCCAGTTTATTTAATTTTAAGTAATTTAAAATTTAAATCTTTAATTTTTTTTTAGAGTTATATTACTTAAGTAAAATAGACTAATAAATCAAAAAAAAAATGTTTTCGTGATATTTTAGAAGAATGTTAGAGAGTCAAATAGAATTATCTATTCATTCAAGTCAATGTCACATCAATTTCACTTAGGTATATTATATTAATTTTTTTTCATACCTTTTATATATCGAAAATATTATATCGTAAAATATTTAAAATATTTAAAATATGATACCGATTTCAAAATTATTGATACGACATCAATATGAGTTTTTTAAAATTTTAATATATTAAATAAATAAATAATAACTAATAAAATTATAAATAATTATATTCACTTCTTTTTTTTTTCTTTAGATCCACATCTTTATTTTAAATAAATGGAAAACTCTTAAATACATATTCTCTCAAATATTAGCTGATTCATCCTATTCATTAGATTTGAAATTCAACTCTCAATAATGTAATGTGGTGGTTTGAGACAGGGAACATATTTAAGTTCGTCCTGTTTTATTTAAGAATTGTTTTACTACTATCTCTGCTCTGATTGGTTTAGAGGAATTTCTACATGATATCATTTATACTATATTATATAAAATAAATTTTTTTAATAAAATTTTATAAATAAATTTTTTAATATAATATATATTATATATTGAAATTCATATTATAATAAAAAAATAAATTTCCATCTCTTATGGATTATATTCTTATGGATTATAATGAATGAATAAACATATTCATGATTTTATATATTTAATTGTATTTTAGTGTTTGAGGCAGAATAAGAGTAAGATCGGGGCGGGTCGAGGCGGAGGACACAAATACCATTCCCGGTCAATTATCGGTCATACTAGGGAAAAACTACCTCAAACAGGGCAATTTAGTCTGATTACCGCATAACGGTCCGATTGATATTTTTTTAATATTAACGATATAATAGCGACAACGAACCGAAATCTCAATATATCACAAATATTAAGTATGATCAGTATGTTACTTGTATAATATCGCAAATATTTAGTATAATATGTATGTCACTTGTATCCTACTAAGATTTCGGTGTACCGAATTTTGATATACCAGAATTTCGATACAAAATTAGTATATTTTTTTCAATACCAAAAATTTCGGTACGTATATTATAGTGCCGGTCCAGATAAGCCCAACAAGCCCACGAGTTAGGGCAATTATAACACAAAAATTTAATAAAAAAAACAAGATATTTAATTATGTTTTTTAGTTTTCTTAAATATATATAAAAGTATTTAGCCTCATGATGCAATTTTAGAATTTTATTTGGTCATTATTCTAATCTCACAAAAAAAAAAAAAAAAGTCAATTTTTATTAATTTTAGTAAGCTTTCAAAATTCACCTTTTTCTAGTTTGGGGCAGCCCGAATGGGCTTTACTGCATAAATTATATAGATAAAATTTTGATATACTTTACCAATTCACCAGTAAAAAAAAACCTTAAAATGAATATTTCATTCGAAATTTTATTTCTCCCCTATTAAAATAATAGAAAATAAAACAACAAATAAATATATTTTTACAAGAAACTCAATCAAATTCAAACAAAAGTTATAGGAAGTGTGCCTCCACATATAGGCCTTGTTTGATCTTTGGGTTATTGGGCTTTTATCCGGGTTTTATCCCAAATAACCTTGTTTGATGGAATTAAGAAAAAACCAGTTTTTTAATTTTTTTTTCCAAAAATACCCTTACCTCTCTTCTCCTCTCTCTCTCTCAATACATTTTAAAATTATATTAATTTAATTTATATTTAAATAAAATTTAAAATATAATATAATAAAATAAATATTAAAAATTATAGATATATTAATATTAACTTTTATTAATACATCAATTAAAATTTAAATGAATACTAATTTTATAATACTAATTTAAATATTATATAAGATAATATAGTATATTATAATTTTATTTATATTGTGTATTTATTTTTATTTAATATAATAATATAAAATTTTAAATGAAATAAATTTTATAATATAATAAACAAAAATCAAACAAATCTATAGTATTTATTTAGAAAGATAATTTAAAGTTAGTTTATACTAAAAAAAATAATAATAATAAATTTTTTTATAAATATTTAATTTAAATGAGATATATTTATAAATTAATTAATATTTTTTATTTAAATATATTTAACTTTATTTTTTAGTATAAAAATTTATTAAAATAAATTTAAATTTTAAATGGTATATTAGATAATATAGTTGGTTAGAATTTTATTTATATTTTGAATTTATTTTTATTTAATATAATTTTTTTAAATGAAATAATTTATTAATTTAAATTATATGAAAATAAATTTTATAATGTAATAAAATAAATATAAAATATATATATATATATATTAATATTATTTTTGAATTATATAAAATAAAATATTTAATTAAAGGGTAATTTTGGTATTTTAATTTATAAAAGGATTGATTTGATTTGGGATGTGATGGTTGGGTTTTGGGATAAAACTTGGGTTTTATCCCAATAACCCAAAGATCAAACGAGGCCTATCTAATGTCAATAAATAGTATTCAAATTAAAATTATTTTATATGTAATTTGGTCTAAAATGTTTTCACTACTATTTATAAATTATTTTAATAAATTAATTGGATCGAGTATTAATTAAGAGCCAATTTACTACTCACTCAATGATTTCTGGCCATATAGGACATGTGAGTTGATTTGACGGAAGTAATCAATAATTTGAATACCTTTTAAGATTTATGTCATTTTATTTTTCAACTTTCTGTATTATTTTATTTATCTTTACAGCTTTTAATTCAAATATTTATTCATATCATAATAATTATATTTATTTTATTCATATGCATTAAATTTATTATTTTCTATTTCTTTTAGTTATATATATATTTATTCTTCCCCTCTATCTATTTATCATGAACTTTCTCCTTTTAGCATGGTTTTAACAATTCAACGTCCTAATGTTTTGTTGGTAGGTAAAAATGATTATTTTCTCAAATCTATTGCTTCAGTTTTTACAAGTCGGAACTACAGAGGTACGCAATCTTTTTCTTAATTCATCTCTTTTAAACTTTGTTTAGTTTCATGATATCGACGTCTTTTTGAAAACTTATAAGAACAACAACTTATTTCTTTAATTTGCTCTCTACTTGTTACAAAACCCATGTTTCATAAATTATTTTAATTGACTTAAAGATTAGATTCTCATTATAATTATTTATGTGACAACTAAAAATAGTGACAACTAAAAATAGCTCGACAATGATGTCATACCTACGACAAAACTAATTTCTTCATAGGCGATTTAAAAATTAACCCTTGTTTGAATAAAAAAAAATCAATTATATCAAATTTAATTATTATTTACGAGCACATGTTATCCTAAAAAAAATAATGAGAAATTTAATAGATATACACAAAAAAAAAAAATTGATTAATACATTATAAAAAATGTGTTATTTAAAAAGAAATTGAATATTAATATCAATATTTTAAATAGTTTCAGTGCTTATCTTAATTTATTTTTTCAATTAATATATCATTAATTTCCACAAATAGTCTCAATAAAAAATTACCATTAAAAATTATACATATTAATCATTTCAAATGTTTTGACTTTCATATATAATTTTATATTATTATTACTACTATTATTATTATTATAATAATAATTATTATTATTATTATAATTATTATTATAATAATAATTATTATTATTATTATTATTATATTATATCTTTTAACAAGTCTATCTATCTCAATCATATAAATGTGAATTTGTATTACCAATTAAATTTATCTTAATTTATTTTAAAATAAACTAGATTTATCTTTTAGTTCTAAAATAGTATAAATACCAACTGATATAGTAAAATTGGTATGTATATATTAGTAATTAAACTCTAATATTATAAATCAATATTTTTTTAAAGCAAGGAACAAGCATATATCATAATCAAATTATTTTCAAAGGATATTATTAATATTTATTTTTCTGAAAAAGAATACTGGAGTGTTTATTAATATGTCAAATAATATCCATGTTAATTATCTTTAATTAATTTTTTTATCATGTGTTACATTTTATTACAATAAACTAATTATAACAATGTTTTATTTTTCCTCTATATAGTACAAATTCCAAAGGATGCATATGCTACTACATCCTTACTTTTAAACCAAGGGCTTGATATAATAAAGCTGAATGAAAATATATCAAAGGAAGAAATGCATGCTTGGATTGATAAGGTCCAACCCATGCATAATATGACTATCTTATGTAAGTTTTATGCAATTTCTAGAATAATCAACACTTCTACATTTGTTAATTTTTAAATACTTACCCATGGTTCTTGTTTGTCTAAAAGTGATGGAAACCCATGAAAATGAAAATGAAAATGAAAATGTCAAGGAAATACTACCTTCCGAAATAAAAAGAGATAAAAAACGCATTAGATGGAGTGCAGATCTTAAAATGAGGTTTTATGATGCAATTTTGTTACTTGGCAATAGTAAGTGTTGTATAAATTTATGGTTGTATTCTAAAATTTGTAATTAGTTTTTTTTTTAAAAGTATAATTTAAAATATATATACACTAAAAAATGTCTTTTCTTTCTAATTTAACAGGTGCTACCCCCAAGAAAATTCAAAACTATATGAATGAGCCAGGTCTCACAATGAATCATATTGCAAGTCACCTTCAGGTATGTAAATTTATTATATTATTTTAAAAAAAAGAAAAATATATTTTACTAAAATTATGATATAATATTTGATCTACTTCACAATCTATAAATTTATAACAAATACAAATAAAATATTTACATATTTGAACAATTATAAGAAGTGATTGAGAATGTGTTTGTAATTATATTTATTAAATTTCACTTTTAAATCTTACTAAAAATATATAATACTTGTTAATGTTTTTGATATAGAGACACCGAAAACGTGTTGAACAAGTTAATTTATCTGAAGTGGTCAATGCATTTGAGACGATGGACCAAATAGAGCTAGGTGATCCCCTTAACAACCAACACATTGCAACCACAACTCGAGCCCTATATGGACATGGATTTGGATCAAGATATGAATCAGGATTTGAACTTGGATTTGGATCAAGATATCAATGACTTTGTTCTAGAAAGAACCCAAGAGGCTAATAAATGGCTTGAAACAACAGAAGAGGCTAATGAAAGGAGTGGCTAGTTTCTAGTCCAATCATAAATATTTTTTTTGTTATCATGTGTCTTTTGTTATTGGTAATTTGAGACTTAATATGAAAAGTAAATCTAAATTCTATGGTCATTAGTGGTTATTTTTTCTATGATCAATATGCATAAATTCTTAGAATCTTTTATATTATTTTCAAACATCAAGTTTCTATCTTTATTTAGTTTAAAGACAATTATTCTTTAAGAAATTTAGTTTAATTTAACTTTGTTTTAGATAAGACTCAAATATGATTAGATGAATTAAGTATTTAGTTACAATTGGAGAAAAATGTTTAGCAAACCTGATCTCTTTCACATGCACCCTTCTTGCTCAATTAAAATGACATCAACTAAGATATTAAATGGCCTAAATCACCTTCAATTACCTCAAATCACATAATGGATAAATCATGTAAGAATAAAGAAAATCCAAACTAAAATTTTGATTCACTCAAAAAATGTTTCATTAATCACTTTAGAGAATTCTAAATTATTAGCTCAATAATAAATAATTAAAATTAATCAGTTTTTAAAATCTAATAATTACCAGTATCATAGTAATTAAAATTAAGCATTTTATAAAATTTTATTAGCTAGTTAATGCATTTAGAGGCTAAAATAAGGCTCAAATTATCAATAACAAAATTGAAACATGGTTTAACGGAACCACCACACAATAAGATTGACATAGAAACTCCTCACTTTTTCTATACTCATTTAACTAGTTATTGGACACTCTTTGTCATATAATAAATATCTTCTTTGTCATCTAAGGTTTTGTTCTTTTTTTATTTTATTTTTTTAATTATTTGGATCAAAACAAAAATATATTACATCAATTTTTATCTTCTCGTTCACATTATTCAATTCATTAATTAAAATAATAAAATAACTTTTATTTTAAATTAATAATTTTTATTTTATCATTATATATATCAGTGTTCTAAATAACGGTCGAGGTGGGTGTCTACACCACACCACCTATACATGAGACAGTTAGTTAATTATTTATTATTTTTAATTAATTAATTTCTAATATATATATAAATTTAAAATAAAAAAACTCTTTACTTTCACTTATTCACTATTTATTTAAATGATTCTCTATCTTCACTTTATTTCTCTTCTTTATTTCTCTTTTTTATTTGTCTTTTTTATTCCTCGTTTCTTATCTAGTTGCTTCTCCTTCTAGTTGATTCTCATCCACCTTACTTGGTGATAGTGCATATATATAGATGATTTAGAAAATTAATTATGCTTATAGTTTTATTTTTGTTAAATATTAATATGTTAAATAAATTATGAATATTAATTTGGACTTTTGTTAAAATGGTAATTATAGATTATTTTTATTATATTTATATTTAAATTTATTTATACTTATATAGTGAAAATATTTTAACCGCAATAGAGATACATTTATGTGGTTTCTCCATCAAATCGTAAGAGTTTAACTAGTTTAAAATTTACCTAAATTCAAAATCATTTAGAATAGTAAGATTTTATTAATTATATTGAGATTTTAACAATCTTAGTGAAAAATATTATATATGGATATATATAATGTAATTAGCACGATCAAATAATTGACCTTATTGTTTGTTTCATGAACAAAACAAATTATTTAAGTTAAATAGAGATTATTATTATAAAAGATAATTAGAATGCAGTTTATGGGTTCTATCGAGGTAGTCTATTGGTAAGAGTCGGCTTAATAGATCAAAATAGCAAGGTTTCGATTCTATCTGAAAACTTTGAGTTAAAGATGGAGGCCATGACTGTGGGGTGTCATGTTAGTACTCCTTCATCCAAAAAAAATGTAACTTACACTAGTAAAAAAACATTAATACCGACTATATATAACGACTAGAACAAAAATCGTCGATATACCATATCAATGATGACAGAAACAAAAGCCGTCGGTATATTAAAATTTCTAGCGACCACTTACAAAACCGTCGGTATATTGTACTGCGACCACTTACAAAGTATTAAATTTCTCTAATTATGATATAAATAGTTGGGATTGATTATGTTCTGTTTCCAATTGGACTATTGTCTACTAATTACATTTAGGTCTGATGATAATTTTTTGTAACTAACAACCATAAGATTAAGCAATAATGTTGGGTTTTGCAATAGCAAAACTACGAATCTTCTTAGAAATTAAATCTGTAACAAATCAAGTTTCAAATTGTCTATGACGAACAACAGATTTACCAAGAACTGAAATAACACAAATTAAATGACAACACAATATACGTAGTTCGATCAAAATTGACATACGTTTACGGGAGAAATAAGTTTCACTAAATCAAAGAAAGGTCAATAATAGAAACTTACATGCACTGCTCTCAAATGAAAGAAGTGATTATACTAGCAATGATTGGAATACTCCACAATCAAAAGCTCCCCTCGATCTTTCTCTCTAGATCAACCAAAGAACAAGAATAAAACCAGAAAACCTTAGATCTGTTCATTCTCTCTCAACCTTACCGTGTTATGAAAAAAATACTAAAAAATATATTTATACTCTACACCGTTTTCATAACAGAAAACCATGACCCGTTTAGCGGAATTTAAAACCCGCCTACAATGGCAAGGAAGACCTCAAAAATTCTCCCCCTTCCGAGCCATGGAAGAATGTTGCTATAAACATTCGTCATCGTGACGCTCCAGCCAGAACCATTCCGGCTTTGGCACAATATATCGCATGCTTGCCTCCTGGCAAGCCTTTTGTCATCATATCTGACCCGTTCTTATCTGTATGCACTTTATTCAAGTATAACTTATTCTTTTCGAGCACTTCACGAATTCAATGGTACCTTCTTTGGATGTGTTTTGAACGTGAATGGAAACTTGAATTCTTTCTCACATGTATAGCACTTTGTGAGTCACTAAACACCACAAACATGTTTTGTGTAATGCCTATTTCTTTCAATAATTCTTTCATCCATCTCATTTCCTTACAACATTCAATAATGTCAATATATTCCGCTTCTGTAGTAGACAAAGCAACACATTTTTGTAGACGAGACTACCATGATACAACTCCTCCTCCAAAGGTATACCCTGAAGTTGATCTTATTGTGTCAATATCACCACTCATCTGAATCAAAAAACCCTTCAAGATGTGGCTTTCCGGTACCATAACACAAAACATATTTAGAGGTCCCTCGAAGATATCTCATTAGCCACTTAACTACTTCCTAGTTTATCTTACCGAGATTTGAAAGGAAATGACTAACTACTCCAACCGCATGAGCTATATCTGGTCTTGTACAGACCATTGCATACATCAGACTGCATATTGCTGAAGCATTTGGAACATTGCACATTTCTTGTTTTTCCTCTTTATCCTTGATCATTGTCTTGTTTATTTTCAAGTGTGTAACCAATGTACAAGAAATTGGTTTTGCCTTGTCCATATAGAATCGTTTTAGAATCTTCTCAATATCTCTCTCATGAGACAGCCATAGTCTTTTCTTCACCCGATCACGAATGACCTGCATTCCAAGAATTTATCTTGCTTGACACAAGTCTTTCATCTCAAAAGACTTAGTCAATTTTTTTTTTCAACTTGGCAATATTAAACTTGTCTCTCCCTACAATCAGCATGTCATCAACATATAGGAGAAGTATAATAAAATCATTAGAAGCAAACTTTTGCACAAAGACACAGTGATATATAAACGTCTTCATGTACCCATGGATGGTCATGGACGACTCAAATTTAAGATATCATTGATTTAATGATTACTTCAAACCGAACAGATTTTTGACAAGTTTGCACACATTGCTTTCCTCACCTTTATTATTATAACCTTCGGGTTGCTCCATATAAACATCTTCATCCAAATCACCATGGAGAAATGTAGTCTTGACATCAAGCTGTTCAACCTTAAGATCCATACAAGCAGCTAGACCTAACACCACCTGGATGGAAGTCATCTTCACTACCGGTGAGAAAATCTCATCTTAATCAGTTTCATGCCTCTGGACAAAACCTTTGACAACCATCTTAGCCTTGTATCTTGACTTGTTATCATCACATTTATACTTGATCTTGTACACCCATTTATTTTGTAATACTTTTATGTTCTTTTATCTTTCTTATAAGCATCCTCAAGAGCCTCCTTATAGCATATAAGCTCCCCACAATCAGTTAGAAGGATATACTCTATAGGGTACTTAAATATTGATCTTTTTTTCCTAGTAGACCTCCTAAGTACCTCTTTTTGATGATTCTGTTAATTTCCATCCTCTTGTTGAACTTCAAAACTAGCCTCAATATTATCACCGAGATCAGTTTCTGTATCATTTCCATGACCTACAGCTTGACCCTGAGGAACATCATCATCACTATCTAAGTCTGAAGCTACATGTGGCCTTGTCTCCTCAACATCACGAGACAACTCAAGACCAGAAAGATCATGTATGTATGCATCAAACTTTCCACCATCTTCAAAATTCTCAATAGTTTGATCTTCAAGGAATACCACATCTCGGCTTCTCAAAACCTTTTGTCAATTGGGTCATAACACCTATATCCCCACTTTTCATCACCATAACCCAAAAATATACATTGCATGATTTTTGCATCTAGCTTAGACCTCTCATCTTTTGGAACATGTGCAAAAGCTTTACAACTAAAAACACGTAAATAGTCATAATTGACATTTTTATCTTACTAGACACTTTCTGCACACTTATTATTCAATGGCTTAGAGGGAAAATGGTTGATCACATACACTGTAGTGCTCATAGATTCAGCCCAAAAATGCTTAGCCAACTTGGCATGGGAGAGCATACTCCTCGTCCGCTCTAACATTGTTATGTTCATCCTCTCTGCCACTCCATTTTGTTGTGGAGTCTTGGGCACAGTCTGTTCATATCGAATACCCTACTCTTTGCAATAATCATCAAATGAGCCTATGTACTCTCCCCCATTATTTGACCGCACCCTGATCAATTTTCTTCCTTTCTCTCTTTCAACCAGTTTGTGAAAGACCTCAAACTGTTAGGTGTGAATGCGATTGAAGTTTGGCTCAATTTCTCTTGTTTATCGATTTCGTTGCACCACTACCTCATCAAAGGCAACAACCCTTTCTCTAGTATCCAAACACCACAAAGGAGATTGACCTCTACCTCCCACCAAGAGAGTATTATTTATTTATATTATTAGGTCAAGTCCAATAAGTGGGTTACTACAGATTGAGCCACAATGTTGGGCTAACCAATACCCAACAATCTCCACATTTTGCCCAAAACAGTGCAAAACACAATAACGGAATCACAAGACACATCATCACCAATTTATTACCACCGAGGCAACAAAGAGAATACCCAAGGTAAACTCGTGTCACAAAGACTAGGGGCAAAAGCACAAAACATGCAAAAACCACAAAGATCAAACGCAAAAGCACAAAGCATGCGAAAATCACAAAGAACAAACGCAAGAGCACAAGCATGTGAAAATCACAAAGATCAAACGCAAAAGCACAAAGTATGGGAAAATCACAAAGATCAAACGCAAAAGCACAAAGTATGGGAAAATCACAAAGTCAAAGTTTAAAATCCGTTGACATGAAATAAATTTTTCAGCAGGTAAACACTTAGTACCCATATCAGCAGGATTAAATTCTGAAGGAATTTTCTCTAACTTAACAATGCCCTTTTCAACAATATCCCGAATGTAATGAAATCTAACATCAATGTGTTTTATTCTATCATGAAAAACATGATTTTCACACAGTTGAATAGCAGATTGACTGTCAGAAAACACAGCCACATTTTTATCAAGAAAACCAATTTCAGACAAAACATCCCTAAGCCAAATTGCTTCCTTAAAAGCTTTAGTGGCAGCTACATACTCAGATTTTGTAGTAGATAAAGCAACAATGGGTTGAAGTTGAGACTTCCAACTTATGCAAGAGCCACACAAAGTAAACACATAGGAAGTAATAGACTTTCTATTATCCCTATCATTAGCATAATTGGAATCCACATAACCAACCAACTTAGTACGTACAGAACACTTAGAGAAAGTCAAGCCAACATTAACAGTGGTTTTTAGATATCTCAAAATCCATTTCAAAGCATTCCAATGAGGCATACCAGGGTTAGACATAAATATACTCAAGCAACTAACTGTATATACAATAGCAGGCCTAGTACTAATCATGAGATACATAACAAATCCTATAGCATTGGAATAAGGCACATTCTTCATTTCAGTTATTTCAGTTTCAGTCTTAGGAGACTGATCCTTACTTAACACAAAGTGGGAAGCAAGAGGCACATTCACATATTTAGCATTAGACATAGAAAATTTACTCAAAATTTTAGCAACATATGCACTTTGATTCAACACAAGAGAATTTTTTTTTCTATCTCTAATGATATTCATGCCCAAAATCTTCTTAGCATCACCTAAATCTTTCATGTTAAAATTTTCACAAAGCGATTTTTGCACATGCATAACAGACTTCAGACATGGGCTAACAATCAACATGTCATCCACATACAATAAAAAAAATACAGGCACAAAGTCTATATTCTTGAAATAAAGGAAATGATCAGAAGAACTTCTTTTAAACATCAAAGATTACATGCACTTATCGAACTTGATATTCCATTGCCTATGAGATTGTTTTAAACCATACAATACTTTTTTAACAAACAAACATGATCAGGAAACTTGGGGTCAACAAACTCCTCAAGTTGATGCATATAAATATTCTTATCAAGTTCATCATGTAAGAAAGCAGTAGTAACATCCATTTGTTTCAATTCCCAATCAAAGTGAGCAACTAAAGAAAACATAATTCTAACAGTAGTGAATTTGACAATAGAAGCGAAAATTTCAACATAATTTATTCCCTCCTTTTGAGTAAATCCATTGGCTACTAACCTAGCCTTGAATCTAACTTTTTCAGACTCTTGCTTCACCTTATACAACCACTTGCAATCCACTAAGGAGCAATTATGAGGTTTAGGAACAAGTTTCCAAGTATCATTGATTCTTAGGGAATTTATCTCATTATTCATAGCAACAATCCATTTAGTAGAAAACTTAGACCTCAAAGCTTCTTTGTAAGAGCTAGGCTCATTCTAGTCTAGGGATTCAAACATGTTAAAAGCAAATTCAGACATATTACAATTATTCAATTTATCATCCCTAAATTTAGCAGGCATTCTAACAGTTCTTCTACTTCTATCCTTAGAAAGTTGATAGTCAAGCAAATCATCAGATAAATCATGTGAATCAGACAACACATTTGAATCATTCAAATCATCAAGAAAATCATGTGAATCAGACAAAACATTAGAATCATGCAAATCATCAATATCATGCACGTTATCATGCTCCATCTCATTAGGAACATTTACATCATGTTTAATAGGTTGATACACAACTATAGACACATGCTCCACCTTATTAGGAGCATCATTAATAGGAGTGGGAGACATGGACAAGCAAGGAAAATCATTCTTATTAAAGACAACATCTCTACTTATCACAATCATAAGGCTAGGTTCACTCATATCCCAAGCCTATAACATTTTACCCCTTCAGGGTAGCCTAAGAACACACATTTCTTGGACCTAGACTCCAACTTGTCAACCTTCTGATGCACATAGCCAACACAACCAAAAACTTTCAAGTTGCTCAAATCAAGAGATTTACTTGAAAATACAAATTCAGGACATTTCCCTCCTAAGGGAACACTAGGGGACCTATTTATTAAATAAGCAACAGTATGCAAAGCATCCCCCAAAACTTCTTAGACAACCCAGATGACGCTAACATAGCTCTCACCCTCTCTAGAAGTGTCATATTCATCCTCTCAGCAACACCATTCTACTGTGGTGTGTACGGCACAGACCTATGTCTTTTAATACTCAAGGTAATACATAAATCATTCATCTGTTTATTACAAAATTCAAGACCATTATCTATCCTAAGAGTTTTGATTCTCTTACATGTTTGATTTATAATCAAAATCTTCCACTCCTTAAACTTTTCAAAAACATTAGACTTATGTTTCAAAAGTAATATCCAAACTTTCCTAGAATAATCATCCATGATGGACAGAAAATATTGGTTCCCCCCATGTGTAGCAACACTAGAGGGACCACACACATCAACATGCAAATATTCAAGGATACCAGTACACTTAGACACATTTGGGTAAGAGGTGATGAGAAAACTCACCTTATGCTGTTTTCCTAGCACACATGATTCACAGAAGGGGATGGGAGACAATTTATCACTACCAAAGTGACCACCTTTATGCAAAATTTCTAGACCTTTGTTACTCATGTGACATAATCTATTATGTCAAAGAAAAAATTGATCATCAATCACAGAGTTCATAGAGTCACAAGCAGACTCAGCATGACACACATACAGATTGTTCATCTTTTTAGCAGTAAAGATAACAAAAGATTCAAGTAAAATTTTCATAACACATTTCCCCCACTTTCCCTCCAAACCATCATTCTCAAGAGATGCACAAGACAACAAATTATAACGCAAATCAGGAACATGCCTCACATTCTTCAAAGTAACACAAAATCACAAGAGAACCTTAGGCATACATCAACTATTCCTAACACAATGCAATTTTTCGAATTTGCCATACACACAAAACCATGTTCAATCTCTTTATAGTTCAAAAACAAATCTCTAATTATGAACATGTCTAAGGCCTTCACATATTTCACAATAATTTCAATCAAATATCACTTTAGCTTATTCTAGTATCAACAAAATAGTAGGGAAATAAATAGTCAAAACTTCCACAATTGATATACGTGTCTCCATTGCATCGGTGTCAAGTACCATGGCCAAAGAGTCCGATTCAACCACCATCTACGAAGGGGAGTCCGATTTATAGGATATCGAAGCCAAAGTCTCTGATTCAACCACAATTGATGAAATACTTTCCATATCCGGCGAATAAAGCGAGTTGAACTCACTAGTCGTCGAATCCAGTCATGTAGATAACCAAGACTTCGACATACTCTTAAGAACCCATGAATCGAGCAAGAAGTCAACTGATTCTGGCTCAATCCTAACATGTAAGCACAAATCGATGTCGCTCATAGTGAATAACAAATGAATCAGACTCTCCTTCGTCGATGGTATATATTTAGAGAAGATGTCGAGTACGAATGATATTTAGAGAAGATATACTTTTAGTTAAGTAGAAAGAGGGAGTGCGGACGAATAAGTGAGTTGGTTAAGATTTTTAATTGTGTGTATTAACCCTTTAATTGAACGATAAATGTTGTAATAAAAAGAAAATGTATGAATAGTTATGTAGAACTAATGTAAAGTTACTGTGGGACAATATATATATATATATATAATTTATAAAGGGAGTATTATTATTTCTTAAAAAGTGTGCCCACTATGTTTAAACTTGGGAAAATTTTGGACGATGTGTTGAGAGCAAACTCAACCTAACTTATTTTAGTTTCAAATAATGCCCTAGGTTATAGGCATCACTCTAGAAAAAGTAATTATACCACCAAAACACAAGCTCAATACCTTGAAATTATTATCCTTTTTATAATTCTCTTAAGAAAAATATGCAGATAATAGATGGCTTCAGTTTGAAATCTATTGGCACTAATAAATATGTGAGCTTTATATACATAAGTCAAACAGTAACATACAATGAAGCTCTTACTGCAATTTCAACCCATAAAAGAAAATTACATTTACAAAGAAAAAACATCAATCTGTCATAACATCTACTTGTTCTTTATCCTCCTATTTGTGGGTTAAATCAGTACAATGTTAAACTGTCTATTATATCTAAACTTCTAACAAAGTTTCTCTATAAATCTTTTATTCAGAAATGAAAAAAAAAGTTAGCTGATGATATTTCAAGTTACACATCATATACGGGTAACCATTCTTCAACTACAACGCGACAAATTGGGCATTCCTTGCACTTATCACAACAGTAGCTGCACCAAAATCGGGAAGAACAGTTTTGTAAAAACAAAAATAGAAGTTCACCTTTTTTAATACAATAAAAAAAAAGTGGACTATGATGAAATACCTGCATAATCCTCGATGTCTGCAAGGTAGGAGAACCACACTAATGTCTCGCTCATAACATATTTTACATAAAACCTTAGCCTGCCAAATCAAATTAATAATCTTGTTAATGTTTAAATCAGAAGCTTCCAACAAAATCATCACATTTTAATATGCAAAATTAACAAGATAGATACATTTTGAAGCTTTTCAAACTCCTGTTGGCTAAATTTTGTGATTTCTGTCTGCTCACCGAGAGCAGCCTGAAGTCTCCAAACCTGAAGCATCATTGCCGAGTTAAAAACAGTAGAATATAAGATTCGGCGTGAAATTTGGGGTAAAAAACAGTTGTAACGTCAAGAGTATGGTTTGTGATAAATTAAATAGGAGAATTGAGGAACCCTGCTCACCTCCTCAGCAAGATCCTTCTTTGGCATTTTCTTAACTATTTCAGGAGGATAACCACAAAAAGTGTTGTAACTGCATAATAGCATATCCAAGGGAAGAGACTTCAACAATCTTAAAGATAATAATCAGGAATAGTGACATGAGAATATCACAAAATATAATAGAACTAACATATTATACTATTTATAGACCTAGACCACATACAAAGTAAAATCTATGAAATAACTAATGATTGATATGCACAAAAAGTAGCGTAAGCTGTTTAGGTGTCAGTTTTTCTTCATGATCCCCCAAAAATTACAATGATATAAAAATAATCTCATAATGATCCAAATTATAGTGTAGTTTTTTCTTTCATTTGGTAACAAGTTGCTATGTTTTCCAAAGTCACACTATGGTATAAAAAATAATCTCAACAAAAAAATTTGTGTGAATGATTTGTATACCAAATGAAGCAACAAAAATTAATTTAACATGGATCATGATCCAAAAAAATCTAATCATGATTGTGACAAAATACCAATTTCTAAATAGGGTCAAAATGTTCTTAGGCTTCATATCTATTTTTGTGTCTCTGTAACCACTAATTTGTTGAAGAGTTCTACTGAATAAATGTGACAAATTCTATAACTACTCCTCCCATCAAAGATTATATATAGAAAAGTTCTCACCTAGAGGCACCCTCTTGAAAAAGTCGAGCTTTCTCCTCTTTAGTACCATCATCAATTGACCACCAACCAAGAAGCCTGGAATGTAGAAAGAAGTGGATTATCATGCCTGATAACTTAAACATTATGAGAAGGCAAATAGAAACCTTCCAGCATACCAACTTAAGACTAACCTGGATCCATCATAAAAGAATCCAAAACAGTCCTGTAGTTTTGAAGAAACACTAAAATACTGTCCACTGACAACTCCTACATGAAGGAAACAAATGATTTTTTCTATCAATCCCGATGCAGCAAACAGAACCCCAACACCTTGCAGTAGAAGTAGAGGAGAGAACACAATTGGAAGTGGGATATATCTAGCACCAGAAGGCGTTCCCTGAAATGATAAGTATTATCTTATTAAATATATCAATAAATGCAAAGATAATCAATAACTATCTACGAAGACTCATTTAGTTCAGTGGTAGAGCACTGCAATGTCATGAATTCTAGTCTTCATGACCGTATCATTTTTAACCAGAACCAAAAATATCATAACCTACCTCCAAATGCATGCAAAGAAGGATTTGAAAACCAATAATTGGGATCTTCATAATATGGCCACCAATATCCGAAAGAGCACATAATCTATCAGTAGAATGATCGTCAGATGAAACTACGAGGCCACTGTTCCAGTCTAGATATCTTATTGTCGAAGAGGAAGAGCTGGTCTCTTGTCTATGAGAATTGTTATGAATTAAAGGATTTGACCACTTTGTACAAACAAGGAATGCAAAGCATTCAGCAATCCTGTGAACAGTGGCCAGCACAATTAATTCATTTAGTTTTGCTTTTCACAAAATATGATTAAAATGTGTATGAGAGAAAAAGAAGAAAAGAATACCCAAAATTTACAAATAAATCCCACCATCCTAATGCATTGGCACCACCTGCAACATGGTTAAGAAGCAAATGAAAACAGCAATTGTTATAGTCATCCAGTTACTTTTCAAAAAAAATGTAACTTTCAAATAAATTGTTACAACTACTGACATAACAACCACTCTAACAGATCATTGAGTTAGATAAAATTAAGAATCAAAGCCAAAAGAATTCCTGAAAGACGGATATTATTTACTTTATATTTAAATACTTAGTTTTATTTAATGCAAATATACCTTAACTAATGATCAAAAGTAAGTGTTATGTATGAGTTTTTTTATTTAAATAAATCCTGTATGTTTATGATATAGATTATGAACTTATAATTATAAGTTCTATAATTAACTTTTTTAGTATAAACAAAATTATATAATAAAGTTTACGAGTGTGCCAAAAATTAAAGTTAATTAATGTATAATGCAAAACTATTAACTGCACTTATAATTATTTTATGATTAAAATATAATTGAAGTTCACTAAGAACGCCTTAAGTTAAAGTAGGGGGGCCGTACTAGCTTCCTAAATTAAAAAAATAAAATTTAAGAGAAGTTGATAATGTAGGTTAGCATACATTAGAGCAGATAATTACAACCCGCGAGCTCTATGGATACAGAGCTCCGGAATAGGGACTTTAAAGAAGTTATGCAAACCTAACTAAAGATATTATTGTGGGTTTAAATTTGTTTGAAAAATGGTAGGATGAAGATATTATGCAAACCATTCATATATGGATCATAACAATCATTGTACATTCTACTTTGTGAAAAGCAACATTTTCTGCATATTTTCAACTTTCCTGGCAAACATCAACATGAACTGATAGCACATTAATGCATGAAAGATTACTATTACCTCTATATATAATAACAAAAAACAAAAGAGAACTGACTGGTGTTTACACTGTCAATATGGAAAACTGAAATAACATCAAATCTAAATGCATCACAGGAACAACAAAACTATGCTACTGGGAATAAGCAAGAGACCTTTAGAAAATCGTAGAAAAGGAAGATCATGATAAAGTTGATAAATTACCACACAACTTAAGAAGTGTGAACAAAGTAGCAGCCAGGAAGAAAACCATGGAGATCGCCACCCAGAAATGCTAAAACGAACAAGAAAACATTCCAGTATTAGTCAAAATAATATAACAAATCTGATATATAAACAAAAAAATGCACAATACTCATCCAGGCCACAGCTTTGGAGGCTAACAAAAACACTTTATAATTTTCTTCAAGATGCATTAATCGAATGGAAAATAAAAGTCCCATAAAGGAACTAAAGATGTATATAGTTTCTCAAATATATATATTTTTATCTATATGCAAAAGAATACAAAAGCTACTGGCTTCTTAGCTAAAAGAAAGGACAGCTCCAATTAAACAATAATCTCTTTCTTGTTAATTGATCTGGCTAGCCATTTTCAAACAATAATCCCACTAAATAGTCAACAACAAACTCCAATAGGAATGGTCTTATTTTTTACAATGACAGTTCTTCCTTTTCTCATCTTTGTGATGTATGAGCTCCGTTAGGGACTGAATTATGTCAATTGAGCATTTTGAAATTTTGAAATATTTCTAGAGAATAGCAAATCTTAATTTCCAGAACAGAAGAGAGCAGCAAATTGAGATAATAAAAAAAGAAAGTGTAGGTAAACATCATATAGAATTATGAAATAAATATAAAAATTCCACCCAATTAACAACTTTCACTATGAACTTACAGGAAGTGTTTCCCATATTGCTCCATCGCTCAAGGTTTCATCGTCTCCTGGCAAAAGGGACTTACACATTCTGCTCAAAGGGGAAAAGGTGAGTCAACATTTGCGCTTCGTCAGAAAAAAAATGTTTCTTATCTTTTTCCCTGTTAAAGGATGCCCAAAATATTTGGTTCAAGTCACCTAACAGTCTTGTTGACTTGTTTGGATCAACAAAGATGACATTCTATAGAGAGTGAAATTGATCTGTTTGAATTACCTAGTCAATTAAAGTTCATACATTCCACCAGTGAATTACTGCTTCCTGTTTCTTTTCCGAAAAGTATCTTCCATAAAATAATCCAAACTCAGTCTGCTGATTTGGTATAGAAGAACAAATATTCCACTCATATAAGGAATGGGTTGCTTAGGAACTGTATAAAAGCTGAAAATTTGGACACAATTTGTCACTTTGTACTTTCTGGACTACAAATTACTAATCCAGCTTACCAATAGAACCTTTATATACTGCACTGCATTGGTTTGAGTTATAATACATCAGACAGGCCGCAGAGGACCAAACAAGACCATTATACTGATTTGATTACTTTTTTGTGAAAATTATAAGGTTGCATTCTTTGACATGTTTGGAAACTTGGTTAAAGAATGAAACAATCTAAATAGAAAACGGATATCTAAACAATCTACAATCACTTATCAAGATGTCATAGGTTAAAAGTCAGAATTAAAGTTGTATCCAAACATGGTCTAAAATGATAACAAAAATACATGCACAATAGACAGTAAGAACCATAATAAACAGACAAAACAAAGTAACTACCTGAAGTTGTCAACAAGAATGGTTATCTCAAGTGCCAACAGCGGGAGGAATACAATCTTTAAGCTCACAGCTTCAAAGCCATTTACTGTGCAACAGAAAGAACTAATACATCAGTAAATCTACATGCACTTTATAAAATAATGTTCCACTTCTTTAGATTTATTTTAATTCTATATTCAGAGAGAAAGTAAAAGTGCTACAGCGGCTTACACTGTTATCTTCAAATTGCAACATGTTCATTTTAAAAGCCAGTTTTGAACTTAAGTTGCTAACAAAAAATTGCAAATAACAGATATAGAAATTTAAAAGGAAGATAATTTTTTATTTCAAGCTTAAACATGACTACAAATAGGTAGACAAGACTGAAATAGACTCAGTCTTCACAAAGGATGCAATAAAACAAATAAAAGTTGAAAAACAGTTTTCCCCTTTAAACATGAGGAACATAGAACATTGCATCATCATTACAATGAAGATTATACATGTCACACTTCAAGAAAATCTAATAATCCAAAAAAATCTATAAAATATCAACCATAGCCTAAATAATATAACTATTAGAAGATGGATGTATGTTTATTATCATAAACCTAGGCCCAACTATGTTTTACATATCAGGTCTTTGTACCTAGCTTACCTTTTTAAGGTTGAGGACTAAAGTTTTCCCAAAAAAAAACTTCTTTCCTTTTCTTTCCCTTTTTAAAGCCTTCAATTAACTTCAGGTTTTCTCGTCTTACGGAAGAAAATGTGGTGTAAGAAAGTCAATTTCACAAGTTAAGCAATCCACTGGCACAAGAAACCCATGATTCGTTACAAACAAACAAGATTTCTATAATCTATTTTGAAACTCATAATACATACAAGATTAGAAATATGAGTTTCCCCAGCCAATGCCTAAAACAGATGCACCTCCTAATCAGTTGAATGTCATTTACTTACCATACAGACTCTCAAGATGTATACAAAGCAGCAGTTCAAATGACACAAGCAATGGGACGGCAATAACAGCATGACATGGAGCCCACTGTACAAGCAAATCAAAACCTTCATTATACATTTCTCAAAACTCGAGCATAAAGTGAGTATAGTATGCAATAATAGGTAATTCTCCATAAAATAAATCTTAGTGGGGAAAAGAGGATACATCTCGGCCATGAGGAATTGATGGAGCTGGTAAGGAGAATCTTCCTCTGGCAACAACTGCATGGAATAACCAAAGCGGAAAGAAAATTACCCTGCAAATGTGTGAACAAAAAATTGGTGCTTTAAAGCCTTCAGAAAGAATGAATTATTCTCTGGCAACTGCCCACATATTGAGACACAAATATTCATACACGTGCACGTTGCTCATTGCTAAAAGTAACTGAGTAGAAATAACCCATGTTTAAAATAGTAAAAAATTGTACAAAATGCCATTAAGAAACCAAGACAAAATACCCTAAGCAAATCCATATAAATACTACTCTTCTTCTCCTAACTAAGAAACAGGAATTGAATAATATCTGAGAACATCAACCAACAAACATGAAAGTGGCAGAAAAAAACATAAACTGTACATTGACCCATAAGGAGAACCATCAACTCTTCTTCCACCCACAAAACCATCTGAATAAGCTGTCCCAAAACCAAGGGAAATGAAGATTTTGGAGATTTTATGATAAAATCCTATATTGACTTCGAAATAGATAGTAACCAAACTACTATAGAAAGATGTCCAAGGTTCATGATTCCATGAATGATGAAAGAACTCGAGCTATCAACTTTACGCAATCCTTACCATAAATTTAAAGAACAGGTACTGTTTGTTGGCATTTCATTCCAACCTCTATTATATTCGAAGTTCTATTTTTCAATTATTTATGTTCTTTCGAGCCCTATGGATTTGCACTTTTTAATTCGTTTTGTTACCGCAGGAAATTACATTTTCTTCCACTTTTAGCTCGAAATATGATTCTATGCTCCTCAACAATAATCCACAAACAGTGACTGTCTACAATGCATTCTGACTGGTACGATGCATTTCACTTTGTATTAACCCTACAATTGTTTAGAATGAAATTTAAAGATGACAGATCACAATAACAAAAACAGTTTCCAAAAAGAAAATTACGACATTCATGACATTTAGTGCGCATTATATTTGATGCATATATTTCTTTTGGTAGCTTTTAGTGTACCGAACGTGTTTAATGTATGTCGAAAGACAAGAGTTTATGTCTTTTTAGTAACATGAAAGCTTTATTGAACAAGAACACGGATCATAGAGGTCACAAACGTGCAAAATCCCTTTTGTATTCTAATTGATCCATTTTTTGCAAGTTTCAGAGTAGGGTTTGTACTAGCATCCACTTCGCACCTGGAAGGAGCTAAGCTTGAAATCAATTCTTCAAACAAACATTTTATGAAGCAAAGGAAAGAACCAAAATAACAAAGGATTCATAACAGATTTTGTTGTTTCAGCCTACTGGAAAAAGAAGTAAATAGCTAGGTCACTTCAAATTGATACACTTTTATAGTCAACAATGAAATACATATAATAGTAGCTAAACAGATTTTCACAATCAGAACAAAACCCAGGAATCTTGAGAGAAATTCCAGACCTGGTCTACTAAAAATTTGGTCAAATTGACAGAAAATTGAAAAACAAATCTCAAAAACGCTACTTTAACAAGTGGGCTTACCACCAGGAGTAAGAAACGGAGTGATCGAGCTTGAGAACAAGAAGAACCGAGAAGCAGAATAGAGAACTGTGGGCAGCGAGAGCCTGCACAGTCTTCGCGACTCGTCGCCAGCTCATTGCTTGCAGACGAAGCATAAAAAAAGGGAGGTCCCTCACAAAGAAGACTTCAGAAGAGAACTAGAGGTATAGGTATACTAAGTGTATATACGTTCCTGCATCGCAAAAGGGTAATCTCATCGATAAGTTAGGAAAGATTTCAAAGATTGCCCAAGAGAATACACATCGGAAGGTGCTTACAGAGAGATAAAAGCGTCAAGGCGATTGAAGATTGAGAGGCACCGTTGAAGAGGATGATATCTTTGGGTGTATTCATACACGAGAGAACAAACATAGTTAATAACGTCTACTATTGAACCACACACTTTTGGTTCAAGTCTTGAACTTTCTCCCTCGGAAATTCAGCTTAATCTTCACTTTCACTCACAGGGTCCCAGGTCCCTATCTCTCTATTTGCAGATATGGCAAATAGTAGTTATCCAAGAGAAGAGTGAGAATTTTGCCCTTTAATCTTTCACTAATAAAGATTCATTCTTTGGTATGAATACTTTCACTTTGTAGGGTTTCAATTTCACCAATTTCACCATAAGGTCGGTCAAACTTCATTTTTCAAAGTTAGTGACTATATCATCAAATTTTTTTCTTTGAGATGGGTTGTTTAAAGAATGGATTTAATTCGTTGTAATTCTCCAACTTTAACTAGAATCGAGCTAATTATATTTGTTATTTTAGATAAACTATTAAACAAAATTTGGTTTTTTACCTCGAAGTTAGACAATGGGCTCGAATATTTACTTTTCTTGGGGATGGGTCGGATTTCCGCAAGTTGAGAACGTGTTGTTCCTTGTGACCTTGTCGACAGGGGTGGATCTATGTAGAGGCTCGCTCGGGTGGGTTGAAATCTACCTTTTTTATTTTTATTTTTACGGTAAAAATGTAACAGTATCTCTAATTTTTTTTAAAAATTAATATAATTTACTGTTTCTTTATTTAATTATTAAAAATTGAGAAAACTTATTTTTATTTATTCATTTTATCAAAAAAAATCTTATTTTTTAAGTTTACCTTAACTATGAATCTCGGATATGTCCATGTTTGTCAAAATAGTTCATTTTATAATTCAATATTTCTATCAACTTAATATTAATAGGGGAAAAAACTAGCTAGAGCTAGAGAAAATATCTTAAACTAAAGTTTGAAAGTTTTTTCGAAATTCCACATTTTAAACAAGCCCGAGTAATATGCTATATTTTTTTATGTTTAAAGAAGACCTTGCACAAATATATTAATCGGGTTTAATAATATTAGGGTAACACAGATCATCTTTAAGCAAACAAAAAATGATACATTTTTTTAGGTGAGTCTCTTATTTTATCAAAAGATGTGGACAAATTAATGTTAATGATGAACTAACATTATTTGAAAATGTTTGGCATTTTCTACTTTAATTTTAAAAAATATCAGATTATATGTGGCAGAAGGGACATAGTTAATGGTATTTGGTGTTGCTTCCTTTTTCAGATGTGTTGTGGGGGTGGGGACAACATGTTACTGTTAGGGATAATAACAAGGTTATATTAAAATCTGTCCAAATTAATAATTGATTTCTCTATTCCAATCCCCTAGGCAAAAAAAAATGGGATTATAAAATAAAAACTTTGTAAAAGTGAATTATTTAAGATTATTTAACTTAAATTATTAAAATTTTATTTGAATTTAATATTTTATCTTTATTAAAAAAATATGAATAATTTTGTAATTTTATTGATATTGGAGTTGGACTGTTTGATTGACATACATGCTATGAGCACATTGTCGGTCTTGTTATCTATTTTGTTATCCTAATTTATTCTCAGGATAAATACTGGCTCATTATTTTTTTTTATCTGAAATTGGTTTTAAATGAGATTATGTTAATATTTTGTCTACTCTTTTGAATTTGTTCAAATTTAGGTAGGTCTAAAACAAGATTTTTGAGACAAAATTGTTCTTTTCTTATAGAGGTTCAATTTGTTGCAGCGATGGTAATTATAAAACCTGTTTTAAAAATATATTGTAAAAAAATTATGATAATATGACATTTAGATTGTGAAAGGAAGACAATTGAAATGTTACATATTTTTAGCATATCTCAATCAATTATCAAGAAATTCATATAAAACAAATGTGCATATATGAATATTATCAAGAAATTCATATGAAAAACAATTGTGTTTTCAAATGATGAAAATGTTCTGGAATGCAAACAAGGAGCTTTAAATTATATCAACAATATGTTCAAAGATGGCTAAAGGAGTTGGTTTAAGTTATTTGAGTTTTATATTAAATAACTCGGAGATAAATCATATATTTTCATTAACTATATAATTAAAATTATTAATCAAAATACTGTTTATTTAAAAAAAATATATATTATATATTATATATTTATACATTTAACATATTTATATTATCTAAATAACCCAATACTCAACGAGCTAGGACCAAGTAAAAATAAGATTCACCTCTATTTATAATCTTAATTTTTTATTTTTTCCATAATAAACGAAGTAATCTCGTTAAATATAAAGACCCAAAAGAGGTAAAGGATTACAAAAATATAAGATTCATGCAGAATAAGCTTTTGTCAAAAATGAATGAACCAATAAGATAAAATTAGAAAAAATAACTAGAATGAGAACAAAAGTGAATGACATAAACAACGAAGTTTAGAGCGCCTTGAAATCAGAAATATAAGTAACTTTCACATATGCAATGCTTCATCTTCGTCAAATTAACCAATTTTTCTCACAAGTAGGAATTGGCCTCCACGTTTGAATAAGTGAGTTTCTATCAAAGATAATTTTGTTTCAAATAAGCTCCATATCATTTCGAACCCTTGAAAATATTCTCGCGTTCATCTCCTTCCAAATATGATAAACAATGTTTGCAAAGAAGCACTTGAAGACATTTAAACTAAAGTCATTACATTTTGTCTTGATAATTGTCATTTACTTGATATCAATCTATTCTTTTGGGAAGCTAATGAGACTCATTATGTGGAGAACTTATCCCAAAGCAAGGAAGTAAATGGACAATCCCCCAAAGAGATGGTCAATGGTCTCCTCATTCTCATACAAAGAAGGCAGTTGGGAACCGGAATATATATTCATATACTTCTTAATTCAATCGCGCGTGTTAAGTTTTTCACGGAACGCCAACCACAAAATGAATTGGTGTCTATGAATAACTTTCGTGGACCACATCTTTAAATCTAAGATGTCTCAATTTAAAAAAAAATACTCTAATAACATTTTATATGTAACCAATTGTTTAGCCTCCATCACATGACAAGCCAACTAAGACAATGTTGTCATCGATGATGTTAACCTTCTTCGTATAATAACCTTCTGTATGCTTGGGTTACTCCTAAAGCTTTTCATAGTTATAAACAAACCCTTGTAACTTAGATATTTAATACATCCAAAAAATGTCACAACTAACGAATGCTTGTGGTACTTTGCAAATTGCATATCTGCATTTGTGGCGGCATGTTTTGGGTTATAATTGTGTTTTGCAGACATGAGTAAACATTGTGTTATATAGCTTATGGCCTTGTTTGATTTAGTGTTTAAATGTTGCGTTTGGACATTTGCGTAATAAGCCGCTGTAGTAATTTTGCGTAATAAGTTCACGCAAAATATTATAATTAAACATTTTTTGTGTTTAAACTCAAATTTTCTCTCTACCTCCCTATACAACGTTTTAAACTTATAATCTCAACGTTTTTTTTTTTCTCTCATCATTTTGAAATGTTTTTTATTCATTCTCTCTCATCTATTTATTTCATTTCTAATCATTTTATCCATTCTCTCTTATTTATTTAATTTCTTTCTAATCATTTTATTCACCCTCTCTCATCTATTTCATATATTTCTAATATTTTTTTATATATATTTATATAAAATTATTATAATAATAAAACATACATTTAAATATATTTTTATTTATTATTTATAATAGATGTAATTTAATATATAAAATAATTAAACAAAATATGAAATATAAATACACTTTGTTAGATTAAATTAAATAAATAAATAAAAAACTAATAAAAAGAGAAATAATTAGTTAAGGATAAACATCTTAATAAACTTAGGTGAATAAGTTTAATTCAATATGACATAGTTTTAATGATGTGGTCTAAACAATAACTAAGTTGTGTAATTTGCCTTTGTGCAGGTACAGTCCAAAAGACGTATGTTTTCAGATGCAGTCTGAAGCAAGCGCGAGCAGACGGAGTCTGAACTTCATTGGGCGGGTTGTCTGAAGAAGTGCGCGAGTAGACGAGTTTGAACTTCATCAGACGGGTTGTCTAAAGAAGTGCGCGAGTAGACATAGTTTGAACTTCATCAGACGGGTTGTCTGAAGAAGTGCGCGAGCAGACATAGTCTGAACTTCATCAGACGGGTTATCTAAAGAAGTGCACGAGCAGACGTAGTCTAAACTTCATTAGGCGAGTTGTCTAAAGAAGTGTGCGAGCCAACGTAGTCTGAACTTCATCAAACGTGTTGTCTGAAAAAGTGCGCGAGCAGACGTAGTCTGAACTTCATTAGACGGGCTGTCTAAAGAAGTGCGCGAGCATACGTATAGAACTCAATAGACGCTCTGGTCTGAAGAAGCGCTAGCAGACGTCTAGGCTTCAATAGATGCTCTGGTCTGAAGAAGCGCTAACAGACATTTAGGCTTCAACAAACGCTTTAGTCTGAAGAAGCGCTAGTAGACGTCTAAGCTTCAATAGAAGACTAAAGCAACGCCCGCTCATCTTCCCTGCTCATCGCCCAACAAGCGGTAGACTGCCACATCAACACGCACAATAATCAACGGAATAATGCCACTTGTCAATATTCAGATTCGATCATTGTATTAATTGTCGTGCATCATTTATACAAACTTTCTAAGAAGCTCAATATTCACACGTCATTCAAGTAGGGCTACGATACTCAAGTGCGGCTACAACACTCAAGTATAGCTACGCTACATTAGCACGCGGAGCTATACAACACGCCATCATTGAATGCAAAGCGGTTGTGACTCATATATATATGTGGATCTTAATCAAGAAGGTATTGGACATTACTGCTTTTATTCAAGATTACTCTCTCACTATATCAATTGTAATTCATATACTTTATACTTTCCATTAAGATAAGCTGAGAGAGAAATTGTTGTAATATTTATTAAGAATATTAAGCGTTGTAAGTTTAACAGAGGGTGTCTGTTCAACAGAGTGAGAGCTAAGAGTTCATAACAAGCATTGTTAAGTCATGGGTTTCTGACCAAGCTTGTGTAGAGGTCATACAAGTTAAAGTCTTCTAGTGTATCATTCTAGAAATAGAAGAGGTGACATAGAAGTTTTTATCTCCGAACATCCATAAACAACTCCATGTCCATATCTTACAGCCTTATTCACTATGCATCAATATGCTTCAAATATAGCGAGTAATTCCGCACTTGAATCTGATTCAAGAACTCGCGAAGATTTGTCACGAGAATAGAAACAGGTCTTAACCTCTATTGAAAGTCGATAGTCGTTCAACAATACTCAAACCCCACCAGTTGTTATCGCCAATCCCAACAAGTGGTATCAAAGAGAGGTTTTCTACTCTCTAAACAACAAACATTAGTATGTTTATCATTAATAAGATCCCTATGTTCACAAAGGAGGACTACGATGTTTAGAAAATTAGGATGCAAGGTCATTTGGCCGCTCAAGACGATGACATGTGGTATGTCATCACTGACGGTCCTATGAAGATCTTACAGAACAGAACAACCACAACTTCAGTAGACGGCATCCTTGAGATGATTGAAAAGCCAAGATATGAGTGGACAACTAAAGACAAGAGGAAAGCCAATCTCGACAACTTAGCTAAGGATATCCTATACAAAATGTTGGACTAAAATATGTTCAACAAAATCAAATCTTATTCCACCGCTAAAGAGATTTGAGAAAAGTTGACCTAACTGTGTGAAGACAATGACCAGACTAAGGAGAACAAACTCATAGTTGCCACACAAAAATATGATAGCATAAAGATGAAGACTGGAGAAACCATGACGAATTTTGAAGAAAGGTTCACTAGCATCATCATCGAGATTTCCACGTTGGGAAAAACATTTAGTAACATAAAAGTTAATATAAAGGTGGTAAAGGCTCTTCCCGGAGAATGGGATATAAAATTTTTGGCTATGAAGGAGTCAAAGGATCTGAGTAGAGTAGAGATGCACGATCTCTTCGCGGATCAAAAAGCTTACGAGTTTGAGATAAACTAGAGGAATGGAGAGAAGCAGTCAATCTCAACCATTACTAAAGATTTGGTGACCACTGAAGAGTCACATACTACTGCTATCACAAAGACGTCTGAGCAGATTAGCGAAGACGCCATGTTACTTTTCATGAAGAAATTTGCGGATTTATGAAGAAAATCCAATCTTCTCCTAACTCAAGCTCAAATTCAAACAATTATAATTATAGAAATGATTCTAAGTCTAATTTGAAATGCTTTAATTGTGATAAACTAGGACACTTCAAAGAAGACTTCAGGAAGCCAATGAGAGACTACAAAAGGCCCTTCGATAAGAAGAAGAAGGAGTAGAAGACCCTAGTAGTTGAGGAAAGGAAGAGCAAGTGGGCTGACAGCTCAGACGAAAGCTCTTCGTCCGAAAGTGAAGATGATGAAGGAGTTTAGTGCCTCATGGCTGACACTGATGAGGTATTTGATTTCTCTTCCGAAGGGTTTTCGAGAAATGAGTTGATAAATGCACTCAATGACATGATTATTGAGTGCAAGAAGCTATTAGACGCCTTTGATGAGATAAAGGTGAAACAGACGTTTGATAATATCATCTCATCTCAAGATACTCAACCAGAATCTTTGCTAAACAACATGAATGAACTCTCATCTGAGAATGAGAAACTCAAGGAAATTATCAAAAATATATCTTTAGAAAACCAAAGACTTACTTATGCGGTTAGTTTATGGACAAAGTCTGAGGAAGCCGTCAAACAGCTGATTACTTAGCAAAGACCGATCGGATGTAAATCTGGTTTAGGATTTGACTATGGCCGCCCAGACAAGTCCAATCACAAGCTGAACCCAGTAAAGGCGAGCTTTAGACTATAAACTTTGTCAAGGGAAATTAACTGATATAGGAACTAATCACAGTTGTGATGTATTAGCTTCAAGAGATGTGATAACGAATATAAAGACAACTGATAGCTGGTTGAAGTATGAGAGATTAACAGCCAACCGATCTGGCAAAGAAAAACTTGACAGAAAGTCAATGAAGTTTTACCAAAACCATCTCATAAAGCTAAGAAGTCATTAACAAGCAAAAATGCATTTGCCAAGTCTAACACACATGCCTTATTAACAACCCACAGTGGGAAATCCATAAAGATAACACAAATCTAGATTCCCAAGGGACTGATGAACCATAGACCCATTTAATTTTGGGTACCAAAGACATAAAATGTTATTTGCAGGTTGAATAGGAAAGCTGCTTGAAGAAATCGGTCTGGTACCTGGACAGTGGATGCTCCAGACATATGACCGGCAACAGACAGCTATTAATTGATGTAGTCAAATGCACGGGGCCAAAGATAACCTTTGTCGACAACAACTAAGATAAAACCGTGGGTAAGGGTAAGATTATCCATGGTAACTTAACTATTAATAATGTAATTTTGGTAGAAAATATTTGTTATAACTTAATAAGTATTAGTCAAATGTGTGACAATGGTTATACGGTTGATTTCCAAAAGCATGTATGTTTAGTTAAGGATCAACAAGGGAATACATTGTTGACAGGTAATAGAATAGGAAAATCATATAGGATGAATTGGAAAAACAAGATTTCTGAGCCACTATGCATGATTGTAAAGAATGGTCAAAACTAGTTATGGCATAAGAGACTAAACCATCTCAATTTCAAAACCATAAACAATCCGTGTTCAAAAGAATTGGTAAATGGAATACCCAAGTTAAAGTTTTCCAAAGATAAGATCTGCCATGCTTGCCAGATAGGAAAACAGGTCAGATCAACTTTTAAAAATAAGGTAATATTCAATCCGACAGGTGCCTGAAATTATTGCACATGGATCTTTTCGGTCCAATTCCAGTAACCAGTCTAGGTGGGATGAGATATACTATTGTCATAATAGATTATTATTCTAGATTTACTTGAGTTGTTTTTATAGCTTCTAAGGATCAGACGATCGAACAACTGATCAATATCCTTAGAAAACTACAAAATGAAAAGGCTTTAACAATAATTAAAATAAGAAGTGACAGAGGTATTGAGTTTACCAAGAGACGTCTATTACTATTCCTTGAGGAGTCTGGTATAAGACACGAGTTGTCTAGTGCCAAAACTCAACAGCAAAATGACGTTGCTGAAAGGAGAAACAAAACACTAAAAGAAGCAGTGAGATTAATGTTTGCTGATTTCGGTGTTTCTCAAAGACTATGGGCAAAAGCCATAAACACATCGTACTACATTCAAAACAGATCAATGATCAATAAATGCCTAAATAAAACACCATATTAAGTATTTTATGGAAAACCCCTAAAGTTGCATATTTTATGATTTTTGGATGTAACTATTTTATTCATAATAATGTCAAGAATTATTTGACTGATTTTGATGTCAAAGCAGACGATGGTGTAATGCTAGAATATTCATCAATCAATAAAGCATATAGAGTATTTAATAAACGAACTCTAATGGTTGAAGAGTCCATACACATAGTATTTAACGAATTTGTGGAAAGCAATTCTAACGAAGTCATCGAAGTTGCTAACAGATTAGAAGATATTAACCTTCAATTTGATAGTGACGATGAAACTCAAATTATAAGAAATAGGTCGTATATTAATAAGATTTCATTCAATCAAGGTGAGCCGAATCCCATTTCTACTACTGAGAAGCTACTCTCGGTGGTTGAAGAACAGGCTGATCTTCATGTCATCGAGCAATAGAAATCGTCCGTTGAAGAAATGCGATTTTATGCTTTTCACTTTGATGAGAAAACACTCCCTCTTTATGAAGCACAACAGTTAATCCCTCATGTTGAGAAGGAGAGTTCTCAAATGTTTGAGCAGCCGCCTCCGTCTTCTTAGAGGGAACCTTCTAATGTTACTCCCCTTATGTCCGAACAAATACAGACCCCATCTACTGAGGGGGACATGTTTGTTCCAATAAAGCGTCTGAAGCAAAGGTTGCTCAACCTTCTTCTCCATCATATGAGTAGTTTCCTAAGGCCGATGTTCAGATCGTCTCATCAGACGGGCAAGCGTCTGAAGAGAAGTAGTCTAACCCCTTAAAATCCAAGCGATCCTCCCCATCTCAATCCAAGGAATCTCTACCCAATCAACCACTCCTTTCTGAAGAACTGTCAGGTTTTGACAAAGATCTTCGCAATGAAATCGAGGAGCAGGCGGTGAGTCTCGGGCATTGATCAATATGCCTCGAGTCTATTCTCAAGAAAAGGAACAAGAGCGATCCATACAAGTAAGTCTTCATCCTGATCCTATTCGCTCTGTTCCAGTAGGCTCCCACATCGTCTCGTCTGCCCCCATCTTCTTCTAAGGAGGCTTCTCCAGGAACTTTGAATTTCCGCAAATTCATCCTAGAAGCTCTAGCTCTGATGCATCAAAGCATCCACTCTATTTCTTCTAGGCTGGAAAATCTTGAGAATCAATTTACAGCGAATTCCTCAACAAATGTCGACTTAGTATCGGCTCAAGGGAGTACTAACAAAGACTTGTTGAAGACTATGCATGAAGTGGCGATGCTCTGAACCCAGATGTTCAAGATGCCAAAATACTTGTTCACTTAGAACTCTGAGCTTCATGACAAGTCTGAGTCTCTTAATCTTGCACGTCACAATGAGACAAGGTATTCAATTGAAATCCTCACTCACCAGATGATCAAAATCTCCAAATCCCTCAAGTCTGCGGAAGCTAAGGAAATCGAAGATGCTGACGAGGTCGTTCGACGCTTCAAGGCTGAAGAAAAAACTGTTGCTAAAGACACTGCCCTTGTTGTTTCTGACCCTAATAATGTTAAAAACGGGGAAGGTAGCAATCGAGGGGGGGAAAGTGTTCGTGGCACCCGTTCCAAAAAGAAGTCAGTCCAAGGTGGTCGTGGTAGCTACCAAGCAGATCGAGGAGGTGGTCGTGGAGGTGGCCGCGGTGGTGGTCAAGGTGGAGGTGGTCGAGGAGGAAGTCGACTGCTAGATTTTATACTCGGCGAAAGAGGTTCCAAGGCTAAATATTCAAGAATTAAAAGGGAGGGTTCTTAATCTTCGTTTATCTTATGTATTTTATTTTTAAAAATATATTTGTTAATCTTTTAAATCTCTTATTATTAACTTGATTTTAACTTAGTTTTAATATCATCAAAAATGGGGGAAATGCTAGATTAAATTAAATAAAGAAAAAGAAAAACTAATTAAAAGAGAAATAATTAGTTAAGGAAAAACATATTAATAAACTTAGGTGAATAAGTTTAATTCAATATGACATAGTTTTAATGATGTGATCTAAACAAGAACTAAGTTGTGTAATTTGTCTCTGTGTAGGTACAACCCAAAAGATGTATGTCTTCAGATGCAGTCTGAAGCAAGCGCAAGCAGATAGAGTCTGAACTTCATTAGACAGGTTGTCTAAAGAAGTGTGTGAGCATGCGTAGTCTGAACTTTATCAAACGGGTTGTCTGAAGAAGTGCGCGAGCAGACGTAGTCTGAACTTCATCAAAGGGGTGTCTAAAGAAGTGCGCGAGCAGACGTAGTCTGAACTTCATCAGACGGGCTGTCTAAAGAAGTGTGTGAGCAGACGTCTAGGACTCAATAGACGCTCTAGTCTGAAGAAGCGCTAGCAAACATTTAGGCTTCAACAGACGCTCTGGTATGAAGAAGTGCTAGCAGACGTCTAGGCTTCAACAGAAGACTAAAGCAGCGCCCGCTCATCTTCCCTACTCATCTCCCGACAAGCGGCAGACTGCCACATCAGCACGCACCATAATCAACGAAATAATGCCACATGTTAATATTCAGATTCAACCGGTGCATTAATTGTCGTGCATCATTTATACAAACCTTCTAAGAAGCTTAATAGTCACACGTCATTCAAGTAGGGCTACGATACTTAAGTGCGGCTACAACACTCAAATAGAGCTACGCTACATTAGCACGCGGAGCTCTACAACATGCCATCATTGAATGCAAAACGGTTGTGACTCGTATATATATATATATATATATATATATATATATATATATATATATATATATATATATATATGGATCTTAATCAAGAAGATGATGGACATTACTACTTTTATTCAAGATTACTCTCTCACTATCCCAATTGTAATTCGTATACTTTGTACTTTCCATTAAGATAAGATGAGAGAGAAATTGTTGTAATATCTGTTAAGAATATTAAGCGTTGTAAGTTGAACAAAGGGTGTCTGTTCAACAGAGTGAGAGCTAGGAGTTCAGAATAGGCATTGTTAAGTCATGGGTTTTGACCGAGCATGTGTAGAGGCTATAAAAGTTAAAGTCTTTTAGTGTATCCTTCTAAAAACAGAAAAATGGGTGACGTATGAGTTTTTATCTCCGAACATCCATAAACAACTCCGTGTTCAGATCTTACTGTCTTATTCACTATATATCAATACGCATCAAATCTAGTGAGTAATTCCGTACTTGCATCTGATTCAAGAACTCACGAGTATTTGTCACAAGAATAGAAACATGTCTTAATTAACCTCTAATAGGGTTAAAACCGAATTGGAAGTCAATAGTCGTTCAACAATACTCAAACTCCACCGGTTGTTGTTGATGCCGATCCCACCACACTTTGATTTTTTTAATTTATAATTATAGTTTTAAAAATCAAACTAACTTTAATTAATTATCTAAAAATACTGATTACAAACAATTACAATTAAAATTAATCAAACGTGACCGAAATAAATGATGATGGGAAGAGAATGAGAGATCCGGAAACAATTGAAATATTAAGTCAAAGAGAGAGGTGTGAAAAGTATAAAGATATATAATAATAATAAATTACTTTTTTATATTAACTATGATACATGAATCACCTAAATAATTTTTAAAAAAATTGGAAAAAGATACAAAATGGTAATTTTCAAATAAGAGATAGGGAGGAAACTGATAATTTTAAAATATTATTAAATATTTTTATATACATCTATATATTTTTTATATCAGTTATATTAAATATATTTATAAAAATAATATATTCATATCATTTATTTTAAAATATATTACTTTTTAATTTAAATCAGTTATTAATATTTAAAATTATATATTAACAAAATTTTATAAAAATTAATATATTAATATAAGACTAGTTTAATTCAGCTTATTCTTAGTTTATTAATGTCAACTTATGTTTCCGCATATGTTTATGCGTAAGTACATGTGATCTCAGTTTATTTAATCGTTAAGCTTGTGTTTTCGTCCAACTTATTTATTTTTTATATTTATAATATTATTTAATAATTAATATTATATATATAATGGTATATATATATTTATTAATTTAATTTTAAAACATTAATAAATAATTTAAATTAAAAAATAGTATATTTGAAAATAAATTATATTAATATATTAATATATTAATTTTTATAAATTATTATAAATTATTAAATATTAAAAATAATTGGAACAGATGATAGATGAATAAAATAATTAAAAAGAGATTAAATAAATAAGAGAGAATAAATAAAAATATTAAATGTATGAAAAGATGAGAGAAAATGAATAAAAAAATATTTAAAAGTGATGAGAGAGATAAAAATGTTAAAATTATAAACTTAAATGCTGAGGAGAGAGGTAGAAAGAAAATTGAGTATGCAAAATATGTTTGATTATAATTTTTTGCGTGAGCTTATTGCGCAAAATTACTGTAGCAACTTATTACGCAAATGCCCGAACGCAGCTTATAAACACAGAATCAAACAAGGCCATAATTTATTTTCAAAATTTTCCTTTTTTTTAATTTAATCATTTATTAATATTTAAAATTAAATTAATAAATATATATATAACCTTATATTTATATATATATATATATATATTAATTATTAAATAATATTATAAATATAAAAAATAAATAAGCTAGGCATATAAGCTAAATCAAACATACACAACTTTAACGATTAAATAAGTTTAGATCTGAATAAGCTAACGTCAATAAGCTGAATCAAATTAGCCTTACATGGTTAGATTCTCTCCATGATTCACAAGTTACAATCCGAGGAATCATAAATAATCACGCACAAAATAAATAATAGATCAAAATGAATAAAAAAACATGAACAATTCAAGACACACAACAAGCATCGATATCGATACTGGTCATGATGCTTGTAGGCCTTTCTTTCCGCCATTCCTTTAGCACCCTTCAACTTTCGTCTTTCACTTTATCTTATACGATAGAGGAATCATCGTGAACCACCTAAGCTACTTCACCTTCACAAGACGCGTGAAGCCCCATTTCAAGTGTTTCTTAGCTTCAAAGTCTAAAGCCTAAAGAGGAAATGACTAAAAAAACACCCACTCAAAAATAATTTTGGATGTTAATAGAAAAAACACAATTGTTTGGAATCTTATATTAAAATTGAAAAAAATTGAAGGCTTCTTTAAGGTTTATCTCATACTAATCATTAGATGAGGTGAATGTTCCCACCCACATTCAAAATCAGTGAGAAAGCAATGTCAAGCTCAAACCTAAATGATAAGACAAGATGCTTTATTAGCACTAGTCGTGAAGGATTCCTTTCAGCAAATGGTTCTTTTTTTAAAGTTAAATCAGTTTAGTAGGAAACAGCACATCACTTGGGTACTAGTCATCATTTCTTTCTTTGCAGTCCCATTACCATATAGAATCTTTATTTGATTAGATTTTGAATTCAGAATTTTATGTAATGGAGAATATTTTATCAATCATAAAAGTAATCATGTGAAATATTTGTCAAGTTTGATTTGGCTTAAACATTGTGACTATGAATATGCAGATCAGATCTTCTGCTACCGAATTGGGTGTTCCCCTGTTGCAGACCAATCAAAACTCAGCATTATTATTATATTAATAAATTAAAATTGGGTTGAAAGGAAGAAAGAGAACCCGGAACCCGTATTTTATTCCGGGTTCAGCAGAAACAGAAATGAGTGAAGCTTCCTTCGCTTCACTCTGTTTTACATGACCATTGAAGAGACAGTCTACACTGTTTTACATAAGGTTGTCCATGTAAAACTGATTGATATATATTCACTCAGGTGAATATAAAATACATTCATGTAAAAGCAGTTTATATGATACTTGATATTAAATTTGTAAGATATTTAAATGAATTTACTTTAATTATTTTATATGATTATATATTAAATATATATATATATAAAAACATGTTTAAATTTTTTTTAATATATTTAAATAAATTTGTAAAACAAAATATTTTAAAATTTATTTGTAAAATATTTTTAAAAAAATATTTAAATTATTTTATATTTTATATAATTATATATTAAATATATATAAATGTTCATATAAAACTATTAACACATTTATGTAAAAATATTTATATGTTCATGTAAAAGCATTAATGTCTTCATGTAAGTCTGCAATAAAATAAAAAAAACAAGCGCTACTAGGTGAAGCTTGCTTCACCTGGGTATTTACAGCACTCAAATGAGTGAAACAAACACCACCAGGTGAAGTTTGCTTCACTCAATATTTACAGCACTGATAGAAGTGAAGTGAACTTCACTTGATATTTACATTTGTAAGATATTTAAATTAATTTATTTTATATGATTATATAATAAATATATATATATATATAACATGTTCAAAAAATTTTGTAATATATTTAAATAAATTTGTAAAACAAAAAATTTTTAAATTTATTTTTAAGATATTTAAAAAAATTATTTAAATTATTTTATATTTTATATAATTATATATTAAATATATATAAATGTTCATGTAAAATCATTAACACATTTATGTAAAAACATTTATATGTTCAAGTAAAATCATTTATACCTTCATGTAAGTCTGCAAAAAAAAAAAAAAAACAAGCACTACCAGGTGAAGCAAGCACCTGAGGATTTACAGTGTTCAAATGAGTGAAACAAACACTACTAGGTGAAGATTGCTTCACTCAATATTTACAGCGCTGATAGAAGTGAAACAAACTTCACTTGATATTAAATTTGCAAGATATTTAAATAAATTTACTTTAATTATTTTATATGATTATATATTAAATATATATATATATAAAACAACAAGTTCAAATTTTTTTGTAATATATTTAAATAAATTTGTAAAACAAAATATTTTAAAATTTATTTGTAAGATATTTTTAAAATAATATTTAAATTATTTTATATTTTATATAATTATATATTAAATATATGTAAATGTTCATGTAAAACCACTAACATATCTATGTAAAAACATTTATACGTTCATGTAAAAGCATTTATGCCTTCATGTAATCTGCAAAAGAATAAAAAAAAACAAGCGCTACCAGGTGAAGCTAGCTTCACCTGGGTATTTACAGCGCTCAAATGAGTGAAACAAACACTACCAGGTGAAGATTGCTTCACTCAATATTTACAGCGTTGATAGAAGTGAAGCAAACTTCACTTGATATTACATTTGTAAGATATTTAAATTATTTTGTAAAAATAATTAAATAAATTTGTAAAACTAAATATTCAATTTTTTTAATATATTTAAATAAATTTGTAAAATAAAATATTTTAAAATTTATTTTTAAGATATTTAGAAAATATATATATTTAAATTATTTTATATTGTATATAATTATATATTAAATATATATAAATGTTCATGTAAAACCACTAACATATTTATGTAAAAACATTTATACGTTCATGTAAAAGCATTTATGCCTTCATGTAAATCTGCAAAAGAATAAAAAAAAACAAACGCTACCAGGTGAAGCTAGCTTCACCTGGGTATTTACAGCGCTCAAATGAGTGAAACAAGCACTACCAGGTGAAGATTGCTTCACTCAATATTTACAGCGTTGATAGAAGTGAAGCAAACTTCACTTGATATTAAATTTGTAAAATATTTAAATGAATTTACTTTAATTATTTTATATGATTATATATTAAATATATATATATATAAAACAACAAGTTCAAATTTTTTTTGTAATATATTTAAATAAATTTGTAAAACAAAATATTTTAAAATTTATTTGTAAGATATTTTAAAAAAATATTTAAATTATTTTATATTTTATATAATTATATATTAAATATATGTAAATGTTCATGTAAAATCACTAACACATCTATGTAAAAACATTTATACGTTCATGTAAAAGCATTTATGCCTAATGTAAATCTGCAAAAGAATAAAAAAAAAACAAGCGCTACCAAGTGAAGCTAGCTTCACCTGGGTATTTACAGCGCTCAAATGAGTGAAACAAACACTACCAGGTGAAGATTGCTTCACTCAATATTTACAGCGTTGATAGAAGTGAAGCAAACTTCACTTGATATTACATTTGTAAGATATTTAAATTATTTTTTAAAAATATTTAAATGAATTTGTAAAACTAAATATTCAATTTTTTTAATATATTTAAATAAATTTGTAAAACAAAATATTTTAAAATTTATTTTTAAGATATTTAGAAAATATATATATTTAAATTATTTTATATTGTATATAATTATATATTAAATATATATAAATGTTCATGTAAAATCACTAACATATCTATGTAAAAACATTTATACGTTCATGTAAAAACATTTATGCCTTCATATAAATCTGCAAAAGAATAAAAAAAAAACAAGCGCTACCAGGTGAAGCTAGCTTCACCTGGGTATTTACAGCGCTCAAATGAGTGAAACAAGCACTACCAGGTGAAGATTGCTTCACTCAATATTTACAGCGCTGATAGAAGTGAAACAAACTTCACTTGATATTAAATTTGCAAGATATTTAAATGAATTTACTTTAATTATTTTATATGATTATATATTAAATATATATATATAAAACAACATGTTCAAATTTTTTTGTAATATATTTAAATAAATTTGTAAAACAAAATATTTTAAAATTTATTTTTAAGATATTTTTAAAAAAATATTTAAATTATTTTATATTTTATATACTTATATATTAAATATATGTAAATGTTCATGTAAAACCACTAACACATTTATGTAAAAACATTTATACGTTCATGTAAAAGCATTTATGTCTTCATATAAATCTGCAAAAGAATAAAAAAACAAGCGCTACCAGGTGAAGCTAGATTCACCTGGGTATTTACAGCGCTCAAATGAGTGAAACAAACACTACCAGGTGATGATTGCTTCACTCAATATTTACAGCGTTGATAGAAGTGAAGCAAACTTCACTTGATATTACATTTGTAAGATATTTAAATAAATTTGTAAAACAAAATATTTTAAAATTTATTTGTAAGGTATTTTTAAAAAAATATTTAAATTATTTTATATTTTATATAATTATATATTAAATATATGTAAATGTTCATGTAAAACCACTAACACATCTATGTAAAAACATTTATACGTTCATGTAAAAGCATTTATGCCTTCATGTAAATCTGCAAAAGAATAAAAAAAACAAGCGCTACCAAGTGAAGCTAGCTTCACTTGGGTATTTACAGCGCTCAAATGAGTGAAACAAACACTACCAGGTAGCGCTTAAGATGAAACAAACACCCAATTCGGTAGCAGAAGATCTGATCTGATGAATATGCGAGAAGTCGAATCTAACCGGCACGTGGCATGGGGCGATTAAGATGAAACAATTATGCATATTTAACCCAAGGTAACCCTAACTATTCAAACAAAACTTAGTGATTAACGAATAACGAATAAATTGGACGACAAAATAAACAATAAACATGAACTGTGAATACGACTTTAGTTGGACATTATCTAAATAACAGTGGATTTTTTAAAATTTACTATATAAATTATTTTAGATAATTATTTAAATAACATTGTATTTTTGTATTTCATTCATTGGTATATAGATTTTTTTTATAACCATGATCCAAATTATTTTTCAAATACATTGTAAGTTTGACAAATATATTAAATTAACATTTATATAACAAAACAAGAATATTTTAATCATTTTTTTTTATCAAATAAGTTTAATTTAAAAAAAAAAAACAATTTATTCGAGAACCTTTCCTTAATTTGTAAGGATAACAAATTATTTGAGCACATTTCCTTTATTCCAAAACAAATAGAGGTTCTTGATAAAATAAAAATAAAAAACAAGTCTTATATTTGAGGGAGACAACATGAAAGGATCCACACGTTTACAAACACATGTGTGCACTAGTTGTTGAACACAATTCTTCTTTTTTTTAATATATTATTTTTTGCAATGTAATTTTATTGTTTTATTTAGAGTTTGTTTTGAGGGTTTTCAGTGAACTTTTGCTTAAAAATAATTATTTGATAAAAAAATTAATTAAGTTATTTGTATTTTTAATTAGTTAAATTATTAGAATGTTTTTTAATTTAAATTTTATAAAAATAAAACAAGAACATTTTAGTATTTTAATTAATAAATTGAATAATTTGATAGTCATAAAGATATACGAGGGAATAGTTGAATTTTGGATAAATTTTTTAATAAAATTCACATCAAACTAGCTCTTAAAGAATTTATGATGAAACTTATTAAAATATTGTGTTATTAACCACTTTGATTACTAATGTAATTTTTTTTTTTTTTTTTTAAACTATATACATGATACATACAAGTTTTTATAAGTAATGATTTTTTTATTGGGCTTATGGACTCAGTTTACTGTTTGTTTGATGTTGGCCTTTTGGATATATATATATAGGTTTTGACTAAAAAATATTATTTAAGTTTTAAATTGATTTAATTATTAAAATAAATTTTTATTTAAAATTAAAATTATTAAAATAAATAAAAATAATTTAATATTTTAATTAATAAAATAAATAATTTAACGTATAAATTGATAATATAAGATAGAGAAGGAATTCATTTAAAAAATAATAAAATAAAAAAAATAATAATAATAAAACCAGCTCCAATAAATCTTGGCTGTCAATAATGTATTTCGGTCTACTTGTAAGCACAATGAAGGCCTTCTGTCATTATTTTAAAAAACTAGGAAATTGAGAACCTAGGAGCTGGATCTAAGTTTGGATAAAAATAATATTTAAAAAAAAATATATTTTTAATTATTTTATTGAGATATTAATTTAGATAAAATAATATTTTAAAATATTTTTTTTATATATATATTAACAAATTTAATCATACTTGTTTGTTGGTTGAACTCAACTTCAACAAAGTTTAAAATGTTTATAAACATACCAATTTATTTGAGTTTTTAATTAAACAATTTATTAACTTAAATACAAAAATATTACTATTTATTTATTTTAAATAAATAATTTTATTAAACATTAATAATTTTAAATAATATTTTATGAATAACTCATTTTTTCATAACTTAGTAATGAATAAAATTGTTTAAATAACTTAAATGAGTTATTTAAATAATCAAAATCGGAGCAAGGCTTCAAATTATTTAAAAGAAAATTTTGGTTAATATTTATTTTGAGAAAATTAAATTTTATTTAATATAAAATTTAATATATTATGAAAAAAAATTAAATTAAAAATATTTTAATATTTTAATTAATAAATTAGATAAATTAATTATGAAAAAATAAATAAAAAAATTTACAAAATTTTACAATTAAAATCCAAAATAACTAGCTTTTTATAGTTTATTTGATGTTAGGTACTTTATTTTATTTTATATTAAAAACCCACCACACACATTTATTATTATTATTAAAAGTTTTTAAAATGGATGAAATATGATAGAATAAGAGTAGGTTAATTTTAACAATAAAAATAATATAAAAATAAGAGTTTTCAAAAATGTTATCAAATATACTTGAAACACAATAAGATTAACCATTTATAAAACAACAATGGAAACATAAGTCAAAATACTCATCAACGAACAAACATATAAAACTAACGTTAATGAAATAAAAAAATCCTTAAAAAATATTAATGAGTGTACATTCATCATTTTTTCAGAGAAGACCTCCTCTATCAACAAAATAATAGTAATGTGAAGGCAACTTCAAATTAACTAGTTCATTGAAGTTAATACTTCATTCATTACATATTAACTTAGTTTTGAACAAGCTACTTTTTTTACATATTTTTTTTCAACCATCTAATTATTTAATTTATTAATAAATATTAAAATATATTTAATTTATTTTATAAATTTTAAATTAAAAATATAAAAAGTATTATAATAATTCAAATAACTAAAAATAAATTAAGAACATTCTTATAAGGTGACATCCTATATATAATCAAAGAAAATATGTGCTCAAACATCTCACTAGTATTCTTATTTTTGGGCTTTTGTTTTGATGACTTGTGATTGTCTATATTCTTCATAATATTGTGGATCATTGTTACCATGATATAAATATCACATTTATAGTGGAAATAAAAAAACAAGTTTTTTTGAAAGAATTTAGTTCGACTTGAATTTAAATGTCCTTAATTTGATTGTTTCTAACATTCGCTTTTAAGAGAGAATTTTATGGTCACACTATGGAGTTGTTCTTAACACTCTCTTTAACTAGAGTTGACATACTAATTTGTAATGATGAAAATATTATCAGTTGAATTGAAGTTTATTTTATTTATAACCTTAAATGACTCATTTTCATATATTTTGCAGCTAATTGAATATGTATAGATATTTTGGTTTCTTCACAATTCAAGAAAATTTCAATTTTTCAAAAATATGTATTTTCAACTGCAATTATAATTCAAAGTTTTGGGCCAAACTTCTTCCACTATCACCTTCCTTATCATTTTTTATTTTAATTTCCGTTGTATCTTTGATATAACAATTTAAGTATTTGTTAGTTGTGGAAGTACTTTGTGACAAATTATTTATGAATTCAAAACACTAATTGAAGACTGAAGAACTGTCACACATGGATCAGATCTATATATTTGGATGATTTATTTTGTTATATATGGACTTGTATTTGTTTAGATATACCCACCAAAGTAGTTCGGTAGAAAGAGTCGACCTAAGATATCAAAATATCATAAATTCGATTCTCAAAACATTTTAAATGGAAGCAAAAATGAAGTCTCATGTAAATTATCCACCATTCTAAATAAAATAAAATTTCTTTTTGACAGCTGGGTATTGTGTATTGTGGACTGTGACATTGGATTGTTAGAAGTACTAACTGACGTGCATTCCTAATTGGAATATGACTCATCTTTTCTTAAAGAAAAAAATATTAATATTTATAGTCAATGAGCTCTTTCAAGTAGCTATGGAGGACACTCGTGCCTCCAATATGAAACCATGTCAAAATAAATAAAAATAAAATTATGTTTCCTCTTACTGATAGGGGACAACAAAGTTGGAAAAGAAAGCAAAATCACGAATATGTAATCTGCCACGGGAGAGAAAAATAAAATTTTTTTTTGAAGATGACAATTATCTCGAAAAATAAAATTTGACTCTCTTTTATACATGCCCATGTTTTCCCGGAAATTTTTTTCTCTCCTTCGAACATAGCCAAGTTTGGGATTTTTCAAAAAAAAATTTGATTTTTTTTCTCTATCTTACACATGTGTTATACCACATCGAATTCGTGACATTGATTTCGTTATAACTTTGTTGTTCAAATCATTTTTTTTTAAATTTAAAAAGATATGACATCACTTCAACTTATAAAATTAATATGGTTACGGGGTTATTTTATCATTATACGTAAAATAAGTGTATTTATTTTTCTAAAATAAGTTATCAAGATCCGTAAAAATGACTATCAATAATTGAATTAAAGATATTTAATTTCTTAAACAAAATGATTTATCCATTGAGTTAAAATAAAGAAAAAAAATTATGTAGGTAAGTTATAAATAGTGTCGTCCAATCTATTTTTGTAATAATTTTTGTATTAAAATTATGTGTTCATCAATTGCTTCCAAATCTCAAGACATACATATATTTATTTTCAATATATTAATAAATACTATATCCATAATTACTGATAAAAAAATATTAAACTATAAAAGCTATTGTTTTTAAAAAAATCAACCACAATTCAATGTTATTTCAAAATCTCTTATCAATCACATAATTTAATTTATTAATCAAAATATAAAAATAATTCTATATTTAAATAAATAAAACTCGTTATCACCTCGTTAGTTGAGAGAAAGAATGAGAGATACAATAATATGTCATCACCTCGTTAGTTGGAAAAAGAAAAATATTTAAGAAGGGAGAAAAGAGAAAAATCTTTTTAATTTATTAGCCAAAGTTGGATGGGTTCCTTTGTGATCGGTCAAAGTTCAACTTGAACTTAACTTTGATCAAGCTCGAACTTGACTTTGATCAAGCTCGAACTCATATAATACTTGTTCGATAATTTGTCGAGCTTTTTTAAGCCTAATATTAAATAATATATATATATATATATATTTATCTTTTTTAATATTAAAACTTAAAATTTAAAACAAATATTTTTTATTCCCTCTCTCCTTGTCCAAAGTTTATATGTTAGGCCCACACTATTATATTATATTTCCTTAAAAAAAAATTCAAAATTAGAAACTCTAAGGAGTGATTGGTTCAAACACAAGAATGAGAATAAGAATGTGATTGGTAAATGTGAAGAATGATAATGATTAATAGATAATATTGTTTGGTTAAAACTGTGTAATTATTATCATTACTATTGATAGTGATTGGTTTAGTTATAAAGTATTATTACTATTATATTGTTAATGGAGTTTTGTATTACAGTAATTTAAATTATAATTAAAGTGAATTATAATTATTAATATTTTATTAATTATATAATTATTTATGAATGATAATTTGTAAAACCTCATTTTCTCCATTCAAAAAACAAAGTTAGCTCTAAAGTAAAGCAAGCCTTACACGAGAGCTATTTCTCTATTATAAAGCTTGTTTTACTTTAGAGCTATTGTAACAACTCTCTTGTAAGGCTTGTTTTACTTTAGAGTTTTGTACAATTGCTCTCGTGTAAGGCTTGTTTTACTTTAGAGCTGTTGTAACAACTCTCGTGTAAGACTTGTTTTACTTTAGAGTTGTAGTACAAAATCTCTTGTGTAAAGCTTGTTTTACTTTAGAGTTGTTGTACATCAGCTCTCGTGTAAGGCTTGCTTTACTTTAGAGCTACTATACAACAACTCTAAAGTAAAACAAAATATACAACAACTCTAAAGTAAAACAAACCTTACACGAGAGTTGTTGTATAACCGCTCTAATTTAAATGTAAAGAAGCTCTATTGTAATATTTTATTTAACTAAAAACATATTAAATAAGTTCAAAATATAAAAATAACTACACTCTTTATCCATTCATTCTTCCTTCCTTTGTATCTATAAAAAATATTGTCTACTAGATACAACAAAAGTCAGCCACTACTAGTTATAACAAAAGTCGGCCACTATCTGTTTTTCAAAATAAACCACCCATTACATTAGGTTGGAATTATGCATAATAGTCAACAAACAAAAAGTTAACAAAAACCGCAAATTCTATATATAACTTAGGGATTTCAAAATATTTGAACAAACTCAAGCACAAAAGGCCGCCTTAAATGACTTAAAATGCGAATAAGACTTCAATATTGCAATAAATTTCTTTGTTGATGTGTTTTTAGTGGACAAAAAATCTCAAATATTTCTTACCATATCACACAATACTCTGAAGATTGCCTTATCCATTTGAAGTTCACTAATACATGTTGCGTCCCACTCTATTGTCAATCTAGCCATCCATCTAGTTCAAGATAGTATTTTTTTCTCTTGTGTTTTGATATCACGAATCTTGCCTCAAATGAATTATCAAAGAACTCCATAATATTGAGCAATTAAAAAACCAACATATTTGTTGTTTGTTGAACCAATAATAGTTTCTTTACTTTTTGTCGTCGTTTAGTGATAGGCAAACGAACCATTTTATCTACGTTTAAAAAATTTAATAATGAATAGATCTCAAATATTTTGTTTAATCAATCAACTATTGGCTTGAAAGAGACTATAATCCTATCACATCAACAAAAGCCAAAAGAGAAATGGCAAAATAATGGACAATCTTTAGCTTGGAAAAATAGAAAGAAGAATAATGGAGAAGAAGTTGTTGGATAAATATTAATAATAGTTATTTCTAAATTATTATTTTAATTTAATCAACCTTTAAATTATAGAATTAATTTACAACGTTCAAATTAAAGATTTACATATATTAACAGCCAAAATCAAATCTTTAATTACCGTTACTAGTCTCTTAATTTGTGAGATTGATTTTGAATTAATTGTGATCAATTAAGATATTTAATTACCGTTAATAATCTCTTAATTTGTGTGATTGATTTGAAAATATTTTTGATCAATTATTGAAAACGTTTTGTTAGTATATTTTTTATATATCTATATATACTAGAGGTAGAAAAAGATTACAGATATACTTTTTCAAAAAAAAAACAATCCACATTCTCGAGAGCATCCAAATCTATTATCCTCTGAGTCTCGTTAAGTAGATTGCGGCATTAACGGGAAGAGTTGTTGAATCCTGAGAGGGAGCGTCACTAACATCCTACCGCAACGAGTAATCTACTCGAGGAGGCGAAATCTCTCTAAGGACAGTGCCCAACACACCTCAACTTTATCTCGATAAGTTTTCATACATGTTCATTTAGTTACAATCGTTTGTGGAACTTTATTTTTTCTGTCGTATCCATACAAATCTATTTTTTTCTAACAATCTTAGAGAGAGATTTTGAAAATTTTAAAAATAAAATGGATACGGCTTTTCTTTCTGCTACTAAATCCTTTACTGACATCACTCGTATTGAACCTTTTAATGGTCAAAATTTTAAAAGGTGGCAAAAGAAAATATTACTTGTTCTTGATATTGCCAAGGTTGAATTTGTTTTAATTACTCCCAAACCTTTGGATAATACAAGTACTGAATCTTTGGAAAATATGGAAAAATAGATTACAACAGACAAAATCTACAAAACAATAATTCTAAATGCTTTATCAAATGAGTTTTTTGATGTCTACTCAAATTTTAATAAAGCATCTGAGATTTGGGAAACCTTGATAAATAAATATATCATTGAAGATGCAGGCATTAAAAAATATGCTATAGGAAATTTTTTAAATTTTCAAATGAACGAGGGAAAAGATGTTTCTTCTCAAATAAATGAGTTCCACTTGATTGTTTCTGAACTAACAATTAAGGTATCACTTTACCTGAGGCTTTTATTGTTGGTGCACTAATAGAGAAACTTCCAGATTCTTGGAAGCACTACAAGAATTCAATGAAGCACAAAAGGAAAGAAATGACACTACTAGAAGTCGTTGTTCATGTTCGCATTGAGGATAAAAATAAACATCAAGATAAAGCGGAGAAAGAAAAGGAACTAACAACAAAAGCCAACCTAGTACAAGGTCAATGTGGTAACATCAACTCTCGTTCATTCCATCGTAACCGTCCCCATCGTTGGACAGATAGAAAACAACCAACTGATCAAACGAAAAACATTATGAAAGGGCAGTGCGACCTCATCATCATATAGAGAAAAAGAAAGGTAACTATTTTGTTTGTGGAAAATTTGGTCACCATGCAGTTAATTACAGGAATAAGAAGAGAGACAACAGACCTGTTCCTAGAGCAAATCTAGTTGAGACAGATGATGTGATAGTTACGGTTGTCTCTGAAATAAATCTTGTGGCAGAAGAAAAGTCATGGGTGGTAGACTCTGGTGCTACTAGGCATATTTGTGCTAACAGAAATGTGTTTTCTCCTACACTAAGGTAGGGGAAGGAGAGGAACAAATCTTTATTGCAAACTCAAGAAGAATTAATATTTGTGGAAAAGGAAATGTGAATCTGAAACTCACCTCCGATAAAATCCTCTCATTGACTAATTTTCTTCATGTGCCCGAGATTCGCTCAAATCTTGTGTCAGTTTCTGTTTTGGGGAAGGCTGGAGTGAAGAGCACTTTTGATTCAGACATACTAACACTTACGAAAAATAATATTTTCGTAGGCAAAAGTTATTTTGCTAATGGTCTGTTTTTATTAAATGTTCTTGAGGTTATTAATAATAATGCATCTTCTTCTACCTATATGATTGACTCGTTTAATTTATGGCATTCTAGATTAGGACATTTGAATTATAGTTATATTCAGAAAATAAAAGAGATGAATATTTTGCATGATGTATCAACCAATAAAAATGAAAAATGTCATGTGTGCGTAGAAGCTAAGAGTACAAAGAAAACATGTAAAATAATTAACAATAGAGAAAATGAACTATTAAGTCTTATACACTCAGACTTGGGAGATATGAAATCTAACATGACTAGAGGCGGAAAAAGATATTATGTAACATTTATAGACGACAAGTCTAGATATACATACCTATATCTTTTAAGAAATAAAGATGAGACTGAAGGAAAATTTATAAAATATAAAGCTGAAGTAGAGAATAAATTAAATATAACCATTAAAAGACAAAGATTCTATAGAGGTGGAGAATATGACTCAAATCTTTTAGTGAATTTTGTGAACAGCATGGCATAATACATGAGGCAACTCCACCATATTCACCAGAATCTAATGGGATAGCTGAACGAAAAAATAGGACAATAAAGGAAATGATGAATGCTATGCTTATAAGTTCGGATGCTCCTTCAAATTTGTGGGGTGAAGCTATTCTGTTAGCATGTTTTATACAAAATAGAGTTATATTCAAAAAAACAGGAAAAACTCCATTTTAAATTTGGGAGGATAAATTACCTAATTTATAATATCTAAGAGTGTGGGGATGTTTAGCTAAAGTTCTCTTACCTAATATTAAAAAGAGAAAAATAGGATCTAAGACATGTGATTGTATGTTTATTGGTTATGCTGAAAATAGTGCAGCATATAGATTTTTGGTGTTAAAAAGTGATCTCTTAAATACAAATACAATAATTGAATCTAAAAATGCTGAATTTTTTGAAGATGTATTTCCTTTGAAATTGTCGATTAGTAAATCACCTTCTTCAATTAATAATGAAAATAATAATGAGATTGAGGTTGATGTTGATACTTTAGAAAATATTGATGTAATTAAATTGAGGAGGAGTAAGAGAATAAGAAAGGAAAACAACCTAGGAGATGATTATTATATGTTTCTAGTTGACGGAGACCCATTAACTTATAATGAAGCTATTTCTTCGTCTGATGGTGCACTATGGAAAGAAACTATAGCTAATGAGATTAATTCAATAATGATGAATCATACATGGGAATTAATAGACTTACCTACTGGAATTAAACCAATAGGTTGTAAATGGATATTTAAAAAGAAATTAAAATTAGATGGATCAATTGAGAAATACAAAGCTAAACTGGTAGCTAAAGGTTATAGACAAAAGAAAGACATAGATTACTTTGACACATATTCCCCTGTTGCTAGAATAACCTCAATTAGAGTTTTGATAGCACTTGCTTCAGTTTTTAAAATGATAATACATCAAATGGATGTAAAAACAACTTTTCTTAATGGTGATTTAGATGAAGAAATCTATATGAAACAACCTGATGGTTTTATAGTACCTGGAACTGAAAATAAAGTTTGTAAACTAATAAAATCATTATATGGTCTTAAACAAGCACCTAAACAATGGCATGAGAAATTTAACAAGACAATGATTAATGGTGGTTATAGATTAACCAAGTTGAAAAATGTATTCATTATAAATTTGATGAAAATATGTGTGGTGTTATTATATGTCTTTATGTAGATGACATGCTTATTTTTGGTACTAACATAGAAAAAATAATTGAGACAAAACACTATTTATGTTCTAATTTTGAAATGAAAGACTTGGTGAAGCTAATATGATATTAGGAATAAAGCTTACAAAATTAAACAAAGGATATAAATTATCTCAAAAACATTTTGTTGAAAATTTATTGAAAAAGTTTGAGATGTATGATTCCAAAGTTTTTTGTACTCCTTATGACTCTAATTTACACTTAAAGAAAAATACTGTAAATAGTGTTTATCAATCTGATTATGCTAAAATAATTGGGAGTCTCATGTATCTGATGAATTGTTCGAGACCAGATATTACTTATGCAGTTAATAGATTGAGTAGATACACTCAGAATCCTAATAAAGATCATTGGATTGCACTGAATATAATTTTAAGATATTTACGTGGAACTATACATTTTGGTATATACTATTGTGATTTTCCAGCCATACTTGAGGGTTATTGTGATGCTAACTGGATTTCTGATTCAGATGAGATCAAGTCTACAAGTGGATTCATATTTACTATAGGAAAATGTATAGTCTCTTGGAAATCAGCAAAGCAGACCTGTATAGCACGTTCTACAATGGAGTCAGAGTTTATTGCTCTCGATTTGGCAGGTATTGAGGCTGAGTGGCTTAGAAATCTTTTAGCAGATATCCCTTTATGGAAAAAGCCCATGCCTTCTATATCGATACATTGTGATTGCAAAGCAGCCATTGGTAGAGACAATAATGATAATTATAATGGAAAAAGTCGACACATGCGGGTGCGGCATTGTTCAGTGAAACAACTGATTAAACATGGAGTGATATCACTAAACTTTGTAAGGTCAGAGATGAATTTGGCAGATCCTCTGACCAAACCACTAAGCTCGAGGCTAGTGAGAAATACATCGAGGGGGATGGGATTAATGTCTACAAACGAAACTGAGAATGATAGTAAACCAACCTAGTACGTGAATTATTTCACATATTGTAGGTTAATATGGGTAAGAACAAGTCATTTGTTAGTTTGTGAGACACTATCCCAAATATTTATGAACAGCTCATCCCTATGGTGTAGGATAGTGAGTACTGTAATGGAAGATGATGAGTCTAAACTCTTAATGAATCTATAACTCATGCGTGAGTGGTGTGTTTAACTGCAGTACACACTTGATAGATTTCACATATGTGAGAATAGAGGTGGGGCCTCTTCTATGAAAGTTAGACAGCCTTTCTAGAGCTCTCACGAGATGCAGGATCGATGCAAGGCCAAAATGTGTCACACCGCGACGGATAACTTTGGAAGAGAAATTAATGTGACAAATAAGTTCACTAATTCACGTCTGAAATGAGGTTCATAGAGGTTCTAATCTCACCGACATTTCTGTGAGTCGTTACTTATGTTTTCTAAGTACTAGTTCATAGTCCAAAAGACACTAGTACTGATGCATTAATTTTTTGTGCTCTCGAGAAAAATGTTTTTTTAAATAATTTTGAAATATGTGGGGATTGTTTGATAAATATTAATAATAGTTATTTCTAAATTATTATTTTAATTTAATCATCCTTTAAATTATGGAATTAATTTACAACGTTCAAATTAAAGATTTACATATATTAACAGCCAAAATTAAATCTTTAATTATCGTTACTAGTCTCTTAATTTGTAATATTGCTTTTGAATTAATTGTGATCAATTAAGATATTTAATTATCGTTACTAATCTCTTAATTTGTGTGATTGATTTGTAATAATTGTGATCAATTATTGAAAACGTTTTGTCAGTATATTTTTTATATATCTATATATACTAGAGGTAGAAAAAGATTACAAATATACTTTTTCAAATAAAGAACAATCCACATTCTCGAGAGCATCCAAAGCTATTATCCTCTGAGCCTCGTTAAGTAGATTGCGGCATTAACGGGAAGAGTTGTTGAATCCTGAGAGGGAGTTCCACTAACATCCTACCGCAACGAGTAATCTACTCAAGGAGGCGAAATCTCATTTAAGGACAGTGCCCAGCACGCCTCAACTTTATCTCGATAAGTTTTCATACATGTTCATTTAGTTACAATCGTTTGTGAAACTTTATTTTTTCTGTCGTATCCATACAGATCTATTTTTTTTCTAACAGAAGCAAGTTACCTATCTCAAAAACAAAGACAAAATCGGGAGTCGGATGGATGAGCTGAACGAAGAAGACGAAAATCTTATTTGGTGATTGACGATCAATGAAGAAATTAGGGCATCATTACAGGTATCTCAAGAGAGTTTCCCCAAATAGCCGAACGAAGAAAGAGAGGATAGTGCAGGGGAATGAGAAGTGTTTTTCTCTTTATTCCCCCAAAAGAGTCGATGATTAAAGGACTCCTCTGTACAAGGGAATCAATAATTTATTAATTAATTATAACCCACACCAATCACTTATTATCATTCCTTTACCCTTTCCATTTTTTAAAACCCCCAACCAAACACACCCTAATTCCATAATCCGTCATCGTCATAATATATTATAAATCACTTATTTACAAACATTCTTCCATTTTCACCATTTCTCCCACTTATTCACAAACAATTTTCAATCTTCACATTCTCTTACTTATTCATAGACACTCTTTCATCTTCTTTTGTTCATTTTATCATATTATTTCATTCAAGAATTAGTACAAACTCAATAATTTCTTTCATTGAATAGGTGTGTATTCAAATATTTTTGTTTTGAAAATAAATTTTGGTTTGAGTTCGAGCTCGAGTTTGAAAATTTAATTTTAGTTCAAACTTTTCGAGTCGAGTTGAGTTTATAGGTTAATAGTCGAGTTGAGCTCGAGTTCAAATTTATAAACTTGATCGAGCTCGAGTTCGAGTCGAGCTAATAAATACTTAATCGAGTCGAACTCGAGCTCAAACATGTTTGAGCTCGACTCAGCTCATTTGTAGCCCTAGTCCACGTGTTCTCTCACAAGGATTGAGAATATTTTTTTTAATTATTCTAATACTCACTGTGAAAGGGCACATGACCAAATGACCACAAAAGATCCAAATTACTTAGAATGGAAGATGGGATTCTCTATGACCAAATGCTCACTATGCCCTCTCATAGAAAAGATTAATATGATTAAAAAACAATCATTTCAATCTCCCCTATGAGAGGACTTGTGAAACATTTGGTCACTAAGGATCTCATTTACTTAAAAAAGAATTAAAAAAATAATAATATCTCCTTCACAAAATCTAACACCCATTAACATTTTGTAAACAAATAAGGTGATATTACACTACACCATAACCTAAAAATCTAACACCCAGCAATTTTTTAAACAAATAAGGTGTATTACACTAAACCCTAACCTAACAACATTGAAGAGAATACATAACGCGCTTATATCTAGTATGTCAATAAGCTAAACAATATTTGTGTAATCTTAGAGTTTCACAAAAAAATAGTATAATTTAGTATGCTAATATAATTTTTTCTATTATGTCTGTTAGGATTGAAGACAACAGTAGAAGGGGGTTGAATATTGTTATCTTATTTTTCACTTAAATGCGATTTTAATCCTGTTAAGGATTTAAAGTCTGTAACTATTCTTAGACAAATCGTAACAAGCTATTGAATGGTTTCGAGCGCGGAAAATGCTTGTAGGATTTGAAGCGACAGATATAAACAACACAATATTTTATGGATGTTTGGAGATAAAAACTCAGACGTCACCCCTTCTTCTATTTCCAGAAGGATTCCACTAGAAGACTTTGATTTGTATAGATCCTAATAAAACCCACTCAGATCACAAGTATTAACACTTGTCTATCTGAACTTCTAGCTCTCACACTATCTTGTTGAACAAACGACTATATGTTCAACTTATACAAGTAAAATGATTATCAAATGATACAAAAGATTATCGAGTAAATTATCTTGTGTGACCATCGTGTATGTTAACGTATTTCAACGTATATCATCTCGTCTATGCATAACATAGTGACTTACAAAGAACCCTTTCACCGTTGTTCTCTAATGCCTTTTATACTTGAGTCATGACAACATTCGAATCCATTTTGTCGATACGTGACAACGGTACATTTGTCGTATGCCTGGTGTATAGGATTTTAGTGTGTAGGGAATGGAATATTCGTTTATTGTTTTGCATGTCATCGTAAAGAGCTGGTTATACATTTTGTCGTATTGCAATTTATGAGTAGTCAGATGCTTGACGAAGCTGATAAGCATTTAGCTGATGTGGAACAAAGCTGATAGCGAGCTCTACTGATGAGCTACTCTCTTGATAGCGAACTCAACTGTTGATCAACTCAAATACTAGCGAACTCTACTGATGGTGAACTCTACTGCTAGCGAACTCTATTGTTTGAGCAACTCTGCTACCAGCAAACTCTGTTGTTTAAGCAATTCTGCTACCAACGAACTCTACGGTTTGAGTAACTCTACTGTCAGCAAACTCTACTATTTGAGCAACTCTGCTGCCAACGAACTCTGTTGTTTGAGTAACTATGCTGATAGGAAATCTGCTAATAGCAAATGTTCATATGATGATAACTCTATTGTTGGCGAACTCTATTGATGGAGTAGCTCAGCTGATAGCGAGTCTACTGATGGCAAATGTTCAGCTGATGGCAACTCTGTTATTGGCAAACTCTACTAATGGAGTAGCTCAGCTGATAGTGAGTCTGTTGATGGCAACTCTGCTGTTAGCGAGTCTTCAGCTGATGGTAACTCTGCTGTTAGTGAGTCTTCAGATGATATCAACTCTACTGTTTGAGCAACTTAACTGATGGCGAGCTACTACGATCAGTTGCCTAGAGAAAATGTCTTTAATTTACCTGCGCATTAACACATTCCTGAACTTAGTTTTATTCATTCATCAAAACCATGTGTGTTCATTTTAATTATCCCAAGTTCATTTTAATCAATTAAAATGTTTTTCATAATTCAACTTAATTTAACGATTTCCCTCATTAACTTAATTTAACAATTTCCCCCTTTTTGATGATGTTAAAACTAAGTGATGATGCGCAAGGAATTACAGATGAATATATAGATATAGACAATGATAAATATAAATAAGTAAAATATTCATTTTCTATCATCTCCCCTTGTAGCTTGCTTGAGCCCGCTCCAGCTGGCTTCTTTGCCTTGCTACTTTCCCCTTCTTGGTTTCTCCCTCACTGCTTTCCCTTTACTACTTTCTCCCTCTTTAATATCATCATCCCTGATCGTTTAAGGAAGTCCGTGACTTTAACAATCTACATTCCGATGAGTGCTGAGGGAATTATTTAATACGCATTTGAGCCCGCTCAATGATTCCTTGATTATTTCATTCTCTAGATTACCCTTCATGACCTGGTCAAGAATTTTGTCATGGGATGATGTTGTTGAGGTAGATGACACCCGCTCCTTGAGAGATTTCATTTCTCCAAAAAGAATGATAATTCTCTATTACAGGGGAGCAAGAGAGTCTTGGATAAGGTCGCAGAGATCCATCGTCCCTTGTGATGACTCCTCTTCTGAAGAATGTGAATCGCTTTTGAGAATGTGGATTGTTTAGAAATGTTGGTCACATATTTATATAACATGATATTCCACATGTCTTCATGTTATTTGAAAAAAAATGGCGTACACAATTTTCAAAAAGAAATAAAGGGAAGTATTTATTTCAAAAAAATTTAGTTTATAAATATGACCGTTCATTATCCTAAAGAAGGTAATACAACAACGTATTGATAATGTTGAAATGTTGTTCCACTCAGCTGAAGAGTAGTCGACTGATACTCACTAAGACAACTGTCGCACCGTGTTGTCCGCATGCCTTATTTCAGCTGAGTGTCACTACTCTACTGAAGGCGTTCTGCTGACACACAGTAATAACTAATATACTATTCTTGGCACCATACCTTGCTCATCAGCTGAGTTGAAGTACTCAATTGATAGTGCGTAGTATTCAACTGATATACAGTGCCGACAACATACTTTGCCTATCATCCGAGTGTCATTACTCTACTAAAATTATAGGTTGCTTATGCATAGCCTCGTCTGATGTACAATGTCATCAGTCGACTCTTGTTTTAGCTAAGTTAGAGACAGTTGTTTCAACATGTCTGGTTTATCAGCTGACCATCAGATTGCCCCTAAGTTTATGCATGATTAATTAATTTAAATCTAAAATATCTAAAATATTTCTAAAGTAAGAGAATTTAGTCTCAGGAAGTGGTTTTGTGAAGATATCAGCCACTTATTAATCGGTTGGCACGTATTACAACTAGACGTGCTTCTACGCTATATTATCTCAGATGAAGTGGTGTCGAATGCCGATATGCTTTGTGCTTGATTGTAACACCGGATTATATGTGATTGCTTTGGCACTAGTGTTATCATAGAAGATTGACGACTCATTTGCCTTAATTCCAAAGTCCCCCAGCTGTTGTTGAATCCACAATAGTTGAGCATAACAGCTACCAACAACAAGGTACTCTACTTCTGTTGTTGAAGTGGAAATAGACGTCTGCTTCTTGCTGAACCAAGAAATCATACGATCACCAAGGAACTGACACATTCTACTAGTGCTTTTCGTGTCAATCTTACATCCTATATAGTCTGCATTAGAGTAACTAATTAAGTTGAAACTGAAATCCTTTGGATACCACAATTCAACATATTGAGTTCCCTTAAGATATTTCAAAATATGTTTAGCAACTATGTAATGAGATTGTTTATGATTAGCCTGAAATCTTCCACACATGATGACAACAAACACGATGTCTGGTCGGCTGGCTGTTAGATAGAGAAGGGAGCCAATGATCCCTCAATAGACTGTGATATCAATATCTTGACCGCCTTCATCTTTGTCCAGTTTGCTCGATGAGTTCATGGTAGTTGAGGCAGTTGAGCAATTCTCCAAACCGAATTTCTTTAGTAATTCTTTGGTGTACTTATCTTAATTTATAAATATTCCATTTTCAAGTTGCCTATCATATGCCTGGAGTAGCCGCTGTCTAGATACCATACTAAATATTCCAAGCTACTGTCATGTTTTACCTGCACATATAAGCATTGCCAGCTTTGGTACCCATATTTATTTGAGTCCATGGTTAATTAGTCCCTTGAGAATCTATACTTGAGTTACTTAATGGATCTCTCATTTTGTGTTTTTAATAATGTGTATGTTTTAGACTTAACAGATTTCTTTCTGACTACTGATGATCAGTTAATTTTAGAAAATGATTTTTGATAAAAAAAAATCATGGCTTTCTGTAAGGTTTGTGCTTACCAAATCAGCTAGCTGTCTTGCTTTTGGGCTTAAGCCAACTTGACTTTTGGTCAGTTGGCTTAACATATTTAATTTCATCTTTAAGAGTCGAATTAGTACAGTTTTGATTAGTTTGAATGTCAGTTGAATTTCCCTTGACGAAACTTATGAAATTAAGTTTGCCTTTTAAGGGTTAAACTTGTTACAAGACTCAATTCGATTGCCCCCAACAAATCCCAGACCGAATTTGCATCCGGCAGGCCTTTGCTGCTCATGCAATTGTTTAAGAGAATTTCCAGACTTAGTGCATGAACCAACCACATAGTTTATTCTTTGATTTTTAACAGATAAACTCTGAACTATTTCTTTGAGTTTCTCATTCTTAGTTGATAGCTCATTCATTTTGTTTTTCAAAACTTATAGTTCATTATTTTGAGTTGACAAACTTGTATTGTTAGATTTGTTTTTCAAATTTATTTCATTAAAAAGATCTGACAATTTCTTGTATTCAATGACCATGTCATTGAGTATAGTAATTAAATCATTTCTTGTGAATTAATGAGAGGTGAATCAAATACCTTGTTGTCATCTGTCATGAGACATTTGACAAATTCTTCCTCACTTTCACTTGAGGAGCTCTGATCGGAATCTCTTTCATCCCATTTTATCTTGTTTTCTCAGCAAGCAAAGTCTTTTATTCCTTCTTGTTCCTGGAAGATCTGCGATCCTCCTTGTTTTTCTCATCGTTTTGATATCATATTCTCTGGGCAAAGCTCTTATAGCTTTGATAACAACTTTCCTGTTGATATATACCCAGGTTTGAGAGTTCGATGATTATGTTGTTGAATCTTTCGTCGAACTCAGTCATAGTCTCACATGGGCGCATCCTGATGCTGCCGAACTTTTGTGTGTCAACCATCAACTTGTTTTCTTTTGTTTGGTTGTTGCCTTTACAAAGTTGATTCATATTCTCCCAGATCTCTTTAGCAAAGGAACATGATTTGATCTTGCTGAACATGTTCTTGTCCAAAGTTTTGTAGAGGATGTCTTTGCCCACATTGTCGAGGCTGGTATTCCTCTTGTCTTTAGCAGTCCACTCGTATATGAGTTTATCCGTCATCTAAGGAGCAACCTATGTTGTATTTGTCATTGTGTTGACCTTTAATATCTTCATGGGACCATCTGTGATGACATACCGCATGCCATCATCTTGTGCCGCCAGATGTTCTTGCATTCCGATCTTCTAGTCATCATAGTCTTCCTTTGAGAACATTGGAATCTTATTTAGGTAAGACATGATTCAGATATTTACAATAACTTAAGAATATAAAACAAGCTAATACCACTTGTTAGTATCGAAAACAACCGTAGAAAGAGGGTTGAATATTGTTGTCCTATTTTTCACTTAAATGCAATTTTAATCCTGTTAAGGATTGAAAATCTGTTTCTATTCTTGGACAAATCGTAGCAAGCTCTTGAATTGTTTAAGTGCAGAAAATTCTTGAAGGATTTGAAGCGGCAAATATAAGAATGAATGAAGCAATAAAAAGACAACACAAGATTTTATGGATGTTCAGAGATAAAAACTCATACGTTACCCCTTCTTTTATTTCCAGAAGGATTCCACTAGAAGACTTTGATTTGTATACACACTACAAAAACTCACTTAGATTACAAATCTTAACACTTGCATGTCTGAACTTCTAGCTCTCACACTATCTATTCAACTTATACAAGTAAAATGATTATCGAATGATACAAAAGATTATCGAGTAAACTATCTTGTGTAATCGTCATGTATGTTAACGTCTCTCAACGCATATCATCTTGTGTATGCTTAACATAGTGACTTACAAAGAACCCCCTTCACCATTGTTCTCTGGTGCTGTTTTATACTTGAGGTATGGCAACGGTCGAATCCATTTTTTCTATATGTAGAAACGGTACGTTTGTCGTATGTTTGGCGTACGGGGTTTTAGTGCGTAGGGGAATGGAATATTCGTTTATCGTTTTGCATGTCAAAGTAGAGAGATGAGTGTACATTTTGTCGTATTGCAATTTATGAGTGCTCAACTACTTGACTAGTTGATAAGCATTCAGCTGATGTGAAACTCAACTGATAGCAAGCTCTACTAATAGCGAACTTAGTTGTTGAACAGCTTAACTATTAGCGAACTCTACTGATGGCGAGCTCTGCTGTTAGAAAACTCTAATGTTTGAGTAATTCTGTTGTTTGAGTAACTCTACTGTTTGAGCAACTCTACTGCCAACGAAATATGTTGTTTGAGTAACTCTACTACTAGTGAACTCTATTGTTTGAGCAACTCTATTACCAACGAACTCTATTGTTTGAGTGACTTTACTGATAGCAAATTTCCTGATAGCGAATGTCCAGTTGATGGCAACTCTACTGTTGGCGAACTCTGCTGATGGAGTAGCTTAGCTGATAACGAGTTTGCTGATGGAAACTCTTCTATTAGCGAGTCTTCAGCTGATGGCAACTCTGTTGTTAGCGAGTCTTTAACTGATGGCAACTCTGCTGTTTGAGCAACTCGGTTGATGGCAAGTTGCTTACAATATGTTGCCTTGAGCACATGTCTTTGATTTTACCTACGCATTAACACATTGGTGAACTTTGTTTATTCATTCATCAAAACAATTTGTGTTCATTTTAATTATCCTAAGTTTATTTTAATCAATTAAAACGTTTTTCAAATTCAACTTAATTTAACGATTTCCCCTTTAACATAATTTAACAATGTCCATAATTTAACTAGAGCCTTGTTTGATATAAGTTATTTAAAGAATTATATCACTCTCTCACTCTTCTATCACATCACTCAATTTATTATCTGAAATATTAAAACATTATTTATTTTATTTTTATGTTATTATTATATATTAATACTTTTTAAGTCATTTTTATATAAAAAAAACCACTTCCTTAAAATTATTATTTTTTAAAGAGGAGTGATATGAGAGTGAATTCAGAGGATGGTTTCCCAAAGTAACATAGTTTGACGTTCAACATCCCAAAATAACCTATTTTGTTCATTCATTCCCAAAATAATCTAGTTTACTTTTCAAACTCAGTTTTTGTGTGTGTTTATTATATTTAAAATTCATTATATATATATATATATTTTAAATTATTATTTTTATTAATTTGATATATTTAAATTAATATTTGTATAAATTTAATTATTTATATTTTGATATATAATTTAAATTATTATTCTTTTTAAAATTTTATTATCTATATTTTAATATATATATATATATATATATATATATATATATATATATATATATATATATTTCAATTATTATTTATATAGTGTTATAAATATTCCTTTTAGCATTCTAATAAATAATTGATAAATACTAATAATTTTAAAATATTTTAACCATAACAATATAATAATTAACCAATTATAAAAATAATTACAATCATTATTTATTTAAATTATTGACGATTTTATTCAAGACAACGTTGGCTAAGTCTCGTATGAGAAATTTGATCAAATGACCCTCAAAAGAGGGTCATTCTCAAAAGTAACCTTCATAATATGAATTTGCAAATATAATACTTTTATAAAATTTTGACAATTTTACCCTTATTATTATTATTTTTTATTCATTTTCTCTCTCATTTCATGATTCCCCATTTCACTTTCTCTCTTTTCCTTTCCCTCTCCTTTCTCTCCGGCCCCGTGACCCAACTACAACTGGCCCCTTCAACCCCCGCTCTCCCTCCCATTCTCGTATCCCCGACTCCCCAAACAACGCCACAGGACGACGATACTCACCTACAACGCTAGAGGACGACGAGACCTAGCAATATCGCCGGACCACGGATGCATGCAACTGTAGTCCCGACCGAACAACATCACCGCCTTCAAAATGGGTATGTTAATTTTTTTCATTCCCATTTAGCTGAACGCTCAATATGTTTAGTATGTTTGCAATGTTGTGTCAAAATGGGTATGTTTGTACCACGCAAATTGCGCCCCACGCAATTTGAGTTGGCATCCCACGACCCACGTAAATTTGCGTGGGCATCCCACGACCCACACAAGATTGCGTTGGCATCCCACGACCCACACAATTTGCGTTTGTGTCCCTCGATAATACCACGCACCACACCATGATAATATGGTTTTGTTTCCTGCACTAACATTTCAATTTGTACCAATTGCAGATCCCACTTTATTTGTTAGTTGTTTTGTCCTCTATGATGGAGAGTGGAAAGATGATGATGATGTTAGTTCTTTTGTCTCAAGTTCATGCGTAGGTGTGCCTCAATTCCTAAATACTACATATGACGAATTAAATAACATTGTCTATGATGCTATTCGTGTGGGAAAATTGAGATATGATTTAGTGTTCAAATTCAAGTATAATTTGGTTTTGAAAACTGCTCCTCCTGCTGTTATCCGATATGATAGAGATGTGATGTTCTATGTAAAGGAAATTTCGACTTCACCCCACCAGCTTCACACTCTTCTATGTGTTTAGTAGAAAAGTCACTACCTTCACACCCAATTGATGAAAGTAAAATCCAAGGAGAGGAGGTTTCTAAATTCCCTATATTTGAGCATGATATCTTACAAAGTCAAAATGACATACACCATGCAGATGAAGAACAACAAGTCACATGTTTGCATTCGAGTGAATTGGTTGCTTGTACCCCTTCTTCTTTTGCACCCTGGTAACCCATCACTTCCCATATGAGGAAAACATCCATCCATATTGAGTTGTTTGATTCATTTGAACCAATCGAGGTTGAAACACATGCTCAATTAACCCTTGAAAGTGGATTGGAAATGGGTACGTTTTTTCAGGACAAAAAAGAACTTCAATTGAGGGTGCATAGATATGCGATGGCTAATCATTTTGAATTCATAGTGGAAAAGTCAACAAAAGATCTTTAGCTTGTGAAATGTGTGAATGAGAACTACAAGTGGAGATTGCGTACTATTAAAGGAAAATTCTAGGAGATGTTTGAGATTCGAAAATTAGTAAAAGAACACGTATACTCAATTTTGACGAGGCAATAGAATGTGACGCAAGCACCATCATGGGTAATTGCGGAGTGCATCAAACGTAAGTATATGGACCATGACCACATGCCTAAGAAAATAATGGAAGACATGCAGACAAACTATAGGTTTAAGCTGACCTATAATAAGGCTTAGAGGTCCAGGGAAAAGGCCTGAATGGCGATGCGAGGAACTGTGGAGGAATCCTATAGAAAATTGCCATCATACCTGTTCATGTTGGCGAAGAATAACCCAGGTATCATAATTAACATCCAGACGGATGAGTATGGTCACTTCAGGTATATGTTCATGTCCCTAGACTACTCAATTAGGGGTTTCAGGTATTGTTGTCATGTATTGTGCGTCGATGCCAGTTTTTTTAAGCACAAAGTTGGAGGTCAACTATTGGTTGCGATTGTATTGGATGCGAATGAACAACTATATCCCATTGCATTTGGCGTTGTTGATTCAGAGAATAATAACTCTTGGACATATTTCATGCAACAACTAAGGGTGGCAATTGGAGTAGTCCTGGATCTCGTCTTCGTATCTAACAGACACTCAAGTATTACCAATGCCTTGTCCGCGGTTTTTCCAGAAGCACATCACGGTGCATGCACATACCACATCAAAATGAATATTATGGCCAACTTTAAAACCGATAACTGCCACGTTGAGTTTGATATGGATTCACGCACATACACAGTGTCACTGTTCTATCAACATTTTGACAAGATCAAGGCTAAGGACCCTCAGATTGCTGCCTATCTGGAACAAATAAGAGTGGAGAGATGAAGTCGTGCCTTTTTCACTAGTTTTCAATACAGTCAAATGAAAAGCAATTACGCTAAGAGCTTTAATAGTTAGCGCAGGAATGCTAGGAAATATCCCATAACAACATTAACTCAGTATTTACGATTCATACTATAAGATTGGTTTCATAATAGAAAAGTAAAAGCTTCCAACCACACAGAATGTTTATCTCCATATTATGAAAAGTTTTTACGTGAACAAACCGAGAATGCCAAATATCACAGCATTAATCTACTTAACCGATTTGAGTTTCATGTGAACGATGGTGAACATGATTTTCAAGTTGACTTCCAAACTTGAACTTGTACTTGTATAGTATTTGATATATCTGGTATTCCTTGTACACATGCCCTAGCTGATGTCCGTTCCCGGAAATTTATTCCCTATGAGTACTACTCAAGGTTAGAGAATTATTGCATGTTTAATTCTAAGATTGAATTTATGACTTAAATATCATTTTTCAGGTTTTACACAACTGAAGCGTGGTGCATGACATATGCGAAGACATGTTATCTAGTTTGCAATGAAGGTTCTTGGGATATTCAAGAAAATATCAATGAACGAGTTTGCCTAAAACCCCTTGTCAAGGTTAAGAAGGGTCAGACAACAACAAAGCGTAGGTCATCACAAGGTGAGTCTCGTAAAGAATAGAGACGGTGCAACTCATGTGGCGGTCAGGGCATAATAGGGAAACATGCTCAGTAGTGATGTCTGCACCATCTACTGCAAGATAATATGTGTCATATTCTTTAGAACCTTCACAGTTTAGTGAACAACCTTCACAGTTGGAACAACCTTCATAGTTGGCACAACCTTCATAACCTTTGGCACATTCTCTAGACAACATTTTTTGGTTAAATTGTATTGTTTGGTTAAATTGTATTATTTAGAGTTTAATGCACAGCATTTCTTTGGCAACTATAGTTGTTCTCTTTTGTGGGATTTATGGGAATTGGCATTTTGGGCCTTGGTTCCTTATTTTTCATGAACAATGATCTTTTGTCTTGCATTTTTAGGTGTTGGTTTAATATTTGTCGGGTATTAGCTTCATGTATGTGCAGGTGTTGGTTTAATATCTGTCAGATATTGGCTTCATGTATGTGCAGGCTTCATGTATGTGTAGGTATTGGCGTGGGCATGGGCTTGGGCATAGGGTGTGGGGCATGTGCTTGGGCGTGATTAGAATGCTTCTTGGTTTTATACACAAATATTTCATAACAAAATGTATATCTATTCATAACAAAAATGTATATCTATTCAATTTAGATTAGGGGTCTACAATTTGGTGGAATGACCTTACTGCCCATTTCTTTCTCCAAAAAGTCATTTGTTTGGTGACCACATTTGATACATCCAATGAGGCAGTAAGGTATTCCATATACATAATAGTAAAAACAACACAGTCCCCAGTTTTGATTGTCTTTGGACTATTGGGTGTGGTATTATAGAATATGGCATCTTCTCCAAGTTGAACCGCGAAATCCTGGCCTTTTCGATATAGGTGAATCCATATTCAAGCATGTATGAAATTATTTCACACATTGGTTTCATGAAGTCTTTATATTCATCCTTTGGGAAAATTTTCTGTTCGCAGTCATATACGTATATGCACCAATCTTGTAGATGAATCTAGCACAGGACCCATTGCTTCTACTTCAAGTTCATAGAGACATATATGATATCAACAGTATTCCAAGAAGTCAAATATATTTGATCATCACCAATCAAATATTTCATGAATGTTATGTCGAAATCGAAGCTTGCAGAATTCACTGCAAAGATATGATAGTGATTCTCGAACTTTTGAGAGAGATGACAGTCAACTATTGCGAATTTATTTGTATATGTCTTAAGGAACTCTGCAACCCTTCGTCTCCAAAAATTTTTCCACTAAATTGTGAAGGAGTCATTTCTTTCACATTATCCTCCTCCTTATTCTCAACAATCTCCTCCTCCTTATTCTCCACAATCTCCTCCTCCACAATCATCTCCTTCTCCACAATCTCCTCCTCCTCCACAATCTTCTCATTCTCTTAATTAGTCTTCTCCTTCTCCACAATCTTCTCCTTCTCCTCCTTAGTCTTCTCATTCTCTTTCTCAATATTCTCCTCAGTCTTCTCTTTCTCCTTCTCCTCCTCAGTCTTCTCCTTCTCCTTCTCAATATTCTCCTTAGTCTTCTCCTTTTCTTCCTCAGTCTTCTCCTTCTCAATATTCTCCCAGTCTCCTCCTCCTCCTTATTCTTCTCCTCATTCTTCTCCTCCTCATCATCATTTTTCTCCCTTGGGCCATCAAAATGCAATTTGCAAGGGAGGCAAAATTGAATTGGGGCTTGGGGCATGGGGCGCAAATCCTCTTACTCCTCATTCTCCTCGTCCTATACAATAAAAAAATTAGATCAATATACATTGTGGAGCATGGGGCGTGGGGCGCAAATCTACCTTTTTGGCCATATCTTCATCCTTCTCTTCCTCCTCCTCCTCTTTCTCCTTGTCCTCCTCGTCCTGAACAATCAAAAAATCGGATCAATATATATTTAGCATGGTGCGTGGGGCATGGGGCGCAAATCTAGGTTTTTGGCAATCTCTTCATCCTCCTCTTCCTCTTCCTCCCCCTCCTCCTCGTCCTCATCCTCCTCCACCCCGTCCTTCACAATAAAAAATGAGATTAATATACATTTTGCGAGGTGCGGTGCGTGGGGCGTGGTGGGGTGCATGGGGCGTGGGGCGGTGCGTGGCGCGGCGTGGTGCGTGGTGCGCAAATATACCTTGGTTGTCATCTCCGCCTTCTTCTTCTTGGTCAACTCCTTCTTTTTGGTTAACTTAGTGGCCAACTCAGCTACCTTCCTCCTCTTGACCAACACCATCAGTCTCTCCTTCCTCTCCTTCATCTTCTTCTTCATCTCCTCATCCACATTCCTCTTCTTCATCTCCTCATCCACCTTCCTCTTCTTCATCTCCTGCCTCTTCTTTTCCTTCTCCTTAAACTCAAGTGCACTATCAGCCTCCTTAAACTCATCCATTAAATCACAATTATTTTGTTCCTTTATTTCCCCTAATAATGTAACTATAAGATGTTGATTATTCTTGATGAGCTTGATTTCAGTTTTAATCTCCTTTACATCTTTTGTCAGCTCATCAAGTTTAGCATCATTATGGGCTTGAGACACTCGATTGGGTGCACTAGATGTAGAATTGTCTTGATTAGTTTGAGGAGTCGTTGTAGAAGGGACTTGCTGAGAGCTTTCTTGGCTAGTTTCATCGGTAAATTCAGGGTTAGGCTGGGGACTAATAAGTCTCCTCTTCTTGGTCGGTAGTTTGGGGAGCTGGGGACTAATAGTTTCATCTTCTTCATTCTTTCTCTTCCTCCCATCCAATTCAAAGAATTTGTCATAAATGTTTCCTCTCATATCTTCAAAGTCCTCCCCAGAGTACATCCTTTTCTCCTCCTCAGACTCATCAATTTTGTAGAGAACATTGCACTTTTGGAGGGCAGTGAATACCTTCTATAGGGAATAACTCCTGTAGGATGTATAAAGCAATATCCTTGGGCTTGTAGGATATTTTCGTGTCCTTTCCGCAAATTTAGGACAAATGTATTGATAAGATCATATGTCCACACTTGATAGGCTAGTGCGAACCCATGTAAAGTATAAGCGACATCACATACGCTTTTCTTCTTCTAGGTTTTCTTCTTGGCGAGATATAACCCCCGGAGGTGTTTCATATCTTTGTCAATAACCTTCTGGGTTTCTTTGAAGGACACATTTCCCCATGGAAATTGGAAGAACATCTCCATGTCCTCCACCATGCGAAAGATTTGGAAACTTACATTCCTCCTATTATCAGTTGTGAAGAGATACTAGTAAATGAGGAATATGAGCCACATCTTCCATGAATCCTCATTATCAGAGCATTCGACAAAAATGGCTTTAATCTCTTTCACTCTAACATTCATTTTACCCTAAAAATATTTGCGGACAAGGGGTGGAAATTCTTCAACCTTCATGTTTTCCACGAGAGGAAATCTGCCAAAGTTGAGGCCTATCACTAAGGCATAATCCTTCATGCCCCAGCAGACCTCCTCACCATTGATCAAGAACCTTATCTCCTTCGAATTTGAGCTGATTTTCCTGATGAGCATCTAATGGAGTATGAGTATGGTTCCTGAAAAAAATAATGTGAGGGCTTTGAATAGATACTACAAAGCCCTATTCAAAAGATCATGATGAGTAAACCTCTCCTTTATCCTTTCCAAGCTGGTGCCGGTGGATTTCCATGAAACACAGATAGTAAAATTATTAATAATGGTGTCGGTTGGTGTCATCTGCAAAGAAACAGTTGAGTTGATTAATATCATATACACAATGTCAAACGCAAACTAGACAAATTGTATTTGCATACCACGCAAATGCAATTTGCGTACCATACAAATATACAATTTGCGTTGCGTACCCCGCAAAATGAATTTGCGCACTACGCAAATTCAATTTGCATAACACGCATTTGATCAAGACTACCACGCAAATGCAAGGCGTACCACACAAATTGCATTGGTGTACCCATGCAAATGCCTTCTGCGTACATACGGGAAAATGTTCACAAACCATTTAGAATATGCAAAACTATACATATCTTTCTCAAATCTCACATCATTTCAGACCAAAACTATATAACTCATTAAAGCCTAAAGCCTAAAACCTAAAACCCTAAAATCCTAAAACCTTTCATACTCAACATGCAAAGAGAGGGAGGAGTAGTCGAAGAAACCTGAATGCGATGGGCGAACGTCGGGGAGACGGGCTCGCGGGGGCTTGGAAATCGTCGGGTAGTCGGGCTCGAGTGGGAAGCGTCCGGCTTGGCGATAGTCGGGTAGTCGAACTCGAGTGGTAAGCGTCTGGTGTTGAATCCTATGGAGAACATTCGCGGAGGTTAACTGAGAAATGGGGGAATCGGGGGGAGAGTAAGTCGGGAGAGCAACAGTCGCAGGAGGAAGAGAGAAAGGAAAGTGTGAAATGGGGGGAAAAGAGGTTATTGGAATAAAATTTTTTTAATAAGGGTAAAATTGTCAAAAAAATTAAAAAAAAGTTATATTTGAAAAATCATTTTATCAAGGTTAGTTTTGAGAGGATGGTTAGTTTTAGGGTTATTTTTTTATCAAATTTCTTTTTCGTATGACTTTCTTGGCCACACCTCCCACAAATGATAGTCTTTCATGAGTTATCCATTTCAGTTCGAACGCTGGTTTTGACCTAGTTGATTTTCTTCTTTCTCAAATTTGTATATTAAAATATAAATAATCAAATTTATAAAAAAAACAATAATTTAGATTATATATCAAAATATAAATATAATCAAATTTATAAAAATAATAATTTAAAATATATATCAAAATATAAATAATTTAGTTTATACAAATAATAATTTAAATATATATATATATAATAAATTTTAAATATAATAAAAATAAAAAACTAAGTTTGAATAGTAAACTAGTTAGTTTGGGATGAATGAACAAAGTAAGTTAGTTTGAGAAGTTGAACGCCAAACCAGGTTAGTTTGAGAAACCATTCGAATTTGGAAGAGAGAATAGGGTGTCATCACATCACAAAAAAGATAAAGTGTGATGAGCGAGTAAAGAGAGAAAAAATTTGTTATATTTTCAGCGAATTTCATCTTAAATTTTCTACTCCAATCATTTCTCTTTTTTAAATAATTCATTCATTTAAAAAATCAAAATAATATAATTAATTGAAGAAGAGTGTTAGAGTGATAGAATTTATGAGAGGAAATGAGAATGGAGAAAGGAATTAATGACACCATATTACTAGTAGGAAAAATTGTGAAGGTGAAGATAATTTTTTTTTTATTATTTTATCAGCGAATCAGATTACGATATGTCATTCTCTTTCCATTATTTTTTTAATTTCATCTCTTAATTATTTATAATCATAGAAAGATTGAATTTTTTTTAAAAAAAAGAAAAATTAAAAATTAAATGATATATATGAACTTGAGGAAAGCTATAAGCATATAGGCATAGGTGACAGGCATATAAAAAGAAAAAGATGAAAAGCCATAGGCACGCGTCAGAAGAAGAAATAGTGACACCTTCTCTCAAACAATTTTGGACCACTTTTATCACTTTTAAAAATTAGTAAAATTACAAGTACAATTAATTTGTATTTTTATAGAAACAATATCATTAAATAAAAAAATTTTAAATTTTAATAGATTAGTCAACCAACTTCTTATTATATTATATTAATAAAAAAAATTATTTTTACTAAATAAAATAATTTAAATATTAACACATCTCAATTAAAAATATATTTACATTAGAGAGAGAAGATGCTTAAAACTTTTTATAGAAAGCGATGACAGTGATGTTAGGGTCATTCATCCAGTCAAAAGAAACATGCACTGGCATTGCCCTATGCTAAACATCACTTTTTTATTTTATTTATTATTTAAAACATGACTTTTTATTTTATTTATTGGCATTGTCTGGCTCACCGCTCTTTCGCGAAATTATTGTCCTTCCATCTAGGGCTTATAGCCAAACGCCACGTATTGCAACATACTTAGGGCTTTTTTGAATTGAGATTATTTAAAAAGTAATGGTAGATAATTTTGAAGTGGTGAAAAATTTTCTTTTTGATAAAATGATTTAAATAGTATTAATATATAATGATAAAATAATTTATTTTTTTTTAAAATAAAAGAAATTTTAATATTATAATTAATTAATTAAGTGATGTAAGAGAGGAAAGTTAAATAATATTGATTAGATTGGTTATTTAAATAACATAAAAATAACTTTTGGGCTTGTTTGATAAATTGATTTTTGTTTTTTTTTTTTGAATTTTTCTTAAATTTTATCTTAAAACGCAACTATGACCTTGTTCTGGTATTTTTGAAAAACTTAAAGAGAGAAAAAAATAATTATTGTTGATGATTTTGAGGATGTGGTGATTATTTTTGATAAAAAAAACTTTAAAGAGTATTGATATATGTAAATAAAATAAAAAATAATAATTTAAAATAAAGAGTATTTTAATATTTTGATTAATGAAATGATAGAGGTGATTGTTAAGAGGTGATTGATTAGAAAATTAATTTTGAATTAATTTTTTTAAAACCCATAAAAAAACATGTCTATAATTTCAACCATTTAATTAATTATTTTATATATTAAAATATCAAAATTATATATATAAAAAAACATTTCCTGAGTCAAGCCCCAAGAGATTATTTGACGTGGGTTATTGGAGAATTTTATTAAAAAAATTGATTAAAAAAACAAGTTATGTAGTTGAATTATTATAATTTTTTATTATTTAAATTTAAGTTTTATAAAAATAAAATATTTTAATTAATAAATTAAATAATTTAATAGTTGAAAATTGTTAAATAAAATTAGAGATATAATTGAGAAATGAAATTTAAGAGAGAATGACATTGAAAAAATATTAAATTTTTTTTCTTTCTTCTCTCTCCACATATTTTATCATTTTTTTAATAACACTTCATTCTTTCTCCCAAATTTTCCTCCCTTATCATTCCTTATAAAATTATTAAATTTTGAATAAATAAAAAACTCCGGTCTAACTAGCTCTTAAACATTATTTATTGGTTTTTCTTCTAAAATTTTATTTAAAAAATAATTTATTATTATATATTAATACATCTTAATTTTGTAAAATAAATGTAAGAAAAATCTTAAATATCTTAACACCAAATAAACTTGTTTTTCTTTTTTGGATTTTTGCCCAAATTTTATTCTTTACCTATCAAATCATTAATTAATTAATTAAAATATCAAATTATTTTATTTTATTTTTATAAAATTTTAATAATTTTTTTTATTAAAAAAAACAACAGAGATTAAATTTGAATAAGATAAACACACAATGACACTGTCTTGTCTCACTTTAAAGAGTTTATCCCACGTGAAGAGTGGCAATATTCTTATGTCCCACTTCCTTTTAATTTTAGTGGAGATATTTTTATTTTCTTAACATTATTATTATTATTATTATTATTATTATAATTAGTAGCATTCATTATTAGCTTATCAGGATAAGGTGGACGAAGACTTTGTTGTTACAGATTATTGAGAAACGACTGACATATATTTTACTTATTTTTCAAAATATTATTATTATATTAAGAAAAATAATAAGCTTTTCAAATCAATTGGTCAGTTTTTCTTAGGCATGGTTAGGATTTAATTTTTTTTTTTTTTAAAAAAAGAGAAATATAGTATTGATTTTTTTTTTTTATGATTTTGATGGTTTTATTTTTATAAAAATATATAAATAGTATTAATATATAATAATACAATAATAAATAATAATTTAAAATATAAGTATTATATTATTTTAATTAATGAATTAAGTAATATAAAAAAATAATAATAATTGATTTATTTAAATAACTTAAAATTGAATATATTTTAAAGAAATTAATTCACTATATAGAATAACTGATAAGACAATATAATCAAAATTTATAAATTTGATTCTTTAACGCAGTAAGGTAATTAAAGGAAAAAGTTCACTATGAGTGTAAAATTAAAATTAATAATTAAAAGTTTTTATTTTATTATTTTCAATTATTTATTCTCTATTGTCCTTTATAATTTTATTACATTGTTCTTATTGCGCAAATAAATAAAAAACATTATTAAATTGATTTTTATTTAAATTATGCAATAGTTCAATGGATAAGATTACAGTTAGTGGGTTTGCATAACAAATAGTTTAAGTTTAATTTTTATTAAGACATTTTAAATTTAAGTAAAATCGTGTTAACTTTTTAAAATTCGAAAGATAAGATAGAGATGAATTTAAAATTTTCTTCTCATTGTTTCCTTATATATTTCCATGTTGGATGTTTTTATTATTATTATGAGCTGATTGATTTAAGCTAGAAAAATAGAAATGACATTAAGATATGACTTTTCATGGACTTCATTCAAGCAATTTCATTTTCCACCTTGCATCAATTCATTGACGCAACATTCATTTTTAGTGTCAAAATTTCCTTACTTTATTAGGTTATAAGATAATGATTTTTAGTGCTTATTAAACTAAATTAAGGTATTATTAGGATTGAAATTTTTAAAAAAATTTAGAAAGAGTGAAAAATAATGATTAAGGATGATTTTAAAGAAATAATTATTATTTTTGGTAAAAAAATTTAAAAGGTATTGATATATATAAATAAAATAAAAAATAATAATTTAAAATAAAAATATTTTAGTATTTAGTTAATGAAATGAGTGATGTAATTTTTGAGAAATAATTGATTGAAAAATTAATTTTGTTTGAGTTATTTTAAAACCCAAAAAGAACCTGCCTAAATTTTACATGAAATATTACATTTTATTTTATAAAGTGTCTCCCTAAATAATAAGAAGACATCTTAAAACCACATAGGCTAAAAAAAAAAGGCACAAAACAAAACAAAAAAAATTTAATAAATAAGCAAGATCTCCATTTTCTAAATTTAAGGTACATATTCAAAAATTACAAAAGTAAAAATAATCATAATTATAATATATATGACTAGCTAGCATTTAGTTCCTCTTAGGTTTCATTCCACTGCATGTGTTATGTTTTTCTTAATCATTCATAATTTGATTGTCTATGTTTGAATTTTGTTATAAATGTGCACTCCATTTAATACTAGTAAAACATTTGTTTAAGAATATAGATTTTTTTTATCCATAATTAAAAAAGAAGTCTATTAGTGAAAAATAAATAAATTTAATAAAATTTATCACAAAAATTGTTATTATTTAATTAGATATAAATATAACATTGATCAAAGTGGCGCCATATATTAGAAACGACCCCAAAAATCATTGTCAAAACGATTTCTTTTAAAAACTTTGATTAGTTGATTTTCTTCTTGACCACAACTATTTGTTTTTTATTATCTTTATTTGCCATGTTATGACTTTTCTTTATTAACTATTTCATGAATTTAATTCATACCTAAATTTCAACATTTATTTTTCACAAGTACAATCTTTATAAATTTCCAAATTTGTAATAATATACATGTACTTATTCTGCAACTCCACTAGAAAGGGCAGCCAACATCCAATCTTTAAATATAGCATTATCAAATGGTTAGTCAACTAGAGTACAAGACTCTTCTATTTCATTAATCCTATAAATTAAAGTGGTAAATAAGCAAAGGAATTAATTCCCTTCAATTTTGGTCTCATGCCGGCATAACAAAGTCAATCTATTCAAGAATGCATTTTTTTAATGCAGTCGGATGGATTTGTGCAGATTTGATTAAGTTTTATGTTCATAAATTAAATATTTCAGTTGACACATGGAAATCACACTTTTATCTATCACAAAAAGTACAAATTATCATTTGTAAACAGGGCACATTATGAAGTTTGGGGGATTATAAATGAAAAAAAAAAGTTATTATTATTTTTTATTTATTTATATATATTATGTTAAATTGATTAAATAAATTAGTTTTGTATTATAATTAACCAAATAACGTACCTACTATGTAGGTCGTGGCTTGGGATTCAAACGTAGTCATTGCATTTTTTTCTTCCTATTTTTGGGTCCTCGGGAAAGGGCGGTCATATGCGACCTAACCTTACCCTACTACCGATCATGTTGATAAACTTGTAACACATGGAGTATGCCAATCATGTTGATAATACTTGTAACACATGTAGTGTGGCTGTCCACAAAGTATAATATTTTAACGAGGATCATTTTTTTATCATTTTTACGTCGATGATGATAGGTTATTACTGTCCCCTCTAAAAAGGCTCAAATATATTTCCAATAATTGTTTATTACATCCTTTCCTAATGACAATTGTCAACAATCAAACTTTTTCGTCGTTAACCGTTATCAGTGGGCATTTTCATAATATTTCTGACTGTAATTTTGTCGACAATAAGGTTATCGTCGTAAATCTTTTTAACGGTAAGTTTATGTTTCCTTCTCAATACAAAAAAATACCTTTTTACTAGGTCCATGAGACATGGAATGATATTTTTTTCTTGGCTAATAGTATAATTAGCTCGTTGGAACATAATAAGGAGTTTTAGAAGATTGTGAATGTGGAGAAGATCCTTGTTTTTATTGTGGAAAATCGACAAATAAAAGAAGAAACGAAATAAAGAAACACACTAAAAAATTAATAACAGAGCTTGACCAAATATTACCTATGTCTCCGAGCACAAAACTATCCATTAATAAGGAACAAAATATACAAATATTGAGTACATCAAATCAAAGGGAGAATAATTTATTTATAGACTAAGAAACTTTCACACTTACATCATCACCCGATTTGAAATTCTAATTGTGCCAAAAAGTCAACAAATCTCCATATTGGCACAATATTTAATTCAAATCTTCATCATTAAAAAATAGTTATTGAGTGCTTCCAATTTGGCGCTCATCAGCGCTGACTCAAACGCGCAAGATATTTATCAAATTTAAACAATGTTTAAATTTGACTTTTGTCACCACCTTAGTCATCATATATGCAGCAGTACTCTTTGTATATTACATATTTTATGAAGAAGTATAACCTTTTCTTAAAGAATTTCCCGCACAAAGGATAGCGAACATCAATATGTTTTGTTCTTGCATGAAAGTCTTGATTTCTTGATAAGTGAATATCACTCTGATTGTTAGATAATACCACCATGTGTTCCTAACCAACTCCTAGTCTTTTAGCAATCAATGAAATCAAATTGCCTCATTCATAACTCTGTAATCACCATATACTTTGCATTTATTGTAGTCAAAGCAATTATTGACTATAAAGTAAATTTCCAACTGACTGGCACTTTGGTTAGCGTGAACAAATAGTCAGTTGTTAATCATCGTTTGTATGAGTCACATGCATAGTTAGAATCACAATATCCAACTACACATTGACCAAATGATATATCCTTCTTAATTAAAGCAATATGTACAATATCTATGATATACCGTAAAATATATTTTACCGCTTGCGAGTGATCCTTACCTGGATCATTCATTACCCGCTCACAACACTAATTTCTTGTAAAATATCAAATCTCATACATACCATTTCATACATCATGTTTCTAACTGAATTTGCATATGATATTTTCCATGTATTCCCGTTCTACATATGTCTCTAAAGATAAACAACTGCTAAGATTTAAATGAGGAGGAAGTGGAGTATTTACAAGCTTTGCATCTTTATTAATGTCAAACTGTTGTAGTTTTGCATATTTATTAATTTTAATGGAAGATTGTTTAACAACATGAGAAAATATATCATTATAATCGACTCCTTCCTTCTGAGCATAGCCTTTAACTACCAATCATGCCTTATAGAGAACATTATTTTTTCTGAGAAATCCTTCTTTCTTTGCAAAGATCCATTTACAACCAATAACCTTCTTCTCTTTTGATAGATTCATCAACTTCAATGTCTTATTCTTTTAAAGAGATTGCATCTCATCTTCCATAACACATTTCCATTTTCCATTTTCAATACTTCTAATGACATCAGAGCCAAATTTTCAGATATCTACCAAAAATGGCTGAACCTATGACAACCAAAAGTTTGGTCCTTGAGATGGTAGAAAAGTTGAGACGCCTTGAAGACTTGGTTGGTGTCCCTACCTCTGGTGGAAATGACTCTTTATTTGTCCACATAGATGGCCTAAATTTAGAATGGTTGTCTGCGAGAATCACCATTGCTGAAGTTTCAGAGTCTGTTGGACAGAAGGTGCTTATAACGGAGGAAGACCTTGAGTCCAGAATGGAGTAGTTTGATATTGAGATAAAATTTTGAAGAAATTTATTGGCTCTAGAACGACAACAACATCTGTTTCTTCAACACGGTTCAAGGTACCTGAACCAAAATCCTTTGGTGGAGTGAGGAGTACCAAAGAATTAGAAAACATTATGTGGGATATGGAAACATATTTCACAACAGCAAAGATCCCTGCGGAGGAAAGGGTTTCGATAACAAGCATGTACCTTGCGGGTGATTTAAAGATCTGGGGGAGAGCTCGCTTATTAGACGATGTGAGTGCGAATCGTGAGAAGATTGACTCATGGGAGGTCTTAAAGCGCGAACTAAAAGAACAATTTCTTCCTCGCAACTATTTGTGGAGGGCGAGAGAGTCCCTACGGAATCTGATACATTCAGGATCGACTATGGACTATTTGAGGGACTTCAGTTCTTTGATGCTGGATGTGAGGGACATGTCCGAGGAAGATAAGCTGTTCAACTTCCTAACTAGCTTGCAATCGTGGACTCAAGCCAAACTGAGAAGGAAACACATGAAGGACTTACCATCGGCCATTGCTACTACATATCGATTGGTGGACTTCAAAGAAATTAGGGAGGAGAATCTTGATGATAAGAAGCACACACAAATGGACAAGGGAAAGACTAAATCCTATGAGACGGATACAGTCAAGTCCAAGGGATCGATCAACAAGAAGGAAACAAAGGGGAGTCTTGTTTCCCGAGACCATGCCAATTAGGGGTGCTTCATTTGCGATGGAGACCACCGCATGCGGGAGTGCCCAAAGCGTGCAAGGGTGGCAGAACTGTTAGATCAGAAAGATGAGGAGCATAAAGAAGATGCTCCTATGAGGATGAATCTGATGCAACTGATAAATGCTTTGCATACGGATAGATCAATCCCAGAGAAGGGATTGATGTATATCAATGTTTACATCAATAAGAGAGAGAAGTGATGGCCTTGGTCGATACGGGGGCCTCACATAATTTTGTTATAGACTAAGGAATTCAAAAGCTGGGATTCGAGGTGTCCCAACACAAAGGTCGAGTGAAGGCTGTAAATTCCAAAATCACGCCAAACAAAGGCATGGTAATTGCTGACTTGCAGATGGGAAGTTGGCAGGGGAAGTGTGAGTTTTATGTTGTCCCCTAGATGATTTTGAAGTCATCCTAAGGATTGAATTTCTGATCCAAGCGAAGGTGGCGGTGATGCCTCACTTGGGAGGGTTATTCATTGAAGATCCGAACGGTCCCTCATTTATGCCAAGAACTTATGATTCTTCAAGAGGAGGAAAGTCGGGTCATCTCGTAGTCATATAGTTAATAGAAGAGTGAGAAAGAGACGAATGCGTCAATTTTTGTGGAGATGAAGGCGAATGAGCGCCAAACGAAGGACTATGTTAATGTCTTGATGCTGGAGGAATCCGGTCTTTCGAAAGGAGTTCAGAAGGTAACCCGAAAGGATTCCACAAATCACTTGCTTGTGAAGCAGGTGAAAACTTGTCTTGACAAGACCGAAATGAAGAAGGTGCATTGGCTGCAACTATTAGGAATTCCTGAGAGACCTTGGTTAGGGCTCTCAAGGGACTTCTTTCTTAGATTCCCAAATGCGAGCGGGAAGACCTTTATCCTGGTTATGGATAGATCATCCAAGTATATGGTCTTAATTGCGTGGTTGAAGGGGTGTTCGACTGAGAAGATTGCTGAAGTGTTTTTAAAATACTTGGGTAAGATGAGATTGGTGTAGGCCCTAACAAGGACATTGTGTTCTTCTAGTGGGGGTAGTTTGTTACAACCTTAATTATCCATCCTCGGTCTTGGCATGATTGAGGAGTTCCAAGACTGAGAGGTTCCGAAAAAGGGTCACGTGCATATGACAAAGGCACAAGAATTAATGAGTGCATAATTAGCCAGCCTTGGTTGTGCATGGCAGAGTGCTAGGACCGAGAGGTGCCGAAGGGGTGTCGTGTGCGTGCGACATAGGCACCAGAGTGAGAAGTGCTAATTAATTGAGCCTCGGCGTAGCATGATTGCGGAATGCTAGGACCGAGAGGATGCCGAAAAAGGGTCTTGTGCGTGGGACATAGGCATAAGAGTAGACAAAGGCCAGTGCATTGAGAGGATGCGTGCATGGAGTGCGGAAGAAACAAATCTGACTTATGACGATTGTGTGAAGACCGAAAATGTCGGCATGATGGGGAGAAGACCGAAAATGTCGGCATGATGGAAAGAAGAGCGAAAATATTGGCACGATGAGAAGATGTGGCGGGCGTGGGTCTAAAGTAGTGGGCAACACCACCCACGTTCAACAACAAATTCCTAGAGGTTTTCTCCCACTCCCTTAGTTAGTTATTTTCCTAGGTTATTTGTCTATTTGTATATAATATCCCATGAGCTGCACAAGACGTTTTGTTGGATTTTTGGGTAGAAAAATATCTTACACAAGTGAGAGTCTTTTGTGTGCAAGCCTTAAGAGTTTATAATCCTCTGTAATTTGTATTTGTGAGTGAATATAAATTCAGAGTTGGGTTTGCCCGTAAATTGTGTGCGTTTCTCTTATCTTTATACTTCATAGACTATTGTGAGTTTAACTGATTTAATAATAGAAGTACATAGGTCGCCATGTCAACAAACTAAGTTGGTTTTGAATAATTCGTCTTTCTTTGTTCATATCAATTGATTCACGTCATTGTGAAGGTTTTTGAGTCAGAACCTCTTCCTCATCTAACTATTCATCTCTCGTCGAAGAGTTATGTTAGGATCTAGGTCGCGGCTGGGGAACCGGGGTCTGAACGGTTAGCACTCAAAGGTTGGTGTTTAATCCGGTTAAAGATTAACACCGGGTTTCAATACTACACAAACTGTCACAAACTCTTGAACCGAGTTCAAGTGCGGAAGTGGTTTGTTTCAGGTTGAAGCAGCACACACACAGGATGAATAAGGCTGGATTTGGAAAAGTCGGTTTGGAGTTTGGTGGGTCGGTTTGGGGATTCAGTAAGTCGGTTTAAGTAAGATCGGTTAGGATGTAAGGCCGACAGAAAGTAAATAACAAGACAAGTTTTTATGGATGTTCGGAGATAAACTCCTACGTCACCCCTTCCTCTCGAAATCGCGAGAAGGATATTCACTAAGGAATACACAAACACAATCCGATCGAGACTTATTTGTTTCTCGATAACACTCGTACAATTCTCACCGAAATTGTAATCTCACTTCAAATGCACACTTAAGCTCTAAATCTTGTAGAGAGATAAACTTGTAATTAATAATTCTTAGAGTTTGTAGTTGGTAGAACTGGTTGCTGGAATTCTTGGGTTGTTGAAACTCTTAGAACTACATTTACTCTTCTTCAGCTCCTTCTTTTATAGGTGAAATGTGTCAACGGTCACATTTCTTCTCCTTAAATCTGATTGGTTGAGCAGAGGTTCAGTGTTTCAGACCTGGCGGTCTAGACTTATAGTGTATAGGTCAAACCGACTAGGTTTGTCTTTTACTCAATATGGCAATTGTCGGTTGGACAGTTGAATGCACCTGGAGGGTTGCGCCTCTAATTTATCGCAGAGTAGGAAGATCTTGTCGGACGATCTTCTGCAGCCTGCAGATTGTCCTCAAACTTGTATGAATATGACAATACTATAGTCTGTCCCTTTGGTATCATTTTCAACAGATACTTAAAATATCTGTTTGCACCGATCAGTTGTTTAGGTTAACCGAATGACTTCCGGTTTTTCATAGCTTCAGGTTAACCGGATGACTTCCGGTTTTTGGCCTTGTCTTCTGACCGGTCTTGTTTTCCTGATCGGTTGGATTACTTAACCGGTTGGATTGCTTAACCGATCATGGTTCTTTAACCGTTCCTCTGCACATAAAGTTTATTTTGTTAAGTTCTTATTTTAACCGGTCTAATTTATCTAACAAGTTACTTATAGTTGGGCTTATCTTTATCTATTCAAACTCCACATGCTATGGAGAACAATCATTCTTGTTTGATGTTACCTTATTTAACATAGAAGATTCATCAAAAATAACATCTCTATTGATAATTTTTTTCTTTGCATCTAAACACAAGAGGGGATATTATGTAACTCCAGTATTAAAGCCATAAAGAGAGCCTTCTATAATCGTGGATTTAACTTTAAATCAACAACATGATAATATGCCATAGAACTATGCAATGAATCATAATCAGTTGCATGTTTTCCAAACCATACCTCTAATAGAGTCTTGCCACCAAGTGTAGATGATGGTAGACAATTATAAAATGTTGAGCGTATGTCATATTTTGTGCCCAAAATTGCTTGTCTATCCCAATATTAAACAACATACAACAAACTTTCTCCACCAATGTCTTGTTCATACATTCCAATACTCCATTTTGCTATGGTATTTTTTTACTGTGAAGTGTCGAACTATGCCACATTGTTGCCATAACTTTTGGAATAGAAGATTCTTGTGTTCTCCACCATTATTAGTTTAGAAAATTTTAATATTTCTTCCTTTCTAGTTTTCAACTTGAGTTTTCTATTTAAGGAAAATCTCAAACACTTCATCTTTGTTCTTCATAGTAAACACCCATACTCTTTTGAAAAGATCATCAACAAAAGTAACAAAATAATGTATACCTTCAAGAGATGAGGTCTTGGTAGGTTCTCAGACTTTTGAGTGCACATAGTCCAAAATTCCCTTGGTGTTATGGGTAGTAGTTCCAAATTTTACTCTTATTTGTTTTCTCAAAACACAATGTTCATAAATTTTTTTTACAAACTTGTGTACCTTTCAACAATCCTTGTTTGACAAGAATTTGCATAGATTTCTCACAAGAATGTCCTAACGCATATGTCATATATTTGTTGTCTCTGACTCCTTATTGATGTCGGATGTTGATACAACTATTATTGTCCCATTAAATGTAACACTTTGATAATAATACAAATTATTATTTTTTATGGTTTTTAACATCACTAGTGCTCTAGAGAGAACTTTAAATTTTCTATTTTTCATACTCACATGCAGGTTTTTTTGACTCCAAGACCCTCAAAGTAATGATATTATTTTTTATATTTCGTATGTACCGAACATCTCTGACAACTCTGGTGAATTAATCATAATTTTTTTTAAATTACATTTATTATAATTTCTCATTTAAAACTCCTCCATCAAGTTTTTTAAAGTCAAATAACCACTATTAAACTTGTGTCATATGATAAGTGCAGACCGAGTCCAATATCCACACGTCAGGATGTGATGTTGTGTGTTACATCGCCAAAGAGAAGTCTGGATCTGCATCATTTTTGTTTTCTGTAACATTTACATCTTCATGATATTTCTCTTTGGGCATTTTTTCTTCAAATTTCCTTTCTCACGACAAAAAACACATTCATATTTGAGAACTCTACTTTTGGATATTCCTCGTCTCTTTTTTGATTTGTTTTATTGACGCCCCTTACCACCCATGCTTCATCTACTATAACTTTTGTGTTTTTCTTTTTGTAATTTTTTCTCAATTCATGACTATGTAAAACAAAACTTACCGTATCAAAAAATACATTTTTCTTCCCATAGAGTAATATTATTTATTTGGAAGCATTTTGAGTTTAAACGGGGGGTCATGACTGTGGGGTGTCATGTTAGTTCTACTTTAATTTTTTTTTAAAGTAATGTTGTTTATAAATGTTCAAATTCATCAAAAATGGACGATAACAATATCAAAGTCAAATCTTCATCTTCAAATTTTACATCAAGATTTAAAAGATCTGATACTTATTGATTAAACTTAGAGATGTGTTCATTCATAGTAGTAATTGACTGGTAATCAAACCTGTACGCATTTAATTCTCTCTCCCACGTCCCAAGAGATGTTTTCTTGTAGCAAGATCTTTTCCTCTCATCTTATGCGTCTACCAATCTTAAGGGTCCACATTGTAACAAAGTCACAATCAGGACTTCGATGATCGAACCATGAAGAAGCTAATTAGAAAGTGAATAAAGACTTTAGAGAATGAAACAAACTTGAATGAAATTTTGTCTATTGAACTTATTGAAATAAGAACACTATTACAAATTTATATAAAGTAAAAACAAAACTTAGACATTAAACTAAGAGACATGAAAAGTCTCATTTACTAGATAAGACCAAGAGAGTTGAACAATCCAAGAGGCTCTTGAATAACAAAAAAGATACATTAATTAGAATTATTATTACATTAATTTCTAACACTCCCCCTTAAAGTGATGTCCGATTAACTAGTCCCAATTTAGATCGTAGATCTTCGAAAGGACCATTAGGAAATGCTTTTGTGAAGATATAAGCAACATTGTCTTCACTCCTTACTGCAACCATCTTAATAATTCTCTCTAGTACTTTTTCACGAATAAAGTGATGCTCCAACTCAATGTATTTTTTCCTCGCATGAAACACAGGATTTGAAGCCAATTTAATAGCACTCAAATTATCTCCATGGATAGGAACCGACTGATCAAACTTGACATGAAAATCCTCCCAAAGTCTTCGAAGCCATATGCACTCTTGTATTGCATGAGCTGATTTTTTTGTATTTCGCTTCTTTGTAGACAAGGATATCAATCCTTGTTTCCTGTTACTCCAAGATATGCTAGTGTTTCTACAAAGAAAAACAAACCCAGATGTGGACCTTCGATTGTCTCCATCTCTAGTAAAGTCAACATCTGCATATCCTTGCAAGACAAATTTAGCATCTTTCTCATATAGTAGACCAATATCTAGTGAGGTATTAATAAACTTCAAAATTTTCTTTGCTTCTTCGAGGTGTGGTTTCATTGGCTCCTGCATGTATCGAATCACCACTCCAACTGCATAAGCAATGTCAAGTTTTGTTATAATCAGATAAATCAGAACTCCCATAAGAGCACGATACGGGCGAGGATATGGTAGACATGTTCCTTCGTCTCGACTGAGTCTGGGATTTACGTCGAGAGGAGTATAACTTTTTTTATCCATTTGTCATACCAAATTTATTTACCAACTTCTTTGCGTAGTTGAGCAGCGATACAAACAAACCTTTCTTGGAATTTTTAATTTGTAGGCCAAGGAATAATCCAAGTTCACCAAGTTTCTTTATCTCAAAGCGGAGAGATAGCTCATCTTGTAGCCGAGCAACCTCATCATAGTTACTTCTCATCAAGATTATGTCATCCACATATAGAAATACCACCACCATCTACCCTTGATGCTTCTTTATAAATAGACTCGAGTTGGATTCTGAAGCTTTGTACCCACAAAATTGAAGATATTCTGCAATCTTTCCATACCAAGCACGCATGACTTGTTTTAATCCATATATTGCCTTCTTAAGTCTACAAACCAATTGATGACCATCATTCTTCTCAAACCTAGGTGGTTGTTCCATATATATTGGGCGATCAAGTTCTCCATAGAGAAATGCATTCTTGACGTCAAATTGTCACAACTTCCATCGAGAAATTACTGCTAAAGGCCAACACATTGCGAATTGACGTCATCTTCGCAACTGGGCTGAATGTCTCCTTGTAATCTTCTCCATACCTCTAAGAGAATCCTCGAGCAACCAATTTAGCTTTCTATCGATCTATGCTTCCATCAGCCTTTCGCTTGATTTGATACACCCACTTACACGTGACTACTTGAGTATTAGGAGGCTTCAAAACGACATCCCATGTCTCATTCTTCTTGAGAGCATGCATTTCCTCCTCCATTGCTGTTACTCATTCCTTGACATTCTTTGCTTTATTATAAGAAGCGGGTTCCTCGTCGTCTATTGTGTTTGCCAAGAAACAAAAGAAGGTTGTTACAAAATTATTATTCCTGAATCGATAGGGCCTTACAATGTTCCTTTTTAGACAAGATTCTCCATTATTTTGTTGACTAGATTCTTCTTGATGTGGACTTCCTAGTAACCTTTCATTTTTTGCTCCTTCATCGACTAAAGTATCTTGAGCTAAGTCAGGGCTCCCTTGTCACTATTATCACTACTACATGAGCTTCCTGTAGATGTGGGTATGGGAAGATTAGTCTGAACAGTTTCCTCAACATCCTTCATATAGTACGAAGATATTTTGTCGAAAAAAACATATCTCGATATAGTGCATTTATGGGATGATGGATCCATAAACCGCCACCCTTTACTTCTATCGTCATAGACAACGAATACGCACTTGACTGCCTTTGCATCCACTTTTCTCCTTCTCGAGTCTGGAATATGGACATAACAAGTAGATCCAAAAACTCAAAAATACTTAACATTTGGCTTAAAACCATAAAGCATCAGGAATGGAGATATGAATTTATTTGGGCTAAGTAGAACTCGATTGATGACATGAGCAACACAACTCATGTCTTCCACCCATAACTTCTTTGGTATATTCTTCATGTGCAACCACGACTTACAAGTCTCTATAAGGTGTCGAATCTTCCTTTCGGCTATCCCATTCTGTTGTGGGGTCTCAAGATAAGAGATTTATCTTTTTATGTCATTTTGCATACAAAACAATTCAAACTATTTTGAGCAAAATTCTCCACCATTGTCTGTCCGTAATACTCAAATCTTCCTTTCTTGTTCTTCTTCTACCGTCTCCTTGAACTCGATAAAATTAGAGAACACTTCGGACTTCTCTTTCACGAAGTACACCCAAGTGAACCGGGAAAAATCATCCACAAACAACAACATATATTTAATTCCCGAGTATGAGGTAGTTCGAGATGGTCTCATCAAGCCACTATGAACTCGATCCAAAGGACCCTTACTTTGCGATATAGAGTTGTCAAATGAAATTCGATGAGCCTTCCCATATTGACATCCTTCACACACACTGCCCTCCTCAATTCTCAGATCTTCGGGTAGACCTTCGACAAGTTTCTTTCGAGACATAACACTAAGCTTAGTCATATTGACATGCCCAAGCCTTGCATGCCATAGAAAGGAGGTGCTTTTGTCGTTCACCTTTACTATGTACAAATTTAATGCTGAAAGGACAAAAAGATCATTTACCAAGTTCTAGTGTGAACCACATTCGCCTTGATTTCTTTCACGTTCCTTAATAACTTCACATCGTGTGGACTAAACAACACAGGATTTCATGCGTCTACAACATTTGCGACCGAGAAAAGGTTCTTCTGAATTCCTGGAACGTGGTAGACATTCTTCAAAGTAATAGATTCTTCTTTGTCGCTTTTAATGACAATCGATCCTTCCTTTTTAACTTCGTTTTTAACTTCGTGAACTGAGTTATCTACCGTGACAATGCCACTGCCCCCATTATGAACTCGACTCAACGAGAACACAAAATCATCTCAAGTAACGTGATGTTCGCACCCTGACTTGACGATCCACCTTTGATCGATCTCTTGTTTACCATGAGACATCTTTGTTTGATTTTCTTTTGAAATCATCACATTGACATGAGATGCTTTGTCCCAATCCTCCTCAACACGCTGGTTAGATATTTCTCTAAGATTTGAACTAGCAATGTTTCTATCCAAATTTACTCGACAATATCTCTTGAAGTGTCCAGTCTTGCCGCACCTGAAACACTTAAGTGACTTCTTAGGAATATTTGAAGAATCTTGACTTGTTTCTTCCTTTTTCCACTTTCCCTTTTTCCAGTTCGATTTCTTTACGAATAATGCATTGTTCGACTCCTCCTTTATACTCGTTCCAGCCATTTGTGCGGCCAATAACTCTTGAGATGACAAGAAATTTTCAAACTCCTCGAGTGAAGGTTGTTGAGCCCAACCTTGAATCGAGGTGATGAATGTGTATATTCGGGTCGAAGTCCTTGAACAATATGCCTCTTTGTTCGAACTTCTGAGATTTTCTCATCTAGGTTCAATAAATAAATTTTTGAGCATATGTTCTTTACCTTAAGAAAGAACTTCGAGAAAGTTGTGATTTTCTTTACGGCGGCCAACTCGTTTTTAAGCATCTGGAGACGAGCTTCGTTCTTTTTGTTAAAAAGACGATAAAGCGTTTCTCAGATCTCACGAGCAGATCCACAACCGATGATGTGCTTAAATAGATTGTGGGATATTGACCTCTTCAACACAAATTTTGCCTTTGCGTTAAGTTTCTTCCACTTTTTCGATGCTTCCACATTTTCAACGACATCTTAAGGAGATACATCATAATCGTCTACGATGATGTCCCACAAGTCTTCCTTGACCAGGTACGATTCCATACAGGTTTTCCATATTTAGTAGTTTGACTGGTTTAACAACTCCAAACCGAGTCCAGCTAAATGACCACCACTTTCCATATCAAATAACAACGATACCTTCTTCACCAATATTACCAAAGCTCTAATACCATGTAACGAAGTCACAATCAAGACTTCGATGATCGAACCGTGAAGAAGCTTATTAGAAAGTGAATAGAGACTTTAGAGAATGAAACAAACTTGAATGAAATTTTGTTTATTGAACTTGTTAAAATAAGAACACTATTACAAACTTATATAAAGTAAAAACAAAACTTATACATTAAACTAAGAGACATGAAGAGTCTCATTTACTAGATAAGACCAAGAGACTTGGACAATTCAATAGGCTCTTGAATAACAAAAAAGACACATAAATTATTATTATTACTTTAATTTCTAACACACATAACATCTTTCATTTTAAGGCATGAAAGATCTAATCCTAAGATTGATTTATCCATTCGGATGCTCCATCCTTAAGAGTGTTTTATGCGATCCGAAGTTAATCGGTCTCATGCCTTTACATATCATTTAAAATGCTTCGTTCATGGAGGAGACGCATTGAAGGACTTAAATAATAAACACGACCGTGCACTTTTTAGATAAACACAACAACCGAAATCGAGAATTTTTCCAAAAGAGTTGAAAAATCCCAAGAGTTTTTGTGCACGTCGATCATATGTTTAGAAACACTTTGCTCTTAATTAACTTTTGGGGTAACGAGACGCCAGATGTGACTCCGATAAAATGAATTTTTTCAGAAGTATTCTGAAAATTCAGAAAATTTCCAAGGAGGTCAAAAATATTTTTCTGAAACTATTGCGAAAATTTCATAATTTTACGGGCTATGAAAAGCTGTAGCGAGGCTTCGTCGTCTTCCTCCATCTCGACTGACGCTCGCTCCTTTCCAACATTGTGTAGGGAATCTCCGACCACAGAAAGACGCCTATGTTCACCTAGGAATAAGATCTTTATTATCACTTTGTCGTTTGTCGAAGAACTACTAGATTCCAAAATCGAAGAACAGTGGTGGACACTATTCTTTCGATCTAGAACATCGTCTTCTCCGATCAAGTTTCGTTAAAATAGAAGATCGAGACTCGACGACAAAGGCTCTCTACAATAATGAAAATATCGGATAAGAATTACGAAACATGAATGTGAAGAATAGAGGAATGCAAAAGTGATTCCCCTGCGGATCTAAAAAGAAAACAAACGACAGTTATTGTCTGTGGATTATTCTTCGTTGAGGCTCGGGCTCTGTGATCATCACAAGAGCCTTCCTCATCCTTTAGAGCTTCGAATGCACCAATGTCGCATCAAAAAAAACTTCAGAAACATCGCTGAAGAACTGGCCGACGGTTCTACCTCCGACAACCAAAGTTTGAAGAATCCAGTGAACATAAATTTTAGAATCGAGACTAGCCATGACCTAGCCTCTTTTTAGAACTAGACTCGACTAACCTAGGATTCTATCAACTATTATTAACCAAACATCCAAGCAACATTCATTCAACATTTAATCAATTAAAACTAAACATGAATTAATTAATACACATAATTGAATCAACATCACGTCGACAAAACCGACATCTTACATAGATTGCAATTACATAAGAACAATGCAAACTACTTGAAGTAAATGAAACAAAGAAGAACTAGATTGAAGATGAACTAGCCGAAATTTTCAAGGCTCGCCGGAAATAGCTTCCAGACGTTCTTCAATTGGTTGCTTTCTCTCTAAGACTCTCTCTTGCTCTCTGGAATGTCTATGGTCGTCATTATGTAACCCTCCCCTTTGCCCCCAAATGAGGCAAACTTCTTAAATACCCTTTGGGAAAGGGTAACTTAGGAATTGAAAATTTTAGAAAATTGTCAACCTCTTCCTTGGGTTGAACCGACTTCATTTCCTTCTCAGCCACGCATGGGCTTATTTGTTTCTTGTAGGTAACTGATTAAGCTACACTTTAGGCCTCTACTCTGGCCAAATGGTTAAGTGTAGACCAAGTTACACACTTATGAAGTTAAACCTTTTCTGGTTTTGGTTTTCTGCCAATCTAGATTAACTGAGACTTCTATTGGCCATAACTTTTGAGTCATACTACAATTGAGGTTGATTCAATATGTTTTGGAAAAGTGAACCTATTAACTTCCACTTTTGTGTTGGAAGGAATCTTCAAGGGTGGTCGTAGGTCCATGCAATTCTTGATAGAACGTCGAGGGTTTCAAAGTGAACAACCTGTCTTACGGGCGACCTCACATGGACTGTAAGTCGAACCATGAGTGCTACTTGGTATCAAATGAAAGTTCACTAAAAGTCCTTTCCAATGGTATCTCTTTTTCTAAAAATGGTTGAGCCAAACAAAATATATGTACCATTCGAACAGAATACGTCTCAGCTTTACAATCGTAGGTCACAATTCAAAAACTAAACACTACAACATTAGTTATGAATTAAACACCGAGGATATGTCTGGTTTTATCATGTCTTGGTCGCATCGTCTTCTACTGCCGATTCGGAGGGGTTAAGAATGTCGACGTTATTTCTAATACAAATGAATGTTATAGAGACTTTTCAAGCTTTCCAAAATATCTAAGAACAACTAATTTCGTTGAGTATAGCGATCTGATTGATTTTTGAAATTGAAGGTGCCTTGAGGATTCTTTGGCATAAAATAACACAAATGTATCTAATTTGGGCATTTACAAATAATCTTGTGCATGGCAACAGTATGATTTCAGCTTACACATTTTTTTGAATTCTTCGAAGCACCACCTGGCCCGTTGACTTCTATTGACCCGCTCTTGATTCGCCTAGTTCAACTCGGTTTTGACGTTTTTGCCCTTTTGAAGTTCTTCTACACAAAATTGCTATTATACTCGATTTTTCGAATCAATCAATTTGATTGTTTCAAGTTTCCCAAATTTTGACTATTTTTGAAAAATGACGTTTGGACACACAAATGAGCCCCTAACTGGTTGTCCGGTATATTTTGTCCAACAAATACTTAAAGTTTATGATTTTTTAAGACGGACATTTTAAACGTTTGAAAATATATGAAGCCCGAGTTTTTTTAGAAATTGGCGTTTGGATCAATACTTGAGGGTCATTCTAAGCCAATTTTAAAAAGTGATTTTTTTTAAATTTTGCTCTCCCGGTCTATTAATCAAGTATGAACATTATACTGAACTGGGCAGACTCATTTTAATTTCGGGTGTAAAAATTAAGCGTATACAAAACTAAAACAAACATTTTGATTTCATAATGAACTTATTCTAATCATTTTTCTTCATAAATTTGTTCTTCAATGTTTGCCATAATTTATGTGTAGAAGTTTCGGTTTTGACGATATACTTTTTCTCTCTAGACATGCACAATCAAATTGTTCTACACGTCAATTGATTAATGATACTCTATTTTTTTCTATATCATCGAACATTTTGACCTCAATATCAACATCTAGGCCCTACAGGAAAATCAATCTAGAATCTCACCTTGTAATGTTCTGAAATGCTTAGTAACATTAAATATGTCCACCACAAATTTCAAATTCGACATCGAGGTCCTTTTCTAGGATGACGAAAAAGTTGAAAACTCAGTCTACATGTCAAGGACGAACCTTCGGCTTTGATACCACTTGTTGTGGAATTTTGACAAACAAAAGAAGAAACGCAAAAAAGAAACACACTAAAAAATTTAATAACGGAGTTCGACCAAATATTGTCTATGTCTCTCATCACTAAAGCTATCAATTAATAAGGAATAAGAGATATAAATATTAGGTACATCAAATCAATGGGAATCGAGTTTCTTTTATAGTCTAAGAAACATCTTCCAGTCCAGCATCATCCGATATGAGATTTTAATTGTCCCAAAAAGTCAACAGTCCCTCGGATTTCATATTTGATTGTTTTTTTATTTGTATAGTTTAGTATATTTATATGTGTATTACATTTTTTCTAACTAAATTGGCCTAATTGTTATTTGGGGTTCGAATTTTTGATCATTTATAACAAATAAGAATCAACTTTAAATTGTGTCATATGAGGCTAAAACTATCAAAATTTTAGATATTTAAGATTTTCTAAAAAAAACGAATGAACGTCTGTTTTCTTATTTTAACATAATTTTTCCTTTACTTAATTAATTTACAAAATTTCTAAAAACAAAAGAATGATTCGCTTTTTTTTCAATTTTTTCAATTATTTTCACGCATACATATTTTAAAGATATTCAAACTATATTCGACAATTTTGAACACGTATATCTCGAAAAATACTTAATTGAAAACACAAATATATCCAAATTGGTAGGCCGTATACAAAATTATGTCGTTATAAACTTTTTGAAAAATAAATACAAAATCTAACTCTATTCAAAATTTTCTTATGTTGCACATTTTTTTAGTCACTAAAACCTATTTCGACAAATTAGAATGTGTAAGCCTAAAAAATAATACTTAATTTTAAAAATATACGTCCAAAACATTTTTAAATATCATTTCATTTAAATACGCGATAAATTAATTAGAAAAACTAAAATGTTACGTTAAAATAAGATGTCGGATATTTTGTTCATTTGGTGAAAAGTCTTAAATTAATACAATTTTGATAATTTAAAATTATATGACATAATTCAAAATTTGAGTTATATTTAATAAAAATGGTCCAATTCAAACTTCAAATAGTAATTAATTTTTATTTATTTTAAAAGATGGAGAAACAATAAAAGATAAAAATAGCAATTTTTATTTTTATATATCCAATTGGATAATATCTCCCAAAACTAAAGATGATCAGGCATCAATGTCTTTTCATATGTGTAATTTGTTGTAAATTTATATAATTTGTAGTTTTACTTAACTTATTTTAATACAAACACTAAGTTTAAAATATTAGCCTTAGTTCCAATTGAAGGTGATTTTTTTACACTTTTCACATTGTCTTGATCACTTTGTTTATTTTACTTTTTTCAAAAATTAATTAATTTGGAACTCATTAAATAATTCAGAGTAGAAAAAACTTTTATAAGAGATTAATGTCTCATATTAAGTCTCAAAATTTTTTATAAGAGATTAATGTCTCATATTAAGTCTCAAAAACTTTTATAAGAGATTAATGTGTCATATTAAGTCTCACTAAAAATGATTTAAGTTCAAAAAACACATTTAATTGAAATGATAACTATAATTGTAAGGTGTGATAACTTCTTAAATATTAAAATGAAATTAACTAATTTAAAATTTTGATTATTTCTTCTCCCCGTTTTAGTGATCACTTAGGATCTCAATTTTCCAAAATGTATTAATCAATCTATATCACTAATATTTTTGTTCTAATACTTCTTCATTCAACAAGACTTAGAATCAATCGGTGCAACCAATGGATATCATGGACATGGATCACATGCCGATATTCCACCTACACAACTTGGAAGGGAGGATCACTAATGTTGATGACAAATCTTTCTTATAAGTACATCAAAATAGAGCACCACACCTAACAAATTAAATACAAAGAGTTCATGAGGTCCTTGTAAGCCCTATTGATCCCTATAATTCCATGTCAAACTATCTTATGTTTTGAGACGTCTCTAAGAAGTGAAAACTTGTAAATATGGCAACTGTTAGAGATTTGATGATTTATTGAAGCATACCGTTTTTTAGATAAAATGTTAAATACTAAACAAATCAACGAGAAAAACTCCCACACGTGAGGACCTTTGGAGTCGGATACGATTCATCTTTGTCCATACGCTGCATATAGGGCACTCATTATGATCTCATAAGTATTATAATTTTTGAAAAATATAATTATTTCATTCATTCACATGATAGTGGAGTGGTTGTGAAAAAACCCAAATTATGAAATGATTTTTCATAAGTTTTAAATGGAAAAAAACATTGTAGATTAGTCAATGAGAAAAAGTAATCAAAATTCATAAAACTAAAATTCCTCAGATGCTCAAAATATGAGTTAGCTTAGATCAATGCAAATCTTAATATGCTTCATTGTAGCATCGCATTATCAAATTTGGTGTTTATTTTTCTATCATAATTTAAGCTACAACAACTTTTGATGGCTTCTTTTTCAACCATATACATTTATGTTTGATTTTATAAATAAAAAATCAACTTGTTTATCCACGATACAATCGAGACCATCATTTTAAAAGCACTACTTCACGAACCAACTATAGAAATTATAATACAATTTCAGTTCTATTGACTTTCTTGGCCTATGTTTTATCCTCATTAATTTGATTTCTACAATCGCAGGCATAACATGAATCTAACTTAATTAAGGTTCATACTTATTTCATTGCTCTATATGTGTGCGCACTAGGTGAGTACTGCTTGATAGAATCAAAGAACCTTTTTTTTGGGAAGAGATGTCTTACTACTATTTTATTAAACTTTCTAATTAAAAACATATATACATTGTTCTTCAAGGTAATAAAATATGCTTAACATTATTCAAACAAGAAAAAAAAAATAACAATAATGCATACAAAGTAATTCAATCGAATGAATGTTAATTCTTTTTATTAATAACAAAATTTGTAGTAACATAAGATTATTAATGAGCAAGAGTGAAAAGAAAATAAAATAAAAAGGAAATTAAAAAGTAAATAAGACAAAAAAATAACTTGAAAGAATGTAAAATATGTTTTAGAAAAATAGCTTTTCATACATTATTATAAAGAATCAAAATCATTGAATTTAATTAAATTGTATATTATTTCTTAAATAGAGATAATCAAATTGTAATGGAATCTCGTTTTTAGACCATCGAAGATGTTTCAAGCTCCGTAACAAACTGGGAAAAGTAACTTCTCCTCACATGAGAAATGCATGTTGCAACTTCGATAATTAAAAGAAAAGATGAACTAATCCATTTCTTATCGGTTGCAACATTAATAATAGGATTCATTTAACTTTTTACAATCCTAAAAAACAACCAAATAAGAAAAAAAAAATACAGTGAGTCACATCGATAATACATCAATTTTTCAAAATTGTCAACTAGATTCACTACCTAAACCATTTCCTAACATAAAAGAAAGAGCATGGCCTATTTCCCCGATAATAAAGGTGAGTGACTTAATTTTTACTAAAAGTTCTTGTGGAAACTAAGAGTAACGAGAAAGATATTGGTTTGTCCATATATAGCTATGCCTTGGTAAACCGAATCATGTGGTTTATCATATGAACATCACCCGATATTTTTTCCTCCAACATGATATATCATCATTAATTGATACAAAACAAAATTTGTTTTGGATAAAGTTTTCTTTTAAACTAGTAATCATTGGGCACTTTGATGCGTGGTTAGCCTATGCTCGGTTTTGAGTGTGGTTGTTGTCCTAAAACATCTCCATATATCCAAGAGAAATGCAAAAGCGACATCCACTAGTAAAAAAAATGGGACAATACCTATCAAATTTTCAGAGTAGAGAAAATGTGTTGGGTATTTAATAGGTAATACCCACAGGCAAAAATTCAGCGGCAAGTATCGCCTACAAATTAGCTTTTTATGAACAAATTGCGTGCAACTAAATTTTGTTAACAATACCCATAGAAAGAATTAAAGTGGGTGGGTATATATATATATATTTATTTATTTTGAAAGAATTTAATATTTATAAACAAAAAGGCTTAATTAATATATTTTTCATTTAACCTAAATAATTTAGGTTGAGAGTTAAGCTAGTTTGAGGCCTTCATTCATCACCATCTCCATCTCTATCCCATCTGATCTCTCTCACACACACTGACACACAGAACAGACAAAAAATTATTTGAAGAAATAAAATCTAACCAACTTCTTTTAACAGATACATCTGCATTCCTCCATTAGTTATAATCTAACCTAACCTAACCTAGCTTTTTCTCTTCGAATCTTTGGTCCTAAAAACATCTATACCACAAATATATCTCACAAATTACTTTGAAAGCGACCTTCTGCTTTGCAGTTTTTGTGGATTAATACCACCCATTATAAAAAAAACTTCCACATCTATCTCCACCACTCCTTGTTCGATCAAGACCTAGAGTTTTTACTGTCGCACCAAAAAAAGCCTTCATTTCCTTTTAGCAACATGCACCCTTCAAACTCCATCAATGGAAATATCAGTATTAATCCCTTCTTCCCTTTCATACCCCATAAAGAAGATGAAGAAAACTCCTTTTTCCTTCAGCATATCCATGACCTGCTCTTCCTCAACCACCACCAACCACCGCCGCCGCCGCCAGTTGTAGCCGACCCACAACAACCGTACTCCGGATTCATGACACCCGCCAAAGAAGAAGAGGATGAGCGAATCGTTGGATCTTCCACCAAGAGAAAGAAGAAAGACAGGCATAGTAAGATTCACACGGCTAAGGGTCCTAGGGACAGAAGAATGAGACTGTCCCTAGACATTGCTAGAAGGTTCTTCGACCTTCAAGACTTGTTAGGGTTTGACAAAGCTAGCAGAACTGTCGAATGGCTGCTCTTGAAATCGAGAGCAGCCATTCACGAACTTTCAAACAGTTCGGCTGGTTTTGTCGGTGTTTCAAACACTCCTCCTCATAATGGGAGTGTCAATTCCACGACTTCCGAATGCGAAGTTGTTTCGAAAACGTGTGGAATCATTAGTGCTAAGGAGAAGAAGACTACACGAAAATCGGCCTATGATCCTACCATGGCGAAGGAGTCTAGAAAGGCGGCAAGAGAAAGGGCTAAGGAGAGGACTCGAGAGAAGATCCAAACTAGTTTGGATCATGATCAAATGATAAGGCCGTTTATGAATAATCTTGATGAAATTAGTCCTAATAATCATCATCTAGATCTGCAGCATCTTCAAGATCCAGCAGCTTCCTCTTCTGTCATCTTCAACTATGAATATGATGATCATCAAAACCTGCATGGAATCTCACAACAGGTAATTACAAACCTGGAGATATGCTTAATTTCTTGGGTGCTGATTCAATTTTGATTTATTTTCTTTTGGAAGCAGAATTATGAAGATTATGGGATTTCTGCTAAAACATGGGAGGCCTACAACAGCATTAACCTATGTTAGCATGGTTTAATAATTAATACCCTCCTTCTACATGTGTGATTCATAGATAATTTCAAATTGTGATCAATCAAAATGTATAATTTCTGGGTCAATGTGTGTTGCATAAATTTCCTTTCATTAATAAAACATCTTTACATTTTATATAACTGTGATTGTTGATTCTCTGTAGTGGTGGTGTAACATAAAATTAGCAAATTAATGCAATAACATAGTTTAATTCTTTGCACTGCTTGTATATTACAATGAATGATGCATGTTTAGGTATAACCTAAATCAGATAAACTAATCAAATGACCTTATTTGAACATGTAATTGACTAATGCCAAATGACTGAATTCCTATTTCCTATAATGGGGATTATATTTTGATTAATTTGTTTTTATTGTTTTCGATGGATTGGCGAAGGTATTCTTTTAACATTTTATAAATATTAATAAATAGGTAATTTGTGTTATCTTAATACTTTGGTAATTAGGTTTAACTATACCAGTTAGAACATTATATTAGACATCTCTATTCTCAAAAGTGAGTCTCACTCAGGACAAACTTAGGTTTTATCGTTAGACAATGTTATATGTTTTTCGATAAGCAAGACTCTTCCGATTTCATTTGGGCTATAAGTCATGGAGTAACAACGTTTCATTCAAAATTGTTGTTTTTGAGTGAAGTGTTATTAATGGAGGAATCATTTCTAATGATCAATTTATTAGAAATAATTAGAAATTATGTATTATGGTCGGTTGTTGTCATATATAATGCGAGAATTCTGAGACAACTTCACACATTTTTTTATAATGCATTGAGGCCACCTATGTTTTTGAATTTGCCTTGTAACGTTGTTATAATCCAGTGGGTAATACCAAAGACTATGGGGTTGTTGAAAAGAATGAAATGGAGCGAACATATCAATAAAACTTATTTCAGTGATTTTGTTGAGTATTGACCGATTGAAACGCAACTATAAAACATTTAATAACTCCAAATCTTCTACTAATTTCTTGAGTCCAATATCCATAAAATGTTCCCTGAGGTGACTTTAAGCGGGAAATTAGTTGATTTTCTTCGAGGAACTTTGGGCTAAATATTTGATTTTCTTCGAGGAACTTTGGGCTAAATATTTGTTCACTCTTAGTTGTATATCGTTATTGTTTTTGTTTTTGTTTTGGTTATTTCATTGTAAATATTCTTAATTTTGTCATGTTTGTGCTTATAACTTATATAATTTTTCGATATAGTGATTATTGAAAAAAAAATTATTTGTGTGATATTTTAATGACTCCTAAGATCATATAGTTCCATAATTTATGACAAATTTTGTCATAACTTAACTATAATATTTTTTGTCATAGTTTTTACAATATTATTGTGATCTTTCATAAAAAAATAAATTACCAAAATAATTATACTTTTAAAAAAAGATAGATGTAATGGTGTCTCTTTTGTGCCTGGTCGGCGTTAGTGGGCGTGCATCTTAGTATGTCGGCACGGAAGATGGTCGGGCAGGTCTAGGTTACAAAGGAGCCATGAGGATGAGGGTTTGACGAGGCACTTGTGTATCCCTAATTGAAGACCTAAGAATAGAGGAGGCCAACGAGAGTAGCGTCGCCTGTCTTTCTTCTGAAGACAAAGCTCCTACATGAAGTGCGTCCAACTTGAGCCATTCTAGATATAATGTTGTTGATTGAAGTTGTTATTTTGACCATATGAGTTTGTGCGCTTGTTGTAAAGACATGACCGAAATTAGTTTCATTATCCTCATTTCAACGACTGATTGTGGATTGTGGAATTAACGCTTATTTACGTCGACACTTTATTCCACATAGTTGATATTGAATGAAATTGGAAATCAATTTGTATTATGTCAATAAGAAGTGATATTGTGACCATTCACTAAGTATGACTCTTTATGATTACGATAACAACTTTATATGTTTTATTGAAACAGATAGGATATGAAATATTATTTCATAAGAAAATGTTTTGGCTTGAATCTGAACGACGTTTTCAACAAGTTTTGTATCACTCGATGTCATTGTCAATTTTTTCTATTTTCTTCTCTAGACTCGAGGATCAAAGGAGTCCCGTCAACAACAAAGATTGGGCAATGTCAAAGACAATTAAGACTCCCAATCAAACATAAGCGTCGCAATTATGTGGATTTCTAAATAATAGATTGTTGTGAGATATTTTGAGGTGGCAGAGTCTTCTATTTAGTGGACTTTTATTATTTTTTAGCAATATAATGCTTAAAATGTATCATTGAAGATGTTTATTGAAGATGTTTATAGTAGAGAAGAGACTAACTCACTAGCTAAATAACATTATTCAACACAACAATTCAAATTATACTCCGAAAACAAATATAATTATCTTAGTTTGAAAAGTTAGGTTACGAGTTATCAATTTAAGATAAAAAGGTCAAATAATATAATTTTTTTTATAGAAAAAAATCATGTCTCTTTTGAGGTAATTGCTAATTTGAGGCAATTGCATCATGTCAAATGACTAAGTCATCGGACTTAAAAAAACATTCTCTCTAAATGTTTTTGTGATTTGAAAGATAATTGCATCTTCTATAATGTTATATCTAAAATCATAAAACCTTTTTTTTATAATTTAATTAATTAAATGATTTGTCTTTTAAAAAGAATAAAATAAATGAGATGTGAAAGTCTCTATCCACCCAATGTCAGATTATCAATCACTTTTATTCACTCTCACTTGTAATAAAATCGTTTTTAATTAATTTTTTTTCTTTCTGAAAACAACTTTTAATAATATAAATATCACATGTAACAATTCCTCAACATTGTTCATTCAACTAATGAACTATCAAACCAGATTGAATTAATATCATTGAAAAAAAATCTCCTTTCAAAAAACTATTACTTGTGTTATATATATCTACCTCAATTTAAAGGGTATATAATTATTTCCTTTTCACTGTGATAAATGAAAATCCATTTATTCTTATTCTTAGTCACAATAATTTGACACAACTAGCCAAATGATGCACAATATATATCAAAGAAGAATATAGATTTATAGGAATAACTTCATCAATATTATATTCACTTCGTGTGGTTGTTGTTCTTCTGCATTTTGTTAAAGGAACTTTCGCCTTTATAGGTTTCTTTTCACACTTTACTCAAATTGATTTTTCAAACTTTCTATGGCCATATGTAGTGGGTGAGACTTTCATTTGGGTTCGTGTAACGCATTACAAAATATCGATCAAATGTGTTTCTGGAAGAAAACCCATAATTTTTTGTTTTGAAAAATATTGATGGGCAAACAAGAGAAATGAGAATGAGATGAAATAAATATTCATATTTGAGGAATATTTTAAACATGAGTTGTGTTTTGGAATGTAAGGATAATGGAACAGATTCAGTGGTGTTTCGGCTAAAGGAAGGGATGATATAGTACAGACATCATAATGTAGGAATGGGAAAGTAAAAGTACTCAAAGACAAGGAATTACAATGAAGCAACCAAATTTGACTTTAAAATTGTTACTAACATACTTATAATTATCATTCAAAAAATAAAAATAGGTGAGGAAGGTCTTTTTAGGTCAAAAATATGATTATTTGTAAAAACAACATTATTTAATTATATTGCAAGAGTAACTCTGTCAATTTTATTATACATGTTTTATTTTTGGTAAAAAAATAAGCATTTTGTGTTAAAGCATCACCCAAGGGTGTGAATTTCATATTTAGTTTAATTGAGACATTTTATTAAGGAAAAGCTTGTTTTTATTTGGTTTATATAAATTATCAACTAATATTTTTATTAAATTATTAATTTATAGCTAAGAGACTAAAGTGTTATTTTTTATATATATTATAAATGTTTAAATTAAAGAAGGAGCAATATATTGATGTAATCTCGTGTTAACTTTCTTAAAATTTAGTTTATTTGAGAAACAATACTAAAGAAAAGCTTATTTTTATGTGGTTTATATAAACTATCAACTAATATTAATTTATATTAAATTATTAATTAAGATATTATTAATTTATACTTAAGAGACTAAAACAGTTAATTAGTTTGATACATATTAAAAATGATAACTGAATGAATGAAATGTCTTAGTTTATTTAAATGACCATACTAATAAAATTTTATTTTTATGTGGTTTATATAAATTATCAAATAATATTTTTATTAATTTATACCTAAGAAACTAAAGCAAATAGGTTTGATATTTACTAAAAATGATTTTAAGTTCGGAAAAAAAAAGGTAATTATAACTGAATATAAGGTCATTCTAACTCCCTTAGAAATTTAAAAATATTTATTTATTTTATTATTTTGAAAATTTTGAAAATAATATAATATTATTCAAAATAACTATTCAAATTATTTTTTTTAAATTATCTGGTTGGAGAAGAATCGTAAAACTTTTAATGACCGTATTCGTCTTATAAATATAATTCATAATATTATTATTATGATGCTTTTTAAGATTCGTTCAGGAAAGACAATAAAATTTGTCGGGAGTTAATCGTTGTTCTTGAAGATTTACAAGTTCGATAACGTATTAAGTACCCTTTTTTTCATGTCATGTTTTGTTATTTTGTTTAAACATTTTTTTTTTAATATACGTGGACCTTCTTTAAAAAAATTTATTCAAAATAAACCCAAACAACATTTCATTTTGAAAATGAAATCCCAAAATCAACCTAGCTCTAAGTTGGAGATAATACATTAAACCACTTAAATATTTAGGGTTTTGGTCAAAATAAATATAATTGAATTATTTTCAAATAATTCAAGACAAATAGGAGCATTATTGTATCATAATAAGTTTCATATTTAATGAAGAATTGATTAAAGAAGAAAGAATGTGATTAACTACGCCCATAGCTAAACCCTAACCCTAATTAAATTACCCTTGATTGTTTTTAAGTGATAAAGTTGGAATTTCGATGGAGATGAAAGAAAGATAACCGACTAAAATCTTCTTCATCTCCCCTGTTAATGATGAAGATTGTAAAAAGAGAGAGGGGAGAGAGAATGCGATTACGGCGATGATTATTCGAAAAAATCAATCTGCTGCCCTGTAAAGACATTGAATCCTCTCAAAGTTTCTTTCTCAGGTAACTATTTCTCGCTTCTATCACACAATGTATTTATTTCTTAAGATCCACATTTTCTATGTTAGCTAGCTATGAAAATTAGTTCTCTCTTGATCGGATTTTGATTCTTAATCCCGATCTGGACCAAATTGTATGTTTTGATGTTTTTAGTTTTTCATTTTCGAAAGATCTGACTTAAGTATGCGAGAAATCAGTCATTTATTCTTCTTCTTCTACTTCTTCATATGAAGGTAGATCGTTACATTTGACTGAGATGAAGAATATGGATGATAATGTTCTAAATTATTTTCATATTAGAGAGAGAGAGATAGTTTTTGTTGATTGGGATTCGTTGGAATTGGACCTAATGTTTCTTCATCAATAATAAGTGGTGGGTGAAGAATTGATGGTGGCCATTATTTCCACTCAGTTTTCTCTCTCTTTCTCTGTGCCTAAAAGCACTGGCCATGGCCATGGCCATAGCCAAGTGTCACTTTGTTGAGTATGGCCAAATTTTTCAGTCTTCAACATTTTAGGGTTCATTTTTATTAAAGGACATAAATTATAACCATTTTAGGGTTATCTTCTTTGTCCTTCATTAGACATACTTTCTACTTTTATTTATCTATTTATATCTACTATTTGTTTTTTTTTTTAAGAAATTTGACCCTTTGTATTTTACTTTATTTGAAAACCTAATTTTTTTTATCAATCTATTACAATTAAAGTTTTTCGACTATACATGTATTAATAACAAATTATGCATTCGAATATAATATAGTTTAAATGACAAGAATATATCTTTATTTCTCATAAAAAAACGTTCTGATTTGAAAGGTATGTTAACAATCCGTACTAAATCTGGGTCACAAAATAAAAAATAAAAAAAATAGTCTTCTCCAACAATAATGATTATAATATCCTTAAGGATTGGTTTGGTAGGAGGAGTCATGTTGGTTCAATTTCAATTATAGTTTGTTTTGAATTAAGTATGGTGATTAAGTTTTCAATGGTTGATTATATGAAGATGCCATTATCTGGGTTGATCAAATGTACAAATATTAAGATGGGTTGGTGATAGGTTGGCTGCAAAAACACATTAACTAAATCATTAAAATTAGTTGAAAATATTAAGATTAAGAGTTTGTTTTAAGTCATTTTAAATCAAATCATGCAATGTCTATCTTTTAGTTACTCTAATATCTGAATCTATTGAACAAAATAATTGGTGATTTTAGGTGGAGTTGGGATCCCCAAATTTTAAGGCTACTCAGTCATGGGTTAGGGTTTTAAAAGATATATATATATTTTTTAAGAGTTGCTTTTTTTTATATATTTTATTAAACACTCATATATTATATCTTATTTATTTTCAACTATCAAAATACTTAATTAATCAACTAAAATTCAACATCAATACAAACAATTTTGTTCCAACTATCAAATTGCTATTTTATAAGAATTTGTGACCCATATGTGATGATGATTGAAGACAATTGGACATATACTATATTCAGAGGTAAGTGGACAAGGTTCATCTAACTAAATGTTATGTTTGACATGAAAACCATTCCTTTATAGCTCTAAATTTGATCAAGTGGTTAGAATATGTTTTGAATATATTGATTTATTAGAAATTGTTGACTTTTATATATGTTTTGCCAACCTTAATTTTACTTTAAATATGAAGCCATGTGCAAAAATTGTTCATTTACAGTTTTCAAGACTAATATGGATTACAATTTATTAGTATGGTGACCTGTAATCATAAATTAATTTTATTTTAAAATTTTAGAAATCAACACATCTCCCAAAGTCAACTTAATTTAGATGAAGCAATTCTTTAAGCAAGTGAATTTAGATGAAGGAATTAATTTACTAAATCTGAATTTTTACTAATTCTTTCAAAAATACTAAATCTGTTTTGGAAGGGAAAGGAAACTAAATTAGATTTGAAATATATATTATAATTTGAATTTAAGAAAAGATTGTAAATGTTTCTAAATATATATAGCCTCACTGAATTCCAATTTAACATGATATAGTGAAACATATATTCAAAAGAAACCTTTTAGAATATATATCACTTCGCTATTTCGAAAAGCCACAATATTTTTCTAAATATATATAGCCACTTCTCAAAAAAAAAATATATATCACTTCGCTATTTCGAAAAGCCACAATATTTTTCTTTTAAGAGTGAGAAGCGGCTACAATAAATTAATATATATATATATATATATATATATATATATATATATATATATATATTAATTAAAGGTTGATAATATTGTTAGGTATATGATATCATTCACTAAAGAATGAATGTATAAACTTTACAATTAATGTTTGCATGGTTTAGGGTTTCTTTAAAGAACCCAGAAGATCAATTTTGAATGTGATTTATTATGCATTATTATTGCTGTCATATTCAAGACAAACTATCTTTTCCAAAAAAAAAAAAACTGAAAAACTCATCAAATCTAAAGCTTAAAAAATTAATAAAAAAAAAGGATAGGGTTTAAAATAAAGTTGTTACCTCATAACATATAGATTCAATCATCTCTCCAGTCTTATCTTGGCAACAAGCTGAAAATAAATTATTTTTTACTTTAAGACTTTCTTTATCTTCTTTACTATCATTTAGAATTACTACATTTAAATGAGTTATAAAAGTTTTTGAACTTATTAAGAACAATATAATTTAAAACTTATTACAAAACAAACAAAATAAAAAATAAAAAGAAAGAGACCGAACCTGAAATGTAATATTCTCTCTCTTCGTTCCTGAGTTTGATGAAGCATTTGTGGTATGTAATCTAATATTAATAGAAGTTTGAAGTTGAAAATATAAAATTTTATTTATTTATTTTTCATTTAAAAAAAAGAGGAACCGACAAAAATAAGGAAAAGGACAAATACGGAAAGCAACAAAATCCAGTGGCGAGATCACATACGCCTTCCTACTCTGCCGCTACACTACACGCTTGCCCTAAACCCTAATTCCCCCTCTCTACTTTACCTTTTTTATTTTTATTCAAATATTTACCTTTTTTTTGGATTGGTCAAGTATTATAATGTGAATCTTGTATGATTCAATGTTTTTCATTTAGATCCAATAATGGTAACTTTCCCTTAAGTTTGTTTGAATGGACTGTTATAAGGATGTGTCACTATTAGGGATGACTATTATAATTTGTCTTACCGTTTTCAATTCGAATCAACCGTTATGCCGGTTTTTTCCAATTTGTTCGGATGGGTATGGGTGGATAATATTTATGTCTTTTGTCTTTATTTCACTATTTTTTTTACCTAACTAATACAAATAAATATATACCATCACTAACATATTTATTTATTCTTATTTTATAAGATTTTTAAATTTATTTATAATAATATAAATTTGTAATATTTTACGGACAATAAAAGTAGAATAAAACGAAAATGGTAAATGCAACCGGTATCTATACTACCACTGTCATCCTACATCACAAGACTTACTATGGGGTTATTTCAATTTTCTTTTTCAAACCATTATTGGAATTTCATTTACAATCATTAGACCATCTTCAACCCACAAACCTATTCTCAAACCCAAAATGCAGTAAACGTCACATTAAATAGTAATTCATCTTCGACCCAAAAACTCATTTCCAAACCCAAAAAAATATTCTTAGAATATTCCTTTCTTACACAAACTTTTTAACCTTATTAATATTATCTATATATTTATCAATTTTACATATTTAATCCCAATCTTTTTTTATTCATTCCATAAAATTAAAATAAAATTAATTATATATCAATACTTTATAATAAATCAATAATATATTTAAATAAACGAACATATTATATAATAACAAACATTATTAATAAAAAAAATACTTATACACATAGATATAAATAAATTAGATAAATTTAAGTATAATAAATTTAATGATTTAATTATACATTTAAAAAAATATAATTTTGTATCTTAAGAGTAAAAAAAACATAAATTAAATAATTAATTTATATGTAAAAAAATTAGAAGTAAAAAAAAAAAAAAAAAGTGTGAGGGCTTTTTTTTAAAAATGGCCAAAATGGTGATAATGAACCGTCCAAATGCATATTTGCGTCTGAACCGAAGAGAGAAGGTTGATACGCATTATAGGTTTTTTTTTGGTGGGTTGGAGGAGAGTTGGTCTTACTCAATACAAAAAGATTGTTTCAATTTTCTTTAATTAAAAAATTAGCATAATCTAATTTATAGTTATATATTTCAATTCAATTTAAGGGTGTTATAAATGAGAATTTAATCATTTTGATTTTTGTGCATTGATTCCTATCTCTTGACTAGTGATCAATCAATTGTTTGAGTCTTACTTGCATGTAGATTGTAAGAATAAACTTATATGTTTTGTAAATGGAAGATCTAAATCATCAAAAACTTGATTTACCTACTCAACTTACTAGATTCATTTTGCACTCAAATTACACTTGTTAATTTTTTTATCTTTGTTAAGGATTGTTTGATCTTGGTTTATTTATTTGGTGGAGAGGAAGGATTTTATTTTTTATTTTTTATATTTTTTAATAAAAAATATGTAATTTGAGTTTTTAATTTATTGAATTTGTATAATTAATGACATGTATTTGAAATTTTAATTTTATTAAATAAAGTAAGGATTATTTAGTATTTTGATTGATAAATAATAAATTGATTACTTGTGAAAAAAAATGAATTTATATAAATTTTGAATAAAAATTTCTAAATAACCAACATCAAATTAACTACCTCTAATTTAAAAATAGAAAAAGAAAATAATAGTTTAACTAATTAAAAATAAAATAATTTATTAAACATTAATAAGTAAAAAAAAAATTAAAATTAATAATGTAGAGTTAATTTAAGAATTCAACATAGTTTAGTCAAGATATGTATGTCATTTGAATAGTTTTTAAAAATATAGCAAGCAGAAACAAATCAGATCTGTGTAATTGTTTTTTTTTTTTAGTTTTATTTGGGATTTTTTCAGAAACATTTTATTTGATTGAAAGTAAGAAAAAATTGGTTTTTATTTATTTTTGACCAAATTATCTTTTATCTCTATAATTTTTTATTTAATAATTAATTTATATTAAAAAAAAAAAGAGATAATTTTAGTATTTTAATAGATAAATAGATTGATTAAATTGTTAATGTGATGATTATATTTTACGATAAAAACTGTGTTTTATCCCAATATCCTATTTATCAAATAAACCCCGTGTTAAGAGAGTAAAAAAATTTATTTGATGATTAAGCTATTTGAACTCAAAATATTTTTATTTATTTTTTCATTAATCACATTATTTATATAATTGTTCAAATATTCAAACAATCTATTAATTTGTCTATTTTAATATATATATATATATATATAATTATATATCAATACATTTTAATTTGTAAATCAAATTATATTTAAAAATTTACTTACTTCACTCAGGTAATTCAAATGAAAAAGTGGTTCTTAAAAGTTTCAATTTTCACCAAGTACTCCATAAATAAAAGTTAAGTTGAAATAATGTGATTTGTAATGCTAGCCTTTTAAATAAATAAAAATAAAAAAATGTTTAAATAAAACTGAATCTCATTCCAGGCCCTATGTATGATCAAATTAAGCTATGTACTACAATGACAGTTGTTGCATTTTATAGGCCTATTATAGTTAGCTTGTAGAGCACTAGTGATGAACATAACCTATTGCCATTGTCAGGATATAACAAAGGGTTGAGGGTTTAATATTATAAGAAAAATGAGATGATAAAATGTGTTGATGGGCTGCGTTTGGTTTGATCTTGATTTCTAGGATTTTTATGAGTTTTGTCAAAAAGAAAAAAAAATGTGTTGATAAAAAATTAAGTTATTTGAGATTTATATTTTAAAAAATATATTTAAAATTTAAATTTAATAAAATTAAATTAAAGGTTAGAATGATATTAATGTTAAGGAAATTGAGTTCCAAAAAAATTCATACAAAATTAAAAAAATATTTATTTTAGAATCAGTAAAACCAATTCTATATTTTTTTTATAACACTGAATCTGAAGGAACTTGAGATCCCACCATTCTTGCACACGTGACATAAAATTGTCCTGGATCAACTACTTATTTTTTAATCTAAAAGGTATTCAACGTATAATATCGGAATTTATCGTTTGTTGTTGGAAAGTGTGGATAAAACGGTGAATTCGGTTGGTTAAAGTTGTTGGCTCATATCTTGTTTATCTTCTGGTGGATCATTTGGTTTAAAAGAAATCGTAGAACGTTCATTGATTGTGGTCGATCGATGCATTTAATATATAATTATATTATTATGACAATTGAGGTTATTTTATTGAGTAAACCGGTTGATGCGGTTAGAGAATTCATTGATCTTTTTGAGGACCTTCGTGATCCTTAAAATTATTATTTCTTTTGGTTTATTTATTCTTTGACCATTGTTAACATTTGTGTGTTGTGCTATTTTTTATTAGTTTTTTCTTTCCATTTTTTTAAATACTTTTGTTGTTGATTGCATTATCTTTTCAAAAGTAGCTCATCAGAGGAAATGAATTATTTATTTATTTATTTTGGAGGATTTTATTAGTTTTTTTTTTTAATTTGTTTGATAAACTAAAGAAATTAATAAGTATTTTGGGTTAATATACAATAAACATCATATATATATATATATATATATATATATATATATATTTCTCTATTCTTATTTTTTTTTTAATAAAGGATAATTTTTTGTATTTTAACCTATAAAATAAGTGATTATAGGAATGGGGTGAAATTAAATTTTAGATAAAAATTGTTAAGAAAACCTAAAACCTAATTACAAATATCAAACCAGCTATTCTTTTCTAAAGATACAGAACTACATTAATATTCAGATTGCATTAATATTTATAGTGCGAATTAAAAAGTTCTCTCTTCCAAAATAAAAATCAAAGTTAACCCTAATATGTAAGAATGTTTTTCTTGAAAAATAGTAATAGCTCAAATATAAAGAGTTTATAGAAAAACATAAATTTTGTTTTATTATTTTTTTTGTTACATCACTATAAAACATAGTAATTATTCTTCATTCTCCAAATCAATATTTCAATATTATTAGTTAGGAAGGATCAATATTTTTTTATTTTTGTATTTTTGAAATAGTTTGAATTAATTTTGGTTTAAATTTTAATTTTAATAAAACTGTTTCGCTGCTAAGAGATAGTCTAGTTTTACTCTACATAATTAATGATATACACCCTAATGTTAACACTCAGATCGGGACGAATCCATAATTTAGAGTTTGAGTTAAAAAAAATTATGGTGCATAAAAATATAAAATGATTTTTTTTGGATAAAACGAGTGAATAAAAGTAAGTTTTACAAATTTTTTAATAATTATATTAAATTTTTTTAAGAAATGAGGGTGCTGTTACATTTCTATATCGTAAAAAAGATTTTTTTTATTTTTGGGTGGACCAAGCCTCTATATACATCCGGCACTGGTAAAAAAATGACATTTACCGACGGTTTTTACCGAAGGTTTTGTAAAACTCTCCTAAATACTCCCAAGAGGAACAAATCCTTCGGTATAAAAAATAGATTCCGAGAGGGGTGTAAAACCTTCGGTTTTATTAATCATTACCGAAAGTTCTACAAAGAACTTTCGGTTTTTACATTCCCAAAAAACCCAAAAAAATTCTAAGTGTTGGATGTGGGTTAATTGCGAAGGTTTTTGTAAAAACCTTCGGTTTTGAATTCCCTTGGTTTTTTAATTACGAAAGTTATTAAAAGAACCTTCGGTTTTGCCTTTTTTGAAAAGTTCATTTCCGAAAGTTTTACAAATAACCTTCGGTTTTGCTCATTAAAAAAAAATTCTAAATTTGGTATTGGTTTTTTCCGAAGGGTCTTTAATAAACCCTCGGTTTTGACTAATATCAAAACCGAAAGTTTTATGAAAACCTTCGGCATCAACCTCTATAAATACAAACCCTAACCCTTCTCTTTTTCATTTCACTCATCTCTCCTTTCTCTCTCTTCCGCGCCGCCGCCGCCTGCTTCCTCCAAGCCGGTTCTTCTCCTCTTCTTCTCCTCTCTCGTTCAGGTAATTTGTTTCATTTGATTTTTTTTATTTTGTTTATTATAAGATTTAGATTTCTTAAGTTTATATATATTTATTATAGATCTAGATTTATGCTAGTTTACGTTATTTTTTTTATTAATATATATATACATATATCTGAAAATGCATTTAGGATATGGGTGATTCGACATGGAAGAGACTTCGACGTACACCGGAGAAACTGCATCCGTTTTACCAGAATCTGATAGCACAATTAGAAATTGCGGCACGTGAGGAAGAGGTAAGACAAATGACGCTGGAAATGGAACAAATCCGATTAAGGGATGCGGAAAGAGGTCGTTTGCTTAGTGAAATTAAAATGGACAGGGCCGAAATGGCCCAGAGATTAGAGAATCTCGAACAGGAACTTGTGGTGTTGAGGAGTCGACTGAATCAACCACCCCCTCCTTCCACCCCATCTAATAATTAATTAATTTCTAGATTTATTATGTTTTTATTAGTTTTTTCCGTACGAACGATGACAATATTTGTATGTGTTTTGTTTTAATATTCATGAATTATTAGTATTATGTTTGGTTGGTTTGGTTTGGTTTGAATATGTTGTTAATTAATTATATGTTCTATTTGTTTACTTTTAATCTTTAAAAAAAAACAGCATGGCCAAAACCGAAGGTTTATTTCAAAACTTTCGGTTTTGACCCTCTTTTAAAAAAATCTAAAGGATAAAAACCGAAGGTTTTCAAATAAACCTTCGGGTTTGCCCTTAGATTAAAAATATCTGAAAATTTTCTAAGTGTGGGGAAGGGTAAAAACCGAAGGTTTATTTGAAAACCTTCGGTTTTGACCCATGTATAAAAATATCTGAAAATTTTCTAAGTCTGGGGAAGGGTAAAAACCGAAGGTTTTCAAATAAATCTTCGGTTTTGCCCTTAGATTAAAAATATCTGAAAATTTTCTAAGTGTGGGGAAGGGTAAAAACCGAAGGTTTATTTGAAAACCTTCGGTTTTGACCCATGTATAAAAATATCTGAAAATTTTCTAAATGTGGGGAAGGGTAAAAACCGAAGGTTTTCAAATAAACCTTCGAGTTTGCCCTTAGATTAAAAATATCTGAAAATTTTCTAAGTGTGGGGAAGGGTAAAAACCGAAGGTTTATTTGAAAACCTTCAGTTTTGACCCATGTATAAAAATATCTGAAAATTTTCTAAGTGTGGGGAAGGGTAAAAACCGAAGGTTTTCAAATAA